>NC_133898.1:66808734-67427325 GCF_964199755.1 Larus michahellis
TCAAACACGTGATCCTATCACAATACTGTGACATATATGTTACTACAAATTTATAATGGAGTTAAACTGATTCTCCATTTCCACCAGCGTTTCCAATGGTTCTTGAAGTCATAGAAAAACTTCTGTTTAAAACTGCAGTGTTTTCAGAAGGAACCCTGCAATGAAAGAGAAAAAGTTCTGATCTTTGCCCTTGCTGCTTATTTCCTCTTCCAAAACTTTATGAAGAAACACTGAAGTGATGACAAGGAAAATATTTATTCCTCTTGCTGCACTGGGGGGCAGGGAGGGGGGAAGCAGAGGGAGGAAGACAGGACTGTAAGGAGTGGAGGGAGCTTTGAAAGGCAAAATTGCAAGCCAGACGAAGACATGAGAGAATATTGCAGAAATTTATCAACTATGCTTGTTTGACAAATGTTTTCTATGTCAAGTAACCCATTTGATGAACAGCCTAAAAAGCTGATTGAATACCAGAATAACGGATTTGTCAAACACATTACTTGATGAAAGATGAAAATTTGTTGACTAATGGTTGGTTTTGTTAATCAGATCTCAAAGTCCTCATTCAAGAAAACCTCCCCTGAGGCCAAATCCTGAAATCTTTAATTTGAACCAGGGGTTGCTCCACACCAGAGCACGCAGCTATTCACTGCTGCGAAGATAGTGCTGTTCACCTGGTGGGAAATGCACAGAAGATGAATCTATGCGTTTGAGATTCTGATATTTTGACCTGAAGAATGCATTTAAATGGCCATTATAAATATACAGCTTTTTTCTCCCAAATATCTCCAACATTCTCTCTCTCTATCCAACTGCAGATGTTTGTACAAAACATAGATATGAAACTGCATGAAAGCACCAATGTTGAGAAAAGTCATCATCATCAAACATTTGGTCTTAAAAATATAGACTCCACTGACACACAGGAACAGTTTAGGCCAAGAAAAGGACACAGGAGATAAGCAGAGTCACCCAGAACTATAACAGCTGTAGCTATAGTTATCATCAAAGCAATTTATCATTTTATATATGCATTTAATCAACAGCATATCGCATTTATCACTGAAACAGACCAGGCTTTTGGTGTTGCTGGTGTTACTACTGACCTTTTCAGACAAACCTATATTAGTTCTGGTCACCTTTCCATGGTGGTCATGAAGATTTAGCAGCATCAAAGAGAAATATTTCCTTCCTATTGCTGATCTTCACTTGACATGGTCAAGGAAAAGGGTATGAAGAAAGTGCATGCCCATATGAGTGCAGAAAGGTGGGAACTGGATGCTGGGAACTGAAATGCCAATGTAACATTCCATAAACTTGTAGAGTAGAAGATATTTCATTATGTATTTTGGTTTGTATTTTGCCACTACATCACTCCATCACTCCATTCCCCTCTCTATCCTCATTCCCTTTTAATGTACAGTGCTAACTTTGGGCAGCCCTGAGTAAAATGTGCTATGTAAAAGCGGTAGGTGTTATCATGTGAAAATAAAACGAAATTAGAAATAATTACAATGCTGCCACTGCCTAATAATCAAAATAAAACTTGCATTGATGTCTAAATGAGAAATGATCTACTGTTTTACTGACTTATTTGTGTCTAAACAAAATCATATACTCTGAATGTATTTGCATATACAGCTGATCTCTTCTTCACTCAAATTACTGCAGAGAAACAAGATTTATACTATTTGATTGCATATGTACACTAGTACTTCAGATTACTTTCTTCTGTCAGGACCGCACTTCTGTGCATGAATGACTCAGTTTAGCTTTACCGTATAATATTACTACAGAGTAATATACTGTTGCCAGAGAGGCATGCAAGGAGAATAGGCATCCTATGCAACTTGACATTCACTGAGGATTACACTTGAGTTTTTTCTTATGTGTGACTGCCTTTTCTGCCTGCCTAAACTTTATAACCATTGAGGCAGGTCAGCTGACAAAGCCAGAGTCAGAAGAGAGCTACTGATGCTAATTGCACTTAGAAGAGCATTGTACACAAAACAATTCCTGCTGTAAAAGACAGCATTAGATAAAAGAAACATCTGACTGGATGGAAATCAGAGAATAAGAGCAAAAGAAGTGCCTAGTTGGAGATATTCTGATGATTTGATGGAATCTGGAAGGAGGTCCCCCTAGCTTGAACAGCATGCCTAAATTGACCAGAATGATTGTAACTTCTACACGGGGCTATATTGCTAAATGCAGGGCCAAGTGAGATTTCAGTGCTTAGTCTAGGATACCCTATTTTCTCACATTTCCTGTCCTTTCCTCGTTCTTTTATCCTTTCTCCGGTTCTGTCTTTAAACTCTCTACAGCTTAATAGGAGCATCCCAGTAACATCTGCAATCTGGAAAAAACCCAGGATGACTCACATGATGCACGCTCACAGGGACCGATCATCCCAGAGTTGGTGCCTTCCTGTATCAGCCAGCCCACAGCCCTCCACAATGAGACATACACAGCAAGGGCACTGAAGGAGCTATCTCGCATCCGGACATGCATCTGAACACCCTCCTAACCCCTGTCTTCCTGAACACCTGGCTCCAAGGTGCCTTCCTGGAGTCATAGGATCGGACACAGCAGACAGACACTCCACCATGTATCATTTGCAAGCAGGAAAGAAAGCAGAGTTGGCAGTCTGCGAGCCTTTCTGCGCTTGTGCTCTGCTTGGTGTCTGTACTACCTGAGATAAGCTGAGGTAAGCACCAGGAATTGCAAGAAATTTCTGGCTGTCATTTCTTCTGTTAGGCTCCCCACTCAGAAGGGCACCCAACGCGCATACCTGTGCTGTGGTTGATGTAATTTTTACATGGAAAACAAACTTAACATTGAGATTAAAATAAGTTATAAACCAGATTCACTGTAGGTGGTTATGTAATAAAATTAATATGTAAGGAAGACAGATTGTATATAGCTATAGATACAGATAGAGATATTTTTTTAAAAAATAAATAACAGGAATCACCTTCATGCTCAACTTTGCTCACTTGTGCAAATATCCAAACAACGGTACCTCTAATACAGTAAGGGAAACTACCAAAACTTTTCTGATAGCTAAAAATGTCCGATATATGCCCTGCACTCTCTGGGGCTTCTATGTAAATTCTGTGCCACTCAGACCATGGACTGAATTCCGTTATTTATGAATTCATGTTGTAGGTTTTTATCTTTATTGCACTTGAATTAATCCTTTACCAAAAAAAACATGACATACTTTGACACTGAAAGCAGAGTAGATGAAAGGAAGAGAAAAAATATGAATATCAGGAAATAAGCCCAAGTAAAAAGCACGGATTTTCCAAGTCTGCAATCGTGACCAAAATTTTTACTGGAAATGAAGGCATGCTATTAGTATGATTCCTCATGACACTACAAATAGAATCTTGCAATAGGATGATTCAGGTAAAGAAGCCAACTTCAGCACTCTTCGGGAAGAAATTAAGCTCTGAAAACACAACTGCAGTGTAGAATCTGTTCAAAAGCGTTAAATTTTTTCCAGGTTTCAGAATGATTCAAAGGGGAAAAAGAAAAAGTAAAATAATTAGTCCACAAAACTGTGGGCATTAGAAACTTAGAATATTATCAAATTTAAAAGTATCTAGTTTTTAATGCTAAGTATATGTTAAAATGTTCATGAGAAACTATTGGCATTACCAATGTTTTTCCATTTCAACAAATTCTTGTGTAATATATTTTAATCAGAAAGGAGAGATTAAAATCAATATGTGGGTTGTCTTGTTTATCAATACTCTGGAAACCAAAATATTGTAACTAGTACATCTTACATTAGAATGCTAATCAAAAATAGCATAAGCACGTATTGCCAAGAAAATTTTGAAAGAAAATTTGAGCTCTTTTCCATGGGTTCATGGGAACAACTTTGACATTTTTAAAGATTTTGCTGAATTATTTTGTGGTTCTGCTAGTAACCCCACAATTACGGGGAAAATGTAGTAAGAATGAATGATTCACTGGACTCATCCTGTTGTAATGAACCATCACCTTCTAAGTATTTTTTGCTGTGTAGCATAGCAGCCTGCAATCTGAGTGTTTTAAAATAAATGCTTGGATGCTATGTAAGGTATGTCTTAATGGATACATTATTTTATTACCTTGTATTGGAGCATTACCACATGCTGGTCTGCCTTGGAAAGAACCTGTCTTGGATTTCTCATGAAGTCTCAGAGGAGTCATCAGGACTTTTATACTTCTTAACATGCGCCCTATGCGCAGCTTATCCAGCATACAGCGAGAAACAGGCCATGATAACCTCAGGTTGGTCACCATCATTGTTTCTGCAGTGATGGTCTGATCATGACATCTGCTCAATAAAAGACTGGCCAGCGAACAGTGATGCTGAGCTCCTGCTTCATTGCAATGCCCGTTACCTTGGGCCCAAAGAAAAAGCCCCATCCTCTCGCATGTGGAGAATGAGCATAACACCTAATTTCTCATAATTTAAGGAGAGTCTCAGTGCTCAGTGTTTTGCTTTGTATAATCAAGGAGGAAGCAGCTCCTGACCATTTGCCCTTTCACGCTGGCAAGCCCTCCCTGGTCTGTCCGCTCTTTGCAAGTTTGCAGTCAGTGATCCTGGACCAGCCCTCCACACAACAAGGTTTTGAGAGCACTGTGTGCTTTGGGTGACATTTTCAGAAGCACAAGAGGAGCTTTTGTGTTGGGCTGTGTACATATCTGGAGGTCAACACTGAACACAGCGAAGCAGTATGCCTCCCTGAATAGACAAGCCCCAAGCCCCATTATCAAATAAAGAGATCTTGGCTCTGACGTGCCTAAGTCACTTTTGAAAAAATACGATCAGGTGCTTTTGTAAAGTGTAACTTGTTTGACTGCTTGGGTCCTGAAAGAGGTCGGCTGCTCATATACACAGAAACTTTGACAGGCTCAGTAGCACATGGAAAGTACACATTTAGCCAGCTGCCTCCTTCCTTCTGTATTTAAAGTACAATTTCCTACAGGAGAGGGGAAAGATTAGGAGTCTGTATCTCACTTCATTTACCCTCAGACACAGAAATACAAGGCGATATTTTGAGAAGCAACATGAAAAAATACATCACAAAAGATAAAAGACTATCGTTTCAAAAACCGCCTGTGTCCTCAGAGAGAGGGGCTTTGTGATGGAAGCTCTCTGTTGTTGAGGAGAAAGCACACACGTATATGTAAACATATTCCACACAGCCTGTGACGCACTGCTTCCCTTCTAAACATAGAGCGTGTTATCAGCACCGCCGTACGTATCAGCAGCTGAGTGGCTGCTCAACACCATGTTTATCTAATGGACCATAATAGCCAGAGCGACCGAGCACAATAGACAGTGAGATGTGTGAGTATGTTCTGAGCTAGTACAAGTCCTTTTTTCTCTTCTCCAAATGCAGAAAGGAGGGGGTGAGGGCATTACACAAGACAGATCACACGGCTGTCCAGCAGCCGCTGAACCATAGCATAAAGGCCTTGTTTAGATAAATAATGACTCCTTCACTTTATTCTTAGAAGTGCAAGTCTCTAGAGCTGAAACATAATGTCCCACAACTGCTTCTGGCATCTGTTTTCCAGGGAAAGGATCGGGCCATTTATAAGGGGATCCATTTTCACAAAGGTCTGCTCTGTTGTAGAGAGAATTCATCTCTTCCCATCAATAGATCCCATCCACTTACAAAGGGCAACAAGGCAGTGAGCAAAGAGTTTCAGCACACTGTTTTGGAAATGAACTATCTTCCACAGGCCTCTTCTGAGCATCCGACAAAGTGTCCCAGGAAGAGTATACTAAGCAAAGAAAAAACTATCATCAGCTGAAAAATTTGGATTGTAAGATATTTCCTTCTCCATTTTTTTTTTAACTTTATAATTGAGAACTCTTTTATATTTTAACCTCATGTTTTCCTGAGTTCTGGAAATTAGAATAATGAAGCTGACATACTTCCCATATACATGCAAAGGCTTAAGATTTCCTTATAAACCAAGTATCTGAAGGCATATGATTCACAGAAGACCTCACTACTCATACGACAATCACAGCACTCTGAAAGGAGATATTTTCTCTCATCTCAGGAATTGAATACAAGAAGGAAAGAGCAAAGTAAATAACGATGGTTTACTTTGGAATCCTGTCTCAGTTTCTGCTGACAAACTGCTTTGGAGAAGCACCTACACGGTGAATAGTTTATTCATCATACTATTCCTTTTGCCTAGTTGTGACTTATTAGCAAAATGGCTTATGACCTCTATTAATCTATTATATGTTTGACATTCATTGCTCAAAAAGCACCTTAGTCATGACCTTGATCATGACAGGTTTTACTAGTCATTTCGGAGAGCATGCAAGTGTTGAGTCCATCCTGGAAACACCTAACTTAAGCTTCACAACCAAGAGAAGCTCACGTCATTGCTTGACAAATACAAGGTCTCTCTACTGACAAGGAAGGAGTGGGTACTACTCAAACACTCTTGCAGCAGATGTCAGGCAGGAAGAGGGAGTGAAAGGGGATGGAGAGGCAGGGAAAGCCTCCTTGTGAGGTTACGGCCAAGTGACAACTTGTTGTCTGGAGGAGTCTTTTGGAAGGAAAGGGAGCCCAGGGAGTATGACTGAAAGCCTGGATATGTGGGGATATGTCCAAATGAAGAGACGAGGGTCAGGTAGGATGACCTATTTTGGGTGTCTGGCTTTATTGCACTTCTGGGAACTTTATTACTGCAGAAAGGATGGAGGCAAAGGGTGTTTTAATTGACAGGCTAACACTGACAGGCTGCGATATTCAGGAGAGATCTCTGCCTGGGCAGGAGAGGGAGCGAATCTTTAAACTGACTGCACGAGTGCTTCTGAATTTTTTGCCTTGTTTTTCATCTTTATAATGCTGTAAATTTTAAAATGAACTTTAAAGGGTAACCAGTAGGCATTACTTGATATACCTGTTTCATGGGTAGTTTAAGGCTCAGGAAGGCAAAGGGGTTTACTCCTTTTCTGAGAGGAAAGATTGGCAAGAGCATAACAAAGTGAAGGGCATTTGGGAATGCTATTTCAAGTATTCTAGAAGCAAAACCGCATTGTGACACCAAGCGATTCAGGAAGCTATAATTATCTACTCTGTTTTGGAGAATACTTGTGACAAACCAGTCACTGTTGCAAGTGGTGGCCTCAGATAAGAAAAGGAGTCTGTAAAATTCAAGCTTCAGCAGAAAACTAAGAATGAGTCACAACCAGGGTTAAAACTGAAACAAAAGCCCACATTGCATTAAGATCCTTCATTAAGATAAACACCGAAGATACACACACATACAATCCCTATTGCCTCCTACCAGGAACAGTTCAGTCTTTTCCTGATGATTTTATATACCCACCCTCTGGGGATACAGCTGACTGCTAGCAATTACCCTTGATACACCAGCAGGTATTTCCTGAGGGGAAATGACAATCCTAATAGCTAGTGGCTGGTAAGCCTCCAGCTGACTGAGCCAGTTTTAACTCCTGACAAACTGGGGCCTGTCCATGTCCATTCACCTTGTCACAAGTACTTTCGTGCCTTCTTTGCAGAGGACTCAATGTTCCTAGAAAAAATTTAGAGGGCTTTTATGAGTGCAAAACTTTGCATCTCTCATTTCCATCTGCTTCTGGTTGCCACGCTTTTGAGCAGAAATCTGGAACGGGTCACAGTATGGCCCAGGCTCCCCAGATGATCTCCACTACTGAGAGAACGTGAGGGCGTGAAGGTCTCTAAGGATGCAGCGTCACAACTGGTGAGGGGGAAGACTTTCCATGAGAGAGCAAGCAACAGAATTCACAAACCTTCCCAGGACTGCATTTTCAAAGGCAGGTAAGACTGTGCCTGTGCCACCCCCAGGTGCACATAGCTTCCCTGTTGCCAGCTTTGCCATGTCCTTGTGGCACAGCCTCCTCAGCACATGCTGTACACCTCAGCACCCTGCCATGCCCAGGAGCCACCAGGTAAGCTAAGGCTGGCCATCCTGTGTAACTTCTCTCCCTACACCTGGCAGCAAGGGGCTGGTCCCGTCTGAATTGGGGTTCCCAGTGAAATCCAAGTTCAGCGCCTCACCTAGGAATTTAAATTACACCATTGGTGCTCAGTGAGCTAATGCTATCCCCACTTCCAAATGTGAATCAATGGCAACAACAATATTTTCTTAAAGGGAGAAGGGAAAATTCCTAACCAAGTCAAGCAACTGGCTAATATGCACTATGTAAGGCATAAAGTACCACTGTCTCACTGCCACCTTTGGCAAAGCTTACGCCAACCAGTCGCTTCCTCCTTCCTGTGGTAACCTCTCCTTCCCATTTTGAGACTGTCAAGTTTTCCCACATAAAAAGGTCAGTTCAAGCTACTTCCACTCTTCTGTCTTCTTCTTTCCCACAGGCCTCTCTGCTAGCTGCTTCACTTAACTGCTGCAGTTTCTGTTATTTCACCTCTTTATAAAAATATGCTTAGCGCTGAGAGAACCAACAGTCTTATTGCATACATGAGACTCTTAAACAGGTTCTCCTATTTCACAACTTAGCAGGAGCCACTCTAATAGTCTTTTCACCTCTGACTTTCGCATACTTATGCAAGAAGCCGTTGCCTTACTTTAGTATCGTTACCCTAAGAATATTAAACCATAACTGGCTAATACACACTTTCTGACACTATACCTAAAACAAACTCTTTTCCAATTAATGGTATGCCTTTCCTTTTCTCAGAAGCGGCTCTCAGGCACAAAAAATGACATATATAAAGCAGCCATTTCTCAGGCCAGTCCATTGGATCCTATCTGTTCTCCTTGGCAGATGCCGACAGGAAGCCTCTCTTCTGGGAGTGGATTCCTGGTGGGAGGGAGAGTTACTCGAGTGCATTGCTTTAAGTTTAAACTTTTGCTTCCACTTTTTCACAGGGATTGTCTGTGAAACAGTTGGGTACAAGAGACCCTTCATCTAGTAGGGTATGGATAAATCCCATTGAGTTCAATAAGACTTTTGCTTCTCAACCACTTTGGCACTTCTGGAAATTCCACTGCTAAACCTCATAGGGTTAACATGAATCTAAAGATGAGCCTCCCATCAGCTCAAACCCTGGATGACTCTGGCACCAGTCTGTATCAGTTTTGGGGTTTATAAAAATTAGATCCAATTAATGAAGATTTTAGAAAAAAACAACAAAACAAAACAACATCTTCCACTTGGTCCTCAATTGAAGAGATAAACAAAACCATAAGTCTCTTAATTATTTTCCCACCCAATGATATATATACATACATATATATGTGTATACGTAATGCATACATAGATGCATATATTACATATGTATATGTAGGAAGCATGAACAAAACAAACCAAATGCATATCACCTAAAGATTTTGAAAATTCAAATCCAGATAGGTATAATATGCAAGTCTAAGGCATTGTATATATGGCTTTTGTATATATTATTAGTTAGCAATAGTAGAATAAAATATTTAACAATAACCAGGAGTTAACAACATTTTGTTGGCTTTTGCTTTTTACTGTAAATCAACTTCAGTCTGCTGCTGGCTGTCTTTGTTTACTTAAAAATGTTTCTGAATGCTTTGTCAGGGACAAGTGTTCTAATGTTATTGCCAAATTTTTGCCAGATTGAAAATGTGCATAGCTTATTTTCCTTTTAAGACTGCCCAAGAACAGTATGTTTCAGGCCTCAGTTTGCAACTCCTGTAAGTTCTCACTGATTACTTTTTTAAAAGACTGTAGTGCCTACACGGCCAAAGCACAGATTATGACCCTACTGCGCAAAATTTCACTAGTTTGCACAACTCCCTCAATAGGTGGTTCTGAATAAACCGTACTATATCAGTGCCTCCAACACACAGTTTAGAGACGCAGCTCTAATAAAGATATAGGCACATACCAGAGTTTCTAAATATTTGCTCAAAAGGGAGCCAGAGAAGCAAAGCCTGCAGCCAGAAAGTGCAATGCATTATACAATTATGCATCCTTTTTTTGGGAAAAGACTACCAACTACTAAAAAAAAAGCAGTCTTCAATGGACTGCACGACTTGAATGCACTATAGGTTTTCTACATGACTCAAACTGTCAGTGGTTGTGTGTTGGTATTACAAGTACAGTCCAGTTCTCAGACTCTCACAAGCCGGAGCACAAAGGTGACCTAAGGGTGTGCACGACAGAAGAGGAAACCAGAGAAGCATCTGAAGCCAGTAGGCAAAGCTGTGGCAACTTCTCAGTTTGCTTATTTTTTAAGTGGGGGAATATAGATGGGGAAAGGCATTTGACTTTGGAGAGAGTGGGATGAAGACCAAAGTACACTAGCTGTCAGCCAACAAAAAAGGAGAGGCATTATTTTTGTGCACCGAGTAAAATGTGAGCTGCTGTCCTTCCCCCACCACTCCTTTCCAAGTTCTTCCTTCCCAGATCAGCAGCCCATGCCAGTCGCTCTCTTTGGGCCATTTCTTGCTGAAGAGGAGATTTGCAGGGGACGATTTCAGCTTCCAGATGATAAGTCCACGCTCCCTGACCTGGCTTGACAGCAGTGCAGAACAGTTTCCTGGCCACCCAAGGGAGAGTTTGCCTCCATGCTTCTGAGCAATTGGTTTTTTCCTTCCTTCTTCAACCCAGCTTCAACCCAGTATTGAACTGGCAAGCACAGAACCAGTCTAACATTTTTTGTAAATCAAAGGTTGTGGGATGCACACCAGGCTTAACAGATTGATTTAACATGAAATATTTACAGGATATTTAGATTACACTCAGCTTAATGTCTTGAAGTAGACCCCAGCTGTTTTTTTTCTGCAAGTGCCAGCAATCATTTCTCATTGGTCTGCAAGAGTAATTTGGAGAGGAAAAAAAAATTTTAAAAAACCACAACAGAAAAAAGGAAGGGTAAGGCATTTATTATAAGAACTGTAATAAAAACTAGAATACCTGCACCCTTCTGTCATCATTAAAGTCTTCCTGATCTTAACTCCTGACTGGATTCATGTCGTCCTCCCCAAACACCTGCACTGAAGAAAACCTCTGTGGACTATTGTAGTGGCACTATCCACTTTCTGAAAAATGATTCCTTATAGATGTCAATCTGTAGTACCCATGTCGTGTGAGTTACTCAGCCTTTTAGATGAAGCTGAGTAGAAATAAGGGGATACTTTTACAAAGGGGAGGAATTGCACTCTCGGGAAAAAGCAGCTGATGTCTGACTATGGTAATTTAAACATTGTTCTGGTGTTTTGGACAACCGCCTATCAAAACACAACTAACATATACCATAATTAGAAACAAGGCAATGAGATAGAGAAGGTAATATTTAACGGAAAAAAAAAGATGTAATGAAGATTGGTCTCTGGAGAGAGAAGCGAGGGATTTTGAAATAATCTGTGTTTGTGTACATAGAAAACAAAAGAATTAAACCCACAATTACTGAGTGCAGAAATGACAGCAGAAATAGTAAATACCACAATGTCTGTAACAAACAGGCATGGTTAAAAGGGGGAGAGTGGCTAATGTCCACATGTAGTTGGCATTTAGAGGTGAGTGCCAGTGATACGCACCTATTATAATGGGCAGGCAACCAAATGAGTATAACTTGTAGAGGGAGAGAAAATATAAAGAGGAAAAAGAAGAAAAGCGGTCTGCTTTTGTTGTAAACCATGACTTCAGGTAAACTATGGAAGGGAAGGAGAAATTCTTAAGAGACTGAGAGCAAAGATTTGAGAGAAAGCTCAGTAACATGAATTAAAAGTAGAAAGACACAAATGTAAAATGAAGTCTGCATAGTTATTCCTTGAAGAGAAAGGGATTACCATCACCAGAATTCCACAACTACTTTCAACTTTATCCCTCTCCATGGGGTTAGAGTTATTAAGCTGCAGTACATTTCTTAATGACTGGATCATATTCTAAAGTTCAGAATTACAACATAGCACAGGAAATATTTATTTCTCCAGCAGCCTAAGGTTCATTGCCTCTTAGTGAAGACTTTCTATGTCAAACGACACCTTTCAAATCTCCTTTTTAATGAAATGCGAAAAGAGCAAAAGGCAAACAAAAAAGAATGTACTTTTTTCTCTGACTTGTTTAGAAATTGCTCATCTTTTTTGTGCAAGTTTTATACATTAAAAGAAAAAAAACCATACTGGGGCAGAAACTACACCAGTAAAATTCAAGACAAGACCCATTCAGAAAGTTACGAACATCTTGTAGTAGTGGGGAGGCAACAACAACAAGCAACTAGTTGTTACTGAGTGCTCTACCTGAAATAATAAATAAGATTTGAGTTCCTTAAGTACAGATTGAACAGCATGCAGAGGTAGTAGCTGCTTCTGGACACAGGGAAAGATAATAACCTCCCAATACACATGGGAAAACAAAGACCAGTAGAGAAGCCATGCCGAATTTAACCTTGATTTGAACAGACCCTGGCTCTGACATGGGAGATTGTTAAGAAGCTCTGCTACTACCTGCCCCCCAGGGTGGGAAATCTCATTTGTTTCTGACCAAGCATAAGTCAGGACAAGGATTCCCAACCAGTTCACAGTTAAAGGCTTTAGGCTGCATCTGAGAAGTGATTCCAGATTGGTTCCTTCCTCCCCACCCCCAGAGAATACTCTTGTGGTGAGGTAACTTCATCCTTCACTTGTTTTCTTCATTGCAGGGAAAATATCAGTTGCTCAGACAGAAAATGTTCTCTCCCTCCTTTTTTTTCTTCACTTTTTTCTCCCCCCCGCCTTTTTTCTTATTCTTTGTTGTTGTTGTTGCCTTTTGCCGACTGACTTTAAACCAACTTCTGATTCCCATGATCCATCCCATGTCCAAAACTGCAGGGAATATCCAAATCATTTCCCCAATATAAAAATAACTTCTTTTCATAGAATCAACCATCAAAGAAAAAAAGATTAAGGAATCTAGAAACAGCAACGAGGACTCTAGGCACAGGCAGAGCTGTTGGCTCAAAGAGAAGAGTATGGTCCATAGATCACATACTTGTAGCTAGGTTTTATCCCTTCCCGGCTGTCATTGTAGCTACAATCACCTGAGAATTTCAAGAGCCCGTTCCACAGCACCCTGTCCTAAAAAGCCTCTAGAGTTCAGAATGCATTCGGGAATGAAGACATGGAATAATTAAAGGGGAAAAATGTGTTACTCTTCCTCTGCACCAGGACAGAAGAGGTTATTAATTAATTACCGAGGAGACGTTTACAAAGTAGGCCGCACAAAGCCATATCCACAACTCCATCTTTCCTTGTGAGAAATAGTTGAACGATCTAGACATTTTTCAAGTCATCACTTTCCTTTATCCACTGTTGTCTTCTACTAATATCTTTACCTTCATGTTCGTTTTTCTTTTCCCATTCATTTTTCAAATGCTCTTTCCTTCTCTTTTTTTAATAAGTAACCTCTCTTCCTGCAATAGCTATCAGTGATTTTCATCCCTTAGCAAGTTTAAATGATATTTCCGTTTTCAAGAAATAAAAGGTTGAGAACTCAATGATGATGTGATTGACAAATCATTTCAAATGAAAATAACAGTGCACCCAGAGCTTTTTGTAATGCTTAACTGAACCAGAACCAAGCTTTCACTGTTGAAACTGTGCAGGGAGTAATTTCTGCTTTATATGTGTTCACATTTCCTCTTAACATGCTTAGTGAAACAAGTCAAATGTTCCAAAATAAGAACATCCAGAGTCGGGGGCTGGGCCTTTCCAAGAAACAGGTGTAAAATATAGCAGAATTTTCATGAAAGACTCTTGAATTCTTCTCAGGATATTTGTAGCTTTCTATCTAAAGACCCAGTATTTGGATACATTTCAGTTGTAAATCCAGACTTTTGATTAGATAATTAGGTACACCAAATTGGTTTAAGTCCCAACCCACAACCAAACTGGAATTCTCCTTTTTCTCCTCAATTTGTAATTCTCACCAGTTGTTAAGGATGATGCATTGACATGGTGCTTCATAAAGCATATCAGAAATTTTACATCTGAGATGTCAGAGCAGAGAGAACCATAATGCAATGTTATCACAGCTACACCTGAGAAGACAGACACACATACAAGACGTAAAACTAAAAAAAAAAAAAGACCTCTAGGATAAAAGCGGTGATAGAACTAATGCATGAAATCACGTACAACCTTTTATGCTGTTTATTTAAGGATATTTGAACCAAGTAAATTTGGTATACCGAGAAAATAAACCAGTTGCAGTGCTCACTGTTTTTTTTTAATTTACTTAATCGATACACAATATAAAAGGAAAATGTGCAATTATGTATGCAGATGGAATACGTGGCTTAAGGTGCACTATAGCATAATATGTTGATACAGTAAAAAGGCCAGAACATTCACATCATAAACAACATTCAGGGGGTGGTATTAAGTGTCCTTGTCCACCATGTTTCCTGATCCTTCTGCTAAGTAAATGTATGCTCTGACAGCTGAAATTTCAAATAGTCTTAAAAAAATATAGAAGCACATGCTGTTGTTTCAGTTGCAGAAGTGAATTTTAGAGCGAGGAAATCCATAGGAATTGAAAGAATCACCATTCAAATAATCAATAAGGATCTGAGCAATTCAGATTCTCAGCATAAATATGATTATATTGGAATGCGGTTAATTTCTTTTTTGTGGGGAGGCCATCTAACTTAATTTGATCTTGCAGTCCTTGGAGAGCTTTTCTACATTTAAAAAGGAGCAGTTTAGAAAAATCTGCAGTTTAGAAAATGCCTCTGCTTTGAATACAATGCAGGCATTTCCATCAGGAATATCCCAGATGCCTGGGCCAAACCGAAAACCGGAACAGTTGCATTTTAAAGCTAGCAAAGGAAGCAGAAGGCATTGTTTCTCCAGTTACGTACTAAAGTACATAGAGCTAAAAGGGGAGCGTGTGCCTATGTACGTGTATCTGTCACTGGTACGTTTCAATCAAGGAAGCAGTAAACTTGTCCCATGTGTTTTCTCTGTTAATTGGTTTCTTCTATCATTCAGATTCCAGAGGTTGCTGGAAGCCCCCAGTAAAGATGTGGTATGTTGGAAGACTTACCAAAACAAGTCTTTTTTTTAAACGTTCCTTTCAGCAACTTGTGAAATTCCTCACCTTCGTCTTTCATTCCCCAGGGAGCAGGCTCTGAGGAAGTGGACACCACCAACTAACCGGCTGCTTTGAAATTACAGACCATTTGACTGAGAAAACTTGAAAGACGTAATCTATTTTTCTACTGACCTTGCGGTTCCCCCATATGAGCCTACCACCGTCATATCTGCAGTTACGGATTTTGGCTGCCACTTCCTCCTATATTTTTAACAGATGGGTTCATTCATTAGTACACTTTTTCTCATGCCTGCATTTAATTTTCTTCTTCCCCCCTCCTCAGAGCACCGACTTCAAATGCAACGTTTCCTCTCTCAGAGACGTGTCACCTTCCTCAGCCCCGTTGAGGCCGAGGAGACTCAGACCTCGTTCCATCACCATGAGGAACGCACCGCGCGTCGGCCGCTCCCCACCAGGAAAAAGCTTTCTGTGAAATACAGGAAATCCTTCTGGGGAAAGTGGCAATAAGTACCCAAAATTTGGAGTTTATATTCCCAAAAGTATTGTTTGTTACTCAGCATCTAAATTTCTTGCCAATTGATTGACAAATTAAATGCACCTCACTGAATAGGAGGTCCACCTTAACATTAAAAGTACAGGATTTTATGTGCAGGTGGAGAAAACCAAATATTTAGGGTAATAAAACCTTCATTAACTAAGGACTTTCAGGAGAGTCACAGAAGTAAAACTTAGGCAGCTATTAGCATTCTGACAGGATGCTGTTTATTTAGGTCAAGTCTTCAGAGTGTCTGTTAGCCCTGTAATGATTTGTTAATATCTGTAATTTTCCTTAAGGCTAAACAAATGAGGAAGCCATCTTGTTTTCCACATCATTGGACCTAGCATGCTCCAGCAGGTTACCATGGCAACCAGAGCAAGTGTGCCCGGTGTGAAGACAATGGTGTAGGCCTCATTTCCTAAAAGCATGTTCCTACTGAGGTTGAATTGCCAATTAAAAGACTTTTCTGTCCTCCAGGGTTTCAGAGATGCAAATAGAGTTGTGAAGCCTGGCTGGTCAGCTGCTTTACCTGAGCTAGTCACTCTTACTGATTGTCTAAATATAGAAAAAAATCCAGCAAATGGGGAAAGAGGTGCTTCTGGAATTTCATCAAGGACTGGATTAATCCTCAAAAAAAAACCAAAAACCAATGTTGCTTTGAAGAGTGGTCTGAGACAATTATTGTTGTGATTTTTGATTACTGAGTAAACAGCTTGAATGAGGAGGTGTTCTCCAAGCCTTGGAAGACGCTCACAGTGCATCTTCTGCAGCATCAACAATAACATGTTTTGTCATCAGCCCTCTGTCAGTGTGTCTGAGTCACAAACATTTGGTATAAATGAGGATTAATTATAGATCTAATAAAAAAAAAAAAAGATGTGAGACTGTGGGATGACTGTTCCAACATGGCTTTTAGGCATCACTCTTCTTATAAATGCCTTATTGTGGCATATTTCTATTTAAAAAACATAAAAATCAGCTGCTCACAAGTTGCCCTTATTAAAACAGAACTAAATTTTATAAAGATAGGTAAACTTTATAGTACCATCAATTAATGAATTGTCTCAAGATAACAGTTTGCTTAGCACAAAATTGTGGCTACAGCTTATTCAAAACAAAAATTATCTGTAATAATTTTTCCTATTTTGTTATACTGAAACTGGTTTAGAGAAGACACTAGACGAAATTGAGAAATATGCTAGGACTGCAAATACTAACAATAAAGTAACATTTTGCTCAAAGCAAAATAATTTATTTAGTAGGTGGTCATTGTCAAAATATAGATCAAGCACTGAATGAAACAGAGAGACACTGCAAGTTGGACTCAGTATAAGATCTGTCTTCACTCTTTTATAGTTGTTCACATTCATGTAAATGGCTCTTATTGGAGGATATCCATCAGAAAACTCCAAAAGCCTTCAAACTTTTCAGAGATGCAGCTATAACAGCCATCAGAGCCAGAAGACTAAGAAAAAAAAAATCTATAAATAATGTTATTCTTGTTTGGATAATCACTGACCATGTAGTGTTTTTCAGTCATGAACTCCTGCACAGCAGTAGATCCTAAAGCACCCTTCTATGATTCTGTTCCCACTCAGCAAAGCAGAATCTAGCATTAATTTTATTTAGTACATGCAGGGCATGCCCTCATATGTGAGATCAGTGTAAGACATGGGGTGAATTTTAACATACAGACCTACATTTTGTACCATACTCCAAATGGAGGATACACAGGAGAAAGGTTGATCCATGTACAGCATGAAGTCCATGTGTATTAATTTTAAGATGCAGATATGTCCCTGTCAAAATTTTCCAAACCTTTCTTCTATTGATTTCCATGAGAATCTCAGGTGCTTCTGAGTCCTATTTAAATACCTGAATACTTTACTGATTACCTTCTATATCACAGTAAGTATACTCAGAACCCTCATTCAGAAAAATAACTCCTTCTAAACTAAAGACATTAACATCCACTCTATTATTCTCCCTAGGCCATTACTGAAAACATAATTTTGTCCTCTCTATTGGATGAATGTGATTCCCTGTTATTGAATGTAACTAGCTAAGTACGTTCTGTTTAAGACTTATCTTGTAGATAAACTTGATAACTGCCTGCCTTGGACAATCAACAGCAAATTGTGGCTATGGTTTTGGCTCACTAACTGATCAGCATTTCCTCTAACAGTTTCCTAGACACAGTGCTGTCCAATTTGACAGAGCCCATTAGTTTCCAACTCTTGAGAAAACAAAGTGTTGCTATAAAAAAAACTGTTGAAAGGGCCAAATAAAAATCCAATTTGCATGTACCTTTGCATGCTGGAACTGCTAAGAAGACGTCTTGCCTTAAAGAAAAATGCCAAATTTTAAGAATTACTTTAAAAGATTACATTTTAAAATTGATAGAAACAATATAGGAAATATATAGCACCATATAAAAATGATCAATTCTCACTTGTAATACTGAGCTCGGTTGGGGTTGACTCACTCTCAAGAAAGATAAAGCAGAGATTGATGAAGTCTAGAGTAGAGGTAGAGGTAAGGTGGGATTTATATTGGATGAGAGATTAACCCAGACAGGACAAGAGTAACAGGAGACTTGATGGAGGTGTACAAAATTGCTACTGGTATAGTAATAAACTGATCAATCTCTCCTTTTATTAAACTTGTCCCATCATATAACAACATAGGGTTGCAAATTAAAAGGCAATAAATTCCAATTAGAAAGCGAAGTATTTACTTACGAGAGACACAGTACTGCACAAGGTCATTAAGTGAAATACTAGGAATACAGTTTGAAAAGAAGGCTAATGTTACAACCATTAATACATTCTGTAGACATGAAAGTCATCATAAATGAGTATTAAATCTTATGTCATGGGGTATCTAGAAAATTCAATTTTTCCTTATATAGTTCTGCTTGCCTACTGGCTTGGTTCACTGACAAGGATTTTACCTCCCTCTGTAGCATCTACTGTCAGCTGCTGCCAGCTTATTCTTTATAGGTTTTAATTTTGTTTCACTGCCCACTGGTTGTAATTATCTCAGATGCACGAAAATAACATTTTATCAACTGATTTTTATCCTTTTCCATTTGGCAAACATCGGTTTCTTGTGTGTATTTTGAGCCAAGCTGAAATCAACACATCTGCTTCAGTTTAATATCTTCAATTTATATAACAAGACCTATGCAGTAATACGATGTCTTTACAGTGGTGTTTCCTAACCAGTGAAATCAGGCCAAAACACCTATGGCACTTTAGAATTTTACTGATATCAGGTAATCAAGGCCTTGATTATATATTTCTGCTAAAAAGACACCTTTAGTCATGCCAAACCACCTTTTCTTTTTTGCCAGCATTATCAATTGCTCAGGAAATAGTGTGCTTAGTTAATTATTACTTTGGAGTCAGTAGATGGGGAACAAATAATCTCAGTTCAAGAGCTGCAGAAGTAATGGGCATTGTTTTGTTTTGCAAATTCCCAGTGATGCGGTATGCAACTTAAATAACAAGGGTTGGGTAGTGCTTTTGGCATCCTGTGATACCATGAATAGCTGCCACTGAAACCAAGAATCCTTCAAGTGACATCCCTTTGCAAACCTGCCTGAAGACACAAGGGTCGAATTTGCTTTGAAGAGATGTAACAAAGCACAAAATTCCAGTCTGCTTCCAAATAACTAGCCCTTAGTGATAAGGGTCTTTGGATGCAAATACAAATTGTCATTAGTTTTCAGATGTTTGATCTGTAGCTTGAAGTTGAATCCGTACTACAGTAATTAATTAAGAAACAAACCCAGTAGGATTTAGACCCATGACAGTTTTTGCTCAGATGATAGTATCCTTATGTCAGGACACCAAGTGCATCGCATAGGTCTTGTCCTGATGGAGCCTGCCACTGTCACCAGTCTGGTCTTGTTCAGACCCTGTGGGACAGTCCCTAGCTAATGAGCACCCTCCCTGTGTGGAGGTCATCCTTCGCTTCTGGCTTGTCCTCCCTCATGAAACAAACCCACTCTTGCTGCTCCCTGGTAGCTTAGGTATGTATTTCTAAACATTTCAACATGGAGTTTATTACAACAGTGATTTTCACCTGAGTAGATGACTTCTCTAACCTTCTGCTCTGTGTATTTATTCTGAGCCCAAACACCCATCTGGAGTCTTCCAGCATGTTCTTTTCCTAGTGATAACAATTCTGTGCACCGGTTTGTGCTGTTCTGAGTAGTTGTATCCACCAACAGAAAGCATTTCTGATGGTGCTAAGGAGCTCAAAAATAGCCCCACAGTTAACTTCCAAACAGAATTCAAAAGTACAACAGTTTTCCACAACCATCCCCAGGTCACTGTTTCTGAAAATCATTTTCAGTTGACTCTTGAGACTGTGGTGGGCAGCACACAGTACAAAGTGAGATACACTTCGCTACAATAGGTTCTTTGCTCATACTCTGGATTTGGTCCTCTCTGCAGCTCCAGAGGAGTTTAAATTACCTGGTCATCGAGCTATTGACTGGATAAAAATATCACTTCTACTCTTCCTGCTGAACCTGTCTCACTGTCAGGAAAAAAACTTTAAAACTCATTGGCTGGAGAGAAAATACAGAAGAGAAAGCATTTATTCTACAGCTTAGCAACCAGAGATTTCAATCAAGAAGTCCTGGCTTTTAGACCATTCTTCAAGAATACTTTATGAATTCTATCAAGTAACTGTTTAGTGCAAAATATAAAAACAATATTTGAAAATAGGACCATTTTCCTCCTTCTATGTCTTACAAGTCACACTGAAAAAGCTCTTCTAATGAAACATATGCTGGATCACAACCCAGCTAATTTGTCTAGCTGCTTTGGCTCTGCTGGATTTCTGTCAGAGAAGTATTAATCTTTCATTGTGGTCACACCACAAAGATGGTTTAGCTATGACTTAGGGGGATTCATAGCAATGCTAAGTTATCTACATTTATTCCGTGATAATTATAGTCTCAAAGACTGCTCAGAGGCAAAAGGCCACCTCACTATAACTAGAGGTCCTTAACTTCATCAGCCTCATGTCAGCCTCTCAGTTGTCCACAGAAGTGATCAAGAATAATCCTGATCTTAGGTGTGCAATGACTAAAGAGCAAACTGAAGACCTCTGTGTTTCTAAATTCCTTGAGTTCACTTGCTAGACTTAGTTGTAACTCAGAAGTTGTTCTTCACTCAGATGTTATGAGCTGTGTTCAGTCCATATGACTTCAGCTGTACCTTTTTCAGTCTTATATTAGGAGTTTCAAGTTCAAACGATCCTGAGTCAACACGATGTGGCCTTCTATTTCACCAGAACACTTTGGAAAAGATCATCCTTTCATATTCAATACAAAGATGGCATTTTTCCATAGTCCTCTTCCAAAGTAATGGATTTCCAGAGCCAATGTTTTGAACTATAGCAAATTTGGGAGCTATTCAATACTCTCTCTTTAGTGAAACCTACATTTCCCCCTTTTACCAGGTTTCTTATTCTCTAGCAAAGCAGCAAGCACTGTTCTCATGTTTTAGAATTGTGAGAGGCAAAATTGGGCAATAAATCCTTACATGCTGATATCTTATGTTTTAGCAGAGGAACAATTTATATTGAATAATAAGCAAAACAATTTTCCGTTGGATGACTGACAAAAGAAATCATTGTTCATTCTTGCACAACGAACCATGAAAACCAAGTTGAGGTAAGAATGAAAATACAGTTGGTACTTTCATGCTGCAGGCAAAGGACTGGGGACTTAGAAACTAGCTGAGCTCATTGTAACTAGATTTCATTGAAACTCAAGAGGTTGCACTCATGGAGAGGTTATCTGTACATTTTTGCTTGATTTCAGTCCACATGGTTTCAACTTTACCCTTTGCAGTCTCACTGGGAGCTTCAGATCCAAATGATTTCAAAACCTCATAGCAAACTTCACTTGAAATCATTCTTCCCATGGAACTTACCTAGAATTATGAGGTTTTTCAACTCAAAATCATGAAGTAGTCCTAGTTAGCACGAAAATGGATCCTTAATGGTACAATACATTCAAAAAGGAGGCATGTCTTAATGATCAAAGATTAGTCTGAGTTTTATTTCTATAGAAGATAAATGTGGGGATTGGACAACTAATAAGATGTCTTGTGTGTGCATTTCCTGTAGTTAGTACTTCTGACAAAGCAAGTCTTGTTTAACACAGGATGTGATTCAGAAGCTCTTACACACCTGCATGATGCCACCCAAGTCGTTCAGGTTACTCATGGGAAGGATGAATGTAAGATCAATTCTGTCTGAGGTTCCATGTACATCGCCGATACCTGAGATCGCACATACAGCTCGTCAAATAATGGCAGAGAAAAAATGGCAATTTGTTGATTAGGAGGACTTGTAGAAGCACATTACATGTTGGATCTATTAAAAAAGGCAGAGGGAACAAAGCATAAGAGATCATTATTCCATTAATATATATAAACACATGGTGACAGACATCTTGAACGCAATGTGCCATATTGGGTCCCCACCTCAAAATATGAGAACAGGGAAAATTCAAAGAAGGGAAATATGGCAGATCAAACGTGTGGAATAGTTTTTCTACAAGGAATAGATAAGCAGACTAGGGCTTTCCAGCCTGAAAAAAGTATGCCTGAGGGAGGATGTGAGAGAAGCCTATAAAATCAATGGCATGGAAAGGGTGAAAAGGAACTGATTGTACTTTATTATTCCCTCAATACAAGAACACTTGCTAGTATAAAACAAGACATATAAACAACACAAACAATTCCAAGAAACCACAGCTCAACCACTTACCTTAATATTCCACAGTAACAGTATTTCTTTTTAAATGTACACAGTTGTCTGTCTGAAAATCTATGCAGTAAATTCAGCTATGTGAATGCCATCAGATCTCTTCTGAACATTTAGACAGCTTGAATTAGGTGAATACCCACCTATAGCCATAACTGAGAACTGAAACCGAACCCCTTCTAAATTAATTTTATTCATTTGCTACTTCCATGATGTTTCTGCACTGTAGAAATATAAATCCTCCAAGCCCACAGAAAAAACAGTTTCTGACATTTGTTTTGAAAGATCTCTTATCATGACCTTCTGGTAAAATCAGCTACCAAAATAGAAACAAACTTTTGGGGAAGCTTTTTGGGTCCATTTGGAGATCCAAAACTGACTCTTTGGAAATCTGCCTTTGTCCTCTGCTGCTCATCAGTGGAATGCTGTCCTGCTGATACTGTCTCATGGCAATTAATATGCATCCCTGTATATTGGGCCAAAGGCTCTTGAGTCTCCTGTGCTACCAACACTGTAAAAGCAATTATTCTAACAAGCATTCACAGTGAAGCCATAGTGATGGCATAGTTAAAAGCACATAGTAAAGATACAGTTGGAGGTGATGTGACTGGAACAAAATGCCTGTTAAGATTAGGGACCATCAAATTAAAACCTGTGGTGGCATGTTGAATATGAGCAAAGTATACCAACAATGAGGAAGGCAGGAAAGAATGCTAGGAGACCTGCCTGGATGAACAAGGAGCTCCTGGACACACTGTCACACAAAAAGAAACTTTATAAGGAGTGGAAGAAAGGACAGCTGGAATGGGGGGCATATAAGGAAGCTGTCTCAGCAGCAAGAGACCCGGTGAGAAAAGCAAAAGCTCAGTTAGAATTAAATCTAGCCAAGGAGATCAAGGGAAATAGCAAAAATTTCTGTGAGTATATTAATGGTAAGAAGAAGACTAAGGAAGGTGTGGGCCCCCTCAGAGAGGAAACAGGAGAACTGGTGACAAGTGATATGGAGAAGGCCGAGGTTCTCAACGACCTCTTTTCCTCAGTCTTCACTGGCAAGGGCTCCAGCCACACTCCCGGAGTCACAGAAGATAATGGCAGGGGTTGGAAAGAACTGCCCATTGTAAGTGAAGATCAGGTTCATGACCATCTGATGAACCTGAAAGTGAACAAGTCCATGGGACCCAATGGGATACACCCACGGGTACTGAAGGAACTGGTGGATGAGGTTGCTAAACCATTCTGTGTTGTATTCCAAAAGTCATGGTAGTCTGGTGAGGTCCCCACTGACTGGAAAATGGGAAAAATAATCCCCATTTTCAAAAAGGGAAAGAAGGATGAACCAGGGGACTACAGGCCAGTCAGTCTTATCTCCACGCTTGATAAGATTATGGAGCAGATCCTCCTGGACGCACTGCTGAGGTAGAAGAATAATGAAGAGGTGATTGGGTACAATCAACACCGCTTCACCAAGGGCAAATCGTACCTTACAAACCTGGTGACCTTCTATGAGAAAGTCACAACATCAATAGACAAGGGGAGAGCAACTGACGTCATTTACCTGGACCTGAGCAAAGCCTTTGACACTGTCCCACATGACATCCTGGTCTCCAAGCTGACAAAATATAGGTTTGATGGACTGACAATTCAGTGGATAAAGAACTGGCTTGACAGCCGCACCCAAAGAGTGGCTGTCAATGGGTCCATGTCCAAGCGGAGGCCAGTGACAAGTGGAGTCCCTCAAGGATCAGTACTGGGACCAGTCTTGTTTAACACCTTCGTCAGCGACATGGACAGTGGCATAGAGTGCACCCTCAGCAAGTTTGCCGACAACATCAAGGTGGGTGGGGTGGCTGACACGCTGGAGGGAAGAAATGCCATCCAGAGGGACCTTGACAGGCTGGAGAGGTGGGCCCATGCCAACCTCATGAAGTTCAACAAGATCAAGTGCAAAGTCCTCCATTTGGGTCAGGGCAATCCCAAGCACTGATATAGGCTGGGCAGTGACTGGCTTGAGAGAGTCCTGAAGGAAAGGACTTGCAGGTGCTGATGGAGGAGAGGCCCAACAAGAGCCGTCAGCGTGCACTAGCAGCCCAGAAAGCCAATCATATCCTGGGCTGCATCAAGAGAAGCGTGGCCAGCAGGTCGAGGGGTGTGATTCTCCCCCTCGACTGCACTCTCGTGAGACCCCACCTGGAGTACTGCGTCCAATTCTGGAGCCCCTACTACAAGAGAGATATGGACGTGCTGGAACATGTCCAGAGAAGGGCCGTGAGGATGATCAGTGGGCTGGAGCACCTCTCCTATGGGGACAGACTGAGAGAGTTCGGGTTGTTCAGTCTGGAGAAAAGAAGGCTCCGAGGAGCCCTTATAGTGGCCTACCAGTATCTTAAGGGGGCCTACAAGAAAGCTGGGGAGGGACTTTTTAGGATGTCGGGTAATGGTAGGACCAGAGGGAATGGATTAAAACTAGAGATGGGTCGATTCAGACTGGACGTTAGGAAGAAGTTCTTCACCATGAGGGTGGTGAGACACTGGGACAGGTTGCCCAGAGAGGTGGTGGAAGCCCCATCCCTGCAAGTTTTTAAGGCCAGGCTGGATGGGGCTTTGAGCAACCTGGTCTAGTGGGAGGTGTCCCTGCCCATGGCAGGGGGGTTGGAACTAGATGATCTTTAAGGTCTCTTCCAACCCTAACAATTCTATGATTCTATGATTCTATGAATGAAATGAGATACTCTTCTCTGAAAATACAGTTACATTTTGTCACTTATTGACAAAGCATATCATGGATGCCAAAAGACTTCATCGTTTCCCAAAATGATTAAAATGTAGTAGTAGAAGATCAAGACATCAATAGCTGTTAAGCACAGAGATAATACCCATGGTTAGGGAAATACATGAACTGGAGATTGCTGGAGGTTCATTAACTATGGCTATAGGATTGTCCATCACTTACCCAAAAGTGGTTATCCACTTTTGGCCACTTTCAGGTAGCAGTTTAGGTGGATTTTAGGTCCAGCTGTGGCAGAACCTACAGATCTCAGTTATGGCTATAGGTGGATATTCACCTAATTTAAGCTGTCCTAATGTTCAGAAAAGATCTGATGCTCTGCCTTGATCCCTTCAACATTCCTCCAGATTACATCACATGTTGACATCTCCTCTGCTTCCATCTTTTCTCATCAGTAATTTGCTGTCAAAAAGACTGAGCAATGGGTAGCCACTTGCTTGGTGAAAAACCTAATGGATTACGTCCTACTATGTCCTAGTATTATTTCCAAATTAGAGCACTTCCAGAACACAACTGGATTTCTGTGTTTTGCAAGAGCTCTGCAATCTCTTTGCGCATCTGGCCAGCCAATTCATTCATTAGAGACAACTTGTCCTCCAAGTAGACTGGTTTGTCCATCTAAGCTTATGAAATTGTGTGTGCTGTGGTTTGCATTCTGCTAACAAGATTATTAATAATAATTCCTATTGTTATTACTATTGTGTAAAGTCTGTGTGGTCCTCTGGCCTCCACAAACATCCTCTGTCATCTGCTCTTTTATACGTCCCATGCCACTTTTACAGATGCTCTGGTTCCCTACTTGCAATCTTATACCCATCGTTTACTGTACTAGCCAATCAACTTCATTTTGTTTCATTGTCTCCCTGACAGTTCATGACCTAGTGCAGGGACAGCAGCTACCTACCTCAGTTTCCCTGGGGGCAAGGGGGTGCTACTGGGGTATCACTGTTTTATCTGGCACACAGGGAATCACTGGCATCACTTCTTGCCCCAAGCCCATGCCAAGTTGAACAGCTGAGGGTCACGGGACCAAGGTTTAGAGGTTTTGAACAATACTTTGAGAACAACTTGCAGCTTTTGGTTGCATTTACAATATTACGTGAAATATGTATAAGCTAGGCATGTTGGTGGGCTACAGAGAGAAAAATAGAGAGCAGAGGTGGATAATCAAACCAATAATATTAACACAAAGAAACATTACCCCAAGCATGCTCAAAATTCTCATAAAAATTGTAGCATCCAACTTCCCTGATAAACCTAAAAGCTGACCTCCATATTGGTTTTGACAAACATCTTCTCTGGCATCTGCCTTTCATTAATTCCTGTCAGGTAGAAGGTTAGTGGAGTAACTTGTTGTTTCAGCATATTACACTCATCTCCTAAGATTCAGCTGCTATGTTTTATTCTATCCAGTTTGTCAAAATGTGATGATTCATTACAGTAGGTCTATATGTCAATATCTGTATTTGAATAATACAAAGATAAACTTTCAGGCCAGTACAACTGGCTTACTATTATACGCATTTATTATTTGCATTAGTCCAGCTCATCAGATTTACGGATCAAAATAGATGCAAGTTGTACAAATACAGAATAAAATGAAGATCCTGCCAAGAACAGATTCAAAATACAAGAATTACTGGAACTGGTAGTTAGCAAAAAAAGTCAAAGTTTACCAGTGGCCTACCAATACACACTTAGGATAGGAGTGAAGAAGGACTTTTAAAAGCAATTTGAAGAGAAGAGTGAGGTATTTTGAGTGGTAAGGAGGCAAATGTTGTCTTGCAACTAGAGAGGACGGGAGGGAGTCATCATTGTTAAACTGTAAAGCGTGTAATTGCTACAAAAATCCTGAGACCTTATTTAGAAAAAAAAAAAATCTATATTTTTCATTTCGCATTTCAGCTTGGAGAACATTCCCTCCACCAATATCGGCCTGGCCAAACCAGTTGACCCTGTGACTGTTAGTGACTGCTGTGGGGAAAGCCATTTATGTCCTCTGTGGCAATGAGTTAACGATGACTTGATAATGCTCCACCACCTGATGCAATCAGCCTGCTCTCCACACATGGCAAACCATGCCTGAACTGTGAAATTGCATCCTATAAAATTGTAGATGTCCCTGCAGAATAACACTTCATTGAGAGTTTGCAAGTATTTTTTGCTGACTTGGAGAATTTTTGTATATTTTCCCCTCTAGAACAGTTTTCATACAGTTATTTTTTTCCCCTCGAAGGCCACTTCAGAAAATATAAATGGTAATTATGTAAAACATATAAGGCTAGTGCTGAATTGCTCATTTTGGTAACTCTCTGTAGAAAGGCACTGTAGCAGAAATCTAAATGGATCTTGAAAATGAAACAGAGCACCTCTTTCCAAAATCAGTTCCACTAAAAGCATCCCACATGCAATGTATACAAATTGGTTCTGTTCAGGTGGCATTACAACAGTCATGAATTTCTCTTAATAGTTTCACTTGCTAGAAAGGATTAAGTTATAAAAGGTAAGTAAATTTAACAGCCACTTGTGGCTGAGAGGGGAAGGTCCTGTCACTTTAGCCATACGTTCCCACTGCTGCACCCAATCTGTGCACCAGCTCTGGTGCTTGTCAGACTCCTAGGTAAACCAGCTCACTAACACGGCAAAAAAACAATCCAAAACGATAAATGACTATCTTCTTCTGTGTTAGTAAAATGAGTTGGTTCAAAAGAGGGTCTAGTGAGTGTCAGAGTCAAAACAGAAGCAAGTCTGAAGGGTGGGAACGGAAGGGGTGGGACCTTCCGGTTCCAGCAGACATGATTTGTGAGATGGTGTGAATGAACTGAATAGGAAGACCTTTTTGAAGGACCTTTCCAGTGGGCTGTGAATTCTTAGAGCAGCTCATCTCATGTGATTTTACATCAAGAACCACACGTGCAGCCTTCTCTCTGACAATGGATACAGTGCCATCTTCTTTAACCCCAACATTCCTTCCGCTTGAGAAAAATTATCCTTCTTCCTGATCAATGTAACAGGTTTCTCGCACGTTTATCTAGTGTCTATGAGATGAGACAGATCTAACTGTCCAGGCAAACCCACTGTTATAACCAATGTCCAGATCCAGTTTTGTCACTTTTGATACTAGAGTTCTTCCATTTCCACGAATATATCATATTTTTAAAAGGAAGGACCATCAGACCTAGCAAGATGCCTGGCAAAATTATACTCTTTTGGGTATTATGTTTTATATTACTCTAGCTAGATGACTTTGAAGCCTTTATTTGAAATTATTACCTAGAACAGTCATGATCCTGCAGTTATTCTTTATTGTCTGTTCAGCTTTCAGCAATCCCAAATCAAAATGGAATATGACTATCTCATCTTACTCTTCCCATCCTTTACAGAAGTACTGAGGGTTCCAACATTGAAGCATGGGGGTTTGAAGGCATGGTGCAAAGCACAAACAACAATGACAGAAGTAATGATGGTTCAAAGGTGTTATAAGCCCCTCTAACACTATGCTATTTTATTTTTGAGACATAATTTGAGGCTTGGCTTAAGTCTTCAGAAAAGCTTCAATTTCTGATAGCTGGAGTGATGCTGAGAAATACAGTGAAGACAGACCCTCATCCAGTGGTTTGATTTAGCAAAGTAGTCACATATGTGAAAAAGGTGTGGAAGCTAATGAAACCGCTATAGTTTTCAACAAGAGATTACTGCCTGGGGGTCTCGGTCTGTAAGACCCCTGTGACGTACCACTCTGGCACCTCCATACAGATTATGTCTGCAGACACTACAGTTCTGATTGCAGCATTGGATCAGATTCATGAAACTGTCTGGGCCACAGGGAAATGCTTCTATCCTCTTTTATATGTACCTTGATATAACCTATACAGTATTTTGTCCATATGTTTGCAAAGGATGGGGAGCTAGTAATGCTATTTCAAATATCACCTGATTTGTTACCCTCGGTTTTATTCTCTCATTCCCCAAAGTCATTCAGTCACCAGAGAAATGAAATTAAAATACTTACAAATGGCAGTTCTTCTCACAGTTGGAACAGATTCTATCTGTGTTAAAACTGAGATGAAATCTGATGCTCTGGTTGCCTAAAGGGGATGTTAAAAATCCTGTCCCTAATTCTGATCCTTATTTCTGATGCGAACCATCAGAGTACATCTCTGGGATATAATTTAAAAACATCTACTCTTCTCTGGAGACTTGCTTATATTGTCTTGCTTATTAGCCCCCTTGGGGAAGCTGACTATAATTTCCATGCAACTTTGTACTAACTTTATTTAAATCTGAGAATTTTACAGCAGTGACAGTGGAGTGAAGAATGAACACAAAGCCCCAGAAATCTTTGCCCTACATAAATTTTGGAACTTAAAATGTCAGTAAATACCTAGGCATGAGGAAACACTCCCTGCAATGTTTGCCTTAACCTAATTCTTTGAGATACAGGGGAGCAAGCAGAGAACTTCCAGGATTTTTTGTACTTAAAGACATAAATGATACAGACTGCATGCATTTGGCAGGAAGCCTCCTTTTTGAGGGTAAAATTAATCTCCATACAGAGCATCCACATCGGCCCGAGCAGCACTGATGTACCAGTTAAATTCCATTTCAAGAGTTTTGTTAGGACTTCAGAGGGCTCTGTTTTGGCCGCTTTGAGTTAGAGAGATTTTCATTCTCAGTGATTTCTTTTTTTGCCAAGGTTAATTAAATCCAAGCTTTGGTTTGGTTTGTTTTTCTGAGTTGAAAGGTAATTTTCACTTCTTTTCATCTCATTGTAATGTTAAGGTATTCATCTGAATTTTGAATTGTAAAGAAAACCATGAAAAATCATGGGACTCGCAACAGTTTTATGTATTTTGGCAATGCTGAGAACAGATTGCTGCCAATAAACTGTTTGAGATAGGAACTAATTGGAGTCATGTGGTTTTGGACTGATGTTGAGGGGAAAAAGAGGACAGATATTAAACACAATTCAGAAAGACATTCTTCATACAAAGGTGCTTGAAATGTGGAATTTGCCATATGGTCCATGTATGTAAATATGTTTCATCATGATCTACAGCACAAATAGCTAGTGATGTGGACTGATAAAAGATAGATTCTGCATGCTTGAGGAGATCAGTGTCATTACAGTGAGCAAATTTGCTTAGAATAAAAGAGAAATTATGTTTGTACAGTGTCACTACCCAAATGGGCTGATTACTATACTATTATACTATACTAACTAAGTAGAGTAACAAACCCTACCACGGAGGTTACAGTCTAGCTCAGATTATTGAGGACTGAAAGCATTACTGTCTGACAGCTGAGGCTGGCCTAAATGTAGTGTCTTGGTGGTTTCAGTCTTTCAGTCCGTGCAAGCCTATAGAGGCCTATATAACTTCCAGCCACTAGACCTATCTCTAATTGATACCAGCACTTCTAAGACTTGTGGAAGATATGAGCTGATAATTGAGGCATAGATATACAACGAAGTTATGGCTGCACAAGTTACCTCCCATCAGCCAAGCAATGGTATGCATGATCAGCTCAAATTCTTTCATCAGTGTTGACCTAAGGAATATATTACTTCACAGCCTAGCGGACTCAGAGTATGTGCCTAAATTTTACCAATAGTTAGCACAGTTAAATTGACGGCTGAGAAAGTGGTAAACTACCATAGCTAATTCATGTGTGTGACCTTTGATTTCTACTAATGCTAGTGCAGAGAGCTATGATTTCATCAAAACACACTGTGTATGGTGGTATGAGCGGGACCTAACCTTAAAGAGAAAGATTTTCTTTCTACAAGGCTTTCATCAAGTGGATGTACACTAGGGCTTGAGAGTAACTCAACAGACTGAGACAAATTTCAAACTTTTGAAGAGCTGGTAAAGCTCCCCCAGAAGGGCAGGAGATCATTGCTGCATAAACTTACATCGTATTTTATCAAGGTCGGGATTACAACCAGTTTGCAACTAAGTCTCCTCACCGAATAAAGACCAGATTGCATTGACAGGCCTTTATGAACAATGATTAGCTCACATGCAGAAGGCATGCATTACTAACTCATCCACTGAAGCAGTGTTCATTCCCTAGGACAGTCAAATGAATAGCTTCCATCAACACAGTATTCACTTTTAAAAGACACAGGATATAAGCATAAACGTTGTTTGGAGATGAAGAAAAGTAAACATGTAGTAGGTGTGCTACCGTATATTTCTTCATTGTGCTAGTGAACATTTATTTCTAAATGTGATTGGTGTTGAATTTTCCTGGAACATTTTAACTGAATAAAGCTGCCTAGTGTCATAACAGAATTTCTTTGAGACAAAGACAACAATAATTAACAATTAGGACAGGAGATTTGGCTCGACAACTTCTTCCCCACAGCAAAATCTATAAAATCTATTACTAGTAATGTTAGGCAGCAATACTTTAAAATCGTTTTTTCATACCATATTGCAGATATTTCCAACACACGTACCTTTTAGGTACTGGAAAGCCTAATTTAAGGAAGTGTTCCAAAATATCTGAATCCCACCTTAGATTTGTGAATTTTATATTTTCTGGGAGAACAAACTGGTCCCTCTTCTGGTTAAAAGGTGGGGCAGCGGGTGCAGGGCCGGGGCTGGGGGCGGGAGAGGGTAAGTAAAAGACTGTCTTCAAAGGCAGAAAATTAAACAAAAGCCTTAAATTCAGTTTTGTCTGCACCGGGTACATTGCCACAATATCGTGACTGATAGTGTCCCTTTATTTTCTGAGTGTAGGGAAGGCAGCAACATAAAAGCTGCTGATCTAGTTGAGCTATGCTGTTTAGAGGAGCTTCTAGTTCAAACTGCCTACCCTGTTTAAAGACCCACTTTTATTTTCTCAGTTGAAATCCTGGAAAGTGTGTGCTAGGTTGAATTAACCAATATTGTCTTTAACTCTGCGTAATGACAAAAAATCTGTAAAACCATGCAACTGTCCACATGGAGCTAATTCTAAATCCCACTCGCCACTTAATCTGGGAGATGCCTCATCCTGGAGATGTGCTTTACAAAGGTAACTAAGCTAGTTTCTAATACCTATGTGATTAAAGAATTGTTTCAGGAGGAGAGCAATAAGGCTATAAGCCTCATTGGAGGAGGTCTCCTGCTAGTGGCTGGTGCTGATGACACTATTCTGAGAGGGGAAGAGATTGACTCAGGTCTTCTTAAGGAAGAAACAAAGACAAACCTGGCCCTTCTGCATCCTAAGGGAGTATTGTTCTCACTGGAGCACTAGACAAAGGCAAAACCTTTCCCACGCCTTTCATTCCATCCTTTGGACATGCAGTTCTCAGCAAACCCCATGCGGAAGAGCTAAATACCGTGATCTCCAAGGGTGCAGCAGGGAGTGTAACGCTCTCCTGAGCCTTTCCCCAGAGCTACATTCAACGGATCAACCCACTGGCCTTTTTGAACCTCATTCACAGACAGCTCTCCAGGGGTTGTTCATGGCATGAAGGCACAACCTGGAGATGTGGGATCACACTGATGCCACAGTGCTTTCCAGACGATGCCTGTCATTTTGTGAAACTAATCTGCAGTCCCTAAATTGGGAGAGGAAGAATGTGACCTACAAATGAAAGAAAAAGATGTCAGAAAATAGGAAATAGAAATTAGGAAAAAGAAAGGCCAGACCAGTCATTCCTCCATTTTGAAGATGTCAATTCAGACATGAGTTTTGTGGCAGGGAAGAGTTTACAGGCAGATAAATGTTATATTATTTTTGCCGTGTTTTCTTAGTTTAAAATTGGTACAATTGAAAAAGAAAGAAGGAAACACAGTGACAAGCTGAAGACAAAAAAAGGAATTCTTTATTTTGGATGCACGAAAATAAATAAGGGGTAGGTGTCATTTTAAATAAAGGAACAAGAAAGACACAATGTGCAAGCAGAACACTCAGATTTGCAAAACTATTTGTATTTCTATGGCTTAGCCATAGAAAAAACAGTTCTGGAATGATCTATCTCATCCATCCCTCTGTCAGCTGCATTTTAAAATTCTCTATTTCAGTGAAACTATTTATTTCCAACCTCCTCTTTCATCAGTAAAGGTGGCTTCCCCTCTACATGCAACTGCACAGGTTCTGAAAGTATTTAAAACATAACTCATTACAAACTTGGTGCACGGCCTCTCAGCAGTATGTGTGCAAGAACTCAGCACACCAGTTTGTCCCTCCCACCTAGGAGGTGGTATGGGACCTTGGGTAAGCCACTTCCCTTCTTTGCCTGCCATCTATAAAATGAATATTATGACAATGTCTTCCTGTTGAGAAGACTGTAAAAAATGCTAGGCAAGAGTAGTAATGTTATTATTCATACTAATTATCACAGCAATTCCTTGCCATACTGTTTGCTTTCTGAACCTTCCTTCAAATATTTAAACTCTTATGGATAGCTCAGTTTGAAGTCTTAAACAAACTATTGGAATATATCTACTTGTAAAAACACCGTAAGAAGCATGTTCCGATTATCCCGAAGCCTCGTTATCCCTCCTCAAGCAGTTGCACCATTGCTTGTGTAGGAGCAGGGAAGTGATGAATTTTGTTGACTGAAGTCACACATATTTAACCTTGTTTTCTAGTCCAATGAGATGGTCACAGAGAAGAAAGTCAGGCAAATGGTTTATAAACGTAGTTGTATATGAGCATCCATAACTGAGGGGAATGTATCACTTTGCCTCTTCTGATACCATTAATGTAGGATAACATTTTGCATAGACAGGCCCAGGCATACAATATAGTTTCCCAGAGGAAGCTTAAAGCTTGTTAACTAAAACCTAGAGAAGTATGAAAAAGCAAACCCTATTAGATACTGACATGCCAGCAACAGGCTGGAGTAACTCATCTTCATGACAAGCGCCTTACAGCTGTGGATGACAGTGCTGTAGAGGCAGAGAGTGAGCTATTGTCATGCAAGCTATTTAGTTGAGCTAAATTACAGAGCAGGACACAGTCCCAGGCGAATCAGGGGACCGAAAAGTGCAAAGACTCTTCATATGAAATGGGAATATGCGTCACACAAGCCAATGCGGGTAGGGGGTCTCGCTCTGGGGACAAGGCTTGAACGAGATAGATTAAATCAACTAAAAGCTATGACTGTAATTTACATTCTCTGTTTTGTATTGCACTGTGGTACTAGTAACGGTAGCACACAGAGGCTTTACACAAAAACAATCCTTTCTTTTTGCTGAGGCTTGTCTACACAGGGAAATTTAGTAGTATCTTTATATCAGCATAACTCCCCGTGTGGACACTCTTCCTTCAGAATAATTCCAGGATAATTACAATTACGCTGTATAATTATGCTGCATAATTATAACAGTGAATTTCTTGGTGTAAACAAGCCCTTAGTCTTTAGCTGAATCTACTTGAACCTTCAGAATTATGTTACTGCCTTTGCTGATGTTTACAGCCTTCTCCAAACTTGTCAGTTGTATGCATTCCCAGCCCATTAGCTGTTGTTTATCCAAGCTAAACATATTTGATTGTTCTAATTTGTTCTCAAATCAGTCCCTCCAGCCTCATAGCCCTATATGACATTCAGAGCATCATAGTATTTGCTAGGTCCCGCTCAATTTTAAAAGCAGGACTTGGAAGGATGGCACACGTGCCCAGGCGCATTTAAGTGGCTGCAAATTCGATCTGCTTGTTAGTAGGACCAATACAAGGAATTTCCTTCTTGTTGTTGAGGAATCTTGAGGAAGAAGAAATCCAGTTTGCTCACACAACTGGCAGAGAAATTCTCCTTACAATTTTTCAAGGGTCTTACCATCATCCTCAGTCTCACCCAGCTCTGCTGCTGAGGAGTCGGAGGCCGTTAACAAGTGAAGTGTTTTAATCCTCCTTAAAGTGAGATGGGCTGCATCAGAGGATAAAAGCATCCATTGCTACTCCACATTAGCATTGTTGTCCTCATCAGCAACCATCAGTTTCAGGACAAGATGTCAGTCTTGCCTTAGGTGGTGGTGCAGGTCACCAGCATTTTCAGTCCCATTTTCTTAGAGGTCTGAGAAGTTAATCATCACAAAGTACACTGTTAGATAGCTCATCAGTCCAGCATTAAGGGAATGTTTTTCTATCACCTTGTTTGGAAGTGTTGCATGACACTGAAAAACTCTTCGCTGATCTTTATAGTTGCCTCTAACCAGCCTGTACATTATTTACTGTAAAGGATATTCACACCTAATTTCCCTCCCACTTCTAAACCACACTGTCAGTGATATCACTAAGACTAACAGTACTGTTTATAATAGCAAATAAAACTAATAAACTGTTACTTATCATTTGTCTGGTCTTACATTTTAAAGCATTTCTGGAGCACTTATCGTGATCATTAGCACTACAGTAGATGCAAGGACGGCCTGTTCACCATCCAGGGAAATGCAGGTTCCCCTGGACTGGAGTGCAGCAGACTCATAGCTGTGCACATCAGTGTTATCCCAGAGTTTAAGGCAGGAAGTATACAAAATTATTCGGTTTTGTTAATGGGGGAAGTTTTGGACCTTAATAAGTCATAAGGAGTAAGCCATGCAACTCTTTGCATTTCAACTTCAAACTCTTGCTCAGTGTTTCACCTTGTTCAGTGTTTCACTCCCCATTCACAAAATGTACTGGTGAATTACCTTTTTTTTTCCTCTCCAGTCACTCCATTTTCCACCCAAGCACAGGAAAACTTATTTCTTCTCTTGATTGCAAGGAATATCCTGAAGCTGCTTTTTGCTGGTGCATTCAGAGCTTGAACTGAGTTAGTTGGGAAAGATCATGATAGGGCAAGTCACAAGGGAGTTCTGCTGTGTCCCTAATTAGCTGAGCTACCCAAATAATGTAGAAGGTCATCAGGAGCCATTTTCACTCTGTTTCTCAGACAGGGAGAGAGGCTGTGTTCATCTAAGCACCCTGATCTCATTTTAAAGAAAACAGAGAAGGAAAGGGAGATTTTTATCCACTCTGCTAATTTATCACATGCAGCAGTACAGCTGTTTATGTCAGAAGGCGGAAGTGGAAGAAGGGCCTTTGTTTCTGTTTGGCAAATTTTCCATGACACTCTCAGTAGAAGAGAGCTATTTTATTCTGCAGGGTGCAGCCCTCACATGGGAACACAACAGCAACAACAACAAAAAAAGCTTAGCTGATGATTTGGCAGCAGCCTAGTATTCTTCATTTTGTTACTTAACATTAGTATTCTTCTAGCTTTTCCCAGTGGCAGGAATAAAACTTAGAAGTTTAGTGAAACTCCTACTCTTCCTTTGTTCAAGTGTGAGCACAACTCGGTTTACAGTCTTAAGCATTTGAAAGAATTACCCCATAAAAAAAAAATTGGGATCCTTCTGTATTCAAATGCCTGCTCTCGGAGTCGATACGGATGCAGGGACCATCTATATGACTATTTCTTAATGAAGCTATCACTGTGCTTGGAGCTGTACAGTCAAAAAAAAAAAAAAAAACCAAACTATGCTGGATCAAAGACTGAGTAGGTAGATGACGCTGTGATTCACAGCATGGCACATGGTGCTGGGGCCGGTTCTGTCCCAGAGCCCCTCGGGTGGGATGGCAGGGCAGCCAGGCGCCAGGGCCAGCGCCGGCACAATGCCCTCAGCGCATAAGCAGTATTCACCCAGGGGAACAAAAGAAAGGTGGATTTTTTTAGACACCAGGAGAGAACAGAAAGGGCTAATGTATTTCCACTGAATGTGCTTGTAGATTTCTATTGGTGAGAATATAGTTCAGGAAGTAACCCACACTCCTTTTATGTAAAAAAAGACTGGATCTTTTTAAAGGTTCAGGTTAGGATAATACAAGTAGGGTAGGCAGCAACCCATTTTTGCGTTAACGAGTGTCTATATATCACATTCAAAAGAGTTCATTAGGAACTTCACTTTTAATTGGACTCAGCAAAGGGGCTTTGTTCGATTAGCCTCAAAGGTCTTGCTAACACAAAGATTCCAGTGATATTAGGAAAATCGTGTATATATGAAAAGCTAGTTGCGATCACATCTCTAACTTCATGAACTGAATTGTGCTGGGGAAATCAAGATGATAGAAACTTACCAAATGGGACTATAAACTATATAACTATATAAATTCTATAAACTAGAATTTTCTGTTGTATTATAACTCTAATAGTTGAAGGAAAACATTGGGAGGCAGAAAAGTAAATGTTAATATAGAAATTTAAGGATAATAAGAGAAAGCACTAATACTGATTAGGATGATTATGATGATTATAACTTCCAGTATGTAAAATCATAATGAAAATGAGGCAGCCTCGTATGCTCTCAGAATTTATACATTTACTTAGGCACTAGGAAAAATTTTTTCATGCTAAGATGGTTTGTGCAGTTACAGTAGAACTTATGAAGAAATAAGGAAAGGAGTAAAACAACCTGATGGGAAGGACAACCCTCTATGCAAAGAAAAAGTTTCCTGATTCAAAAAGATCTTCCAGCCCCATCAAACAGGAACACAGGAAAGTAAAAGATATATTGAGGGGAGAGGAAAATATATCGATATAAATCATTCAGAGGTAACACTGGGCAGCATGGTGGCTTCAGTTGCAGTCAATATTAAGATTTATTGATCTGAGAGATAAATATTGACCAAGGTGATGCCAAAGTCAATATTTAACTTCAGGGACCATAAATCTTAATAGTGACTGTAAAGAGCAGTCAGTATCATCTATGCTTGATATATATTTTATTGCCTTTTACAAGGGTATAAAAGGTTTTTTAAAAGAGAAGCTGTTTCCTTCATTTTGAAAAGCTCCTTGCCTTGCCAGAGCAATCCAGATGTATACACTTGCCTTTTCAAAGATCATCTAATGATTGGGGTGGTCTCAAAATTGTGAGAATCATTTGAGTGATGAAGAAGCTGCCAATTTAACAAAAAAAAACCAAACAAACAAACAAACAGTTGGCATATCTTTTGCAGATTTATGTTAGCAATGAAATGCTGACATACATGTAACATGTTGCTAGATAAAGCTATTAAACTACTTAGAGGAAAATCGACTATAAATTACATACAGTATCTGCAGTTCTCTAAGGGTTTCTTAATTTTCCACTGCTCCACCTCAACACATCAACTGGATCCATAAAATGTTCATGTACATAATAGTTCCTATTATATTTACAAATTATTCCAGTATATGTGCTGTACTCTCTTGCACATAGTATTTTGCTGGTTGTGTTATTAATATTTCTATCAGTTCTGCTTCTAATATATGTGAGCTCTTTCTTAACCCAGAGTCTAGGGTTCACAGTGTTAAACAGAAAGATCTGAAGATCTTTTTCTCACTTGTTATCTCCTTCCTCTTCGCTTATATTAAAGAGATGGCACTGACAACTACAGCTAAGGTAAATGCAAGTTAACAAATACAAATCATTAAGCAAAAATCCCCATGAGGTAGCAAATGATAATTTAGTTAACAGTCTTGGAGCATACCAGTGTTCCCTAACGTTCAGAGGAGATTTCTGGTTTTATATTAGATGACATTTGTTTTCAAAAGCCACTGCATATTTGACATCCACACCTGAAAAACACATTTATAATAAAAGATTACTTGGACACTACTACAGTGACTGAGCCCCACTCTTCCTGAAAAACAACGATTTTAGACAAGTTTATAGGATCTAATCCAGCACAAGGGAATAATTTGACACAATTTCATGTAAGAAGGCTTTAATTCTATGAAAAGGAGGCTTTATGACATTAAGAAGCATGACAGTTAACCTCAAATGGTTTATTCATGTCAGCAGAGTCCAAAGACATAATTAGTTGTAATGTCCTTACCCTCAGAGCCAGGGGTTTAGAGAGGGAAGAGCCACCAGTGCCATCGCCCAGCTCCTGCTACTGACTCCCCAGGGGGCTGCGCTGTCTAATTTTATGTCTCAGGATCCTGACAGATGATGGCTTTCCTTCCAAAAGTGTCCATACATTACCAGGACGACTCACAGGGACATTTTTCATGCCTGAGAAACAGTGAATATACATTGGTATATCTAAACCAACACTGAGCTCGGTGTTTTGGCTTCGGCAGTGCCTCATTTGCTTCGGCAGTGCCTCAGGTTAAATGCATGTTAGCAGGCACTTGTTAGAGGTCGTAGGCACTTGGTAGTTTTGGTATGATCATTTCCATGACCCATTAAATTTTTGACTGTCAAAAGAAAACAATCAGAGTACCTGGAATGGGATTCCTTTCTCAGACTGTTTTTCATGACTTTCCCAGTCTTCAGAAGTCTGCAATTAAGTAATTTAGTTTTATTGATAATACTCCTCTTGTTTTAGGAGGTGACAGGGCTAGAAACTGTGGTAATTAGTGAACACAGTAAAAAATCATGTCCATCTCCGCTTTACCAGTGCTAGCAACTGAGCAAACACTGATACTGGAAGCACTCACATTCAGAGCTTACACGTGGCCGTGGCCGAGGGAGTACCATCCAAACTTTACCATAATGGGAAGTCAAGTATTTTGCTCATTTTAAGTATCTGCAATTGTAAACAGTGGTGATAATACCGGGAAAGAATGCACTTCAGAGGAGAGATGACTCTAGACATGATAACACTCCGAGATAACGTTTTAAGAGAAGCAAACTAAGGAGGGGGTGTCCTTTATCTCTTACATCACAGCAATCTGGCTTTTGAAACATTCAGTAGGTAGCTGTATTTACAAACTTTAACTTGTGATGACTCTAGTGATAAAGAGAGGGAGAGTCATCCCAGATTGGCGGGGGGGTGGGGTGGGGGGGAGGCAGAGGGGAGGGGAGAAGGAACCACAACGCTCCATACTTTGTGTTTCCACTACATGTAGTCATCATCTGGCATTTGGCTGGGGTGTAATAACTTGGTGCCTCTTTGTTCCCCCATACAGGATGAAGGCTTTAATCAGTTTTGTCAGAACGTTTGCTCAGTTAATCTCCTAGCAATGTGTGATGAATAATCTGCCTATTGACTGTCTCAGCAGTTGGTGGGTTCTCCACCCTCACCCCATGGTGAGACGCATCTAGTTTCTGCTGGCTGCTCATTTTCCTTTAAAAGAGGAGCACTGTCTCTCTCTCCAGCCCCCAGCAGGCACATCCCACCCAGCCCACCCCCTTTGGCCTCACACCCCTCTTCTCCTCTTCCCCTCTGGAATTTGGAAAATGCCGCCCTCCCCCCCACAACGGGGTTTGTCCTTGGATAATTATTCCATCTCAGTCACCTTGAGCTCTCATACCATGGAGCGCTCTCTCTCTACTGAGCTTCGTATCTTTATTTTCATACCAAGAAAAACAGATTTAGGATGAACAGGAAAGTTTTGGCAACAACTGTCATCACATTATCAACACAGTGCTAGTGATGAATAGTTCTGGAGCAAAGAAAATGCCATAGGAAGCTCTACTTCGTTGGGACAAAAATACAAGGGCAGATCTGAGAGCTTCCTTCATCACCGACTTGGAAGAAGAAAAAAAAGGAAAAGCCCTAATGAAAAAAAAATCAAATCTCAATTGCTTGCAACTGTGAATTGACTCGACAGAAACAAACTCTAGGCCCTAATCCTGCATGTGACTGCTCACAACTGCGGGGTCTGCCTGTGCCAGCTCTTTGCAGAGCAGAGAACAGCAGGGAAGTTTCTTACAAGCAGCCCCGATTTTAATGTGCTTGGCAAAAAAAGCCTAACAGAACATCTCTGAAAAGCAGAGGGTTTCAGCTCCCAACTCAGGACAACATTTCTGAAAGTTCCTAAATTAGTCCAGAAATAAAATACATTATACAAAAAGCAGTGTAGGTATTTGGGACAGTAATATACTTTTGGTTATAAAGGCTGACAGAGATACATTGTGCATTGTGAAAATGTTACATAAAACATGGATTTGAGGAAATATAAACGAAAAGCTTCACGACTTCATGACTTCCATCTGCGGGGTCTTTTCAGACCTATCTATCTGAAGTGCGCAACTGTGCTACCTGTGAATAAGTGGAGATGCACTGTTAATGTAATTTTGCACTTGTTACAGAACTTCCTTCGTGCACAGGTAAATCTGCCTTAGACCAAACTCCAACTCTGACAGCAGATTTCACCAGAGCGACATATGTGAAGGCAGGGCTCTTATATTTATTATGCAATTTGGATTCAGTATCTCCCTCACTTTTTAAGGGTATTCTATTTTTCCTATTGATGATTCCCACCTAAATAAAAGTGGCTACCGCTCCTTTTGTTTGTATGCTTCTGGTTTATTCTGGGCATTGTCCCACAGAGATATAGCAATTGTACCTGCTTCTGTCTGAGCTAAGTGGTACCAAATGCCACCTGCTTTCTCTGTGTTCCTGAACCTCACCCAGCTCCTGCAGACAATCTAAACTCAGTCAGAGTTTGTATTGTCTACGCTTCACACCCTTCCTTGATATAAGGTGGCTCCACCGCTCCAGCTGTGGTGGTGGATCTCTGAGCCATCTTGACTGCCCAGCCAGGAGGGCCGATGGGATAGGTGGACCCAGGCACAGCATGTCAGGTCCCCGCACACAGCAGCTAGTGCATCCCCAAATGTGTCCTTGCACATTTGCATGCAGGTCTTACCCAGTCTTTTCCCCAAAGGCATAGCAACTGAATCATCTCGGAGCTCACAGTAAGCAAACAGATGGTCAGCAAGAATATGATACATGGTGATATCTGTGCATAAAAGCATGCATATTTGAATGTGCGTGCATGCCTCCTTGGAGCGAGTATATAGAGTGTCACTGCCTTTTCTAGGGTTCTGGGAAGTTGTTTTCAGCTTGAATTTAGTGTCAAATAAATCTGGTTTATAGGTCACTTGTGATAGCTTGCGACCGAGTTGCATAGCACTGTGAAGCAGATACCATCACATATTACATCCTCAAGAATTCCTAATGCAAAAATAAGGAAAAGATTTCAGTTCTGTTGATTCCGTGTTTTGAAGCTCTTGCATCTGAGAAACTCGCTAAAATAAATTAAATGCTGCATAAAGCACCTGACACAAGTGAATTATGCTAATAGAATGGGTATGTGTAGTTCACTATAGATGTATGTCTCATGGTTCTTGTTTACACCTCGGCATCTCATTCACACATTCTTGAGAGAAGGATCAATCAAAAGTGGGGTGCTAAATAGCATGCCTTTAATTAACCAGATTTCAGAAGTTTCTATGAGTCCAAAAAACAGGGAAGATGCACATTGTATGGATTTTCCTTTTCAACATTGAAAAGATTCTGCCCTCCAAGTCTCTGTGCTCTTTCCCCAGTTCTTGCCTCTTCTCAATATTTCTCTCTTTCCCACTGCTTCCTTTCAATGAACACCATGCATTCAAGCTTCTTACCCACCAGGTGACTTGTCATTTCATTAGCTCCTCCTCAACCAGCTCACCATCTTCTCAGAGATGTATTGAAGAGCTCTGCAGAACCTTCTTGATGAATTTTCTTGTCAAAAAGCATCACGTTGCTGCCTAAGCACTAACAGGAATGTTTTGGGACGGGAAAGTGATGTGAGAGGACAGGCATAAGACAAGAAGAAGCAAGCACGCGCCTTTTCAGCAGGACACCTGAACCAATCTAACAGCTCCCTGTTTCCAGCAGTGCCTTCACAATCTAAGTCTTTCCCCCAGTATTTGCAGACCAGCTACAACACTCAGGCTCACACACCCCTTCCAGACCTCTCTCCACCAGGCTAGGTCCGGATACTAGATGCAGAAAATGGAAAATTCTGGGGGGATACAAAGGCTATGCCCAAGGGCCTGCTTTTTGTCTTAACTTCCTTATGCCTAGATCTACCTTTCAGAACCTTTTTTCACTGTAGCTTGTTCACCGAAGCTAGAAGAACCAGAGCTTTTGCCAAAGACTTTATCTCTTTGAAGCTCTGTAGTCAGAAGTCATTTTCAGGAACACGTGACAATCTTTTCCAAGCAGATCAGAATTTAATATTTTATGATCTGTCAACTGGAGTGGAAAAGAAAGGCTTCTGTATTTTCTTTTCAGACCAAACTGCCATGATTCCAGCTCTCCTGGTATACTCTGCAGCAAAGACCTTATTGCTCGTTCTGCAGTTATGATGTTTTCATATATGCCACCTCTTTTTTTGTAAGTCAACAACATTAATGACTAGTCACTGGGTTTGCTATATCTCAATGTAATGCCCGCTTAAAGCAACAATTTCAGATCAGTCCTTCATGCTAACTCCAACGTGCCAATGTCAACAACTGATCTGATCCTCCTGTTCCAAGGAGAAAACTTACTCCTCCAGTTCTAGAAGATCACATTACTACAGCGTAAAGCTGTCATATATGAAAAAAAAACAAAAGGGCACAGATGCTCTCTGTATTTTCCACAGACTCTCACGCAGTTTCCCTGGACTCGTCTTCTCCTTCGTTTTCTGCCTTCATTTTACAGGCTTCTCCAGACTTTTTATCTGAGGTAAGTGATTGTCAGTTTATTCAAGGCACTTATCATATTTGCAAGAACTAGCACAGACCTCTCACATATTTGGTCTAGGTGTGATAAGAACATTTGCTCTTTATACATTAGCCCCACTTAAAACCTGTCAAAGACACCAAGTGGTCCTGCAATCTATCGTCTATTCTGCAGCGCAAGTGGAGCTGGGTGGTTAGTTTCATCAGCCCTTTGAGATCAGATATCACTATTGCTGCTCCAAAACAGCCACAGCTCAGAGAGGTCATCAAGATGCATATATCATGGGACATGATCTGGCCTATAGAGAAGCAGCTTTTCACCTGTCCATCCGTGGAAGGTGCCCTGAAGACAGTAGAGTTAAGTATTCTCAGTGGTGGCTACAGCCCCTCAGGCTACATCTGTACGAGTAAAATAAACAGCGCTGGGCAGGCTTAGGCACTGAACCTCCATCAACCCCACTGTTAAATTTCTAGAATGGTTTTGACCCTGGCCAACTTGCACTCCCACAAAGAATCTCTAGGAAGACTTCCTGAGCTAGCACAGGCCAGGGAGTCTTCCCATCAGAGCATCTGGCTGCAACCACCTCGCTCTCACAGGGTAAAAGTGTTTAATCGTGTGGATGTGAGCAGTTCAGTGCCAGGTGACTTCAGTGGCGGAGAGCTGGACATGTTTGATTTACTAATACAGATGTAGCCTCACTGTCTAACAACTTCCTGTGAAGTTGAAAGTGGAAACTTCTGAAGGAACCCAGCGGGTTCCCATGCCCCGGATCGCCCCTCTGCTAGCTCTGAAAAGCCAGATTCTGAATTCTGTGCTAAAGTCTTCAATAGCATTGTATAAAAAAGGGAATGAGAAGCTACAAAGCAGACACAATTCTCCAACCTCCAGATTATCAGCCCCGGATCTATATGCAGAAGGAAAACCTTATATGCCTGTCTTTCCTTTAATAGATTGTGCAGTCTACTCACTCACATTTATCACACGGGCTAATGTAAGATTTACTGTCCATAATTAATCAACCTTAGGCAAGAATATTTAGCACTTCTACTCCATTTTTCATTTTCAAAGTGCTTTTCAAACACTACCTAATTAAACATCAGGAACAATTATTTCCAAGCTACTTTACAGGCACATTTCAAACATGAAATAAGCACATTTTAGCATGTGTACAAGGAATCCTTTTAAACCAAAACAGCTCTATCTGGAACCTGCTGAAGGAATGAAAGCAGTAATAGGAAAGAGATTTCCAAACAGACCAACGTAGCAGCCAGCAACACAGCTTCATTTTTAAAACTTATGCCTATCTCACATTTTCATTTTGTCTCTGAGAGGACACTTTATTATTAAAGAACTGCAGAACCGGGATGAGGAAGAATTGCTTCTTTGCAATGGACAGATGCCACCAATGGGCCTGGGGCTCTGATTCACACGCTCGGCAGGAACTCAGGAGGTCACACCTGTAAGTCTCACCTCATCTCTTTCACAGAGGTAGCAGATCGAGCTGTATGTTCACACAGCAGTAGTGTCTTCACTAGCAAGGTCAATCCAAGGCATGGTATTTGCTCTCTGAAAACTGTTCCAATATTGTTCCCTCATGACTAGAAATACAGTCAGCACTGGCAATTTTTGACCACCTCTAAGGAGAAAGCTGGGTGTGGTGGAACAAGCCTGTCATCCCAGCAGCTCAGGAGGTGACTGGGTGCCCATGACCCCAGATCTGTTGTGTACTTGGCCAGCCAGGTTTCCACATCACGTGTTGCATGTCTGATGATCCCAGAGAGCTCAGGTCAGCAGGTTGCCTAAGGAGGGGGAAAACCATCCAGGTCCGGAATGGAGCAGCTCAGTTTCTTGCAGCACAGTCCAGTTTACCTAAGACAGTATACTGAAAACACTGGTGATTTAAATTAATAGTACAGTTGACCACAGATTTTGGTTGAGGGTGGACACACGGCCTCTTCCTGTCCTCTCTGCTACAGAGACAACGCAGAGGTAAGGCATAGACTGTAGAGGTGATATGTTAAGTCTGACTGGTGTCATGAGTCAGGGTTGTCAGAGCTTAACAGCAAGTTCTCATTTATGCCAGAATCCTTCTCACCTTAATAATGAAAATAACACTAACACTGCATAAGTGACAAACAAGGAAGCACAGGTTCCTTAGGACAGAAAGTGTGATATTTTCTCTGATGAGATAAATGAAATCAAGAAACAAAGGTTTCTTCATTAAATATCAAGAGTTTGTGGATCTGCCAACATGGCCTCATGCAGTTCTGAGCAGAGATACCTAAGCGAGCTCTATATAAGCCAGCTCCACTACTGGAAGCAGCATAGCCAGGCAAACATGGCATTCTGCACCAGCTCATTAGCCCTGCTGCAAAGTCAGCTATATTAACTCAGATAGTGCATCACACTAATGTTGCTTCACTTCTTCTGGGGCCCAGGCGGGTTCATTCAGCATGTGTAACTCAGTGCAGCGCTTACATGAGCTCTCCAGGTACACATCAAGGCAGGGGACAGCAACCTTTCAAGGATGGTGTGTACCAGATGGTATTTTTCTTTCCCAGATTAGAGGTTAAACATGCTGGTAAGAACACTGTGGGATCCATGAGAGACTGTCTCTTACAGAAACAATATGCTACCATTTTCTATCATCATGAAATTGCATCTGTACGAGGCAGAAGCTCCCGCTGCTCTCAGAACTCAGAGCGAGCCAGAAGGTGGGAGCCACCAACGTCTCTCTCCAGATGGCACAGCCCCAAAACCAGCTCTTTGCTAGCCCTACTGGTGTTTTTAGAAATTGACCTCCACACTGCTACTGGTTTTGGTGCCCCAGACTGTGAATAGTCTGGAAGAATCACAGGGATGCAACAAAAGTTCTGCGACACTGAAACTTAAGGCTAAGGCTTTTCTGCACACATCCTTGAGTGCCGTGCTTGGACACAGCTGCCTTACAGACAAATTACAGAATGTGTTCTGGCTTAGAAGTAGGCAAACCTATCTTCAGTTCACAATGAAAAAATTCAAGTGTCTTTCATAAGAGTGCTAAAAATTGGGCTTTGGATTAGGTTGTTGACCTACATGCCTCAGCTCCCTGGCTGTGAAATGGGAACAGTCTTTCCAGCAGGGACGTTGCTGAGAGAATTTCATTCCTGCTTATAAAACACTACCACAGTGAAGTGATAATAAGAGATATAAGCGTGTTAGTTTTACTAAACTATTTAAAATATTCAGAGTAGGGAAAATGGTCCCAGCTTTCCTTTTGCTTGTACTAGTGTAAATGGAAGCAATTGTATTGAACACAGCTCACTGTATACAAAACTTAATTGAAATCAGTCTCTGTGTCTTTCCATACACTTAAAATGGATAACGGGAATTTTTCTGATCCCACTCACAGCTAAGCTACAGTGGCCTTATATCTGAGGATCCATTTATGGAGCTTTTTTCGTTCTATACTTTAGCTGGCTTCACAGCTTACGCAAAGGCCTTGAATGTTTTGATTTATTAATCTCAGTATCCCCTCCTGGGTAGAGCAACTTGGAGGATGCACAAGCCCGAGTTTGCCATAAAATTCCATAAAATAATTTCTGAAACTGTTTTGGAAGCCAAAGCAGCGGATATTTTAATACTTAGTCATACCTATGCAGAAACAAGACAAAATGAATTGCATCTACCTGTGTGCGGAGAAGGTTGCTGGTTTAAGTTTGCTGCTTATCCCCATATGTATTTTTACCCCATATGTATTTTATTCCAGGAACACTACATAACGTAGACACAGCTAAAGGCTACACTTCATTGATCACAGCTGATTCTGTTATGACACCTTTCCCTCTAAGGTGGAAGCTGCTCTGCTCAGCACCCCGCAGCAGGGAGACGATGGCTGACAAAGAGCGCGCTCCCAGCCCACTGCAAACGACAAGTGTGATGTGTTAGTTAAGCCACCGGACTACATCAGGCTTCAGTGATGACTGAACCCTAGCTTTGAAAGCTATGTTATTTCAGACAGAAATAAAAAACAGAAAGGACAGGCGATTCCAACTTTTCCATTCCTAATACCTTATGTTTTCCAGAAACTGTGACAACCAAAGTATTTTCCTGGATTTGTTTGTAAACAAGCCTGACAGACCGAGGGGACTCATTTCATACCTATATGAAAGCAGGGTGAAGGAGGCCGAAGCAAGAATGCTCCAGTATCAGGCCAGTAGCTATGCCTCGAATCACTTAATAAATCTGTTTTCCCATAAGTAAACCCATTAACATCCCTCCACCTACAGGTCTATGTCAGAAAACATATAACAGGACAGACGGACTTCAGGCTGAACCCATATGTCAGTTATTATGTCCTCTTTCTAAGTGAACAGAAAAGTAAAACTTCCTTTTTCTTTTGACAGTTAGATGGTGCCTGAGGTCCCAAATGAGATGAACTGATCATTTTTTTCCACGTTCACTTGCACTCTACCATGAGTTTTGCAGGCAATATTCTTACAGGAAAGCCAGTCAGATATTAATACTTTGTACAGCTTGATTTCTGAAACAACAAGCTTAAGATCGAGTACTGTGTAATCCTGATTCTAGCCCTGATATCTCCCCCTCATAGCAGTAATTGAAAGAGACTAGAATTAAGTGAATGTGAATGCAAATGGCAAAATGGCAACTGTGATGGTACCATTCCTGATTAGTTACCTGATGAAACACTGACTGTAGTGGGCCAAGCAATGTCATACATTACTCACTCCCCAGTCTTTCTCACAAATCACAGTATTAGTTTGTATTTTTGTTGATTTATAAATTATCATACTATAAATGGCCACTAGTTAAAAGTACAAGTCAAATATACTATCCCCGCACCAAGGAGGCTAGGATACTTTTCACCTGTCGAGAACTCTGGACTTGTCAGTACTTTCTTCAGAGCTACTTAATAGCTGTCCATTATTGCATGTCACATTTTGTTGCTCTGCACCTAAAGAATCAAACTCTGATTAAGAAGGACAGAAAAATAAGCCATTATTACGAGACACCCGAAGGATCCTATTTACATCATGAAGCAATGGGGTTGGATTTCCCAAAGCAGTTGACATATAAATCTTCCAACAGGCACAGGAATTCCATTTAGAAAGATTAAAAAGAACGCAAGCAGCACATAGGCATCTAAGACAAAAACTCATTACACTGCCCTTTCAAATAACTAGTTGTTATTTTGTGTTTTTTTAAATTTTATGATGAGCTGTTTCTTTCTTTTCGGAATTCCAAGTCAAAATCTCAAGAAATAAGAAGAAGATGATAAATATTAAACCATTAACACTTACAGAAATGGAGTCAACTTTCCAAATTCACACAAGTTTCTCAAGCTTCAGCTTTGAGTGGATTCCTGTAGGTCAATTATTGACCAGGGGTGGGGAGGGGGAGAGGGAAAAAAAAAAAAGGAAAAAAGAAAAGAGAGAAAGGAAAGAACAGAGAGAGAAACCTGAAGTCAAAAAAACCCTCCTCTCTAGAAGAGGCTGTTGCAGTAGTATGGCAGACAAAGACTAATGGGGATAGCTGAACCAGTGCATGAGATTGTTCTGAAATAAAAAATAATGTGTATTTTGTTTAACACTTTTCATGTGTTGTATTAAAAAAAAAAAAAAGGAAAAAAATACATAAAAATAAGAAGAATTCCAGCTGGGATGGAACCTACAGAGCCCCTTGAGCAATTTGAATAATTATAGACTTGGATAAATTGTAGTTAAACCATTTGTTTCAAATGTGCTACAACTAATAACTAAACCAGCAACAGCCTTTCAGTATAAGAAATCTGTTGCTGGCTTCAGGATAAAGTACAATGAGCTGCAGATAGTCATTGGCGAGCCATACACTACGTAATGAAAAAAACCTTTCCTCCATAAAGGCTGTGATTTCCACGTTTCAGATACCAGCAAAAGTAATCGTATGCATTTGCTTGCCATATGTACTCAGAAAACAGCAAAGGTATTTTCCTGAAATAGCAAAGGCAGACTTGGATTTTGTCTGTTGAATTCTTTAATTTCCAGAATGAGAGTTGTCTCAGTAATAAACTAATCCTCACTCTTAAGGGACTACAAAAGCAGAGGCAGGAAGAAGTCTTATTTTTGTGTTAACAATGGCTAGGCCATCCTTAACATTCATGTTTAAAATTTTGCCTCCTGTGCTGCTCTTACTGAATTTGCACCAGTTGGTGACTGCAGGTACCAGCTACCATGCCAAATGTTTGAGCCTTTGACTTTTCCACAGTTGTAAGTGGTGATATATGGCAAAGATTCACATTGAGCATACCATGAGAATTATTGCAAAGTTTATTTTATCATTCTTACGGATGATACTCCATGATTCTGCAGTGAGTTTGGTGACATGAGATTTCTCTGTCTGGATAGGTCCTACAGGGCTCAATGCAGCTCAGTTTTGCCACAGGATCTGCCAAACATGCCTCTTAAGGAAGGGTAGAAAAAGTAAAGACGTGAGGATTTGATCCACTCAAGGGCTGGAAAGAGGCCTGCATGTGCCAAATGTACTAAGGACACCAAATTGCTTAATTTGATTAAGCTTAAAGAGACTGGGGAAACACAATGGTACTTTAGTCAAACTTGTACACCATGCTCCATATGCTCCAAACAAATCGCAGGTATAGAATCATAGAATAGTTTGGGTTGGAAGGGACATTTAAAGGTCATCTAGTCCAACACCCCTGCAATGAGCAGGGACATCTTCAACTAGATCAGGTTGCTCAGAGCCCTGTCCAACCTGACCTTGAATGTTTCCAGGGATGGGCATCTACCACCTCTCTGGGCAACCTGTTCCAGTGTTTCTCCACCCTCATCGTAAAAAATTTCTTCCGTCTATCTAGTCTAAATCTACCCTCCTTTAGTTTAAAACCATTAGCCCTTGTACTATTGCAACAGGCCCTGATAAAAAGTTTGTCCCTGTCTTTCTTGTAGGCCCCCTTTAAGTACCAGAAGGCTGCAATAATGTCTTCCTGGAGCCTTCTCTTCTCCAGGCTGAACAACCCCAACTCTCTCAGCCTGTCCTCACAGGAGAGGTGCTCCAGCCCTCTGATCACTTTTTGATCCTCCTCTGGACCTGCTCCAACAGGCCCGTGTCTTTCCTAATGTTATAGAAATCGCATTGCCACAGTTACAAGATGAGCTACAGGTGATCTTCCAACAGTAGTCCCACTTAACCTTGCCGCTCACAAGGACAGTAATTTATTTTCTTTCTGTAACTCTTCTGCAAGCACGAACATAAGCATGTACACAGTTAATGCATCTAACCAGCGTATTCAACCCTTTCACACTGCACATGCAGTCGATTTGGTATTCGCCCATGGCTGCCAGAATCATCACTGAAGTTTGGCTGCCCTCCCTGAAGTCCTGCTGCTTTGGACGTCTCCGTTGTAGTATGTAAGGCAGTTGGGGCAAGGGAACAGATGCTTCTGCAAGGTCCTTTTATCTAGTGAAAGGGAAGTGCTGCATTAGTAAACAGGTACCTGTAAGTGCACACTGAAATTGGGACAAAGGTAAAATGCATTTATTTCACATTTCTTAGTGAAATTTCTTCTTCTTTCAGAAAAAAAAAAGAAAAAGATTGGGTAAAAACTAAAAAGGAACTAAAAAAATTAAGAAATCAGGCAACACGATGGAGGATCTAGTTCAACAGAAGTAGAATGTGCCAGTGTAGAAAAATGTAGACTCCATGCATATGTTGATGGCTTCTATTGACATCTCAGATTGGGCATCTTTGTGGCCAATTCAGTGAGAACCTTTGTTTTGTTTTCAGCAGCGATCAGAACGGCTTGAACTGCTTGACTACTAAAGCTGGGTACCAGGGAAATCTTGTGAGACACGAGAAAAGCAATACAGCCCTAGTTCCAGGGCTGGGGAGAAGGAGGCTGAACCAGATGAACACAGCATTTTCTGTCTTTATTCCTCTCCTAGAAAGATGGAAGACATCCTTACATGCAGAAATGGCAGTGGAGCCAGGACCTCTAAGTAATGGAGCATTCTGAAGGTTAGATTTTTTGCCACAATCCTGAAATGAAGCTTTCAATAACTAGGCATGGCCAGAATTGCAAAATTTGTAATTAAAAAAAAAACAAAAAACAAAAAAACAAAACAAAACACCCAACCAAACAAAAAACCTCCAAACAAACAAACAAACAAACAAAAAACCCACAACAAAACCATAGAAGAAAGAGGGGTTGTGACATATTTGAGTTTGAACACATTCAGACTCCCTATGCAGTAGGGAAAGCCTGAGAAGTTTATTGACATCTCAGTAGTTATATCCAAGCCTCTAAGATGCTAGGAATATCTAAGCTGCTAACAATAATGCTAACCAGAGTGCAGCGTTGAGTGGGAGCTGGACTGGCACCTGGGGCTTGCTTCCCCTCACCTGAGAGACTGCCCCGTCTCCACAGTGCCTCAGCAACCGCAAAACTCAGAGGTGCTAAAGGCAGTAGACACCCATTTGTACACACTTGGTTCAGCTAGTGAACGTAACTTCTGGAACTGATTTTCTCCACAGATTTCCCTTGCTCACAATGTGCAGCCTTTCAGTTGTGCCTTTTTCCCAGGATATACCTGAGGATGATGAGGAAATATACAGTTTATATTATCAGCCTTAAAGCTCTAGTTTAACGTGGCAACTACTCACCTGTTTAAATGCATGTGTTCTTGGATTCAGGCCCAAGTTACTGAGTTCAGAGCCACATACTATTAGTTACCAATAAGATCTATTTCCACTGCAATCAATGTGATACTGACATATTGGAGGAAGCCCAGGGAAGGCTGGACTTTTTGAGACATGTTTCTCAAAACTTTAGCAAAGACTTAATCAATGTCTCAAAAGACTTTGCTGAAGAGAGTCATTTAAGGTGGAGAGATGGACTGTATGTAGTTTGGTCAAGAGAGGAATAAGGAAGGAAGATTAGAGGAGCAAAAATTGAAGTTTCTTTAATTTGAGGATATGAGGTAGAACAGAAAGTAGAGCAGATAAACAGAAGACCAGTGGAAAGAAAGAGCATGTCTGTCAATGACATGTATCTAAATTACAGGCTAATCTCACAAAGCCTGGAGTAAAGTATGTAAACCTTCTGAACAAAGATCTGAAACAGAGTAAGAATCAATGGCAGCAGCCAGGATTGGTGGCTACGCAGACCTCTTGGATCCCCAACTTCTGTCACTGTGTGAACATTTTATAATGTTATTAATTGATGGCACTGTCTCATCATCAGTCCTGAGCATTCCTATTAGGTACACCAGAAGGGATGAAGCAGAATAATACTGACAAAAAATCACATACTGTAGGCACCTCAGAACTCTCTGTGGGAATGGAGGAAAAAGTAACAGCTGAGACATCACTGATTATGAACTGAATCTTAGGCATCCGACCGATACACTTTTCTCAGCAAGAAATAGACAGTAGAGGCAGAAAAGAAAATAGAATTTAGAGTCAGTGAAAAAGATGGACCACTATCACATTAATGTGCAAGGGAAAAAAGGGATATCATCACAGTGATGAATGAGGTATTAAAATAAAGATTTTCCAATGTTTTGTCCAATCCACTTTTACTAATTTGAGCTACTTTTTCTTTTGTGAATCTGTTCTTCTATACCATTATAGAGCGCTTCTACTAAAACCCAGACAGTATCTTCTACTGCTGTCATCCTGATATTCCCAGTGATAATTCTCTGAAAAACCCTAAATAATGTGTCTGTCCCTGCTGTTCACAGTCTTAAAGTGTTTATTCATCACGATTTGAGATTTAATTTAAGTTGGACAAGCTAGATAAATTTGATTTTCTTAATCTTATGTCATAACCCAATTCTTTTTGTCTCCTCACGATGTTCCATTTTCTTTGATTTATCTGCGTTTTCACTGACATGATGAGGTTTCCAGAAAACAATGCATGATTCTACGTATGCCCTCATCCATGCCGAAAGTTGTACAGGATCTCTGAATAAACCCGAACACTACAAAAGACTGATGCTTTTCAATAGAGCGTTATGTCAAGTTCCACTTCTCCTCCAAAAGTCAGAATTCTGACTACTTCCCATGTTTCCAAAGTATTAAAAGTATTTCACTCCACTGTAATAATTTATGAAATTTTTGAGCTTCACTGATGGTACTGACTTGTTTCCCAGGTGTTGGATTTGCTACTTGTTGCCCTATATCCTGCAGGTGATTGCCATATAAGAATAACTTACTAATCAAGGGTAAATTTTCACAAAATCTTCACAGTCTTGCTAGAAATTGGGCTCCTTTCTCACTGGGCATGCTGAATTTTCAGGCAGACCAGTAAGTAGGACTTTCTAAAGTTCAGTAAATAGAGGGAGCCTGGGGCAGAGTTTCCTGCTTCCTCTGATGGCAGCTCTGGCTCTTTTTTGAAAACTTTCCTCTGCATCATCTACCTAGAAAATATCCTCTAACACCTGCTTGGCTTTAAATCTGTGAATAGAGTAGTGACTTTGATGGGAAAATCCAGATGCTTACATTTGAGTATACTTTAAAGTGTTTTGCTAAATCAGTGCCTAAGGACAAAGGAAACAGTTCAGAAAGTGCAACAACAGTAGAGAACCATTGCCTATAACCTGAAATAAACTCAAAACACTTTAGCTTGGCTATTTATTTACTTTAATACTCACACATAACTGTAATTCCTGCAGTGAGAATTACTGCAATGGTGTGATATGCAAGAACAGTCTCATGATACTTTCTGCACTTGTAAAAGTGGAAATCTCTCAAGGGAATTTGATCTCCGAAGATTTTTAGCCTGATTTCTAAACTAAAATGCTTTGTTGTGCTTTCGGATTAGCTTCAAAAAATTTTGATACCTCCTTCTGAGATTCACCAACCAGTGTTAATGCAATGATCACAGTTTCAGTTTTAAGTGTTTACTAAAGAGAAAAAGAAGGCAAGAAATTTCCTTGGGTGAGGGGAGAAGGGGGAACAAATCCACTGATTCACCAGCATGAATTAGTTTGCATCAAGGAAAACCAAATATTTTTCACGTTGCCCTTAATCTCTCAGCCACCACTGCCATTTCCCTACCACTCCCCATCAGTTTCACACCGAGGATGTGTTATGAGGCTGAGTGGGGACATGCAAATCATGCACACATCCCTGGAAAAATGCTTGGGAAATCTGGCTTTTCAGTTTTGTGTTCACTTGCCAAAAAATATTCCCTTGTCCCCCAAGCCCTCCCTCTGCCATGCCTAATTTAATTTCAAAAGTCAGAAGCTTAACAGGGACATAAGCTTCCTAAACATGCTGTCATCTAACAAGGAATGTGGATTCAAAGCTTGCAATTATGATTTACTTTAGGTGCAGAAAAGACTGTGCAATCTTCTAGATATTCTTGTACATAAGTGCTAATACAATGACAGGCTTCACACGGCTGTTTGGGGACCTTTTTCCCCCAAAAAAACAGATATCAGGGGTTTTCACAACCCTGCCTTGCCAACAAGACATGAGGCTTTTGTCTCTGATGCCAGCAGTTCTGAGATGTATAAATATTCCGCATTTCAGTGCAAGAAGAAGTTGAATGACTCTGTAGAGAGCTCAGGGCAAATGAGAGTTACTGACCTGCTATTTGTATAACTCTGTTATTTTAACTCTCAAAGGGCACCTGCATACACTGAATTTTCAGGTTTTAAGTACGGAGTAAAACTCACTTTCAAAGACATCCCCTTTGCACCTACCTTTGTTTCAAGTCCGTCGGACCTTCAGGACGCACATTTTATGAGTGCAAATGCATGTGTGCGTGTTCGGAAGAGAAAAAGGGAAATGATAGCGATATCGTTCATTTTAATCGCTAATTTTGAAACAGCTGGTGAGACTGGACTATCTTCTCTAAGCACAACGATTTTCTGCCTTTTTTTTTTTTTTTCTCCCTCCGGTGTGTAATTCTTCCTTAAAGTAAGACTCAAGTATTTGCCAATAGCCCACAGTAAATACTTTTTTTGGGGTTTTTTTTTGTCTTTTTGTACTCCTGTGATGACTGGCCTTCTTTCCCCTTCAGTAATCACTGTCTAAAAAAAGAAAACCTCCAGGAGCACTTCACTTCTGTCCCTTCCCCCTGGCAGAATGCCCAGCCTCAGTATGATGCTTTTAAACCCTTCCCCCCACAGACACAAGGTTTCCACCACATTATTATCCTGCACAGCAGAGGGGGGGAGGCAGGGCTGTGGGATATGATACCACTCAAGCAGAGATACACGGAGACAGCTCTTTAGGCTGCCTAACGCTTTCCATTCTATACGTGTGCACGCGTCCTTACACATATGCTCATATGCGCACACGTCCCCGCGCAAGAGAAGCCTTTTGGTGTAACGTGTTTCGTAGCTGTCGTGGTTAAGAGGACTCTGCCACAACATAATGAATATACAATGAGTTCAGACTGCCAGCCAGCCTAAAGTGCATGTGTACGTGTCATGTGCACACGCAAGTGTGCTGGTTTAATGGAAATTCAGCTGTAGTTCCACTAGGCTGAGAATAACAGCCAAAAAAAAAAAAAAAGAAACAATAAAGAGCCTTTCTATTGTCGTGCAATGAGCAAGTTCTCAGATAATCATTCTAGATGTGATACAACATTCTCTGCACAAGGAAGCTACTGGGAATTGTGATGATGCACAACAATTCGGGATCCTATCCTGGATAAACAGTGCTATCATCATCTTAAACAGTGCTGCAGATAGGTCACCAGCAGACGAAGGCTGCGTTATTCAAGGCATTTGGATGGAAAAATTAAACTCGGATTTACTGTGAGGAATCCTTTCAATGCTGTAGCTTTATCAGTCACCCGGAGAATCAATATGTTCTTGCTATATCACTTTTACTGCTGCAGTAAGGCAAAGATCTTTTGTGATAAACTGTAGTTTATTTTTTTTCATTCTTGTTCCCAAGTGAGCAGTCCACACAGGTCATTCAAAGCTAAGTGCCTTGCTTGCTTCCTTGCAGCCCAGTTCTAGTTTTCTGGGTATTAGCGCAAAGAAATTGCCCAGAAAAGCTAAATAATACTGTGTTCTCTTTGAGCTGATTGTAATAGCATAAAACAATTGAGTCTGATATCTTTATTTTAACTTGCTCATAGCACAGTTTCAATAGAGAACAAAATAAATATAGATACATGTGTACCTAACTAGAATTAAGATAACCTGTGAAATGTCACTAGATGAGAAGATACAGTTCCACTGCTTACCCAGGGAAACGCTGAGGCTGTAGTCAATGACACCAAATGTTCAAAAGCAGCACTGGCTTAAACTGTCCCTCCCCCCTGCTCCCAGCTGCTTGTTCCTGTTTCCATCACCACCACCATTTGCATGGTTGCACCATGGACCAAGCCAGGGAACTGATCCAATTAAATAAATAAATAACTAAAACCAAACCCAAACCAAAACCCAAACAATAAAACAATAGAGATGGGAGCAGAGAGACAAAATCAACTGCTGAGGCCAGAACTCCCACTAATTATTTTTTATCATCAAATCACAATCTTAGGTTTCATTGCCATGTGACTTTTAGATGCTGTGTAAGATATTGCCATGCTACACAATGCGCCTCCTTCCACAAACAGCCACAACCCATCCACTTGTCCCACCTTAGCTGGTTGTGTGGTTATATTCTAAGCTGGGTCCGAGAAAGGAACTTCCTGGAAAGGCTGGGATTTTTTAAGGGCTTTGGGTTTTGGGCTTTTTTTTTCATGGAAAGAAGGCAGTGGGGTTGTTTTTAAGTAGATGATTTGTGAGGCCTGGTTGAGTGTATGGCCAGGCCAGTGAAAGGAGTATCTGCTGACAGGGGGGAAGGAAAGCCAGCAGGGTGCTGGGGGCAAGACAGGAGGAAGAGCTGCCACCAGGGGAAGGTCCCTGAGCAACCCCAGCCCCAACATGTGGTTTCAAGCACCACAGTCACCCTGAAGTTCAACACAACCATTTCACTACTCAGGCACCAGCCAAGCCCTTATGAGACCTTTTACACAGGCAAATCTACCACTGAGTTCAATGTCTGCCTATATTAAGACAAGATCAACAGCAAAACTAAGGCTTGAACTTCAAGAGAGCTGGATACTGCTTGATACTGCTTGATGCAGTATAAAGACAGCCTTTCCCAAATCACCCACCGCAGCCTTGGGGCTGAGCCAATTGCTGAACCAGGTGACAAACCTGACCACACCTTTTGCGTTTGGAGGTGCCCGCATTCGGATGATTAGCTTGTGTTAGGTGAAGGTAGAAAGCTAAATGTTGACTGTGCACTCAGTCAATCAAATCTTGCAGCTAAATAAGAAGGATGCCTTGGGCAAGACCTAGTCGACCCAGATTTCGAGACTGTGCAAATACTCTAATCCTGTTTATCTGCTACCTCTCTCAGGGAAAAGCAAATCCTCAGTGGACACTCAGAGCTCCTCTCTTGTTTCTTAGAAGTACATTTGGCCAGTTAAGGAACAGAGACAGAGCCACTTCTCTGGCAGTCACTAACAGCTTGAGTCCTAAATATCAAAAACTTGCAGCAAGCTGCTTGCGAAAGGATATGAGAGAGGAGACTGTGGCAGGTAATTTTAATAATGAGTGGATTGCTGGGGAGGAAGGGGGTCCGCTCTCACACATCCTGAGCACAAAGAAAAAACTAAATTCCCTGTGTCGATGACCAGAGGGCCTAAAGAGTGTCTCAAAAAGCATTTAACATTAGTTGGAAATACCATTCCCTCCAAAGAAGATGTAAAACAAAGCCAGATTACAATTACAGGGACTCAGATGTCCACAGAATTGTCTAGTCACAATCCTCACTGTAAATCTAGTATTTACTTAAAAATGAAGTTTTTCATGATAGCTGCTACTATTGCAGATCCTAAGCAACTGTGTGGAACAGCACTGATTTAGCAGAGAAAGGAGGGTCTGTGAAATTAAGACCAGCAACAAAATGACCCATGTGCTACTGAAATGCAAAAAGTTGAACCCTTTTGCAAGAGAATTGCATTTAGAATGTGAAAAAAAAGTTGTCCCTCATCTCCAGCAAAATTTCCCTCATGTAGCCTGCCTGCCACGAGGCATGAAGCACTGGGCCGGTGGGGCGAGCTGGCCACTCTCCTCTGGTGGGAAGGAGCACAGGTTTAGCAGCCCTTCAGGCAAGGAGGGAGGGGAGACAGGAGGCCCAGAAATTCAAGCCAGTTCCTTTCAGTTCAAAATCCCAAGCATTGTCCCCCTCTTCCCTAACAAGCAGTGCTTGTAGCTACTCCAGTAAAATGAAGATGTCAAATATCCTGGGTTTTCCTTTTATTTTTTTTCTTCCAAGGACTCAAAAGGGTCCAGCAAACCAGTGTAACACTATCCTGTTTTAGATTGTGCAAAGTCTGTTTACCAAGGCTGAAAGGCATTTAGTACATACTCCCTCCCCCAGGATCTGCAAGGTTTGAGAAGGGCTGAACCAGGCAGGGAAAGAGCTAGAGAATTAAGAAAAAGAACTACGAAGCAGGCAATTTTGTTTAACACGTTCCTTTTTATTTTATTCTTTAATGCCTGGACTAAAGCACACAAGACACAGCAAAAGCATATTTTTTTATTTAAATTAGTTCCCTGGATAGATTGCCGTTGCTGTTTTAAAAATACTTACTTTTGTTAAAATTCTACACCCACACCCAAAAAGACACAGGCAGGGAATAGATTTCCCTTTTAACCGGTGGGGGGGAGGGCAGGACACTTTTATTATTTTTTTTTATCCCAGACAATTTTAACTACTTGATTAATGCCACAGACACAAACAGCTGTATCACTGCAACTGAAAGGTGCCACAAAGTGAGGTGGGGATGCCAACAAATAGCCGGGGGCAAGAGATAGGAAACGTGTGATTCACAGTCTCCGTGGACCAGATGAATCTCCCCTCAGAAGTGCTTGTCTCCATCAATTATAGATGGAGCCTGGCCAATCAGCCAAGTTTAGACACCTGACTCTGCTGTCTGGCAGCTGGAAACAGTAGTGGAGGCTAAGCGATAGTTTTAGGATTCATTTCAAAATTTTACACGTCTAAGGAACACAGCAGTTCAGATACAGACGTTCTACGTGGCGCAAGGCCCTGATCTCACAAGGTTCCATGTCCTTCTCTTCAAAGTCATCAGGAAACTGAGTGTACAGAAAACGCTCTGCATCTTTGCAAAATCAAATCCTAAATCTCAACAGCAAAAAAGAAATAATCTGAATTTACAGCTACACTGGAACTTTTCTTAACTTAGTATGAACTTCACAGATGCAAACGCAAACTTTTGCGTGGTGAGGGTTAATTCCTGATGGGCTGGAATACTATGTTCTGTGTTCTATTAATGTGACTACACATTTGAGCGTGATTATGACTGATTTATCATATGAGCTACTTCTGCTGCAGCTGAAAAAGAATTTGTTATACAGTCAGGCACTATCACTTTGAGTTTGATTGTACTGGTGGCAGGGTGCTAAGACCTGAACTGTGCTCACAGGTGGGCACGCTGGTTTAGCTAGTGGGCCTGCTTGTTACAATGCCATTCAGTCTAAAAGTTCTTCTGTGGAGAGAATAGGCTCTTCCGTCTGCCTTATTTTAGACACCTAAAACTGAGATGAATCACTTGCTGAAAGTGTCTGTATCTCTCCATGGAGGGTATAGAGTGTCTTGGACAATGGTTACATTCATAAGTCAGGAGCAAAAAAAATCCTTCCTCTCCCATTGCTTTTTCCTATTGTGGCAAACTATTGTGAACATTCCACCTAAACATTTGCATTTATGCAATAACGACAAATTGCTATAATTCATATTACAAACGCACCACAATTCCCCCCAAGTGAATCACCCTCATCTCAAGATTAACTTCTGCACCCAAGACTCGTCGTAATTTGCGCTTCAGCCAAGCAAGACCTTTGTCATATTCTCATCCCTTTCCTTTCTGCAGGTGCACATTAACCAGACATAGTTAGTAAGCATCACGTATTTAACTATGGAGGAATAAATAATGCATAAAAAGCCTTTTTGTGAATACTCGAGCCACATTTTCAACAGATTTACATAAAGTCACATTCTCCCTGTCCTTCCTTCTTCACTTTCAATATAACATGCAGGAAATACTCACGGGAAGCAGAATTTGAGGTTACACACTGAAATTCCCTCAGATCTTAATTTTGCTGCCTGCTGCAGATACAGGCATCACACTGTTGTGAGTTATCTTCATCCAACCTAAAAAACAGAAACAATACCATATATATGAAGAGTTACAGTTAGAAGACCCAAATAAAACACAACACAAGTCATAGACCTTTAAATACAATCAGCTTGACTCATTTCAGGCCAGTAGACCCACTGGCCCAAAGTACTTATCCCAACAGGACAATAATGTTAGTTGGAATCCCAAGATTCTATCACCATCTACAAAATATAAACGACAGTGATAGCCAGAAGGATGGGAAATTTTGTTCACAGGTATTCTGTTAATGGAAACCAAGGGAATTATTTGCTCAGTGGTATTTATTTATAGATTAACACTTTGAGCACCTCCAAAGCACCCTTATTTTTTAAAATAAAAGCACTGTTTTCTTAGAAGTCAATGAATGTTTTCTGGCTCACTACCTTTCCTTTTAATCTGAAAATCCTTTTTTTTTTCAGCCATCATAGCCTAAATGTGCAAAGGCAGAAAACAAGTGGCTCTTTCGCTCTGCTCCTAGAATAACAAACATAAAACGCGAACCAGGAGAGGCTGCCACCTCAGTAATAACCATGTGCAACCTTTTGTTGTGTTAATAATAGTCAAACATGCAAAACCTGTCAAAAAAAAAGCTGAAGGTCTCTTCCCCGAGACACTCTGAGGTCTTAGAGGTTTGTACTCTTTCTGTTTCAGCATGACACGCATTGTCTTTTTGGCACTGTGATTATCTTTGTCTCATTGTCTGCCTCAGGAAAAGATATCATTTACGTGCCACCTTTGTGCCACCTTTGTGACTCTTTAGGTACCAGATAACCTACTTAATACTGGCTCTCCAGATGTTGAGAAATTTGGACTTCACTGCCATGTGGGACCTTCATGGCAATGCACCCACTGTCAGAAAGGATTTTTGTTTTCCATTCCCCTCTCATAGTAGATAAGCTTTATAGAAAAACATGCCAGTAAGACATGAGGTAGACAAAAGTAGCACAACCACTATTGCACTGTTACTGTTCTTTTTTTCTCTCCCTCTCTCCAGAGATTTCTCCGTCATTGCACTAGATTTATTGCTCCAGTAAATTTCTGCAAAAGGAGAAAAAGAAGGTACTTGAAGACCCTGGGGACTACCGGCATGGATCCCCTGGCTGCTCAGCCCTGCATCACAACAAAAGCATTCCAGAGGGTTCAATTGCTTTGCCAGCCGTAAGCCAGAGCAACTGGGATGAGCATCAGAGGGGGTGGAATGAAGAGGATGCATGTTTGGAAGAGCAAGATGGAAGAAACCTCTGGAAAGAGACGGGAAGCAGAGCTGGGGATATTCATGGCCCCAAGGGACGTGCGGATAACAGGAGGAGGAGCAAAGGAGGAGTGAGACAAAGGCTTACTGCTCTGCTAGTGAACAGTGTGTCCATACGAAGCCTTCTTACCTTTGCGGAATGAAACGGTGCTGCCCTGTCTGTTACATCTTTTGTTTGACTTTGAATTCAAGTGAAACATTCTCTCTCCCTTTTCAGATATTATTTAGCTTGGCTGTGTGCTCTCGTGGAATACAGTGCATTTAGTCCTTCACTATTTGCACACTGAAAGAAGTAGAGGTGTAGAGATCCTGTGAGATGGGCCATGGAAATGTCATACTATGTTCAAAACTTCACTTAGCACCACCGCGTGCTTCATTTAAAATCTGCCAATCCCCATTCTCACATTGCACTTCATTTAAATCTGACATTCCAGTTACCTGGAGCAAGTGCTTTGATGAAGAGAAACTTGGAGGGTAATCCACCAGGACACATTAAACTGTTACAAGTCATAAAACATCTGCACCCAATGGCAAGCTATAAAGCTGAATGGATAAAGCTATTAAATGCATAGCATTGCTGGGCTGAATTCTTCCCCCTGTGAGCACACTCAGCTGGTTCACACACAAAAGGTTTTCCCATGATTGTATCATGAGCAGCTCATATGATTATAATTTCCAGTGAGGAAGATTGCTAGCAAGAGCTGAGTTAGGACAAATTCGCATGCTTCTGGTGAACACAAAACAGAGAGCATTTAAGATTCCTCCAGTATTTACTGAGCACATGATATGAGATGTCTTTTCCCATCACATCTGCTATACAACTTCATAAAATGATGAAAACACCAAGAATAAGCTAAAATGAAATAATACCCAAGTAGAATGGAAAAAGCCACCAATGCAAGAAAATTGTATACTTTAGAAAGCCATGGTAGGTCTGAGTATCAACGCTTTTTATTCCATTTCTACTTCTGTGCACAGAAATGAACAAGGGATAAACAGTGACACCCAGTTCCAGCTCTGCTCTGAAGTTCAGCAGAGTCACCAGTGACCTGCCTGGGCTCGAGAAAAGCTCCTACACATACCCTGGTTAGCAAAGATCAGGCAGAACACAGCAGGAAAGGGCCTGCCCCTTTATATCCGAACACTGTTACTGTCTTTGCTGGCTGAGACCAAATAGAGTTTGGCAGAGGTTTCTTTCTAACAGCTTTACACAGACATGAAGTCTCCCACCCATGTATAATTCCAAGGCACCATATTTAGTTTTTTAAGAGGGAGCTGAAAGCAGTCCTCAAAGGGGAAGGAGCAGAGGCATTGTCTGCATGGTCTCACAGAGTCACACTGATTTTGTCCACGAGAGGTGACCTTGTCTTTGATCCACTCATCTCTTCCTAACACTGCCACCCAGCACAGAATCTACTCAGTGGAAACCGCACTCATTAAAATCTGTAATAATCTCTTCCTAGTCCAACAACCACCACTTCTTCCTTGTTTTCTATGTGTGGACTGCCATTTTCAACAGGAAAAAACTTCTTGTTGCCACAGCGTCCACAGAGTCCAGTCTAGATAAGAACCAGGATTTCTGCTTCACGGATGTCTTCACCATTTTTTTCAACTGAGAAGCAGAATGAAAAAGAAATACATTTCTTGCCAGACAGATTCTCCAAACAAAATCCTGCGAGTCAACTAAAATTCTGTTTCCATAAATCAAAATTCCTTTCATCTTTACCAGTGACAAATTCTTGACACTGAAGATTAATTTCCTCCAAAGGACTTTGCGCTTTTTACAAAGTAGCATTTTCCAAAAGTAAAATGTTAAACTGAAAAATGGCCATCCTACTACACCTACCATATTTCTGGTTAATCTTGTCTGCAAACATTAACTCAGCTACCACCTCTAGCCTGGGTAATCGCTTAAGCAAACACTCATTCAGTTACTATCTCTCAACAGGCAACTCACAAAGCTGTCTTTTTGCTATGTGTCTATCTTCTTTAGATCAAACAGAATCACAGAATCACAGAACGGTTCGGCTTGGAAGGGACCTTAAAGATCATCTAGTTCCAACCCCCTGCCATGGGCAGGGACACCTCCCACCAGACCAGGCTGCTCAAAGCCTCATCCAGCCTGGCCTTGAACACCTCCAGGGATGGGGCACTGAAATCCCAGAAATTCCAGGTTGATCCTCTGTTCACTCAAGCACTCTTTCCTTCATGCCTACTGGACCACCATTTTGCCTGTATAAGATATTTACACTTTGGATTGTCATCTACCACTCAGACCACTCCTTACGTCTTCGTTTTCAGGGTATATTTAAATTTGCAGATTCTAGCTGCATGGCATCTCCAGGGCAAGTCTTACACTGCAGGCATCTGCTTACACAGGTAAAGCAAGTACATGAGATTGTATGACAGTATTCCTATACTGAAAGCAGTATAACACTGTCTAAAGACAGTATTCCTGTATTCCTGTCTTTCATTCCTTCCCATACCACCAATACTGCTCTTATTCACTCATTAGAATTTCAAACAAACAACTTCATATTTTCTCTCATGTTTTCCTTTCTATTTGGGAGAAATTTGTAGTTAACAAATACATTTCATTAAACTATTTTAAATTCTTTCTTAGTAATCTCTCTTGCCAATCAGTCTGCAGAAAGAATTGGCAATGGCTTAGGTACCTGTGTGATGAAGCCACTGTCTGTTGTATAGACCTGCCTTACTGCTTCTTTAGATTCCTTTGTTTGTCTCTAGCGATTTGCTTTCACTTATACTGTAGGCTCTTTGCCGCGGATCTTCCCTTGGGGTCTTAGGCACACTGCAAGGCAACTGGTACTGCTCCTGAAAAAAGAGAATTATGCTTTGAGTAGAGAAGAGAATCAGAACCATTGTATCTGTATATTCCAACACAGCATCACTCTTTTCACAAAGACCCGTGATCCCAAGCAATATTTCTCACACTCCTGTAGTTCCATGCAAGCACGATGAAACATTTGTCCTTTGAGCGTGGCACAAGCTAACTATTCACTTATGAAAGCCCACTCTTGGAATGAACATATTTTGGACAGTCACAGATAATGTCATTCACTGTTAAGGCTCCAAGAAAGGAATGCATAGTATGTGTTGCAATGAAGGCATGAGCTTCAGTTACTCTGGGAGCCACAGCAAGGAAGTTCTTCAAATAAAAATAACTTGAACATGCAAACCATAAATTTAAACAAGAATTGACATCATGACTATGAAAAATGCTCACTTTTTTCTAAGATAAAAAAATACTATATTATTATTAAAAAGATACAAACTTTTGCGCTTGCCAGGTCCATCTGATGATCCCTGTGTAGTAATTCTAGACTAGATAGATAGCGGTATAATTTGATAAGTTTCAAATAATTATCCAGAATTAAAGAAGAATATTATACATGAATCACTCATCCAAAATCAAAAGCTGAGGAACTTGCAGAAAAAAAATGTTGGCATTTGGAATACTTCCTTAACAGTAACATTGTTTTCAGAAGATTTCCCTGTTTTATGCACACCTGTCAGATATTTGGCATTTTGTGTAAGGATTATTCTTTCGCACATCAACTGAGGATGGCACATCTGCAACAGATATCTCACTGGAACTTCTATAGCTTGAATTTTCTCAGCAGGTTGGAATAATATGTCCTTTATCCTTGAACCTTGATAGCATCATGCCTACAAATTGCCTATGTATACCATATCATTTTAGGGAATAGCATGATTTTAGCAGTCTGGAAATCATTTCAAATATTTCTATTTGAATGTCTGCCAGCCAGGGCTAATTTTGTTATACAGTAATCTGGAAAGATACATTACGCTCTATTTTACCTGTCTCCCAAGCCATTGTATAGTTTAAAGGTATGTTATAAGAAGCATTCCTGTACTTTTTCTATTATCTTTTTCTGTAACAAAAGTAGCCCTCCTTGTAAAATCATCTACAAAAATTATTTTAATGAAATCTTGTACACAGGCAGAACAATGGTTTTACTGGCAAAAATTGACAAAAAAAAAAAAAAAAGGTGATCTGCTGCTCTGTTAAAGTGGTTCATTTTTATGTTCTAGGACGAATGGTCTTCAGCAGACCATTGCTTCAGTTTACTGAAATGTAAAAGGACATGAGGTAAACCATCCATTCGAGTGGCTGTGAATGAATTAAATTTAGCAGCATGTAAATTCGGTTTTGCTGGTGTCACAGATCTTTTACTAGATGTGTCCTAATAAGCAAAGGTCCGGAAGAGATGACTCAGACCACCTCTAACTCAGTTTGAGACCTTGACATCAGCTTAAAAATTCAGTCTATTTTCCTGTGTCTAATAGAAAATTTTTTAATCAATAACTTGCTTTTTGTCTTGGACTAACATTGGTCTGATAATCAAGAAAACTAATTCCTAGTATGGCGTCTAATATGGAATACCTTTCTCGTGTGACCTTAGGAAGCAAACACATTTCAGTACACGTTTCTAAAAGAAACGCCTCATTTTCAGGGGTTCTGAGGATGAGTATTTTCTGTGTGTAACAGAGTCACTGAGCTGGGAAGGGACCTCTGGAGATCACGTAGTCTACCCTTCTCCTGCTCAGAACAGGGTCAGCAAGAACAGGTTGAGTACGTCCAGTTTGTTTGAGTGTTCCCTAACCTGATCCTTCTCCACTAAATAAGTCTTCCTTGCTCCAGACTTTCACAGTGCTCTCAGGGACTTGGAACTGCTGAAGGCATGTCTTACCAGTAAAGACCCAGGGGAAGAAGGCAGCGGCTACCTTGGCTTTCTCCATATCCTTTGTCACAAGGTCCCCTGTGCCATTCAGCAATGGGCCTACATTTTCCATACTCTTGTTTTTGCTGTTGCTGTACCTGTAGCAGCCCTTTTTGCTGTCCTTCACATTGCTTGCCACATTCAACTCCAGGTGGACTTTGGCTTTCCTAACCCCACCTCTGCGTGCTTGGACAGTGTCTCTGTATTTCTCCTGGGTCACCTGCCCCTTCTTCTGCCTCTGGTACACTGCCTTTCTATGGTTGAATTTAGTCAGGAGCAACTTGTTCCTCCATGAAGGCTTCTTGCCGCCTTTGCTCCTCAAGCCTGGGGGTAGGCACAGGGCAGGGCCTGACAGCCAGGGCCTGTCCCACCACCCCAGCCAGGAGTAGCACAGCCCGGGGGCACCAGGGTAGCCTCCACCCCTGGCACCAGGCACCTCCCTGGGGACAGAGACGAGCCGAAGATGCTCTGGGACACGGACATGTGCATGGAGGTCAGGATGAGGCCCATTGAGGGAAACCAGGGTGAGACAGTGTTTCAAAAGTAAAAATTCTCCATTTTTAATGCTTTTTTCTTTTTATACTTTCTTTCAGTCAAGGTAACTTTACAAATTTAGCAAAATTCAGTGAAATTTTGTGAAAATATGTCATCCACATCCATATTATATGACAAAAAAACTTCACCCATCTATACTAAGTACATCCAGGGAGGATTTTTTGTTTGAAACTGACTTGACATGTCCTATCCTTTTCATCCCTGATTCTGAAATTGCTGGGGCCAAAATAAACTTGTCTGTTGGAACACCGGAGTGGAAATTTATTCTAATTTTAATTCTAAATTGTAATATACATTTTAAAAAATCTAAGGTATTAATAATAATACTTTGATAGGGATTTTTCAAAATATATGATCATGGCAAAGCCCATGGAATCCCTTTTAAACATGCTCAAATACTAATCAATGTAGACAGTCTGTAAATCTCATGAAACTCCCCTTCCATTTATTGCAAATCTTTTTGTTTTCCAATGTACACTTCAGAAAAAGTAATACATCAAGAACCACCTCTTTTTTTAAAAAAAAGACTGGCCAAATACATTCCTCAAACTAAGCCTAAACTGGTCCCCTTCAATTCTGTCAAAGCCGTGGATTTCAGAGAGGCTTTGTCAGAAATAAAATGGGGATTGAGAATGTGTATAAAAGAGCTTTCAGAGGAAGGGCCATACACTCAGCTTCATTTATAGCTTTACCTTCACTTAGGTTTATATATCCTATCTCCTATCTCTCCCTGTGAAAAAAATGTCCTGCATGTATTTCATTGCACAATCAGTGACAGAATTATTGCTTCTGTTAAAATATGAGTACAGCTGAACAGTACTTGCAATCCTTATGAGGATTTCCTATTCAAATTAATATACTGGAGTTCCCCTGAAGCTCTATTGAGAGAACCGGTTGCACATCCTGGATTACATATGGAAGAATGTGACAAAACAGAAATTACCTAAATGATCCCATCTTGGCATCAAATCGCCGTGTAGTTTATTTTTTTGTACCTAGTCCCATTTCATACAAGCCAGTCCAGACACATAGAGCAAATTAAGAGCTCATATAGATAAGTAAGGGGAAGAACTCAGTGGAAAGGATATTATTCAAATTAGTAGGCTTATATTTCCAGAACAGAAGTGAAAACAGGGGACTTAGTTCTCCCATTTAGTACGGTAGAGTTTGTGATACAGACTCTGGGACCACACCTTCCCTCCCCACTTTTTAACTTATATTTAGGTCACGCATTCTTGCATGTGACTTTGCTCTTCCAGATGCTTAATATATGTTTAAAAGAAACAAAGCATCTTTTTTTTTTTTTTTTTTTTTGCTGCAACAACCCACAGAAAAAGGAGGTCCCTAGGGAGTAATCTTCCAGTTTTCTTATTTATATTACCCTTTGGCCACTTCTTTGTATAGTGCTATATATTTTCATTGGTGGTACTGAAAGATGTGTCCCCTTTTCTCTTCATCCAACTTCAAATAATAATGCAAATTAGGTCATGACCCTGCGGTCAAGAAATTTCTCTAGTTGGTGAATGAGCAGGTTGATTCTTCACTATGGTTTCTTTAAAGCCTTTGCAATGGAGTAAGATTTTGCTTGGATCACTGTTGAAAACCATGGGTATTTGTGTCAAGTCATTCTCTAGGAACTGGAAGCTCTCCAGTTTTACATGCAACACAGACCACAGCTGTTTGAATGCACATCAGGTCATTGCAAATAGGTATTAATAAACTCAAATACAAAGTTGTGCACTTGCTCATTTGCAACACCAGTTACCACTCCTAATTTAAACAACCCAACAGACTGGGGTTTTTTTCTTGCAACCTATTCGAGCTTTAGAACTCTGTTACTCTAGAAGTGGGATGACACCCCTGGAAGCAGAGATCAAAGCAGTTAATTCAGCTGGTTTATGTATAACCAGAAGAGTAATGCAGAAAAGCAGAGCAGAGATGAGCAGTTAAGCTCAATAGAGGATACTGCTAGGAGTAAGGCTTATTGTTCACTTCTAATGCTCACATTTTACAGTGTTGATGCACTGGCAAAGGTACAAGAGTCATAGAAATGATACGAGGAATGAAAGAAATACTTCACAGTGAGAGTTAAAGAGCTCATTCTATTTAGTTGATCAGAAAACATGCCAAGACATTAATTAATCACAGTGCACAAGTACTTTCATAAGGAGGAATCACCAGTTACTGAAAGCCTTTAAATGTAATAAAGAAAGAAAAAAAAATCAGAAGCTGAAAACAGTTCTCGAGAAAATTCAGGTGAGGAATTAAGCACAGAGTTTTGATAGTGAAGGTGATTAACCTTATGAACACCGAGCCAAGTGAAGAAAACTCCATCTCTTGATGTCTTCAAATCGTGTTATGTTTCGGGAATATGTAGCTATCTCTCTGGAAGATAGAAACTCAAAGAAGATAAATTACCAGAACAAATCAGCTAACCCTTTCTCAGATAGTTTGGTGCAACTGTGGCTGAATGTCATCTATGAATTTGTATGTGTCTTTGAAATGGAGGCAGAAAAAAAGCAAAGAGAGCTGCAGACAAAGGCAGAACACAAACTGGGAACACAGCCCACAGCCAAGCCAAGAGAGAGCTGTTGGGATAAGTGCTGATTAGGAAAGAGCTCAGAGCTTCGAGGAAAGATAGCATCTCTCCCCATTTGATATTTGTTGTACTGAAGAAAAGAAGCCTTTGTACATTTTTTTAAAAAATAAATAGGATTTTAGCATTAATTTCTCTTTAGTACTGACTTAAACAACTCAACAGAATCTGGATTTCTGGCTAACTGCTCAAGTCAGGGAAAGACCACATTAAGTTTTATGGGCTCAGTACACGGAGTAAGAGGCACACTTCAGAGGCCTGTTATCTGACTAGAAACTTTCATGATCTCCTCAGTCCTTTAGTCCTGTGAGTCTATGAGTTCTCTGAATATTTGTTGATATGTCTTTCCTGCTTAATATAACAGATCTGAATTGATGGCTACAGTTCTACTGCTTTACATTCCTAATGCTCTTCCGTGAAACTTAACATTGAGAGCATATTAAAAGTAGTTGGAAGATGTTCACTCAGTCAAAGCTGAAACGGAGAAAGGTCTCCAAAGTTAATTTATTATCTTTGCGTATCATCATTTCCCAGGCTACTTTGGATTTTTTTTTCCTTTTTATTATTTTGGTGGCTCCAGAGAGTTTTGCGTTACATTCGACCAGGATTATCTTGGTTATAGGATCCTTGTTCGTCTGTTAAAAGTGTGCCCTCGAGATGTACCCTTAAACTGAGCATTGTGTGTTCCCACTGAACTCATCTCACTTCAGCTCTCTCTCAATAGTCCATGAAGCTTGGCTGTTTTGACACATAACAGGATAACACAAATTCATAAAGGCAGAGTTCATTGGATAATATTCCTATGATTTATTTGATTATTTGTATGTTTTTATGCATTAAGTTATTTGACAAATCATTCTTGACAAGATTTGACAAACTCTGTAAAGCTCACCAGTGTTTGATTTGTAAAGCATTGTTTTAGATATTAGTTTACTACCTTTATTAAAATGCGCAGCTGGCGATTTCCGTGTACCAAGCAGTGCAGAGCAAAAGTTCCTGTTATAACTTAGCCACAATGCAGATACAGGAAAAATAGAACAGAATTACCAGTGCTGGTTTGGAAAACTAAGAAGAGGAAGGTTTCTCCTGAAGTTTCCAGCACTTCTGGTCACAGCTGCACACTACAAAATCAGCCTTTTTTTTTTGCCATATTTCACATGATTCTAATACAGTTTCCCCAAATTAAAGTATATTATTCAAATCTGCAAATGCCATTCTACAACTATATGTAATCTGGTGCTGTGTCATCAAAGCCTCTGAACTTCCAAGTCACATTCATTTTGCCTTAATGCAAAAAGATGTATTTTTAAACAGCCACCTCTGCAAACTTAGCCTTGGTTCGGAGTGTCAGGTGCGCCTTTTGGGACTCTTGCCTCATAGTCCATTGTGAGTTTACAGTCAAATTTTGGTCTCTTACACCTGCACAATGCTATTGCCTTCCATGACAGAGCCAAAAGCCAAAAACAAATCTGTGTTAGATACTCTGTTCATAGGCTTATCAGGAAAAGTTCAGGTCTCTCAGTAATAGTTGCATTGGCTCTGCAGGGCTAAAGAGAGGAAAGAGAAATACAGATTTATTTCTGTGCCACTAACGTGAATAAATATGATGGACTAAATTCAAGGCTCAAGTGGGTTGAATGAGAAAATGACATTTAAATTGTAAAACAGCTCTTGAGATTCTCCAGAATGGAATGTGTTCCCATGATTCTTAACCAAAAATGCAGAAGTAATGAGGGTGATAATAATACGGTTTCCCACCTCTATCCTTCTGCAGTGCTGACTTTCATATCACTGATATGCTAGTAAAGGGGTTGCATGAATGAAGCCTGTAATTACATGGTTTAAGCAGTGTTATCTTTTATAATATTTTCCTCCCATAATCTTTAATAGAATATAGAGTATAGTTAATGCATGCTAAATCTATGACTATCAATAGGTAGAGCCTGGCATAGTAGATATCTATTTCAGCTATGCCTTAGAACTGGATTGCATAACAGTACCCGCACTCTTTTGTTACTTATGTCATCCTTCCTGTTATGTGGCATCTTTCACACTATTCATATTCACATCTTGTACAATCTGAAATGCATCAGAGTCCTCTACATCTTCCACAGCCAAAGTGTATCTTAGCATCAGAAAAAAAAGCATTATTAAACTGATTTGTCAGAGCATTTGATTCATGCATATAGGAGGCATTCTGTGAGCTCTCTGGAGATGGGAATCTCCAATCCTTACAGAATTTTGAATTTGTTTTGAATGAAATCAGAAAGTGAAAAATTTATTCACCAGGATTATATAAATATTCTTTAAACTTCAGACAAACCAGAACCTAAATGACTGAAAAGTAAAACAATAATTCTATTTGACAGTTTCACTTTGTTTTAGTAATATATCTAATGCACATGTTAAAATAAAGTGTTTCAAAGTGAAGAAATTGCAGTCGCCACTTTGACACTACCAAAAACCAGGCAGTTCGAGTCTGTTACAACTTTACTCTTCCCTTTTTCTTCAAAATGGAATTTCAGCAAAAAAGATTGAGTTGTGTGAAGTGGTTGCATTTATATAAAACTGCATTCTCTGACAGAGGATTATTAAGCCAGAGCTCTTTCAGCCAGCCCTAGTTAATATACACGGAAAAGAGCCAACTGAACAGGAAGATGGTTAGTGACTTATCACAAGGCATATTGTACTAAATGGCTTTAACACAAGCAGAAACAAATATTCCTAAGTACTGTATTATATTGATTTAGAGACTGATTGAAGGGTCATCTAGCAATCTGTTAGGGTCTTCAATATAGAGACAGGTACCTCTTGATGGTGTCATTTTGGTCTAGTTTGCCTAAGAGTATTTCATAGCAGCTGCCGGACTTCAAGAATATCTTTTTAAATTTGTGCGTAGCACTTCAAGTGAAGTCCTTCTCTGAAAACTCAGTGGGTAAACATGCTACAAACATGCTATCCCTCCCAATGGACAGGATCCTAGTTTGTTGCCATGATCATTACATCTTTATGCATTCTATGTTTATGAGCAGTTCAGCTGCATGAACTGCAGACAACGAGAATAGGTCTGGTTCATCATACGTGGACCTACACACAAGATAGAAAAGAAAACACTATTAGTAGCTACCCTCAATTTACCGGTGCGAAGCTAAAGCACAGAAAGATTTAATTTACATGCACAGAGTTAATTTGGGCGAAAGTGCTAACCTGGCACTTTTTCGGAGGCTTCTCTGAGTGCCCTGGCTGCAATTTCAATGTACTGGGAATGCAGAAAACTGTGTGCAGCACATGATTTCTTTTTGAATCTATATTGATGTCCCTCTCGAGTGTCTCAGTGATATATCCACATCTAGCTACAAAGTGCGTTTTGACAGCCAGGCTATTCTGCCCCTTCTGCAGACTAGTTTACCGCTATTCTGGATGGAAGCTCCAGGTTGTGATGACCCAGTGCTACCAACAAAATGCTGTTAGCTGTTGATGATACTTTATTCCCATGAAGTGTCCAGACAGAATCACAGAATTATATAGGTATGTTGGCAAGGACCTCCTGACACTGTCTAGTCCAACTCCCCTTCTCAAGCAGGGTCGCTTAGACCAGATTGCCCAGAACCGTGTCCAGTTGGATTTTCAATATCTCCACAGATGGAGAGTCCACAATCTTTCTGTGCAACCTGTTCCTGCGTTTTACCACCCCCTCACAGTAAAAAAGTGGTTTGTTGTGTTGAAATTCCGTATCTTTTAATTTGTGCTCACTGCCTCTTGTCCTGTAACTGAGCACTGCTGAGAAGAGCCTGGCTCTCTCATCTTCATTCCTTCCTGTCAGGTATTTATACACATTGATAGGATCCCCTTCAGCCTTCTCTTCTCCTGAGAGAAGAAGCTGAACAGTCCCAGCTCTCTCAGCCTCTCCTCATATGACAGACGCTCTAGTCCCTCAGTCATCTTTGTGGCCCTTCCCTTGGCTGTCTCAGTATGTCTATATCTTTCTTGTAATGGGGAGGACAGAACGGGGACCAGCTCTCCAGATGTGTCTCAGCGGTGCTGAGCAGAGGGGAAGGATCACCTCCCTCCACCTGCTGGCAATGCTTCTCCTAATGCAGCCCAGGATGCTGTTGGCAGAGGAAGGTGTCTGTTGTGATAGGCAAGCAGCAGCAACCCCTGTAAAGAAAAAGCTTGCTTAGATGTTAGTAGGTGAAAACACGCCACAGTATTGCAGACCCGAGTACAGGTGATGAACAAGTCCCAAACCCAGCTCTGGCTGCTGAGCTACCATGGGATGCAGATCTTCTGGGGTAATTTACCTGTGTCCCCATGCAGAGCTCTGTAATCCCAGCAATGCAACTAGCTCCTTCTAAGCCACATCAGTTATTCCTCCTTCTCATGACAGACTGTAGTGTAGAAAAAGCCATAGAACACACCTGCTTCTACAGCTGCTGAAACAACTGGACTTTTGTTTTACATATTAGTGCTACAACAGCCAGCGAAGCTTTGACTGCATGAGCAAGGTTCTAACTTAACTAATGTATTGTAAGTACCCTTTTTTTTTAAAGACTTCTTGGAAGAAAATTACTAGTTAAAGTTAATCTGTGGGCACCCTGCTGTCCTATATTACTTCTGTTTATTTAAGTGCCTAATAGGTCTGCAATCATGATCACGGTACATGTAGACTATTTCAAGGATTTTTGCTGGGATCTTATGGACTCCCAGCTACAATTACTCATTGATCAAGGTACAGGCTGTGGTGCCATATGTTATTTGAAGGTGAGAATGATCCACATTATTCTAAGGGGCTCTTCTTTTACTCCTATTATTTTTATCGTTTTATTATTTACCCAGCATTATCCACGAATCAGTAGATTCATTTAGTGAAGTTGGGTTGGTTGTTTTTGCTTTTCTAATCTATCACCATGTAACATTCTTGAAAACTAAGTAAACAGACTAGGTCAGTAACCAGTTACCTTGAAGTTACCACAAGTAACTGCACGTTACATCAGTTTTGTGACTAACACGTACGTTGGTTAGGCCCTAGCTAAACTGACCAGAGGTACAGTGGTAGTGGCATCTTTCAGACAAGAAATACACACAGAACACTTTTCAGAACAAAAGAACTCCCCCTGAAGACGAACAATCTTTGGTAAACAACCAGCCTGTATTTACACTATTCACCTTTTTCACCCAAGCATTTTTTCATGGAAGTATACAAGATCTGTCAGTGGATAAATAGCTGTGGGGAAGAGAAACCGCATTTACACAGAGATTTGGAGCCATTTTATGATCTCAGTAAAAGATCATTTTTGAGCATGCCTTGCATAGGAAAGTAGCACTACTGTTTACATGGCCTGATACATATTCTGCCTGCATTTCATTTAGGAAATAAACATGTGCTTCTTTACCACCCAAACTTTAATAAATTTCAGGGGAGAATGGCTCTTTTTTTAACTGTGACTCATTCTTTGCTAATTCAATCAAGCTGGAGCTGACAAAATAACAAGAAGATTTTGGAGGTATTTTTACCATGTTTGTCACTCCACCAAATGACAGTGCAAAGTTCCCTTGTCTGAATTTCGATCAAATACTTACCAGGAATGCTAAGCCTTTCAGAATCCCATTGTACCTCTGTTTCATGGCATGTGAGTTATTTGCTTTCATCTCCCCTTTACTGTATAAAAGAGGATCTAAGGCTGTAAAAACTTCAATCCGGAGATTCATGCAGCTGTACATAACAGATCCTTCCTCTCTCGTCATTGCAGCACAACATCAAACCAAACAAAATGTCTCAGAAAGCTACAGTATTTGCAGCGAAGCTGTCACAGATCTCCTTTTTCGCTTTTGAAAAAAAGTGGCTGAATGCCCAGCACCTGCCTCCATACTGACATTTTCTGAAACACTAAGGTAGAGGAATCAACCTTTGTCAATATCATCTCAGTGATTTGTTAGAAACAATGAAATGAAAAGCCTCAGCCTCTATCCTTGCTTCTGGAATACAGGATTAAAATAAAGGACAGACGATTTTATTGATTTAATGAGGGATGGGGACTTCAGCGGAGCCATGTTTGCAGGTCTCACAACCAGTTCTTCCCCATTTGCCTGGCTTTCCCCGTTTCTTGGGAACTTGTTTATGTATTTGGCTGTTACGATGACCCACAGAGTTCACTCCTGTGCTGCATGAAGCATTCAAATGCCTGCAGTGATTTCAGTCTGTCTCTCTCAACAGGGAAAGAAAGAAAGACTGAAGGGATTGCAGCACAGTTCTGCAAACTAACGAAATGAAGAAGAGCAGATAGGGAGAGAGAGAAAAAAAACTTTAAAAATGCTAGATAAAACACAGCAACAGAAACAGGAATAACACCTCCTACCTATGAAGTAGGCTGCATGCAGAATGCATTAATCTCTTAGTATATTTTATCAGATAGGAATCCCTCCCCCCAGCTATGAACTGAGAGGTAAGCTAAAGGAGTTCACTCACAGTGTTTTGTGATAGATTGATCCACAAACAGTGAGTTAATCTCCTCCTTTAGACCTTTTACCTTTGTTCTTTTTTTTCTTGAGGTATTCATATGATATAACATGACATTTTCATATGGTAATCTCTCCTCCTTGTAGCGTTGCTCTTCAAGATTAGCCAGAGGGATGAAACACAATGAACAGTGCCTTCCCAGGAAAACAAAAAAAAAAATCCGACAAAAACCAAAACCAAATTGAAAACTAAAATTCATTCCTTATTGTCCATTTGGCTGTGTGATAACAGTAACAGAGTTACTGAGGCTTGATGTCTGTAAATATAACACAATGGATGTAGGCTTATGTCATAAACACCTACAGTAATAGTTCTGTGTACATAAATACATGTCAATAAACCAGATATACAGCATCTACTTCACCCACAGGTTAAACTTTCTCAGTTCCCTCTGGTTTTACTGTTTCTGGGCTCCGAAAGTTAGGCAGAGCCAGTGCCTGAGCACGCAGTTTCCAAATCCAGCCCTTCCCCCCTCCCCGTTTTGGTTTCCCCAAACTGAGCTGCTGTCCCTGCCCCCATCTCCTTTACTCTCAGTAGGCGAGTGAGTCTGAAACCAGGGGGCAAAATCATTACTTCCCAATTATCTTAAGCCATGCAAGATAACCTCTCTCTCAAGGGCCAATGCTAAAATATGCACACGGTTCTGATGTCTAGACAGTTATGAAATATAGGTGTAGGGTTCTGCGTATGCGGAAGAGAAATGCATCCCAAATGAAGTGCTTTTATTAAAGAAGTATAATCACTGGGATAACTAATTACGTCAATACCACATAGTTAATTAAACCCATTATAGTTACTATTCCCATGGAGGGGAGGTCAGACAAAGCAGCCGTCCCCCTGACTCTGCTGTGCTAACAAAAGAGAGAGAAATTAAATATATTAAACAATGCTTCTCGTTCAGGTTAAAAAAGAAAAGTTTAACAACTACACAGTCACTCAACAAAGAAACTCCACAGAGGTAATTTATGTTGGTACATTTGTATGAGACTTCTTCAACGAGAGGTCTTAACAATGTACTGTAGTTCCTTAGATTTGTGCTAACTGAACAGACGAAGAGAAAATACCAGTCTGGCAGAATTGTTGCAGATATTTTCCAATGGAATTTAAATACATTTCTTCACCGGTGGATATATTTGATAAGTGACCAGGAAAACATGACATAATGTGGGAAGATAATGAGGTTTGCACTGCCACTCAGTCAAATCTCATCCCATCCCTCCCACCTAAAGGTTGAATAGATAAAGATGACATCGTGGGATGCCCAGAAGTGCTGGTAAGAAAGGAGGTTTTATTTCTGTTCCCAGCCATCCATCAGAGAAGTTTTCATGGGTTGCTATCACCTGTCTTATGACAAGGGTGATTATGTTCTGAATCCAGGGACTGGGGTTAAAAATCTGAGCCATAAGGAGTTCTTGTATAAGAATTCACAAGTTCTTATTTATTACCCAGTTAATACCTGAAGAAATAATATCAAGATTCACCAGGTATAAAGTGCTCCAACAATACTATGAGGATCCTGCAATTTTTGTGAAGGACAGGTATGAGTCATAAAGCTCACGAGTCTCAGTAATGCACTTATACATACGTGCACACAGACAAAGCAGAAACCTTCACGGAGTTTGAAAGACACTTGCACCAAAAAAACACAGACATGGCAAACATCAATGTTCATGACAATTGCCAATGTCAATGTTTTTCAACTTTTGACCCATGGACTCCTAGGGATCCACAGCATTCTTCAAAGAGGTAGATGAGTACTGCCCAAGAAGTATATTTTCATATACAGCAACCCAGGTATAAGAAGCTTCCTCAGAAGTCCTCATCTCCCCAGAGAATTTGGAAATCTGTAAGTCAAAAAGGATTGCAAAGATGGTCTGGTCCCACCCTGGGAAGGGGGGGAAGGAGGGAGGGAGGAAGGGAAGATGACAGACAGTAAGCACTTAAAACTTGAAATTTTGCCTTAAAGAAAAATAGCATAACCTAATATTTGCAGGGAGTGAAATTCTGCTGCAAAATTATTTACCTATCTAAGGCAATTTGCGACTTCTTAATAATGACCCGCCAGCTCTTAACACCAGTCAGAGTCATCATAATGGTATTATAAGTTGTATTACATTATTGGTTTATGTAGTGCTAGACACTGTATTTCTATACACTTAAGAAGAAAGTCAGGCTGTCCTGAAAAGCTTAATATCCAAATAGAGAATACAACCAATGAATAAAAGAAAGGAAGCATTATTAGTCCTATTTTAAAATAGGCAAATGAGACACATAGCAATCAAGGATATGTTAATATTGTACAGTACAATGTACAATAAAAATCCCAGACTAGCTCCACATGAGCTGGTTTGCCCAGAAAGCACCACAAAGCACAGCTCCCTGAAGAGACAGTAACTTGTCTCAGCAATGAGCCTACTGCATCACTGCGTCAGGGTGAGTGCAGATGTACCTCATGTGACACGCTCAGTGTCACACAGGAAACTTAGCTTAGATCGAGCCAAGTCTCAGGCTGCCCCTGGAGCGGGGAATACACTGCAAGGCTCAGGGTCGCAGTATCAGAGCTCGCTCACGACGCTGCTGAACGGTGAGAACGGTCTCTGGCACGCTTTTTGCCCAGATCACCCAAAACTCTTCCAGTCAATTCCCAGGTAGGATTCAGAAGTTAACTCAGGAACTATTCCAGGTATGCAGTTAGACGTATCCAAAATCTGTCCTGCTTTGGAAACCAGCAAAATGTAATCATCTGGGTACAGCCAGACCATGCCAACTGGACACAGGGCCAGAGAAATGGCAACGACACTGTTTATTTTACTATAAAGAGGTAATTCAGTTTGGATATGACTTAACCGTTGGTCCCTAGACAGTCAGACATCATGTCTTGCTACTTTACTAATTTATCCTTTAATTTCCTGAACTTCCACTATTAGTACTTGAAAACAAACCATTTCTAAAATGTCAAAATATTTCAGAGATGTCAGAACGGTTTTTGAATTCACAATTCCTCAAACTTCTTCTTGCTTTTGCTTAAGGTTTGCTGCCGTAAAATCATACCTGCCAGCATGAAAACTGTGTGATCCAAGGAAATAATAGGCGAGTCCTATATGGTTTGTTTGAATTTTTATTTGGCAGCTAGGCAGAATGGGCATTTAAGGAATGAGGTCTTCACTGAAGTGGATATAGTAACTTTAAGGTTCAAGATATTGTTTTTATTCTTCTATGAAGTCTAATCATACACTGTCAGAAAAAAAGTGACTCTCTGAATGATTTTTTTACTGTTGTCACATAACAGTTTCCTGATCCCAAATAGGACAGCTGTACTTGTCAAATGTTTTCACTGATACAAGTGCTCAGTTCCAATTCAAATCAAAAGCAGACCTGTGTGCTCTCCCTGTCACAGTGCTAAGACCAATTAGAGAGAGCTCCAGACACCTCCAAGAGTCAGAACTCACTGTGGAATTAGTGTTACTTACTGGTGTTTTTAAAATGCTCTTTTGAGAACCCAGGTACACTAAAACTACAAAATCTGAAATAAAGACCCTTACTCTAAAATTGTAAGGCACCAGGGAGGAGCTTTTGCTACAAAAAAATCGATCCCTCTATGGACGTTCACAATGCTAAGAATCTTCTCGTGGCTTTCTGCCTTGAGGCAGCAGGTAAAGACCTGCCAAGGCTGTCTCTTTGGAAAAAACTGTCCATCTGACTCATTTGCCCTAGAAGGACTTGAATTGTCATGGAGCAGACTTTCAGCACATGAAGCAGGGAGACACTAGCATTGAATTCTGCTGGCCAGTTGCAGGAGCTAGTAGAATGAACTGGTGTATATACAAAGGCTGTGTTAACTATTATAGGCCCTGTTGTTTTTCAGTACATGTGATAATTCCTGTTTAGGAAGGATCACTCACCCCTCCACTTGATCATCCTTCATGAGTAAGAGGAAAATTGGTGCTGTTATCCTCTCTGGAAAGTTCACCTATACATGTCAAAGAAAAACTGTGATCAGTGATTTCCAGTTGTTGAGAACTATTTATATGAAGAAATGCCTACTAACCTTCTAAGCAGCAGATTAAAATCTTTGTCATCACTGCTAAGCGTAGAGGATAGTCCAAAACTCCAGTTTCACCTACAGCTCCTTGCAGTTAACGAGACAACAGAACGCATGCAGAAGGCAGCTTCATGCCTTGCTATAGCGAAGCACTAAAGGAGGTCTGTCCACAGCAGTAGCACAAATAGCCAAGCCTTCTTCCTTCAACTTTCTGGGTTTTATTCAGGCTGTATTTTCTCACTGCTGGAAATGCCGCTGACCTCCACGCAAGCCTAAATGCTACGAATACAAAACAACTGACATTCCTAAAGGTGAGCTTGGAGACATTCTGTCCAGATTCTTCCGTGTGCACCATCCTTCCTCCTTCGGATACAGACGTCAGCTCTGACAGCCTTAGTGATGAATGGGCTGGACACTGACAGCTGAAAATGAGGGCCTCAGACAGAAGGAGAAATCTCCGAGACTGATCAAGTCCTGTGATGCTGACTTTACAGTGGGAATAGACAAAAGAATAAAATGCAGCTAAACACATGTTCTGTGGCTTTCAAATTCACCTCAGGTAGTCATAAAATTTTCCAAGAGGTTGGTGGTCAATCTGTCTTGCATGTAGACAGGAGCATGACCATACGCTTGCAATGCTATCGTTAAAGTTTAAAACGCAAACAAGATGTTTCTAGTTCTAATCAGCCAATAAACTCATCAGCATTACAGAAAAAATGAGAAAAAGAAACTGAAAAAACATCAGCTTTCATATTCCCATCTTTGCCACATTTGTCAAGGTATTTAAGGTGCATTTTCATATGGTAAAACCACCAGACATATGTCTAATTAACATTCTTACTGAAAGTATGATTCAATCCATCTTCTAAATCAGCATTGCCTTAAGTTGACAGAGCAATATATGCCAACCTATTGGTAAATCCCAGAATTACAGGAGTGAAAATGAGAACTGAATGATTACCTGTTCCGTTGGCTGCACCTCAAACAAAACCAGCGATATCTGCCTCATTTCTCACAAAGTTCTATCGAATATATACACCAACTGCAACACCATAACCTCTGTGATTAACCTTTTTTAATTCTTTGCTGTCCTTGTCATTATGAGGCTTTCATAGATACCTTGGCTATTGCTTCTGTCTTATCTGTCATGGACAGAAAGCATGGCTGTCTTCCACACCCCTGCAATCTTTCATTTATTTGTGCAGCACTATATGATATCCCTCCTCGGTCCTTGAAAATTTCTTCAAAAGTCAATTTACTCAAACTTCCCTCACAGTCATGCTTCGTAGCTCTCTGATCATTTTGTTTGCTCTCCTCCAGGCTCTCTGGATAGTCCATGTCTCAAAGTTCAAGTGGGGAAACTGTGCTCTATTTGAAGCCTCACCAATGCCAAGGAGGATCATTCCATACGCGCTGCACACTATAGGTCTGTTCAATGAGAACAGTGCAATGATTGCCTTGTTGGCTAACAGTATGGCATGTACACTCATATTCATATATGATTCTCTAAACTCCTCACAGCTGTTTCTGGGGAAACTGCCACCCAGCCAGTTATTCCTACTTTGTATTTGTGCAGCTGATTATTCCTAACTCGGTGTTAATATGTGGGACTTTTTCCTTCTGGAAGGTATCCATTTCTTTCTGGAGAGAACACCAGTGCCAAAGACTGACAGTTTGTCATCAGTTGTGCGCAAGCAATCTGCACAGAGACCAGAACAAAGCCAGGTGGAGTGAACAGTAAGATTTCCACCGTTTTTGTGAACTTTTCATTGGTAGCTACTGCCAATATCATCAAGAATGTGAAGCCCTAAATTCCCACAGACATGTATCAGGAATTAGGCAGGCACTTAATGGGTAGGACTTGGCCTAAATGCCTAAATTAAGACTCGGACTTGTTCATCAAAATTTAAGAAACCTAGTCTTTCCACATCCACATAGAGTTAACTGGAGACATTATATGGATCATTTATAAAAATCATATTTACCTTGGTCAGTTGTCTCTGATTGAGGATCACATCCAAAACTTGAATTCAAGACTTGCACAACTGATAATGTCAGAGTAATTCCTTTATATCAATTTCATACGCTAATGATTTGTCATCAAAAAATTAAAATACACCCACTTAACAAGATACATTCACTGAAAGGTGCTTCATAAACGTGGTTATCTAATAACAGTTTCAAATACATCCACACAACAAAAAAAAAAAGGGAAGAAAACAATGTGTTACTTTTAAAAGATCAAACAATACAATCATCAGCTTCATTAGACATAAATTATAATAATTTCTCTAAAGACATGTAACAGCTAAGAGTCCTGAGCCCCGAAACCATTTCGTCTGTATTTCATTCTCTCAGAATGGACCACCGGTGGTGTAGATAAACCTTTACAGCCATAGGCTACCTTGCACATAAAAATAATTTCTCCTTCACCATCACAGTGATACAGTTTTATTGCCCCCTGGGTGGGAGGACTTGCACAGACATCGTAAAAAGGCATTTTTATTTTTCTTAATGTCACTGTGAATAAGTTCATTGTCTGTAACAATGTCTAAGGCTTTTCTGAAACCTGCTGAACTTTTGGCTTCTTCCAATGCCTCAAGATTGGAATCACCAAGATGTGGACACCACACTGAACATAATTTTTTCCATGCGATTGCCACAGATTCGTGTGGAAATAACTGCACGAACAAATGATCAGTTAGGTCACTAATAGACTGTTTGCACCTGCAAAAACCCGATTTGTTTTCATAACCATAGTAACCACATTTTCATGGAATCTCTTTTATTTTTTTAACAGGGCTTTTATGTGCATTTTTGGGGGGAAAGCCCTCCATATTTTGTGATACACCTAACCAGACAGGCAAATTGGATATTATTTGAAAATTGCACTGTTCATAATGTGTTAGACGTTGCCACTCAAGGGCAGCTGAGACCAAGCTTTATAAATCCCACCCAATAAGCTTATTTTAATCGAGCATTTCTGTGTGCAAGCAAAGTTAGTGAAAGGTGCCAAAGTAGAAGTGCACAAAACCAATGTTCCCTATTTAAAGGAGTGGTACGGCAGCTGTGGAAACTTTCCCTACACTTCCATGCCAATTTGTCTCATCTCCAAGCTCGTTGCTTAGCTCAACCGTGTTGCTGATCTAACCAAACTGATGCATGTCCAAGTGACAATTTGCATGTGCAACGAAGGGATGTGTACACAACCTGCATGGAGTTTCACGTTCATTCATGCACAAGCTTATTTAAAAAAAAAATTAAAAAAAAAATAAAAATTAAACCATTTATTGCAGCCAGTGGGGACCAAGCTTTTAAGTGGTAATTCATCGAGTTCCCATTTAGTTTTATGGGCCTGCCTGTATTTCCTTTTCATTTGACTATGCTAGGGTTCTGTGCGCCATGGCAAATATTTGACAGCTTGCTCAGCAGGCTCTCTGCTCTGCAGAGCTTGCACAATGCTACCTATTATTAATTGGTTTCAAAATGCATTCTCCTGTAACCCAAACTAAGATGTGACTATTATACCTGTCATCCCAAAGTATGCGGAAATAAAATATTTGCAATTAGTTCATGAAATCTTTGTAAGTTTGATTGGTTAAGCCTTCCAAGTTTTAAATAAAGTTTGTAAAAATGCTTATCCACGTAAAAGCAGACCTGATTGTCCCAAGGCACCTGCCTGTTATATTCACTTCATTTGCGTAATATACAGTGGTCTAGAGACTTCTGGAGCATGATGACAGAATGTTTGGTATAAAGAACACTTTATGTCTATGCTATTATAAAGTACCTTTTTAACCCATTAATCTTAAGGCATTTCACAAGTACACGTTAAGCTTCACAACTCTGCTAACAAGAAGCTGCCCAAAGGAAGAAGAAAATCAATTCATGCAAGCTACACCGATGGACGATTCTTTCTGATGAAGGCATTGATTGATGGCAATCACTGATGCTGTTAGCTGAATGATCTCATGATGAGGAAATTCAGAGAAGTTGCTTCTGGAAAGCAAATGACTGAGCTCTTGTCAAAAGTGTGCATCCAGGCTTTGCACACACGGAAGAACTGGAAGAAGAACAGCTGCCACTAACCTGAGAAGGGAAAACCCCACGAAATGAGACTTCAGCAAGCTTTGTCCAGATGTTTGACCCAAAATTTGCTGCTGTAGTGGATAGCTGGTAGTAGCCAGCCCTATGCCTCTTATTGAAGAGGTCTTTGTTGAAGATCTGTTTCCAGATCATAGAAAATAAAACATTCATCACGTTTTCACTTTACTGGTCATTTAAATACTATTCTAAAGCTTCAAGCTGTAACCTACTTTTGAAGTTATTACAATCAGAGCTTCTTTACAAAAGGGCATTTTAGAAAATTATTGTCCAACATGTATGTGTGACAGAGGAAGTTAAGTGTCATTGTTTACTACATTTAATTCTCAAGTGTACTTTCTTTGGGAATTCCAAATGCTTTAGAACACTAGAAATCTGATGTAACTTCTCTCTTGTTCATTTAGGCAAAAAGACAACTGATCTTGACATTTTTTCCTTTACAGAGTTTTATAAAGTAGATATTCTTAAAAAAAAAAAAAAGTAATATAGTTCAATAAATCACTTCTTATTTATAAATAGAACCATATGTATGGTCACCCTTTAAAATTTTGCCAGCTGCCTTAGATAACTAACTTAATCACAGTATTTGTGAATTGTAAATAGTCCCTCTAGTAAGTTTGGAGCTATTTAGGAAACACTGCAACTAGGCAGAGATCCAAAGCATACTGAACTCTCTGGGATCCTTTCCACTGAATTCAGGAGAGCTTGCATTGGGCCCTTATTGAATTAGCTCTTTTCCCAAGACAAAGTTTGCAGGTTTCAAACATAGCTCCAAAAGCTTCCTCCCCTGTCCTCAATGCCTGTAATTAAAACCTGACCTCTGTTGAAAATCACGGAGTGCACCATTTCAGAATCAGTGGATATTTCAGTGCTTTGCTCAGCCAAGCTGCCTGAAGGCTTGTGAATGGACAGAAGACACCTGATAAAAGCAGATTCTACACTATGTGTATATATACGTATATGTATACATATACAGTGCAGTATCTTTATCACTACTGAAGATGTTTCCATTGAATGTTATAGCAAGGTGCATGTTCTAATAGGCAATTCCAGTGGAAGCCAAGCTCTGCAGCTTTGTGTCACAGTTAGCCAATTTATTACTTAACACACAGAAAGAAACTGAAAGGCAGAGCAAATGAACTGTGTATTTACTGTTTTTCATTTTCAGGGCTGGAGAAGAGGAGGACGCAGCCAGCAGCACTTGATGACAAAGGGTGATGTTCTGGCCCTGGATATTCTGGGCAAACCCTACTCTGCTCACAGCTTACTGCAAAGTGAACTGTTGCAGTTCCCACGAAGTATATTTAATTTGGTCATGCAGCCCACTGACCTTGCTACCAGTGAGAAAAACAACAGTGCTGTCAGTCATGCTTCAGGCAAGGAAAACAGCTAACACATTCCCAGTTCCTCAATATGTCCCAGTATGGGCACACATACACATATGCGCGCACACTTCAACGTAGCCTGAACCAACACCACTAAAAGTTCACAAGTCACTGTGTAGTAAAGGCGGGTATATAAATACATTTATACACACACACATGCATATGCACATAAAAAATTTTGAGGAGTTAACTGTGCTACTGTAAATATGGAAATAGATATTCATTCCCCCTTCAGACCTTTTCCACTAAAAATGCTTTTAAAGAACAAAAATCTGAAAAAGTAAATCCTGTTTATTTTGACTACCATTTTCCTCCTGCCAGTCATACTGTCTTAGCTTCAGCCTATTCTTTTCAGTATGTAGACTCAAATAGAAACAGATAATTATTAGACTTACTTTGGCCAGAGAAATAAAATGAAAAAGGCTCTCAAAAGTTAAAAAGCAAACAGTGAAATAGATATAATATTTAAGTTTAGTCCTCACTATACTAGTTCTTAGCAAACTATCGGGCTAATGGCTGCTTGTGAGAACCATCAAAGAGAGGGAAATCAATAATGAGACTTTGCAAGGGTGTTACTGCCTAAACTGGGGGCTGCAGGGGACCCATCTGGAATCAACACGGGGAAGATCCCCCATGGATATCCCTTCTCATCAGGCTGCATAGTGGTAGTAAAGTAATTGCAATAGTAGCCTATAGCTTCTATAGAAGCCATGGAGAGTAGCAAGCTCTGCTTTGCCTGTACCCACCAGCCAGAAATGGCCTGTGAAAACCACATTCAAAGCCAGGTCAATATCTAGGTGCTTATAGAGGCATCCTCTATTAGAGGTCATTATAGAGGTCTATTAGAGGACCATCTGTTCTGGCCATGGGAAACACAACACCTGAGGTTTGAGCAATTGCAGCAGACCGGGAGGAGGACAGTCAGATTCTGATCTCTGCTAGATTTCTATGCCAAACCTAACTGCTTTTGTGAGGTTGGGTATGTGTTGCTTATGGTCTCCAGATTCCCCACAAATCACCCAATTAATACCCAAATTTGTGGCTTTGTACGTTGCCTGGGCATTTTGTTCCACCTCAGTCAATCTCATATTCCTCTTTCTCCTACTGACAGAAAAGAGATTATCTCTCTCAAGTACCTCTAAGTCAGAGAAAACACAGAGATTTCAGTACGATGGTCATGAAACCTAGGAGCTGTGAAGTTTTATATGAATACAAAGTTTGTACCACACGGAAATCCCAAATAGCACTGAAGCTGGTAATTGCAACTGCTGGGAAAGTGTGGGAAAAGAGTCGTGCTGCCATGCTTTACATACTTCATCCTCAAGCATACCTTTTTCACCAAATTTTAACTCATGGACACCTAGGCAAGGGAACTAAGTGGAATTAACCGCCGGCTGTAGGTTGTATTTAATTGCTGCCATTGCTGGTGGTGTCTAGACACACAGTTCAGTAAGTTATCAGGTCTCTGCACTTACTGACCCCAAGAGAACCTCAATTAAAGAAAACTATTGATTTTTTTGTGTCGCAAGTCAATCAGAACCAGACTCCAACACACAGGTAGGAGCCATTCCCTTTGCATAGCTCCTTCCTAACAGTGTGCTCTTTCAACAGGCTTCTCAAGCTTTATGGATCTCAAATTCCATATGGAACATTTAGATCCTGCAAATTATTGCTTGTTGATGAAAAAGGGTGCTTATTGAAAAAAAAGAAGCGCATCATTCCATCAGTAATTCTTTGATTTGGCCAATATCTTACAGAAAAAATACCTACCTTGAGAAACTTACATTGCTTATTTGACATCCTGTTTTGCACTGTGGTGGCATAACAAACACCGACACAACATCAGGGAATGTGGGCAGCACAAGAAGACATGCACACAACTGGAGATAGGGAAGACAATAAACTTCATGTCAGATTAGGTACCTGCTGGCAGATCTAATGTTCTGTAGCTGGTCCAGCTGTTTCCGATGGCTTACACAACTGATATAAAGCTATTTTTTTATGTTTGTATCAATGGATAATTGATGGCAAGTGTCTCTAATAATTTATTTTAAGAGTTCTTTAATATTCTTTAGTATTTTATTTCCCTCCTAAAATGGTGTTTAGAAATATTACACTCTCAGAATAAGATAAGGGAAAATGCTAAAGATTCCTTCTCTCACAACTTCAAGGTAATATTCTGCTGAAGAAATAAAGGTATATGAATGCCAAAAAATACTTTCCCCTTAGAATATTCACTTCCAAGATGACTTCCATGTCATTTTTACTCAGCACACAAGATTGGAAATATTTTGGACTCCTTTCAACTCTGCTGAGGCCAACCCAGATGTTGAGTGCAATATTTTTATTTTTTGCTTTCTATTCACTCAACACTAGGCATCAGCCAAAATCTGCCTCTCTCCTTGTGGAGTCTTTTCCATTAGTACAGGGGAATATGTAAAATGTTTTCAGCTGAAACATGCAGGAAGAAAAGATAGCCAGTTTATGTGAGAATAACTCATGAAACTATTTATTAAATACTGCCAGCAAGGCACCGAGTATAATTACACCCAGTTGTCTTCCATTCCTCTTGACAAAGATGACATTTTCTCATTCCTGTTTTCGTTTCTGATGCTTTTGTCATAGTCAGTAGCAGTGAGAGAGAGACCAAACTCCTATTCTTTCCAAATAAAGAAGTAAACATGCATTTTGAGTGAGGATTTAGAAAGCTGGAGTGCGGTCTAATTGACGACTTCTAGAGTGCGCAAAATATCTGTTAAGGAGTCTCCAGTCAAAATAGACATTCTGCCTTAAATCACTTTGTTTCTCCCCGTAGATACCAATCTAAATGTGAGGGAGAAGTAAGGGAAGAGGGGAGGAGAAGAGGGGAAGATTTGGCCTACCAAAATCCATTTACATATAAGGAGCTCCAAGAAATACCACCAGTTGAGACTGAAGGACTTGAACTAAGCCCCCCCCCAGCCCAGTGCACAGACAGAAGCCTGCAAAACAAAGGAGAAGGAAATATTATTTTCTGAGAAAAAAATATTTCAAGAAAGTAAGAAAAGCACATGCTATAGTGGGGAATGTTTTTAAAACCCTCTTTCAAATCTTCTTGGCAAATAAAGTTTTGTTTGGTTTGGTTAAAAGCAGTGTGGCTTATGCCTTTGGCATTCAAATTTACATGCTAATAAAAGTGTGCTTATAAACTTGAATAACCACACTGCACAGTCCCAAACACTGCACCCCTGAATCTAAAAGCTGCTACTGCCAACATATGTATATTGTCCAGATCTCTCCATCTGCAGTCAATTACTTTCCTTACTATGACCAACATTCCCAGTCCTTTACAGCATGCTCCCAATTTTTAAATTGCAGTTCTGCTCTCAAAAAAATCGCAATTTTTTATCATCTTCCCAGTTCCGTATCAAATGCACTCAGTCTAATTACGGCTTTTCCATCAATTTGCAAAGCTTTGCAAATCCACGCTGGATTCTGAGAGCAAAGCTGAACTTCCCTCATTCCACTGAACATCCTCAACAAAGAGAGCTGCAGACTAAGGTAACTCCTCATTTATACCTGTGCAGCCCCACTGGCTTCAAATTATACTTTCTGCTACCCATGTATAACTCAAATTTCACTGTCTTATTATTGGTGCAGTTGATTGGAACATATTAAACAGTGTTGACAATACACAAGAAGAAATAGATTAGTTTCCTCTCTCTCCCTCTCATCACACCAAAGGACAAGGATTGTTAAATAAAAAGCTGCTATTTTCCAGATCACTGTTCACACTCCACGTGCAATTTAAAGAGCTACCCATTGTTCCTTATGATTGCGTTGTCCCTACTGAAAGCAAAAAAAGTGCTGTTTTCCCTACTGCTGCATCCTACCTAATCTGGAAAGCCCTAAGGGATGCTGGAAAACAAAAGGTAGAAGTTGCCTTTACTTAGCTAAATAAGAAAGAGAATAGAGATTGATTGGGTCATTGCTAACTGTGATTCCTCCAGATTCAGTCCAAGGTCTTCTGAGTGACAGAAGGCTTCTACAGTGTCAGAGCTTAATACCCAGTGTCTTTCAAAACTCACACCATACTTATTATATACAGATACATAGGGAAATAAAGAGAGAGGGAAAGAGAAGAAAATTCTGATGACCTTCAGATAACATCCTTCACATCACTGAGAATTTTTTCAGGCTTAGGCTTCATCATGAAGAGCTTATAAATGCCTTTCTATGTGAAGTTGCAGCTGAAGAGACTGAATATCTGAATAGCTTTATTTTCTGGTAGACACGTGGATGGCAGAAAGCCTGCTTGTACTCAGAACTGATTTAATCAGTTTTCAGGCAGCAAAGAAAAAAAACAAAACAGACCCCAAAAATCACCCTGAAGAGATACCAGAGCTTGTCACCAAAGTGACACACTTCTGACAAGAACCAGTGGGCAGTGACATGAGCTGTATTTGCCAAAGACTGCCTTGGGACATTTGCAAATCCCTGGATGCTGGGCATATAGAGGAAGTCAATGAATGAACACTGGCATAAGAAAATAAGGAATCAGGCCCAATACATCAGAAGCTCCTGGCATTTTTACAATGTTTGCTACTAATCCTATAGTACGTCTGATTCTCAGTGACAGCATGTGGTATTATCATAAATGTCAGTTGCATTATTGTTGCCACTTTCACCCCCTAATCTTAGGGAAAGCAGAGCTGTTAAGATGTTGGAAAAGAGATAGAATATTTTATCTTGATGTTACGGACATATGATCACTTGTAGCACTCTGCTATCATGAAGGGGAAAAGAAGTGCTAAGCCTTCTGAGCCACTGTCATAAAATCTACCAAATTACCAGGTTCATAGGTATAAGTGGCAGGATGGGGGGAGCAGAGCTGTTAGCTAAACTTGCCCAGTACATCTGCTTCAGTGGAGGGAGGGTGCGCATGTATGTGTGTATTCAGACTGATGGAGTTAGTTTGAGAGGCTTACAGGAGATTACACAATGTTGTAATGGTATACCGAGAGTTTATCTGCATGTGCTGAGTGACTTATGTGAGTCATTCTATGAACTCCTGATAACACCCGACGACCATGGCCATTTTGGACTGTTCTCCATATATATATACATATACACACTACATTTTACAGAAAAAAAAAATATTACAGAAAAATCTCTGACACCCTGAGTTTCTTTCACTTATCCCTTTTTCTCTGAGAAAAAAAAAAATCTCTACGAAGACAGTAGTCTTTAAAGACTCAGAGAAAGAGGAAAAAAATTGTGGCTATTGGAACTACAATGTGACAAACATGAGAAGGGAACAAGATACTTGACAGTGCTGATGAAACCCATTAGCCAGACCAACTATATGGAGGGTAGAACACACAAAACCGGTGACAGTTCCACCTTCACACCCAATACCATGGTTCATTGCAGCTCCTAGCTGTTTTCTGGGACCAGCACTAAGGATAACACACTGCTCACCCCCTCACAGATTAACTAGGTGAAAAAAAGATGATCTGTGGGACAGACAGACTGGTAATCTTTTATTTCTTTTACTCAGAGGGGCTTTTTCTCATTCTCATGTGCATACATGCCAGGTAAAAGGAGCTTCAGCATTAAAAGTATAATGTCAGTGGCACACAGCCTTTACAGAGAATAGCATTAGCCAGCTTCAGTAATTTTAAACTTCAGTTAAGCTTAAAATTAATTTAAGTTGAGCAAAACTGGGGCTTGTAAAGTCGCTCAGGATGTGCTCTCGACTGAGTCTCTTTGGGATATCACAGGCATTGGTTGTAAGCTAACATTTTTGACATTTACCAAACATCCTGTTAAAGCTTCTTAAGATTAGGCAGTTCATGTTACAATCAACTTTGTTTTAAAAAAATAAAATCATTGTTTGAACACCAACCTTTGCCCTGAGGCACATCTGCTGAGGAAGAGACAAAAACAGGTTACATCATCTTGTTAGCTTAAGATGAGGCCCTCAAACTATATATCGAAAACAGAACCTTAAGAAATCACATATTTTGTTTTTATTATTCCAGGAATACTGAGTTGGCATGCTTGTCCTTGAACTTACAGTGCCAAAATTAATACAATTATGCACAAGAGCCTTGTTTTATACAAAATACAGCTTATATTTTCAAAATATTAATACTTGGCACATGCAGAAGAGCTTTCACCGTGGAAGAATTTCAGCTTACCTCACAAACAACTAAACACACTGAATAACCCTACCAAGAAAATAATATCTGAAGTACGTATTAAGCGAACATCAAAAAGAATAGAAGGTTGTTCTGCCATTTTCGCCTAAAAAGAGACAGAACTGGGAAGGCATACCAAACTCTCAGGGATACTTCAGTAATGAGTCCACTCTTAGGCATATTGCTGAATGTTTGGATGCAGATAAATGCCTCAGCAGCTCGCTGAAGTGAGGTCCCGATCACTATGTCCATGCTCTCACTTCTGCCCTTCCAGCTCAATACGGTCATGGCAGACCAGATCCCTTGTCCTGGTTTGAGGTAAAACAGAACCAATTTTCTTTACAGTAATTTTACCTTTCAGCTAAGCCTCTTCTAACTAACTAACTCTCTGAAATTAACAGCGTATTTTTCAGAGAGTGTCCACTTCTAGCAGACAACTTCTGATGGTTATAGCTAATACCAAGGAATGGTATACAGAGAGGCTCCTGCTTATACTTATTGTTATAACAACCAAGGTCAGTTAACTTTGTTACGCTAGGGTCGGAAGCAGAAAAGCGTAGAGGAGTCGCACCTGCGGGGAGGAGCAGACAGGACAGGTGACCCAAAACTGACCAACAGGGGATTCCATCCCATCTGCCTCATGCTCAGTATGAAGCTGAGAGATCAAAAGGGTCAGCCTCTTTTCAATAGCTGGTGTCTGAGGAGGACTCTGTCTGTTCATCTGCCTTTGATCTCAATGTGTGCGTTCCTGAATCCAGGTCTGGAATACAGTTCCCATCAGTCGCTGAGTCCAGTCTTCACTCCGAAGTGAAGAACTTTTTGTGTCATGATAAACTATTGCCAAGTAACAATCATTTCACATGTAGCCATAATCATTACACACACCACGGAGCTTCTGATCTGAAAAATTCACATGCCAAAATCTTCAGAACTAGATGCAATAAGTTAATCAGATAAATCCAAAAGACTGGAAGAGAAGAGAGAAGACACCCAAAATCATTTGGCTTCTAGCCATAGTGTTGGCCCAGTTGGCCAGAGAAGCCAGAGAAGCAGGGAGTGTAAAGCCCAGCCCAGATCTTTTGACTGCCTGGCTAGTGTCAGTCTAGAGCTCCATTGAACAGTGCAACTTGTCTTCGGGGTGAAGTCATTTTTTTAAACCAGTGCTTGCCAGTGAAGTGATCGTCCATACAGTTTTGTGTATATTCTACATATATACCAACGGAGCTCCATGCAGTTTTCTATATATCGTATATATTTCATTATTTTCTTAATAATATTATTCTCTTTTCTTTTTATTATTTTATTATTAATATTTCATTTCAACTCCTAAGTCTCTCTCTCTCTCTGATTCTTCTCTCAATTGGGAGAGAAGCTAGAGAGCATCTGTCATTCATTTTATCAGCCAGTCCAGCCCAAATCGCAACATCCCTGCACAAAAGGAACAGTGAAGGTTGCAGAGTACCTTTGAGCAACATACTCGTACCTGCCATTAGCACCTACAGCAGAACCACTACCGATCAAGGGCTGATGTGACCCAATTTTGGTGAAGGTGAGACCTCACCTCCTTGCTAGCCATTGCAGAGATGTGATGGTGCTGCTCTCCAGCCTTTCCCCCTGCCAAACGCTCCTCCGTGCCCCTCCAGCCGAGAGGGCATGCACAGGCTGCTTAATCCGTCACCTGAGCTTGGGAAGCACAAGCCTAAGGAAGTCAGTGAGCAAGATGAAAGGGAAAGCATGGTCACTCATCTTGAAAGAGCTCATTTCCCTTCCCAAATTCATCTTCCTCAGTTCATCCATCTTCCTGCCATCTCCCATTTTGAAGTGAGGTGCCTTTCTTTCCTTTTTCTTCCTCCCTATCACAGTCAGATAGTCTGACTCCTTCATTCCCCCTTTTCAAGCATAACATAGTGCTATACACAGGGAACATATCTTCAAGGTAAGAAAGCACACCTCATTGTAGTGCAGGAATAGTAACGTACCCACCAGTGCACCTCCTGTGAGGTAAGACTTGCCTCTTGTGCAGATTTTAGCTTTGGAGGAAGTTTACTTCCTTTGACCTGGCTGGCTGATGCAAATTACTGCGTGGCATTCTGGTGACCCTGGTATTGCCTTGAAAAGAGAAACAGCCCGTTATTCTTTATTCACCACTTGGTAGGATTTAATACATAAAATACCCCTGGGAAGTGTATTTCTGCATCCTCAGGCACCTCAGGCACCAGTGCCCACTTGCCCCAGTTTTCAAAAATTCAGAATTTCAATGCTATTTTTATTTCCATGAAATCTTCACCATTTTCAGCTGTTCAAACATCATTGTTCCAATAAAATACTGGCACTGCAATGCTCCACAAGAGCCATTTAAAACAACTGAATTATAAAGTGTTACACAAAGGGCATTTTGTCTCATTCAAATGAAATAATAACAAAATTAATCCCAGGATCAACAACACATCTCAGACACCAGCTTTTAAAGTGAATTTATTTTTTGCATGTCCGGTTGACATCCGATCTTTTGTGAATTAAGTGAAAGAGTTGGTTCCTCGGAATTCACTCACTTTTCTTATGAGTATGATGGAGAACTTTTTGTGTCATGATAAACTATTGCCAAGTAACAATCATTTCACATGTAGCCATAATCATTACACACACCACGGAGCTTCTGATCTGAAAAATTCACATGCCAAAATCTTCAGAACTAGATGCAATAAGTTAATCAGATAAATCCAAAAGACTGGAAGAGAAGAGAGAAGACACCCAAAATCATTTGGCTTCTAGCCATAGTGTTGGCCCAGTTGGCGAAAGAAGCCAGAGAAGGAGGCAGTGGGTTAGATGCACAGCGCAGATCTTTTGACTGCCTGGCTAGTGTCAGTCTAGAGCTCCATTGAACAGTGCAACTTGTCTTCGCGGTGAAGACGTTTTTTTAAAGCTTACCATGCTCCAATATGCACCAATAATTCCGATGGAAAAATAAATCTCTCTCTGAGCATGCTGCTGGAAGAGCAATCAGAAGGGCATGAAGATTTTATGGAACCACCCTTGGCATTTTCAAGAATCTTCAGATTGCGGTTTTCCATGAGAGTTAGGTGCTTCAAAAGACACATTTCAAAACCTGGCAGAATCTTCTCAAATACTTCTCTGCAACTTCAGGCTCCTGAACACTCTGTGAACCTCTAGCCCTCAATCACAGAAGTCAAACAGTGAGGCATCAAGTAGCTTGTCCAGATAACTTAGCTACTTCTTCTGGAATAGGCACTTTATAATAACGTCATTTTGTAAGATTGCCAGAAGCTTGCACTCTCCTATTCTCAGGATGTTTGGTCCAGTATTTCACTCAAAACAGCTGGTCCTCCAATTCCATTTATTTTTATTTTGCACTATGTCACACGTATTAAAATAGAAATCAGAAGTCTGAAAACTTGAAACAAAAAAATTGGCTAAATAAGACAGTATTAAAGTAAGAAATTACATCCCTACAAAAGTGCTCCATATTCATCAGGAAAAGTTTAAGTAGAGTACTGCATTCAGCATTACCTAAATTCCAATCCTACTTGATACTGATGGAAGCTTGTTGATATGTGATGCCTGTTTAATGACCCATGAGATACAAATATATTGCCTAAGTCCATTTCTTACAGCATATATGTAGGCGTCGTACAGCATGGCTATGACAATAGCCGTGGCTTAATACCCTGGTTGGCAGTATATCTACACAGCCAGCTGATTGAATTACTGTTCAGAAATACTCTAACTAGCCTTAAAGAAGAAGCAGAATAAATCAGGCTTTGTGGAAGTCCGTTCTGTCATGGCTAGGTGTCTTCCAGTACTGAGGGAGGTTATATTAAGCTGCCTTGGGTATTTCTAGTCTAAGATGCAACCTGCGATGTAGACACAGTAATGGAAATGCCACAAACATGAAGCCACAAAAAGTGAACCACATACATATCCTCAGAGTCAATCCTCCCAAACTAGGGCTCAGGCAAGGGTGGGAAAGTAAGTACAAAAGTTGGTGGAGCTTTCCTTCCTAGCAGCTTTTCAGAGACATTTCACCCACCCACAGAGACCCCGTGCAAGGGCTTCATCTAGCTCTAGACCCTTTTTGCCCTAAATGAGGAGCTGTCTGTGTCCTGCACTCTCAGTCGGGCACTTTTCTCTTACACCAAAACTCTGGTAAGTCAGTAGTCTCTCAGTCTGATTCTTCAAAACTATCATATACAGGTGCTTATATCACTCAGCTCGCGCTGCTTCGCCACTAGAGACGCCCACCATCTAAATGAGACTATTATACAGGCATCTCACTCTAAGCAAGGCATTCTAGTTTCAGATACTCCTTTGGCTCCCTGCATGATGGACCAGCTTGGCACAACCTGGAGTTTCAGCAAGTGACACACTTTTCAGGTCATTTCGTACTGAGCTTTCGTGGTGATGGACAGTCAGCCTGTAAGGCTAGGAAGCAGGAGGGGAGCTTGTTTGCTTAGTCTGAATCTCTAGGGTACGCTCACTGCTGTTCTAATGTAAATGTTTATGAGGGATGGAATAAAATATTAAACTAAATGAATAATTGATATTTACTTTATAGTAATTCAGATCCTTGCTTGTTTGAATAAAATCCATTATTTACAATATTCTACTTAACTAGGAGTGATTTCTCTTTGTTCATGCCACTTACTAATTACTTGTTCCATCTGACACATTTTCCAGAGCCATATTGAGATGGTTATTGCACGTCAGTGTTTAAGGACTTAGTATCCATTTTCCAGATAGTCTGTAACATGAAAAGAAGAGCTTCGCAAACATATTTCTTGCATGGTAGATGATCTTTAACTCTAATGGATTTTTGACATATACAATCATTATCAAGATGTAGGTATATTAATTAAAGCTGAATGACGGAAAAAGATCCACAAAACGCTTTATCTAGCACACAGCTTGAATTCGGTACACTGGGTTTGTACTTATAATATGCATTATGCACCAATATTGAAATGACAACTTCATTAAAAATTGTCCCCAAATCTTAAAAACTTCATACCCAAAGTGTCTTATCCAGAAAAAAAATATTAATTTGTTAAAAGGCTTCCATCATCCAATTAAAGAGCAAAAACTGAACCTCACGATTAATCTCCAAGCCCTGAAAAGTGAGTAGTTAAAACTGACAGTCTACAAAGAGCATGTAGCTTGAAAATTATCCATCGAAAAATATCCGGAGCAAACCTACCAATTCCTAATACAGGTAATGCAAACAATTCACTCCCGTTCCAATTAATTATGCAATCAGTTCAATTAGTACAGTCCAATCTCACATATCAATTCATGTTACATATCACCAACCCACTAACATGGCACTAAGCCCAACGCACACTCATGTTTCGTGCATACTTGGGTAATTACAGAATGCGCAGTGAAGAAGGAATCCCATTTCCCTGCAAAACACAGGCATGCCCCATGGACCAACTTTCACAACCTGTCTTTTAACACTGGGGTGTGAGAAACACCAGGAAAAGAAGAGGAGAAACACTGAATGTGAGCTGCTGCCAGAAATCCCACCATCAAATTACGCTGTGAATCTGCCTCGCAAAGCTGAAGAAAAATGCTACAATACTGCTGTAATAAACATGACATAATTCAGACAAAATGCTTTTTGCGAATTAAGTGCCAAATATCTTCTCCTTGAGACATAATAAATGCAATTGTGGAGTAGTTGAAAGGCAGGCTGCACACATATCCTCTTGAAGAACAGCTTAGAAGAAGGGTTCCCAGTGAACATGAGGATATCCTGCTTGCTAATTCTTATTGACATATTAAAAACTAAGTAAATAATTGCATTTATACTGGCAAAATATCAGCCATCTTCTCCAGTTGATGCTTTATGGGTAAGCAAGGGGGACTTGTATGATTTTGTAGTGTTATGCCAGTAAAATCAGTCTGGAAGTACGAAGTGCCAGATTGCAATTTATAAAGTCATTTCACCTCTCGGTGACCTCTGAAATTTTGCAGGAAGTTACTGGAGAGTTGCTATGCACAAGAAACAGCGGACTGAACCTATGGAAAAAAACTCACTGATTATTTCAGAGATCACCTAGAGGAAGACCTCGAACCTGAATCCAGCTTTCCTTTAAGCTAAGTGCAAAAATAATTACAAACATATCACCACTGAATAAATTTTTAAATCCACTATTGACTTCTCAGTTTTCAAACTTATAGCACTTGGGGTTTAGTCTAAGCCACACCTGCATGTATGTGTTTCTTCCCTGTGCTGTATCTTTACATATATGGGACTTTAATAGATGTTACATACAATTACATTTCATTTTTGTCTAGTTTTGCAAAAGAAAATTCCCATTACTAAGAGCTACACCCTTTGTATCTGCAGAGGACCTAAGGCACAATGTTCTTCCCTAATTATTATTATATTATCCTTAATAGACACATGGAAAAACTTAATCAAATTCGTCAAAATAATGCTGGAACTAACAAATCCTTTATTTCCAACCTTTCACTGCAGTCCTGTGCTGTTTCCCACGCAAATAGAAGAGCTTTAAGGTAGGACTGATAGGACTTTGGCCACCTATGACTATGAAGACATCTGTGAGCGTAGACATCTATGAGGTACTGGTCTAAACTAGTAATCTGGAGGTTTTTACAATCCATTGAAATAAATCACAACTTTTAAAGCATGAATCACCTCCCAAGGTAAGCATCCACACAGGCCAAGTAGATTGCCCTCTGGGAAAATCTCTTTCTTGCCACAGATCTCAATACAGTCTGTGTGTTTACATTGCAAAAATCTAGGTGCAATGAATACTATTCACTGGATTTCATTTTTAAATAAAAAGAAAACAGAAGCCTCCAAGAAAAAATGTGTATCCGCATATTATGAGCCTCTGTCTAGCAGTTTAACCTAACTATTAAATCAAGATGGACAATCTAAGACATGGCAAGAAATAATCCAAATAAACAGAAGTACAGTGCTATGAATATTTCAGTACCAGTCCAAAATAATGTGGCTGCTTCAGAGAGAACGTCTAAACCAGGCAGCATCACACATTGTGTTCACATCTACATTTTAACTTCAGTAAAATAAAAAGGAAAGCATTTCAGATTGAACACGACTCTACCAAAGCCTTTCACCCAAAATCAGGACAAATTGAAACTCAAACTCTATTAGTTTTTGCCAGTGCTCCTGAATTTTCCGTTTTGGAACAGTGCCAAGATCAAAAGTATCAGACATCCCAAGATTTCTCTCATGGTATTTAACAGCCTGGATGAAGTCAGGAAGTCATAAAGGCTTGAATAAGCTCGACTTTAAATTGATTTCAGCTTCTTTTTTTTTTTCTTTTTTCCTAGAGCCAAAGGATTCTAAGAAATTCTGAGCGTGTCCTAATACACTGGTGAAATTGGAGTAATTATTTGAAGTAAACTACTCCAGCCATTAGTGTTCCCATATCAATGCAGGCCCAGAAACAAGAAAAGAGATTATTCATCCCTGTTTTCCAAACAGCATGTATCTCTTTCCAGGCAGCAATACAAACAGAGGCCTGGAGCCTGGAAACACATGATCCTGGAAACACATACAAACTCTGCTTTCTAGAAAACATAAGAAAGCTTTCCACCATCCCAGCTACATTATAGGATCTACCTTTCAAGTAAAAGTGCCTGAAGCCTGTGTGTTTTCAGACCCATTAGGTCAAGGTCCGATTGATTTGGTTGCTTCTTTAAATCCTTGACTTCTTAAATGTCCAGGTATTGTCTTTTTACTGCTGCAATTTGCAGTCCACCATCCTTCAGGAGGCTTGACGTGGATTGCTCCACACTGCGGTTAAAAGGGGCAGCGGTACCAGGGCTTGTGTGGCCGGGCTATCTTCACAAACCAGCTTTCCTCAAACTGTAAACAAGAGCTTGCAGAGGATTTATTAGTGGATGTGCCGAGTAAACAAAAGCCTAGAAGGATCGTGTCAGATTACACTACCTGCGAGCGGCTGTTTGCAAGGCTTTCTGAAGGAATCTACTGCATCTGTGAAATATTACAAGCCTGGCAAAATCGAGTAATGATGAAAGCAGCTTAAGAGGACGCTGGGTAAAAGCTTGACAAATCATTCTACATCCTCCGCAGATATAACATGCTTAGTGATATCTGAATTTTTACGTATACCACTTTAAAATGGCTAGTTGTAAACATGACTAAAACTAAAAGGATTAACATTCCTTAGATATTTCACCTAAATCCACTACTCCAAAGGAGGTGTTTAGCCCAAGCATTTGTCATGTCTTCAACTTTCCCCCGTGACTCAACACTCAGAAAAAATGAGAAGTGCTTTTTTAAATTTGTAGGTGAATTTAGTGCTCGTGAAAATGAATGATTTACAACCATAACTAGATCTAAACACAGTACATCGAAGAAATTTACATTCACAGAAGACAGCATAGCATTCTTTGGCTCTAACTTGAAACACCCTATGTCCATGGTCCTTCCTCAAATCGACGTTATGTGCTATGGAATCATGAAAATTGTGCTCACAACACATTCAGTGCTCAGTAAAGAAGGAACCACGTTCCTCTTTAAACACACCCTCTGAATTAAGGTGTGCCCCACAGATCTCCTTTCACAGACATGTATATTTGTTCGTGTGTTTTCTCAAGGAAGAGGTTCCAAAACTGAAATCCATGTTAGGGAACATGTAGAGGGCTTGCCCTGAAAACACTAAAAAAATCCCCTCTCATGCCTCCCCAGCATTGGAGCTGACCTGAATAGAATAATTTCAGACTAATTTCTGGGAAATGCTTTAAACTGTGACCCACGGCATGATATTGACATAACCTATGTCTGCTCTATGGGCTCCAGGAGCATTTCCCAGTTTTGGTGGCAGCCATCCCCCTCCCCACACGCACTCACATATCCTGGTTCCCATGTAGAAATACCACCCCAAAAAAGAGCATGCCATAGTGAATATCGTTGACTTCCACTGGGAAAAGAAGATGAAGGATACTGGTGGATTGGGAAATGAGGATGAGAGAATCAAATGTTATTTATTTATGGATCAAATTATGAAAAGACCAGCACAAAAAATTCTATGTATTCATACTATGTTTCCTTGAGTTCCAGATACCCGTAAATCTAAGGAAATAGTTAAAAATTTGATCCAATTCTGCTGCTGCTAACAGGGAATCCAGTCAGAAACCCTTGTTAATTTTAGAAAGGATCTATATGCAATAAAGGAGCATAATCAGACAGAGCAAAAAAGTGCAAAAAAGAAATTCTTCAATCGTTTTCCCCCTCATTTCTTTTACCTTTGGATAATGAGCATGCTATCCAAACAGCTGACTATATAATACTGCCAATGCTGTGATCCAGACATAATAGTGATGAACAGTTAATCAGAAACCGCCCTAAAATAAATCCTGCACAGTATTCTTTAACCTTAAAAGCCTGTCTTGGCACTTGTTTTCTGCTCTGAAATGACCATCTTCATACTTTATTAGGAACTTTTCTCATGCAGAGTATGAATATGCCCAAAATAAATAAAACATAAGAAGCAGTAACGCTTTTCTCTTATTTCTTGGGGAGCTGCTGCAACCTTCCCTAGGGCTGTCCTTCTCTGAAAACTCGGGGGGGAACAGAAAACTTCCTGCTGCCATAGACAGTTGTTGCAGTATGAGGGACTCCAGGAACCCAGCAAGCTGCCCCACTAGAAGCACAAACTGGCAGGATCCTGGGCACAGGAAAGGTTAATGGAGAAGAGGAGGAAGGGAAATCAAGGTAGGAAAAGGAGCGTGCCCCTCTATGGAGATGACTAGCGAGATCTTAGGCTTACTTCTGTTAATATTTTCCAGGTGTAAGGGCCTGAGGAAGAAACAGGCTGCCCCGCGCAGCTGTATCTCTAGTGTGTTGGCCTGAGGTCACCCTACTCCATACAACGTTTCAGAGAAGGGAGCAAGCAGGACACTCCAGCCAAAAGTCACTGTTGAAAAAGAGACCCTGTTATGTTACCTCCCATGCAGAGACACCTGCGGTCTCAGCTGTGGCCCCAGACCCTCTGCGCTCACCTCAACTCAGCTCCGCAGCTCTCCCCGATGTGAGGGCTGGACACCATGTCCATCACAAGCCAGATGAACTGCGTGGTCTCCAGCCAGAGGTCTGACACAGCTCCCAGGCTCCCTGCAGCCAAGTTTGCCCTTCGCTCTGAATTTGGCTATATTCTCTGCTAAGTTCATACTTTTGTACTGTGATAGATCACTGACTTGCCTCCTGAGGGTCTCTTGGATGACCAGCACCCTTTGGAGGAACGTATAAATGAGTGGTGGCTGTGACCGGAATGGGAGACTGCTGCACACCTCTGCTCCAGGACAATCTGAGGAGACTAATGTGTTTTCATTGGTGAGAGTGCCGGGCAAGCATCTATGTATCAGATGTAAAATGATATTGAAATAACAAAGCATTTACTTAAATTCACATTGTTCAAACGAATGGCAACCTCACCTATTTTCCCTTTTCGGATAGGATATTGACAGGTCCAGTTTTTTATTCAGTTCACTTGAGACTTTAACAAAACAGCTAAACTTTATGCTGTTAAATTCCCAGAAATCATTTTTATGGGGCCAAAGAAAGGCATGGACACTAGAGATTTTAAGAAAACACAGTGGTGTTTATTTGATTTTCTTGTTACATAAATGGATTTTATGTACTGGAAAAGCAGCTAATCTTGATAGATGTGCATGTGGTAATACAGCTGATGGTTACTGAAGCCAGACAATGTGAGCCTTCTCTTTCCAAGCCTCTTATTGAGGAACTGTGCTGATACTTAAGTAAATAAAATGACAAAAAGAAAGGGGATAGAAACACAGAGCTGATTAAGATCAAATTAAAAATAAATCAACAGCAAGTCCTACTGAAATGCAACTCCAGAAGCTGCAGCAGTGTCATAACATAACACAAATGAAGAAAAATGCATTGATCTCTAGACACAAACATAAAAATCATTTCTTCATATACATTATTTGGGCTTTTTAGAGGACATTTGTTTGGAATGCCTAAATTGATTCAGTTCATGAGATCATCACATGGCAGCCTCCAAAAAACTGGTGAAGCTTATCAAAGTAGCTGATGGATTACACTGCCCCACATACAACAGGGCAGTGTGAAATATCTTTCTTTACTTTGTTACCCTAAGCTTCAAGTATAATCACTCTCTATATGTATCATTTATATGTCTATCCAGAGCATATAACTTCTTTCCCCACATTTCTGTATCTGTTTTTTTCCCCAACACTGAAAAAATACAACTTCTTTTAACTGTTGAAGTATGCAGGATGCTACATCCCCACAGCAAGAAAACCAAATTCCCGGCACAACTCATCCTGTACATAAAAAGAAAAGTGGAGAAAAAAGTGATTTACACTGTGTGCTCTATGTTCAAGGTAGAAACAGAGAGGTCCACAAAACCACTATGTTATTTGCAGGTTTTCTTCCACTTTACCCCACATCATTGTGCAGATCACTGAAAGCGATAGGACATAGCAGTCTAGTCATGTCCCAGATCTTCTCTATTATCATTAGAGCTAGAAAGGGTAGCAATTTGCACAGGAATAAGAGGTAAGAGCAAAGCTTTCAAGTGGTAGGAGTAGATATCAGAAAGCTAATCACAGCACATATGGCAGAACTCTATAAAAGCATATCATAGAATCATAGAATAGTTTTGGCTGGAAGAGACCTTTAAGATCATTAAGTCAAACCGTTAACCTAGCACCGCCAAATCCACCACTAAACCATGTCCCTAAGTGCCACATCTACAGGTCTTTTAAATACCTCGAGGGATGGTGACCCAACCACTTCCCTGGGCTGCCTGTTCCAATGCTTAACAACCCTTTCAATTAGGAAATTTTTCCTAGTATCCAATCTAAACCTCCCCTGGCACAACTTGAGGCCATTTCCTCTTGTTTTGTTGCTTGTTACTTGGGTGAAGAGACTGACCCCCACCTCTATACACCCTCCTTTCAGGTAGCTGTAGAGAGCAACAAGGTCTCCCCTCATCCTCCTTTTCTCCAGGCTAAACAACCCCAGTTCTCTCAGACACTCCTCAGAAAACTTGTTCTCCAGACCCCTCACCAGCTTCATTGCCCCTCTCTGGACCCACTCCAGCACCTCATTGTCTCTCCTTGTAGTGAGGGGCCAAAAACTGAACACAGTACTCGAGGTGTGGCCTCACCAGTGCTGCATACAGGGGTACAATCACTTTCCTAGTCCTGCTGGCCACGTTGTTTCTAATCACATCTGTAAATGAAAGCTACATCAATGCTATACTTGCTCATGAAGCCTTTTGTTCAAGAAGTATTGACAGGAATCTATATCCTGCCAATTTAAAGTCTCTTTACTCTTCAAGTGCTGTTTTAAAGAATGCACTTAAGATTAAGTTCAACATCATGCAGCAAGTTTGTAGGGAAAAATCACAACATATTGCTTCTTACTTGCATTTTTGCTTGATGATACCAAAGAACAATGTGCAAACTATGAAAATACAGATAAAGGTCCTATATCCCAAATATCTGCTCCATACCAATGTTGTTGTAAGCTATGCACATGCCACTTACATTCCACGTGAAGCCTTGAGCTTATAAACTTTTAGGTATGTGCTTTACTTAAAGCATCTCAATAGTTCCATGAAAGTTGCACGGTCTCAATAGTCCATGAAAGTCGTTCTCTTAAACCTGCTCTCTTAAACATCAGCCCACTAGACCATTAAGAGAACTTGCTTGGGTAGTGGCAGCTGCCTCACAGACCTTAGTACTGGCTCATCTCCAATCCTGGTGCTGTGACTGTAACATAGCTTAAGACACTCAGGTTGTCTCTTATTCCTTTTGGAAAACGCAACGGAAACTTCAAGTTTCACGTCAGTTTTACCAGGTATCTCCATTTAATTATAGAAATTAGAGACTGAAATAGTCTCTTAGGTCATCTTTATCCTGCAGAAAGATATTACAACAACCCAGGCCTCTTAAAGAGCACTGCAAATGTCAGCAACAAGCATAAGTGCAAGCACTTTCCTTGTGTACCTGACCATTTTCCCTACCTCTTAATATATTTATTTTAAGCAATAAGAACAAGTACAGCTGCAGCAGCTAAATTAAATTTCATACAAAGAATGCATTTAATAGGATGGGAGGCTAATAATATACATGGGCACAAAAATGACAAGTGTGTTGCTCCTTCTCTGTTGATTATGAAAGACATTAAAAGCAAGGTTGGAAGCAGAAGAAAGATGGGAAGATTAGATGAAGATCAACAAAGGGCAACTAGTTGAAGAGTAGAGAAAGTAGTGAAACAGTTGTGATAACAGGAAGAACGGTAGCAATGCCAATAACACAAATTGTTTGACATGGACAGGCCACCTGATGAGAACACCATCCTGGTAGCACTATTGGAGCACAAGCCTAAGCAAAGGGTCTGTGTTCACATTCATGTAGTTGCAGGACAGGTTTCACAGATTATGGTAGTTCTGGAAATAGATAACACAGTTAACCAGCTGATGAGTGAGCGCCACAGGCAGGCTGACAGGAAGTTCAGGCTTTCTGAACTCCTGTGGAGACATGTTCAACTCATGCCCTATGAGGAATCTGAAGCCTAATGAGGTAGTTCATCAGCCCACCCTCCTCCCTGCTTGCAGCTAGGCTGCTGCGCATCACAACAGCCAACTCAGGCAGCTGCAGCCTTCACCTTTCCTGAGGGGGGACCCTGCAGTCCTTCCACCATAGGAGGACTCACATCTAGCCTCAGGACTGTGACGTGGGCATGCGAAGAAAGTGCACTTCTGAGAAAGGAGTGGACCTGGAGACGGCTGCTACCGGGAAAACAATCATCCATCCCACAGCCTGGTGCAAGAATAAGAAACGTCCAGGAAAGAGAGGAGTGCCAAGAGCAGGTGTGAAGTATTCTGACAACTACCCCAGACTCCCACTGCTCTCCTTGCTGGGGCTGACCAGGAGCAGGGGTCAGTAAGAAGCACTGCGTGCACACAGTGGTGACTCTACGCAAGCTTGGAAAGTGCATCATGGGCTGCAGCATGCAGCCCTCCCCAGTACAGGAACGAAGTACATGGGCTATCTGACCACAGGGTTGGACACCACTTTTATGCATCGTGTTTTCTTATTTCTACATGCCAGTAGATCTATGTCAATCAAATATGACATTTACTGCTAGTGTGGAATAACGCAGAGGAAATTATCATTGCCTTCAGCTGTGATACAGCTTTCCTTCTTATTGACTTAGCATAATACAATGGTTAAAAATGATAGTAATGCTTTGGCTTTTTGGTATTTACACCACAGTGCAGTATGTTAAGTTGGAAGGTAGATCCAGTACCTTCTCTGCCCATAAAACCACAAAAAATGACTGTATCAGAGACACTCAAATATATATACATCTGCCAACTAGGGCTTCCCCAAGTGCTTTTAAAACCATAAGCATAAAATCTCTAAAACCAAAAATGAAAAGTTAAAAGTTTCAACCTTCATAAGCAGCAGGATGCTTTGATCAGATCTTGTTTGTGATTGTGATAATTATATAGGAAAATATGTCAGTGCAAATGTTTGAAAAACAAAGGACATCAAAGCACCTAAGAAGTCCTGTTTGGTTATTTGCTTTAGAAGTGTCCTTGAAAATATTCCTGTTGGTAACGGCCAATCTCTCAAATGGCTAACTAAATGTCTGAAATTATTATAACAGAGCCATGGCCAAAGCTACAGCACAAATATTAAAGGCATAGAATTCAAAGCAAATAGCCTTGAAACAAACAAAAATCTCTGCTGTTTTGTTACACACAGGTTGATTAACCACAGGTTCAAATCACGATACACGTGGATAGTCATTATATTATAACTTGTCAAAACTGCAAGTAAAAGATATTGAAGGAAATGGAGCAGCTATAGAAACAGAAAGGTAGTCTGAAGCATGTTACCTGCTAATCAGGAAGCATTTTTAAAGGTTTAGCAATTTTAATCTTTCCAATGTTTCACAACTGTTGCACGTCGTAATCATAGCACTCAGAAAAAGTCAATTTAAGTAACATAAATTTGTCATAGGGAAGGAAAGTGTATTATATCAAATAAGGCCATGAACCAGTTGAAAGTGAGAGAAGGAGAAAAAGCTGATAGGTGGGTGGTTTGAAATAGCTTTTGCCTTCAAGGGGACTTCTGAACTTGAGCTTTCTGGAGATTTTACAAGAGGGTGAGAATCGCTGAGGGTTGGGTTCTTTCAAGGGAGAGCACAGAAGAAATGAGACCGATTATACAATTACTCTAATATTATGCAACTCAGAAAAGGTCAAAATGTAATTATAACAAGAGGGATGCCTTATCTGGTTTGCCATTTAAATATTGCATTTGCCATTTAAATACTGCATGTGTGTTGTGCAGCAGTGAGGGCTATTGAGATGAGAAGCTGCTCCTTACTCTGGGTGACCTGTTTGCAACCTGGACTCCCTGCTTTGCCATTATATGACTGAGAAGGCAGCGTTAGCTTTGGCTTTCAGTCGTGACACTTTAGGAAACACAGTTTGGCAAAAGAGTGATGTTTTGCTTGAAGGGATTATTTCTTTGGGTTTTTTTTTATTTTTTTTTTCCTGTGGCTGGTCAAATTAAATTAAGTTGTTTTGCTGAAGGAAAGGGAATTATTTATTATTATTCTTTGCACTCAAAGTTGGTTAGCTCTGCAGCATACACAAATCTAATAGGGAGAAGAGAAGAGAATGACTTTAATTCTTTAGGGTGGCTGATGATGAGTAATTTCCGTCTTTAGTGAATCCTCAGTGAACCACCCATGGGTGGTTCCTTCTGGTGTATGTTAGGCATGAAAGAAAACATCAGAAAAAGAAAAAAGTTAGATTTATCATGACAACTTAGGGTGGGAATTCTGTTTGTGCTTTTGGCTAGCAAATAAATTTGAACGTACATGGAAATCTTCACCCCCTGTTTTGCTAATATTTTTTCTTGTTCAGAACGACAGTGCTGAGTGTAACCTTTCCTTCTACCCATTTATACCTAAAGATAAAACGTTGCTTCATATGACACCATAAACTAAAAGCAACAGAGAAATCCGCCAAATCTAATACAGATCAGGCAAACTGAAGCAATGTGGTCTGTGTAAGGGATCTTTATAGAAAGGGGTTACATGGATGGGACTGAGCTGAGCTCTCTGGCCATGGCCATTCTCCTCCATGTGCAGAGACAGGGACATGCTCTCAGGTGCCTGCCCTGTGCTCTGTCTTGAGCGGCAGCCTCACCTACTCTCTGTATTCTTCCTCTTCCATGGCAACTCTTACCCCTAGTACTTCTGCTAACTCAAAAAAACAAGGAGATTGCCTGAGGTTAATTCATAACATGTTTGGAGGAAAAGGATGCCTGCCCTGCGCTCTGTCTTGAGTGGCAGCCTCACCTACTCCCTGTACTGTTCCTCTTCCATGTCAACTCTTACCCCTAGTACTTCGGCTAACTCAAAAAAACAAGGAGATGATTGCCTGAGGTTAATTCATAACATGTTTGGAGGAAAAGGACAAATGACCTTCACTTGGGCTGTACATGTTGCTGGGCCAGGAGGCACCTTCACCTTTTGTCTGGAGAGAGGCCACCTCCCCACGCTCAGCCTGCAGCGATTCCTCACTCCCCAATTAGGGGCAGCCTGGGGGAAAAAAAGGATACTCGGGTCCACAGAGAAAGGTGGAATTCCCATAGGAAAAAGGTAACAAGATTTGAGGTGATGAGATTAATGTTTTCACTTTTAAAGTGAGGTGGACAAAGGGGTTTTGAGGAGGGGTCGAACGAATTCTGGGGGACACTATCAAATGGTGGAATTACAGATATTTTCTGAGATGATGTGATAATTTGAAATCGGAGGAGAAGGTTGGTAAAACCACTAGCAAGTATCTGAGAAGGACCTGACACCATGTGAATGGTGCTTAAAGTTACTGTTCCTTTAAGCTGACATATATCTGATTGTAGAATCAGAATCTACTCTATTTGTGTAACCGTGGAGAACTTCAATGACTTTCTGAAGGACATCGGTTTATTATGATTGAACTCATAAGTTTAAATGTTTTTTAAACAAATGGCTTTAGCATAAGAATGTTTTTGTCCAAGTACAGGCTCACTTTTAGCTTCGGGTCTTTCAGTGCTTTCTTAAGTATGATGACATTGGGTCAGATTTATCAGATAAGAATAAAATTAACAAAAAACAATACTTGGGGTGCCAAGTACTAGGCTTTCAGGCAATGGGATTGTAAGTTAATAATTAATCACCCATTTGTTAACCATACATAACCAAAACTTATTACAGTTTAAATCAGGAATATGAAGATCAGGCCCTCAGCCGCAAAATAGAACAGCAAGAACAAGAAAAATCAAAAGCTCAGATATCCATTGTTAGGAAATACTATTCAAAGAATAGCAAAGTTGCAAATCCTTCCTTTTAGTCTAAGACTGAAATTTGTTCACATAAAACAGCTTAGCAAAGAAAAATATCTTATAAAATATCTCTGCTCATGGACAATGTGTGAACAAGAGGCTTTATGAATACATCTAAATGTGTGATATTACTGTCAGACAAAAATGTACAAATAGTACTATAATTAGAGGAAAACATATATGCTAAAAATGGGGTGCTAACCAAATTCTTTAAGATTTTAATGAATGATATAGACCTCTAGGTAAATAAGATAAGCAATACTCTTATTTCTAGAAATAGAAATTTTTCATACAGAAGCTGGAACTAATCTTTGTCTATCCTGCTGTTCAGACATTAAAATATGTACCATTCCTGTAATACACATTTCATGGCAAAAATTTGTTTCTATAATAATTGTATGAGGCACTATTAAGAATTAGTACTGAAAATTATCTTAGAAAACATGGCTCCAGTTTATAAGGAAAACATTGACTTTAACCTATTAGTTCACACATGACGAGCTTGGTAGCCCTGATAATTAGATATTCCCTTTGAAATGAATGTGGAGGGCTAAAAATGGAAAAGAAGCTGATGCTGGACTACTACCAGTGCCACCAGTACAACTGAGTCACAGAGACTTTTCTAGAGAGAGATTTGGATGAGATGGCATGAGTAAAGTTTTCCCAACTTTTTAGTAATCCCTTGAGTAATCTTCACATCTAAATTAAAATCTTAATAATATGGCTTCTGTTGAAGACATGGTTGAGACCAGTTCTCCTTTGTCAGCTATTCTTCCAAATCTATCACCTAAACCCCTGAAAAGAGTATTCCCCATCATCTACACGTGAAACAAACCTGATTGCAGTTCCCTGCATGAAAGGCTGGACATAAGTTACCTCAAGCACAGGTCTGAAATCTTTCCCATTAAGAAGCTATGTGTGAAGTATAAAGGTTTTAAATACTGTTCAACATCACGCCCACCCCCGTCTCCTTGCCTTCACCGCCTCAGGGAAGAAGTCGGGTTTCAAGAAAGCCACTCAAATACCAAGCGGAGGCAACTTCATTTAGTTAAGGTTCTCCTTCTGCTTGTTGTTCACATGCAAAGTGAGATATAATCTGTGGTGAGATGCAAACTCTGGGCAATTGATAAGATATGATGAAATGCTTAACAAATGGCCTCACTTGTGCTGTCCACTGAGAAAGCTAAAAAGAGAGTTTGTATGATAAAATCTTAAATCTGTGAAAGTAATTGCTTCTGACATCTCCAACTAGGCAATAGGCTGCCCAAACAGTGCTGTTCAGTCACAAATTCTGGGGCTAATGAAGTGAGAAGAACACAGTGTAGATACAAATTAAAGCCTACTTATGATGAACAGTCTGGATTGTTTTCTTAAATTCCTGGGTTTTGTGTGAAGAGGGTAAAAAAATAATCTGTTCATAACAGCTACCCTTTTCTGTTTTCATATTTTTAGAAGTTGTTGTGGTGTTGTGATTAACAGCAAGGCATGGCCGCAGGGTAATTGTAATATGTTAATGAAACCCCACACTCCCATACAACTTCCTTGAAGATTCTTTTTATAGATTTCACATTGGGGAGGAAATGAACTATAAAAAAATGTGCTACCTAGAAAATGATTTACCACTTACATTTTTTCCTTGCCATATTGCTCTCCAGCTTATTCAAACATTTAGATATTCACTTGTCCCCCCTGCGTGTCTCTTTTATGAATTTTGTTTCTTCAGGTGAAATCCGCAGGCATTATTTTCAAACTTAAGCAACTACATTCTGTCATCTAAACGACCTAATAAAATTCTTTTCAAAACTGCTTCACATGCGCAATATTCCTTAATTTATCTCATTTGTTGTCAGGAATATGAACTATATGTGAACAACTTAGGAACCTTTTCTATGGGTATCTAGTTTTAGTTATTTGAGCTTGAAAATTTTGGCAAGAGTTCATCACCTGGAATAATGAATCACTGAATAAAGGACAATTTGTCACTGTGGGAAAAATGCCAAAAAATACATCAGTCCTCAAGGTTTTCCATCAGCAGTAAATGCCTACACTTTCTAGAACTGGTGATTTTATTTGAGTGTATATAAACACGGCCAAGCAATTCCTTGCTTTTAGACATATTGAAGGAAAAATTTTAAGGTAGACTCCGAAATGCCCTCAGGGAGGTCTAGATACTGGTACAAACACATTAAGACAAGAAAGATAGGTACTTAATGGCACAAATAGCCTCATTTGACTGGTGCCTTTTTAATGTTCGTGGCCTTTATTTCTTGTTATCTGATGGTTATTCATTGATGTTGTTTGACTGTATGTGTCACGCACCAAGTTTATGTCACCAATAAACTTCCTTCAGTAAATGAACAATAATGAAATACCATTATCAAAGCAAAGTGGAAGTCCTCTTGAACTGAACAAAAAGTATTCAGTGTAGTCTCCTGGAAAGCAAACATTCAACGTAGCCTCTTGCACTGTGGTACTCCTGAGAAGCAAGTGCTTCTCCCTGTTATAAAATCTCAAGATACAAAGATCTTGCAGTTCTCAGTGCCACCACTGTAGTGTTATGCATCCAATTAATTGTTTCCGCACTACTGGGGATTCTGCTATCAATCTTATGAAAAAGCACTATGAGCCTTTTTTCAGGCAAGCCACGTCCCAAACTTTTCCTTGCAATGTAAATGAAAGTTCAGAAGACACAAGCAGCCTAGTAAGAAAGAACCTGAGGCTGTCTGTTTAAATTATTTCAAACTAGCAGCCTATGTTACTTAAGCAACTTAATATTTTACTTTATTAATGCTTTATTAAAAATACTTTGAGACACTAAAGATATAAGTCAACTCACTGTCTTAGCAGACAGTGGGTTTTGATACCCAGTGGCATTAGTAATGTATGGACATAAAGCTGAACTTGTTCTTTCTCATGTCTTCCTCTGCTTCCCCAGAACCTCTTGTACCTCCTGTGGTGTGCCCCACAGACTACAAAGTGACGATCTGTAGAAGAGCCAAATTCTCATTTTGAAGATAGTGTGGTGGTCAATAAACAAAGATCTACTAGAAAACAATGATGCACAATCTACTTTTGAAATCTGAGTTACGGTCTTAGATGACTTACATGTCTATGCAAATTTAATTTGCTATTTTTTGTTACCTCCCTCACTAACTCACTCAGCCTGTTCGCTCATACACTCGACCTTCTTTCTTTCATCAGCTTTCTTAGTGTGCTAAGCAGTAAGCTGTTTGTCATAGGGTACCTGTCATTTCTTATATATCTGTAGAATGCTGCAGCTCTGCCAGGGATTGCAGATGGTACTGTAGTATAAGTGTTATAACTCGGAGAAATGTAAAAATAAAATCTGGTACATCTGTGTTACATATAATGATGTTTTATTTTCTATACATGCTCATTATACTCTAACGAAATATGTCAAAAATTAAGTGAACAGTGCTCAGATCTGCAAGGATTATACCAAGGGATGTGACAAAACTTTTAGGTGGTGCAGAATTCACTTCACGGAAGTCCAAATACTTCAGTGTGTCAGTAGATATTTTAACTCTACTGTGAATTATACCATAGAAATAAGCCATATATTTATATGCAGAAACTGCTTCTGCCACTATTAGCTAATTATTACCTCCCCTCCCCCCGCCCCCAATTCTTGATTATACACTCCAGATCACCATCTCTGTTTTATCATCTTCTTGCCATGGTCCACTAAAATCTCTTCCTTCTTTCCAGCTCAGTAGCCCTTGTTTAGACTTTATTGAAAGAGCATCCTTCTTTTCTATTTTGTGAGGACAAGGATGGCCATTGACTGAGCCCCACAGCAGCTGCTGTGCAAGCAACTATTCCTATGGAATCTAGGCATTCCTGTCCCTCTCCTCCTCCTCCTGTTACCTATATTAGCTCATTGCTGCTGCACTACCCATTTAGAGTGTTTAAAGCATATCCGCACCAGGAATTTGGAGCTATTGCTCCAAAAGTTATTACTAGTGCATTTTGGGGACTTCTATTAGATGGTCCACTAGACTGGAAGCCAGAACACTTGTCTCTCTATTGTATGATATTTAGGCAAGCCATTTTATCCTTTCTCTGCTTTAATTTCACCATTTTGATGAAAGACTTTGGTTCTTAGGATGAAAAATACTGTAAGATAGCTAAATTCCTTTGGGATGCTTACCAGCTTATAGCTAAGTATGTAACAGAATAATTAAAACAGTGGCTGTCAATATAGTCTGCTTTTCTCATGTCCCTTGTTTTCAATAACTATATATTAGCTTAGAAATGTGTGGAATTTTTTTTCCTCCTCATTTAAAAGCATATTAGAGTAAACATTGATATCTTAGGTGTGGATATCCCTTCTTTCCTTGACTACAGATAGCAAGGGCTCTCTGTTTCCAGATTAAGAATGTTCATTGTCTAAAGGGAAGAAAAATTAATTTTGGCCTCAGTCAATAGGCCAGTCCTATCGTGACCAGTATAATCTTTATAAGATGTTCCAGCTTAGCACAATAGACAGTCACTTATGAATGGTTTAGGTCAGCTAAAGTCTCCTCCTCACTCGTTTCACTGCCTTACGCCCTGAGCAAAGATGCAGAGTTCTAGCATCCCAGACCACCCCAGCTTTTTCTGGAATTTATGAAATTAGGATGAACTTTGATGAAATGTGTACTATTGTAATGAAACTTTGTTTGGGTTTTCTGAGGAGAGTTTTAGTTATTACTCCAAAAGCAGAGGGGAAAAAAGTAAAGATTATACCAGTCATGATTTGACACTTGAAGCAGATGTACTCCAAAGGAGGAGCAGCACACATTAAGTGCTCTCCTATAATTTCTGATATCCATGGTGGCTGTCACCCACTAGCTGAAGCTCATAAAAATTTATCAGCACTTGACAATGCACTTGGAAAGACTGAATTCTCTGGAAATATGCTTCACTGAGGAAACACAGGAAAGTTGGATTGCTTACAATGAAGTGATTGAAATGACTGCCAAGAAAAATGCATGCAGGTTTCATTATAACTATTAATCTAATAGGTTCACATTGTACTCTCTATTTAAATCAGAAACATATCTACAATTTCCCACACTTACACTACTATTAGCTTTAGGTGAAGAAAGGAAAAAACAGATGAGGCATCAGGCTTGGGACTGCAAGCACTGTATGTAACCTAGAAGTAACCATCGCCATTTTTTTTTTTTTATGCAAAATATAAATGGAAACAAACAAAACCTTCCATATCTCTCCAGCCAATTTGCTTTCCATACAACCGTCTGCACTCAGTGTCCATTCCAAACACTGCCGCACACAGGCAGCCAGCCAGTAGATTTCCATCCCTGTTACCCTTGTCTTCCCATTCTTTGCCTGGTTTTCTCTCTACAGAACTAAAGGAAAGACTGGAGCTGGAAACCTGGTGCCAGATAACAATTTCAGTTCCAGCCCATCTATGACGTGTTTGTTTGAAATGCAAGAAAATAGGAACTGAAGGGGCTACGCACACCAGTGTGTCCAGAACTGCAGTCATGGGCTACTGTATTACAAATGTCATTTTGTCTATGATCTAGACTGCTCCATAGACTATCTGTACCCTAGGCTATGCCTATGGTACATACAGCTAGCAAAACTTTCCTACATCCTGCGACACACTTGAGCCCTTTCACAAAAAGGTAAGGCACATAAAGAGAGAGATCAAGGTTCTTACCAATATCTATTAGCAAGGGATTTTGCAAGTAAGATTTCTACAAGATGCTAGGGAAGCAAGTGATGTTCCACGGTACAGGAAGAGGTTAAAAAAATACCACTTAGGTGGTCAATCTCAGCCACAGGAAAATCCCTTCCTGACCCCAGATCTGATCACTGGTTTGATCCTGATTGTGTGAGCAATATGGACCAATCAGACATGTGTGAATTCAACACCACTGAAAATACAGCCTACATCTCTGCCTAGCTGCCTCCATTGCCCAGAGGAAAGTGAAAAAAGAACTCACATTATGGATCAAAGAAGGAAAAATTCTTTCTAGCCCCCAAAAGTAATCACTGGAAGCCCTAAAGCATGGGATTAGTATAATATAAATACAGTATATACAATATATATTACACCACCTTTTAAATTCAAGCCTCTATTAACTATCTTGTCACAGATATTAAGCAAATTAAAGACTTAGCAAGTGTATTCAGTCACAGAACATTATCAGTGCATTCCTGGAAAGAACTTCATAAGCATGAGCACTGAAATTCTGCTTTACAAAATAGCATTGCATCTTATGTTTTTAACCCGACACACCAGAGTATAGAAGATTGCTTCATAAACTTATCATCTTCTCCATGTTATTCATTAAGTTCCGGGTTTCATGGAAGTGTTAAGTCACAGAAAAAACTGGCTTATGGAAGGATACTATTTTCCAGAAATATGACATCTTTTTTTACTTCCGGAGATTTCACCCGGGGTTGCTGAGAGGTCCCCGGTATGCAGTACTGGTTCTTCAGTGTCGAAAGCAATTTTGCAAATCAGATTATCTGCATTAAAATGCTTTTGACAATCTGTGTTTTAATAAAGTTATGAGTCACAAGACTTTCAGCATCCAGAAAATTCAGTACCCAGAATTACCTGGTGTTGTCATTTCTGTGGCTTCCCAGTTTCTGACAAGCGCAGTGGGGAGGACAGGAGCAACTACAGTTAACCTAGACAAGATATTGTCAGCAGGAGTCCAACTGGTGTGTTGCAAACACGTCTTGTAATGGCCATGAATCTATAACCTTTCTGCCTGTGAAGGCAGCTTAAAATTTTGATTATGAGTTGTCAGGGTAAGACTGAGGCCCATTTACCAGTCAGATCATCTCTTGGCTTAGCCCAACCAAAGATGAGACTTGCTACCATTCCTTGGCTTATGGTCACCTTGGTCCAACAGTTAAGGGTTTTCAGCAGGGAACCAGGCTCTGGCAGTCTGCAAGACTCTACCAGATCTATTAATCACCCTGATTTTCAGTTGACCTTTAGGCCGTTTTTAATAAGAGAGGCAGAGGTCTAGTTATTGAGACTTTTACTCCCAAAGGAGTCATATTTTCTCAGTATACTGTTTTAATTTATGTAAGCTGCCCAGGTGCCAACGTGATGGGCAGTATAGCAGATCTGAAAGAACCAATTAAGGAACCACGAGTAATTGAATGGCTTTGGTTAAATCATGATAAAAAAGCACCTGACACTATAAGACAATTCCATAGCAGTAAGCAACACAGCATCTCTTTTATCAGACTTGCTTATCACACACAGTTCAGCATCTAGTTTGAAAGCCTTTATATACAAGACTAACTAAAAACAATATTTAACAGAGAGTTATTTTCTATGTCACTGTAAATCATTGTTTAGCTTCATGCACTGAAACAGTGGAGTTGTTTTGAGTCAGTTATTTTCTGCTGTTTGGATTTCTACAGTAAACGATAGATGGAAGAGAACAAAGACGCCATCTGACAAATGCGACAGCCCAAATATTATAGCGAGGAAGGAAAGAAGGAAGGAAGACAGAAAGGGAAAGAAATGGCAGAGCTATGCCAATAGTTGAGGGGTTTTTGTAGGCTATATCACAAGGTAATTGGCTGTGATGTGAATTATGCTTCCCAAGCCAAATGTGAGAGTGCTTAACAGATGCAGAGGTCAATTATCTCTTAGTAGAGCCTGCTACAGAGAAAGAGGCTACTGCAATTAGAATACACTATTAAAAACGGTTAGCCATTTTAGTATTTTAAATCACTACCCTTCTCAAAAAGCTGTGCATAGTAATTCCTGTCATTGTATGCCTCACAAAATATTCCGTCCTTGGAAGAAAAAAATCACTAAAAATATTATTCCTCTGACTTTCCTCTGCCATGAGCCTTGGAACTCTGAGGTTACTCAAATAAAGAAACTGAAGCTTTATTTCTAAGTACTGTGTATTGCTCACTTCTAAGTACTGTGTATGTTTACCTTGTCAACAAAGGTAAATTTTAGAGATAAACAGTACCTAGGGGAAAAGGGCTGTAATTTGCAAATGTGATTCCAGTTCTCAGTGTCGTCAGTCTGTTATGGTGTTGCACATTACAGGGCACACAGACCCAATTCAGGACTCTCACTTCGTCTCACATTTAATATGACTGGACTTTGAAATTGTTTGTCCTCTTGTATCTCTTTGAGGAACTCTATCATATTTGTAGCTCTTCTTAAAAAAGTTAGATCTTTTTGTTATAAACTTTTAAATATGAACTCTCTTCAGGTTCATATTCAAGTTTCAATCTGGACAGAAGTAGAGTAAGCGCTGCCTGAAAACACCAGCAAACAACTGTTCCAAAAGATTCGTGATGTATATCAGATGTACTTTTCTTATAATAGTGCATTTACTTAATGCAACAGATATTTTTTAAGATGTTTGATCCCAACCTCTCTGCAAAGAACCTTTGTACAGAAAACTTCATGCTGTACCACAGTGAGTGAAAAACAAGGTGGGGCTCCACCACCAAATAAAAATATGATATTTATTACACTGGAAGTGTTGTTTCACATAAACAAAACGTAACGTCTCAGCACTCCATCGAGTAATTGGCTTTCACTTGCAATTGCACAGTAAAAGTAGGAGCTGTGATAAAAGAAATACAATGAGCAACGCAATGAGCAATAAGCCCCTTTCCCAACTGACACCAAGAAACCACAAATTTTTGTTTACAACAAAGATTCTCAGCAAGACTGAATATGGGATTTATTTAGCTATCACTTGAGAAATCTCTTTATTTGAGAGCTGCTAGTAGAAACAGGAAGTGAATATTCAAAATCACTAATACAAACCTGAAAATACATTCTCTTCAATGAAGAGAAATCTACTCAGCAAATTTTCTTCATTTTCTAAGTAAAATCAGCTCAGAAGCAGCAGTTCTCTGAAAAGGGCTCTGTTTTACTTTTTGCAAAATATAAAATATGCTTACCAGTATACTTCCAGTTAAACACAGTATTATTTTGGGTACATTTTTGGTTTGCCTTCTTTGCTATGTTCCTCTTCTGAGACATTAGTTTCCCTGGTGTTTAAGGAATTTCATAACAGCAAAATCCATTATTTTACACGCAATTTCAAAAATGGTAGTTTTAAGTTTACGTTTTCTGCAACCCATCCCAATTTAGCACATTGAATATGCACTTGCCAGAGTATTTCAGCATGCACAAAGATTCTTACAAGCACAATTACCTCTGATCTATGTATGATTGCACAAACGCCTCATTCCTTAGCAAAACTGTTGTTCTTACAGATCTTGAAAATTTTACCTCAAAAGACACTTGTTGCCCTCACTTGTTTTTTTGGGGGATTTTTTTGCCTTTCTGGAAAGACAATATTATTTTGAAGATTATTCACTTCTATTCTAAGGTAAAGGTAAAATCACGCTACCAGAAACAACTTCCTAAATCTAATTTGTGACGGAATTTCAGACACTGAATATGTTCCATAAAATCATCTTATTCAGGCATTTAAACTTAGAATATAAATACTGGTTGCGTGCTTACTTGCTTATATAACTAGCTAGGCCTTTGTGATCATTTATTATCTCAGAATTTTATATAGTTTCCCATAAGTGTTCAACCAGGCCTTATAAACAGAGAAAACGTATCAATGAACTAGGAAACACCACACATTTGTCCAGCTTCCTGGACCAACGTTCCAGCCACTCGCTGGAATACCAGCTAACTAAATAGAGCAGAATCCCTTTAAACTTCTGAGAAAGTTCAGCAGACTGGGTTTTTTTCTGGTTCAGGCAACTGTAGAAGAACCATTTTCTGCTTTAATGGTTGATGTCATCAGCTGCTTTACACATGACCACTTCTCCTGAAACCTGACAGAGAGGTGAAAAGGGTGACAACTTTTTTCCCAGCATAGCTCAATGCTTGCTCAGGACTAATGTTTTAATAATTGTTGTCTCTGAGAACAATGCAAAACACTGGATGTTTTTCTTTTCTCCAATTCATCTTCTGCATTTTTAATTTGGTTTGCAGAACACATCTGAAAATGACCCAGGCAGGACTCAAGAATATCATCCTGTCCTACAGAGGCTGTGTTTATCCCTGTGGCAGAGTATATGAAACAATCTTACTTAAAGTTTTCTCCGCTAGTTTCAAGAAGAGGTTAAATTTGTCAGTGCCTTGCATTGCTCATAAGGGTCTTATTAGGCACTAACACTGACTGCAAGGACTTGGATGAAAACAGCAAACGGATAAATATACCTCCTGGAGGGGCAAATGATTCTGTCACAGAGACAGAAGGACCCTTAAAACTCTTGATTTCTCTGTATCATCCCTTTGCAAGAAGAATACATTGGATATACATAGGTTTATGGTAAGTCACAAGGATACACATAAAGTTAAGAGATCCAAAACTTACTCTATCTAAAACTTCCTTCTATCCACAGCTGGTTGTGTAAGGCAAACCTTCACGATTCCTTAGCTTATTATTGTAATCCTTTGTAGCAAGACACAACAATATGAAAGAGTCGTCTTCTACCAAAAAGCTATACGCAGTTCAGAAAAAGCAATCCACTTGGTCAGCATCACGGACCACAGAAAATATACAGCCCTCTCTGCTGAAAACAGCCAAATCCAAGGTTTCAGAAACCTTCGCAGAATGGTCTGCCTCACCCTGCATGACTCTCCCTGTTCACAGCCCTGCCCTCTTTACTCCGGAGCAAAGAAACTGTTAACCTTGAGAGAGAAACACACTTCTTGAAGAGAGGGAACTAGTACATGAAGCTGAGGTTCATGCCTGGAAGAGATCAAGTTACAATTAAACCTCAGCTATTTCAGTGCAAACAGCAAAACTTACTTTTTGAATTACCTTTCCACCTGGGTACACCAGGGTCCATGACTTTGTAAAGAATCAGGGGACAAAACAAAGAGAAAATATTTATTCATACGTATTCTTCCCAGTCTAGGAAGTCATTAGGACACTTTAGAACACTCCCTAAGAGCCTCAGGGCACATGGGTGGAAATTTAGTACCACTGAACACACTCAGTCTAATAACTGTTGTCGAGATACTTCTTACGACTTAAGTTGTATCACGTTATTAGTTATTTGGTTTGTCTGTTTTGAGAGGGTATGAGAGCTACTTTTTTGAAGTGTTAGTTGACCACATAGTGTACAATGAAAGCACAGGAGTTTGCTAATTTGAAATGAGTCCTAAAGACTTTAATATTCCTTGCACTATAGCAACACAGAAAGTCATTCCTATTTAATTAGTTAGGCCAAAGTATTTGCAAAACAATTAAGAATGTAATTTAATTTTGGTGTTTGGTAAACATCCAGGGATTCATTCGTTCTGAACTTATGACCTACATGTTGAGTTTACTTTGCAAAGTATCGTTAAACCAGTCACTTAGAACTCACAATTAAAATGCATGACATGGCAAGCCTAATAAGTATATATTACAAATTAGAAATATGTGTTAGAAATTTATTTTTAAAAATGGCTTGATAGCTTAAAAAATGAACCGTGTGGTCAAATCAAAATGGTGTCAGTGAGGAAGTCCCTTTGAAACATCTCCATGAAGCCTGAGGCATTTAGCTCTTTAAAAAATTATTTCCCATGTTGCTTCCTCATTCCCGTGGAAAGACTAATTGAGTGTACGGGTTCCAGTAGCTGCTCCTACTAGCAGTGCCCATCAGGGCAGATACAGGCAAGGGTAGCATCACTATGTGCTACAGTCAGCCTGTTCCTGTGAGGAGGCAACAAGAAAATTCAGATGGCAATTGGCAATTCAGCCTACGCACACAGGCGCAACAGCAGCTCACCAGCCATGGCAGAACTATTATGCATCACGCCTACATTATTACACACAAAAAAGCTATGTAAAAGGATATTATTAAGACTCCACATTTATTCTTTCAGGGGATAGGAAATGCCAGAATTAAGATTGCCCATGCACCTTTACTCTTCTCTTCTGCATATGCGGTGTGATTGTCTTTGCTCACATGTTCATATGCCTTCCTCCCCATGGGACTTCCCCTGGCACAGTCTCTAAATGGGTGATTATTCAAAGTTTCATTTCATCTTCCTCATTGGTTATTTGAACTTATTTAAGGCCTATCAAAATCCGCAGTGATTACAAAATTATTCATCCCTTCCAACTCCTCATTAGGTTACTCACATTGTCATGTCTAAATGCTTCTCAAGCACCGATCTTTACAATGTCCTGAAGGGCAGAACGAATATTAAGAGTCTACCTTACAGCAGAGTAGAAAAGAGAGTAAGGCCAAAATCGTCAAAATTGTCCATTAGTTTTCTGTGCCCAACATGAAATACCAATACATCATGTATTTTACAGTACTTTATATACTCAAATTATAGTTCCACTCAACTCCAGATGCAACTGTGAGCACTGAGCAAGAGGCCTCTTCTCTGCCTGCAGTTCCCAACCTTATTCACTTCTCCCCTTCCACCTTCTGCAGTCAATAGGACAGATCACTAAAAGAAGAGGAGCACTTCAAGCACAGTAAAAAACACAGAATCTTACACTCAGCTCCCCTTCTGCACCCTCAGCGGTGAGGCCAGACGCTTTACGGACAGACCAAGAATGAATATTAAAATCCAAATTATGCTAAAGACTGGGATCACTTACACTTTAAGAACAAAATAAAGTCTCAGCAGGCTATCAAAGTTAAATCAATCTTGATACTAACAATCATACAAGGATTGCAAACGACCTCAGCACAAGGATAGCATCCTGAAAAATGTCAAGACCCTCATCCAAAGCATAGACGGTCTGGAGCTGCTGAGCAGAGGTGTAAGAATTTTTACAAAATGACTGAAACTATATTGTTTTCCCAATTTATAAACAGATAAAATATTTTTGCTCATAAGACTCATAATAATCCTCTCTGAAGCACACACTGAAAGCAGCTGTCTGAATGGCTAATTTTGGCAAAAAGGTAACTGAAAGCATGATCTTAGAAAGACAAGTCCTGAAAGGCAGTACCTGTAAGACTCCAACAGACAGAAAACTGAGAGAAAGAGAAGCTCAGGTCTTTATAGATATGTAAGCACCTGGGTCCAGTGGGAGTCATGCTCCTAACTCTGTTTGAGGGTCCAGTCCCCTGTGGTCAGGTGGACTGCAATGCTGTGCTGCATCTCCTCTTGCAGATGTCAGCATGTGCCCATCCTGCCCATGCTTGGATCTCCACAGTTCGAGCCCTGAGATTCCCCTAAGCAGAAACTGCCAGGCATCTAACACATATCAAATTCAAGCTTGTTTTCTGTGATATAGCCAGACATCCACAGGGGACAAGGCTGAAACCACCAAACCCATTTTGCATGTGACCTGAGCCAGAATCCAGCTCTCCAGAGGCAAAAGGCTAGTAGATTAACCTACTGTGTCACCTAACCCTTCACTATTGATTAGTAATTATTCTTTTCAAATGAAACAAGGACATAGGACATAAGGTCATCTACAGTATATCCTGCGAAAAGCCAATGTTTCCCTACATCCTTCCATCAATCACTGTTGAGCACTGACTTGAAAGAAAAAAGTTCTCATTGAAATACAATTAAAAAAGTAATTTAACTCAGTCTTCATAAACCAGGAAGAGCTCACAGATGTGAGCTCATTCTGAGGCCGGCATGACAGGCACAATGATGGTCAATATCTCTTCAATTTGAGGAAGCCATTGGATAATTTGATAGAGGAAGTGGTCAATGAATAAATAAAACAACCAGGGACCAGTGGATATCAATGATACTAGCTTACAACTTGAAATTCTTCCATACTGGCTCCCTTTGGCCATACTGGCCTCTCTCCTCCCTTTGATATCTCACCATTTCTCTTTGCTTTGTATCTTTTCCTATAGCTGATTAACCGCTAATTAATTGATTGAAAAACATGCTGCTCATACAAATGCACTGACTGAATTATTTTATTACCCAAAAAAAACCCATTTTGCCTTCTTCTGAACTACAAATGTTGCAGGTAAAAGAATCATTGAGAAAAGAAATATATCTATATCCTTTAAGGACATAGCACTTTGAGTGAACCAGCAACCCTATATCCTGTCCCTGTGATCCTATCCTGTCCCCCTATCCCGTCCCAGTGCCGTATTCTCCAGAATATTGACCAAGCCTATATAACTAGCAAATTGAACAGGTGAAACCATGCTCTTAGATCTGAATTTCTGGAAATTCCTACTGAATCTCAATCTAAACTATGTTCCACATTTTGAAGAAGAGACTTGCAATGGGATGGATTTAATCTGAGATCCCAGGTCACAGCTGCACTTTAAAACAATAGAAATATGTTTTCATTTCAATCCATCATAAAGCCACACTTTTGTGCAGTAGCATGAAGGAGGTACACGTACAAATTCTGAACAGCCAGAAACATCTTAATCTTTAGGACATTCTTTCCACAACACAGCTGATTGCTGGCTCCCATGAAGAATTAGTGTTTTATTTCAACAAAATAGTTAGTTGTAAGTCATCACAGAGTTTCCCCAATGTATTGAAGGGTGCTGCTTCATTTCATGTTAACATATATGAGTAGTTTACAATTTAGTTTACAATATGATTAGCTTAGTTTACAATTTCTTCTTTGATTTCAGAGGACATGTGACAACCTCATACCTAAGTTATATGATTGCATATGTAGGATGGGAAATGCAGTACACAGTGTTCTCAATCCATTAATGCCACAAGTATACAGTAGCCATTAAAACACAGCGAGTCAAACATGTATTTGGATTATATCCTGTCAGTCAGTATATTTCTAAGGTAGTGAAACCTGTTCACCCTTTCATGGTGGTTTTGTGATTCTAATATCTTAAATACGGATGAAGTTTATTTTATCTGAATTCATGTTTGACGTATAAAAAATTAGAGCAACCTAAATTTCAGCATTTTGCCTAAAGCCACAATATAAAGATCAGTTTGGTGGAGCTTTTGGGTTTTGACTTTTTGCTACAGTAAAAATCTCAAAACAGTTATTAACCTTATATACTATATACATTGGATCCAATTCTCAGATCCAACATGGCCTGTTGTTAGCAAAACATTTACCTAAATAAGCAAGCCAAGAACTGACCTAAAAGGAAAGACTGGCCTGAAGTGCAGCCAGTTTCCCACCTTATGTGGAAGAAGAGAGAAGTGTATCACTCCTGAGGGTGAAAGCAGAGAGCAAAGCCACCCAGCACAGAAGACTGCTTCACTGAAGCCAGAACAGCCTTCCTTTTCTGTCTTTTAATGTGTTCCTTGTTTAGCTTTATATCACTTTCAAGACATATTACTCTCTCTAATTCCAACTATTATTATTTTTTATTCTAGCGTACTATAAGAAAGATCTATGTCATTGCACCTTTCTCTAGATATCCCAATACTATGTTCCATAGCTCCTGTGTAGCATTTCTAAGATCTCTTGCCTATACACATCATCATCTCTTGTCTATACACATGGACCATCTGCCTAATCAACTGATTCAGCCCCATACTACCTTTTTTTTTTAAATATCCTTTCAGCAGCTGCAAATACAAGGTATTTCTTTTCTCAAGGCTCTTCATTGCCATCCTTGGCTCTGAATGCTCTGCCCAAGGTTCCCCTCAAGTTTGGAAGGAGTATTCATAAACACCCAGAAAGACTGCTCTCCTACCAGTTCATCCTAAAAAAATTCTTTGTCCTACAAAAACATTTTGAGGAGTTAGTTTGCTGGTATGCTGAAACTATAATTCACAATATAGTATCATTCCTTTCTTGTCTTCCTTTACCTCCTTTCTGCATAAGCCTGTTGCCCTTGTTTTTATTCAGATAGTGCACTGCCCAGTGCATCTGGCTCTGACCTGCAACTCCTATGGTGTTTGTACATCAATATATATAGCATAAAATGATGTTGGCAACTTTTCCACCCTAGCTCTGAGGCTGATTCAAATGTATGAGAAAGCATACTTCTCTTTTCTCTTTTGCTTATTTCCACGATCGGATGTCAATGTATCACATCTTTCAGAGTCTGACCAAGATAATATAAAATTAAACCATCCTTCCCTCACAGTTTTCCCATTTTTAAGGTTTAATAGCTTCTCTGCTTTCCTTCAATAATATTTTTCTGAGCAATGTAAACTTTATCATATAATCTCTTATGGAAAATACTTAGGCCAAGAGTTTTGATGTCCTGAAGCTAAACTTTCAAATGCTTTCCCAGCTTTGTGTGTGACCTCCTTCCCCTGGCATTTGTTCAACATAAATTGGAAAGACACTTTCAGATTCTCTCTCATTGAAATTGGAGCAATCCTAACAGTCTTCTCCGTCCAAACCTTTGTGGAGTTTTATCATTAACATGAAATCTCCATCAAAGTTAAAGTGTTGATTCATGCTTCCTCTGTTAAAGTGTGAAGGGTTCTGGTTTTCGTGGGTGATAACATTTGTAGTGAGTTACACATTTCCACTATTTTCTAAAAGGAGGGAAAAAAATTAGGCAGTATGATATAAGGGAGATGTACATTAGAAGAGACCAAGAATCAATTTCTTCAGATATTCCTCCTAACATTTTGAATAGTGCTCCTAACATTTTTATATTACTTGAAAATTGATGTTAGATATTTATGTCTCATCATAGTGCTAAGTAAGCTTTGAGAATAAACACATGATGCTGTGAAAAGGGATTGATAATGCAATATGGGTTAACAGGCAGGAAATGTCCTGGCTGCGGATGAAACTGAATTGCTGTTCTTTGTTGCTCCAAAAGAATGACTGAGCAACATGAATGTGATTGTGTCTCCCTACAATTCCTAATGAACAGGTATAAAGATCGCCAATAACGAAAGGAGCAATTAATTTCATCTGAGAGTTTAAGCAGATAGTGGACATGAAGAGCAAATTGAAACTAGACAGTTACTGCAAACTGAGGCCAAGATATTAGCAGAGCAATATGAAGACCTTTTATTGCTTACACTAATGCCTTCTTTGAGCAAACAGATGTTCTAGAATTGTAAACCCAATACATTTCATGAATGCTAACATCCTCTGGAAAATAAATAGTTTGCTAGAGTTGGATTACAAAGAAGTTTACTTCTTTAACAAGGAATTTTGTAGCTAGCACATTTACAAATCCAATAGTTCCCCACGGTGCCATATTTCTAATTTTTTTTTTAATTAAACCCAACATTATTAACATAAAAATGTCAGTGACTGAGTATGTAAAAATGACTATTTCTTAGAATTCTTTTTTAAAACATGCATATCTGAACCAGAATCATAATGGCTCCGACACTACGGATTAACATCATACAAGAGCCCACAATTATGCCAGAGCAGCCATTTCACTCTGGGAAGGACAAAATAGATAATTTTGAATGTACGAGTTGAGTGAACAGTCTGTCATTTGTATCTTTGCACATTTCAATGTCAGGATTTTTCCCCCTCTGGCACTTACAGTTTTGATGTATCAGTCGCCAGGAAAGGACATTGCTCTGGAAGGTTTAGCAAAAAGGCATTAAAATGTAACCACAAAAGAAGATTTCGAGTAGCATTAAGGATCTGATTTAAACCCACAAAAGCAACGAAATTTAAGAGTAAGTTGATTATGATTGACATGTGTCCCTTAACGTATGCTAGATACTGCTTGCTGCGCACGCAGGAAGTTATTAAAACCATTGAACAACACATTTTGCATGATGACAGCCAGATCAAGGAGCACAGTCAATTAAAACAAGGGATACATAAATTCAAAAATGATGGGAGCTAATTCAGTACAGGGATGTAATTAAAAGTTCAAGTGATTATGTAAACCTTTGTGGTTCACTCATCGGACTGTCCATCTCATGGTAACAAGCTGAAGGGACCCTGCGAAGGACCATAATTCTCCCACCTGGCTGCCTACAGCGAGTCGTCCAAACTCAAACACAGACCTCTGCAGAGAAGTGATTTTCTGTACAGAAACAGCAGTCACTCCTAATCCTGCTAAAGTCACTGGGAGCTGCAGGTGGCTAAAACTTTTGGTGAAAGCATCAAGTCTGTAAGAGTTTGCCTTCTGAAAATTTTGTTTGTGGGCATTGGCATTCGGTCTTGGTGAAAACAATGGATATTTGGTATAAAGATGTTTATGATGCTTTAAGGATAGAAACGGGTAAAGCGAACCCTGATATTTGGAGCCTGTGGTTTGGAAACCCTTTCAATAACAAGATGGAGAATCTCTTCAAAGATTTCCAGGAGAAAGGGGGGGAAAAAAGGGAGGGAGGGAAAGAGGAAGGGAGGTAACTGCAAGCAATATGTTTCTGGTACTTTCCTTGTTTTGGAGGAGGAACAGCTCATTAAAACACACTTAAAATGATGCTGCAAGGAGAGCAGATTTTGAGTGAATGTTGGTGAGGTCTGCAAATAAGAGTGGATTTCTGCAACGCAAGCACATTCACTACCTCCAGCCGTCAGATGGGATGTGGTCTAGTAAACATTTTATGCTGTGAGACCCAGAGTTGCTCACACAGAGGGCACAGACAGACCAAAACTCCTCTGATAGCTCTTTGTCTAATGCAATTATCTAACAGTTCCAGCAGGTTAGAGCCCAAGTGGGGTTAGGACAGCTCTGTTTCTATCTGCCCATATAGAGTTAACAACCACAACACAAAATGCAGATTCTCTTCCATATTTTGATACCAAAACATTCTGTAACTTTGATAAAAGATTGTCACCTCTCAATGTCACGGTCTCCTCTGTCCCTTTTTTCTTGCTTTTTACTACTTAGATCACAATTTTTTCAGTACGCCTTTTATTACAGCATCTAACAGAGTAATGGACTAATGTTCGTTTCTGCATTTAGGCTCAACGGGAAGAGAAATATGACTTCTGGTATAAATGGCAAGAACATACTCTAACCCCTTTCCTGGCACATTCCATCCAAGGGTATGGAACACCTCGCCACGAATTAATACTCAGTTTCATGCGACCATTGTCTCTGCTTTACTTTGGAGTAGGACACAGAGCAGTTACAGAACTTCCCCCAAGGTCATTGGTGAAGTCTCTGCCAAAGCAAGCATAGAGCACACACAAATGATTGCTAGTTTTTGCTTTAGCTATATAATGATTATTTCCTTGAGACACAATATCTCTTTATGCATATGTCCTTAGTAATAAAAAATAGGGAAAAGAAATACCTCAGATATATATGATGCAGTCTGTAAGCAGAACTCTCTCTAAACAATATGCCTTTCAAATTTTTTTTCCATGAGGCATCAACATCTCTTTAAGGACTTTATCATCGTTACTGACACATAATCATTCCTTGCAGGTGGAAAACATTGTGCTGAGAGATAATTGGGATAGTTATTGGATATGACTCCTCACTGGTTTTAAGGCAGTATTAAGGCATGATTGCATTCTGCTCAAAGAAAAGAATGAATATTCTTTGCATTTATGTCAGAATGAGTGATTTATGGGTACTGTAAGTACTGCATGAGATGATAAGGTCTAACATTATCTGATAGGATGCAATGCAAACTTAAAATATGGATGTTCTCCCTCTATAAAGAGGAAAACCTTTTTTGGCTGTTTGATTCACATTTGCTATTGGTTTATCTGGGTGGGGTAATTTGACCTCAATTTGTGGGGAGGAAACTGTCATCTCAAGGTACCATACTCGTTGTAAAGCGAACAAATATTTTGAAAACCCCTCCTAAATAAGTGGGCTTATTAATGAACAAATTCTGATATGTGTAAATGAGCAGTTTGCTGACGCATTTGTGAGCAATAAATTACTCTCATGAAGCCTGTTTGTGATGAGCAGCTTAAATGACTAAGCAAACCCTGTTCCTCAAAAAAGGGCTTGGGCTTGAGAGCATGTGGGAGAAAAAGGGGGCAGTTGTAGGAGGACAGTTCTTTATCCCTTGGAAGGGAAATCCCTGCCCAGGTAATTGGGGAGGAAAAAATCCGCTACTCGGAGCAAGTGAAATAATAGCTTTACACAGCTAAGGAAGCATCAAATTTGCCATTCTTTTTCTCCAGGATAATATTCGACTTACTTATCAGTGTCCTGGAAAGGCAGTGTCATGTTTTTTTTGTAAATTATGTATGCATGCACTTATCTGTAGACACCCATAGCAAACACACAGTCACACACTTATGATACATGTGTAGATTTGGAGGTTTGGGTTTTTTTTCATTCTAATTATGTCACAGCTGAAAAAGATCAAACAGGTTAAAACATGTCTACTATATGAACAGCAGGCGTCCAATACCAAGCAAATGAGGACAAGTACAGTTCTGTAACAAAGCTCATGCCTTGTCTTTAAGTGAAAAAATTGGTCTCATCCAAAGCCCACTGGAGTCTATGCAAGTCTCTGCATTAACTTCAGAGGGTTTTGGATCAAGCCCAATATCATTCCTGTCATTAGGGCTCATTGTTTAATTTTAGTAAAATAAAACAATTTCATTTCCTTTTTTAGATGAAAAAAATTTACAAGACCAAATGTCAGTTGTGTGCATTTTTGTATTAAAAACTTCTTCACTGGATACTTTGTAAGTAGAATGGTTAAGTCGTGGCATATTTTTCGGATCTCATTCAGTGAAAAGGGATGGCAGAAATTAACAGCCCCAAAATTTACACCTCGTGCCATGGAAGCTTCCCAAGAGGTGAGGGGCAAGGGGCGAGGAAAGTAAAGAAACTAGACATAATTTTATTGCCTAGTGAGACCTTTGGCTATTGTTCTGTGTTGCTTTCATGGGATGCAGTGTCACTATGTGCAATACTACAGGCATTTCCAGTCATTGTCTCATATACGGAATTCCCATTGAAGTCAACGGCATTGTTGCATGAAAGTCCCTGTCAGGACACGGCTGTAAGAGCACTGAATTTTATCCAAATGTAACAAGTCAGCTGACTGCAAAGTCAACACTAAGCCAGGTGATGACACCACTGAAGCTGAGTTTCCTTTGAAAAAATGAGAAAAACATGAATATATAAGACGCCAACAAGCCCAGATCTTCATTGCTGTTACTCCACAGACCAGAGAAACTCAGGCAAAGTGTTTGTAACCTTCTCACTCTTCCAGTCACCTTCTCCCACCTGCAGAGTTGAAGAGGAGAAAGCAAGCTCTTCCACTACGAGGGAAGAAGCTTCTCTTGATGCCAAAATTACAGCTCCGCCTTTCCCCAGACAAAACAAAAACTGGCTGCAAAGAGGTCATGCCGTATCTACTCTGTTCAATAGACGTCTGGCAAAGCAAACCACACAGGCCCTTGGAAGATGTAAGAGTCCTAGGGGTTTTTACTTAATTTTTTTTTTAAATTCTGGTCAGCATTTTAATGCTGGATTTTCGTTATCTCCAAAAGTCTGGTTTTATGGTAGTAGTTACTGTCTCAGCCTAATTCTCAAGCGATTTGCCACCTATCTCATTGAAATTAAAGTGGTGTCCACCTATATATTCTGGGTTCTTAATTCATGCAAGCCCTTAACCATGAGATGCGGGGCAGCAAGCAAGAAACAAGTCCAGAAGAAACATTTTGTTGTGCAGGAAAAACTCAGTCAGCCGCACCGGGCACACCGTGGATATTGGGGTGTGTCACAACCACTGCTCGTGGCCATGCGTGTGACTGCCTTCCCAAGTGGCCTCCAAAACCAAACATGTCCAGACATGTTGCTTTTAAGACACAACAGTTTCACAGATATGATTGCTCCAAACATTCAACCTTAGGGCTATTTTCAATTTTTCATTATTAGACAGTGCCTGAGGTGATTTTTAAAAGGAAATTCTGATGGAAATATTTTTGTCAGTTTTATGAGGAATGGAAGAACGAAGGACCTATTCTCATTGTAAAAAAAAAAAAAAAAAAAAAAAAAACAACGAAACTGGTAACACAGCTCCTGCAAAAGTGTCAGATTCTGAGATGTGAAATTTAGCATGGGTCTCTTGTGCTTAGTTCCAGGGTAAAAAATAGATTGAGTGATAATAAACATGAGAAAAATCATTCCTGTGCATGCTTGGTAGACAAGTAGCCTGAGGAAGAGTGTTTGTGATATCATCCCATCATAGGGAAGAATGCTTTTTCGCCTCTGGAAAGTGGATAGCATGTTATATTGTTCTCAGCAAATCTGGATTTTGTCCCTGTTTCTGGCACTGGCCTCATGAGTGACACTGAGAAAATCACTTTCCTCTACTTTGTCTGTGCTTCCACAGCTTTAAAATCAGGAAAACATACACTTTTTTTTCTTTTTTGTTTGTCTGTTCGTTTGTTTGTTGGTTTTTTTTAAAGATCTCTCAGACCCCTCAATTAAGGATTCAGAACAGAGCTATATAGTATTATTATTACTATGAATAGCCTAGGATAAAGTGGGAATAAAACAGAAATGATGACTCTACAACTTTTTTAAATACAAATTCTCCAGTGTTCAGTCTGGCACAAATTGTTATGTCTAACAGGGCAGAGAAATATCACAGTAACAGGGCACCTTTTCCTAAAACAGCCATTGATTCAGGATACCTGAAATTTATGAAGTTCAGTTTAAATGCCTTTTTTTTTTCGTGTTTTCTTCAGTAACAATACACAACTCCATTTCGGGAAACACAGAGGGTTGGAAACACTGAAAAATGAAGCTCAAAGTGTTTCAAGTCAAGTTTTTCAAATAATACATGGTTTAATTTTATATTTAAAAAAATAAAATTACTTTAGTTGACATTTTAGGAGATCAAATGCTGCTCCATCTAGGACTACATCTGCATTTGTGTGTGTGTGTATGCGTGGGCACACATGCGTGTCTATATATTTTAATTAATGTTTGGTTCTGTAAAGCATTTAGAAGAAATAAAAAAAAAGAAGAAAATGTGGTCTCTCAACTACTTTAATTGACAATATCTCATTAAGTTGAGGGATTAATTTTTATTCCAATTGCATGGCAAAAGAGAAGTCAAAACTTTTACTCAGAGCCAAGGGCAACAGGGGAGTTGCCTTTTTCAAGAAACATGGCTGTACAAAACTTGCAAAGTTTATGGAATCTCTCTGGTTTGTATTGCTTTACAAGATCTGACAGAGGAGTATTGTTTCCAGAAGTATAACTTCTTAATGCGTTTCCCAGAATTCTTAAAATATTGTATGTAGCCAGTAGTGGTCTAAGGGTCACCTGCATCCTGCTGGAATAACCTTACCTACCCACGGATAGAAGTAGGTAGCCCTGTATATAGATGTATTCTTTTCTTTTCTTTCTTTTTTTCAATAAATTTTTGTGAATAACACAAAGCTGTTGAGATACGAAGGACTTTTAGAGCACAGGAGGAGTATACTTTAAAATCTTTAAGCGTTAAGCAAAGCTTTCTGCTTTGTTGTTTATTAATATTTAGCAGAAAGCACAACACCCTTCTTCCCCTGCCCCTTCGTTTCACCAAATGCCTCACAGGTAGCATTTGAAGGAGAGCTGAAATTCCAAGAAATACAAACTAACTTGATCCAGAAGCCTCTTCTCAAGTAAATTATCCTGATCAGTAGTACCGCTTCATATGGTATTTCCATGAATGTAAAGCATGAGACAAATATTTTAAACTGCTGCTCCCCAGTCTTGACCATGTGCAACCAATTGATTGTTGACTATGCATAATTATTTCACTTTTTCCTAATCTGTGAGCTATAAAGCACCTATCATGGCTGCCACCCAGACTTTTCAATCACATTAAAACAAAGCAAAACAAAAGAGCCCTCAAATATTGACTCAGTAATCTATCTCCCTCCCTCAAGGAAAACTTGCCTGCCATAAAATTCCAATCAGTTGCACACACACAATTATGAAAATATGGGCCTCAAAACTTCATTCAAAAGCCTGATTACGCTAAATATAGATCAACACGTAATTTCTCCTTCCTTTCTATTTTTAAATCATGTTTTTGACAAACGTTGAAATGATAATGAGCAGTTTAGATTGGATTTTTTTCTTTTTTGCACCAAAGGGTTTGTGGAGGGTTTCATGGGTTTAATAGCTATGTGTTCTTTCTTGCTCCTTTAAAATACTAATAAAAGTGATGAAAAGGCATGAAAAATCATCACTGATTGCAGAGGAATTCACTTAAAATACGATCTTTTCTTTGCTCAGTTATCATCTGTGGTGGTGTTTCCTTACAGAAATGGTAAAGGGCTAAAAGTTCTTAATAAAAAACACATGCTTTTCTTTACTCCACCACCACACTTGGATATATTCCCCTGTGGAAAACTACACCAGGTTAACCACTGCAAGGCAGCTTTATGGCAAATCGGATCCGTTTTTAAAAATGCATTCCCAGAAGATTCAGTTTAATACGCTGTTTCTGAGAATAGCTCTGTAAGAGTGTCTTTTCTCTTTAATAGCCTCGCTCTTCATATTTGGAAGCAATCTCAGCTGGTGAAGGGCAGCAACAGAAAACACCATTTTGAGACAATAAAGAATCAAAGACCAGAATTGCTTAGAAACTAAAGACAAGAAGCGTGTATGTATGTGTTGCATTCAATATCTTCTTTTCTATCTCTGGACACGTAAAATTATTCTTCCTGCTTAACAGAAGGGAAAATGGATTATTTTCCTTGAAGTATGTAAGAGATTCACTGATCCAAACCTCAAAATACGGCAATGACAATGAGAAGCTATTATACCCACTTATGGCCAGGTCTGGAATATAATGCACCTTCTAGTTAAAAATGCAAAATGTGTTTTTAAGGGGTTTTTTTATTTATGTTTTGAAAGTTTATGCTAATTTGAGAAAATATCCCCACACTTAAAATGGAAATTACTGTAGACTCAGCGGCATCTCTTAGAAGAAAAAAATTTTAAGCCAGATCTTCCCATTCGCAAATTGCAGGTTGGGGTCTGCCAGTAATAATCGATTCCACATAAAACTACTTCCCTTCCTGGTTCAGGAGTGGAGATATAGCCTTGCACATTAAGGGAGAGCGGAGGGAGAGAAAAGGATCTTAATTCAAAGACAGAAAGAGAGGCCTAGAACAAGCATTTGACCTCGCTCTGAAGGAAAAAAAAAATAGAAGATGTTAAATGAAATTAAAAAAAAATTGCTATTCATGAAATAAGAGTATCAGATCAGCTGGTTTTCTGGTGAAGCTGCTTTCCAGAAAGGTTAGAGGAACATAATACCTGACAATACACTCCCCCACTGTCCACCATGCAAGTATCTTCAAAAGCACACCAGGAAGGGTTTTTGTCATGAAGGTGGTAGGTACAAGGAGGGTCATCGGCTTAGGAAGAGGCTCGTTTTCTTTGTAATTTCTTTCTCAGACTCTGAGAGGTTAAAATGGTTAAGCAGTTTTCCTTCACTCCATATTATGGCTCATTCCTACAAGCAATAAAATGAAGGAATTACTTGTAAGGGCAGAAATGTCATTATTTTTGCACTCATCTTGACCCCAGCATCTAAAAATACAAAATGCTGGAATTCGTAGAGCAGGTGACATTTTAAAAAAGGGCCCAGGGAAGTCTAATAGTGTAAAGGCTAAATGTACTTAGGAGGTGGAGGGACAGAAATAGAGAGATATCTCTGCTTCTGACCTAGGCCTAACAAGATTGGCCACATAATTCATTTCAATGACTTCTTGTCTGTGCAGTTTACCTCTGGGTTTAGACAGAAACATTTCTCTTTAGCATAATGGATCACAGTGTCAAGTTGGCTACCTTCTGCCTCAGAATGGGGTTAATTTTAGCCTGATCCTCATGTTGAACACACAAGGAATATATATGACTCATCAACCTTTGCCAAAAGCATAAGATACGTTCCTGAAACTCAAAGGCTATCTGCTATTTGAAAAGATTCGGCTGCCTCGTATTAATTGAGCTGAGCTTCCTTTTAGGTCTCCAGCAGCCTACTGAAGCTACACAAGAAGGTATATAAAATTTCTAAAACACTGTATCACAGTTCTGCAATCCTTCTTTTTTTTTTTTTTTTCCCTAACAGCCTCACTATACATGGGGTCAAAATCAAGTGCTTAATTCTGCTTCCACAGGGATACCGCATTATTTCTAGCGTATTAGCTTGTATTTATTCTGCAGGCTCTCAACTCTGAGCATGCTACAGCCGGGAGAATCGGGCTTTTGAGCAGGTGTAAAAGAGGAATTAATGAAATGGTGAGCAAAAGTTCTTTTTATTATTCTCGATTTAAAGAAAGACATGGCTAAATACTGAATCATATGAGTAAAATGACAAGGAGCCTGTGAGAAGTCCAGTAAGGATGGCAATGTAGTTTCAGAAAAATTAAGAAATTTCTCTGCATTTCCCTTAGTCTACTTTTTTATAATCAACAAATACCTGCTAATACTGTCCTGCTCCTCCACTCAAATTTCCAGATCTCGTGTGTAGTCAGGCCGCCCAGAAAGGGGTAAGCAAAGTATTCAAAGGGCAGAACAGAGCAATATTAGTAAGGGAATTTTAGGCACTTCCAGTCTCAGAGGACCTTGGCTGTTTTTTTACATTATTTTTTCAGAGCAGATGTGACCTAAGGCTAAAATCCCTGCTCCACTGCAGGCCGTAACAAAAAACTCACGGGCTTCACCAGGGTCAGGCTTTCACTCACTGAGCCTGTAACACGCTTTGCTGTTGCAAAACAGAACTGAGCCCAAAAAGCAGATAAGTTGAGCAAGGTGGAGTCATTTCTTAATAGTCATCTTTTTACCTGCCGCAGTAGCAGTCTGTGGCACAGCAGAAAAAGGCATTTGCAGTTCCCTATGAACGCGATCCTGCATTTCACATGACAAGTTCCTCTGCTTCCCCAAAGCATAATGATTCACCAGATTTAGCCAGGAGCTCTACCGAAAAGCTCCAGCCACACATAGTTTCATCATTAACTACTATATTTACTTTGCACTCCTTATATTGATGGTGTTTTTTTAACCTGCGCCCATCTCCCCAGCAGAGGGAACTGGACAGACCAATGCTGGGGCTGCCGCAGCTTTGGCAATTTGCTTATCTAGCTGTGTCTTTCTTGTCTTTTCTACTTCAGAGAATATCAAAGCCTATGTCTTCCTCACTCGCCCCACCAAGACCACCCTTTAGGCAAAGCATGGCCATTGCTTGCTCTCAGAGCCAGGTCCCATCAAGGGCAGCACCAGCCTTTTGTCACCGAGCTCCTCAGTGCCAGCTGCAGGGGAAGAGACTGTCACTGCACTGGTAATTTTTTTCAGAAGCCAAAGCCAACCCCTCTGAGAGGCAGAGAGCCTCCCGTTAGAAATTGGCATGGTTCCATCAAATTTATGCTGAGTTACATCATTTGCAACCGTAAGTCTACCCTCTTGTGTATATGAATTATGAAACAGATTTTAGTTACAGTATCCCACATTGCTTCTCAAGTAATAAACCATATAATATTTTCAATCCCCTTAGATACATGTTTAGTAGTACCTTGTAATGTTTTTTTAGCATTCTCCTACCTTCACTAATTTCATTACCTTAATAGTCAATGTCTTTACGGTTATTGAAAAAACGCAGGTTAAAAATGGTTGTTAAGCATAGAACAACAACAGAACTACTAAAGAAAATTGTAGTATTTGATAAAAATGCAACTGGGAAAAAAAAAAAAAGAAAAAAAAAAGAGGTTGTTGTTCATTCACTAGTTACAGCTTTTAACCAGACCAAAGAATCAAACTCCAGATTTTTGACTCATATGAAATGTGAACCCTAATCTGAATGACAAGTAACCTCTAGTATTATAATGGGATGAAACAAAAACCATAGCTCCAAACACTCCTAAAATTTGGGGGTTTCTAAATCTGGATTTGAAATTTGTGGCTTGTGCTTACTCAAATAAACTTCTATTTAAAACCCTATTTGAATAAACTTCTATTTTGTGGCTTGGGCCTATTTAAGTAAGCCTTTTAAAATTAAGTCCTATTTATAGGCCCCAAATTTATTTACAGTATCATTTTTTAGGATTTTAGGATTAGCTATATCTTTATGTAAAGAGGAACCTTTATTCAGAGGATATTTCTCCCTTCTTCATCCACAACAGAAATGGTTGCATCATGTGTTTATTATTATAAATAAATTGCTTATTGGCAGTGTTTCATTCCAAGAACATACAAGAAAGACAAGCATGAGAGGATGAGATTTCAGTTACTCTCTCTTCTTCCCATAATTTCTTTCTTTTCTTTCTTTTCTTTGTTTTAAATAAATTTATTATAAAAGGTTTACAATTAAGTTTAATCACAAAGTAGTCCATGCCCTCACTACGTATTTCTCAAACTGGATGAAAGACCTGAGGCTATCGCTACAAATTATGATCTTTTCATACAGTGTTCAAAAGCTTCACCCAAAATGAAATGATCACAATTATTTTTGTAAATATGTTTTCTGCCAGACCATTCTTTTTCAGCAGGTGCCATTCTTTACTACCCACTACCTTCAATTTGTCCCTTTTCTTTTTAGTTCTTTTTAGTTCCTTACTTGTCTCTTTCCTTTCCTTTCACCCAAATCTCTGCCAGTCTTTTTCCTTATGTTAGCATCCCTTCCTCCTGTTTAGGGCCAAAGAAAGATGATGAACTCAGCTGATCCTCAGAGAGAAAAAGTATATGTGACTTTGATAGAGTCACCTTGCAGGATTAGGGCTTTTATAACTTTCTTCTTGTCTCCCCATTAGTGCTTGAAATATACCTCCCTCTTATAAGGTTCCAAGTTCCCTCTCAGGAGAGATGAGCAAAGAAATAGACGACAGTTGCCACTTCTAGGTTTTCCAAGAGTTGGCAATCAAAGTGAGAAGTCATGAATCCACAGTGCTGCTGCACTATCATTTTCTGTAGACCTAAGACACAACTTGTCATATGGTCCCTTACTTCATGTGCCCTGTTTTTGTCTTAACAATGAAAAAGGTCCATTCTTTTTACCATTTCAACTGAGGAGATATGACAAAAGGTAGAGTTTTCATGAACTAATTACAGTCCTTTGGAAATTACCTTTTGTGCTAGGAAAATATGCTTTTTTTTCTTTTTTCCTACTGATGAGAATGTAAGCAGTTTGAATAAAAACTATTATTTAAAGAAAGAGTACAGTTACATAACCTTTCCACAAAATTCAGACAATTTTTTATCTCCACTTTGCAAAAAGAAGTATGCTACTTCCGGAGAATTATACTTACAATAATCTATAAAAAGATTTCTATGCAGAAAAAAATAAGAGGGTTTTTTTTTTCCTTTGGAAGAGAGTATTGCCTTATGTTGCAGTGCACATTCACCATTCAACAAAGCCATCATGTTTTGCCGTTTCTAACAATATGAACAGCAGAACCTGCCATCATATACTCCCGTCTCCCTGCTTTGAAAATCAAGGACAAATATGTGTACACACTTAATGACAGACTTCAACTCCTTAGGGTACAGGTTCACAGTCATCATAAGCTGATCTAGAGCCGCACTGTCACCAAAACAGGCCCTACCACCCTTCCCCTGGGACCTTGCCCTCCGTTCCCACAACCTCTTATTGCAAGTATATCTGTGTGGCCCCATGGACAGACAAATCAGGGACGGGGCTCAGCTGAAAGTCCATGGAGTTTCTGCACAACCCTTTTCAGATGAGAAGATGGCAGGAGCAGAAATATGAGCAAGGAGGATGAACACTATCAAGGAAAGCTAGCAGGGCGGTGCAGAGCTGCTTAAGTTACCAAGAAAGTAGGTACAGTCATGCCCTGAGGGTTCAATGACCCATCCACCCTATTTACAACCTATGGTCTGTACAAGTGAAAACACACTGCAACACAGCATCTCAGAAGGTTCAAAACTTGAAGAAAATGTCCTTCTCTGCACAAGATGGAGCAGCTCCAGAAATTTCATAGATATGTTACTCATACCCGGAGCTGTAGGCCAGAAGGCAGTTGCCTACAAAGGAAAACCATGATAACGATTTCATTTTTTTGTTGTTGATGTGGTCTAGAAGGACCATATGGGAAGTTCTCCCAGCTGAGCAAAGCATTTAGCAGCACCACTGCTAGAAATCAGAAGAGAGGTACTTCTTGAAGTACCTTCAAGAAGGTATCCTCGTACATATGTACCAGAGGGGTTGTGTAAGTTGCAGCAGATGTGTTTAATTATTTCACAAGCAAGATTTATGCAACATTTACTACAACCAGTGTCTCTGCAATGTCTTTTCCAGTTAGGTCTTGTACTGAAAACATAGAGATGAACCAATATTTAGACAGAATAAGAACAAATTTGAGGATTCTTCTGCAGCTAAGAACCGTACGCAAAGGTGTTATCTCCTCTTCGGTGTTTGACCAGTGTGTGAGAGGACCCCATACGTAACTCCTAACCATATAGGTGTAGCTCAGGTTTTCAGGTTCCCTCAGCAAACTCCACTGGCATGGGAAATAGAACCAAGATGAGGATGGTACGCTGGAGATATGAATTATGTCATTCATTATACTTGCTATCTCCTAGGACTCCTGAGTGAGCATTTCTTATTCAAACTATATGTAATATGCATTGAGAAAGTCCCAGTTGTTTGGATGGAGGTACCAGATTTGCATCTGTATTAGAAATCTTCTCCCTCCCTCTCTCCCCCAACGAAGTGCGATAGAGTCATTATTTCTCATTTCAATAGACAGCAGCAGGGTAACTTTTTATATAAGAAAAACCAAACACCATGTGAATCGTACACAAAATCTCTTATTTTTCCAGGAAGGCTAGAACCATGAAAAGAATTGTAACAAAATGTGGCATCCTACTTTTAGTGCCTTCCTGCTAGGAAAAAAAAAAAAAGCAACAAAAAAAGAAAAGTTGCAAAGAAGCTTCATGGTTTATTCACTATACCACTGAGCCTTTTGGCCATCACTGTAAATCTCTTCAAATTCTTGCTCCTGTTTTGATGGAAAACATTCAGTTCTATAATAATAGTACTTAGATAACCTGTACTTGACCTGTCTTTGGATAGTGATGATTTTCCATACAAGATGTTTTACTGTGATAACACAGTGATTCAGACACTCTATCTTAAGGCAGCTGGTGTACAAGTGCTTGGCTCTGGGAATTTTTTTCCTCCAGTGCTATTTGAATGTAAGCTGCATGCTGAAGTCCTTTCATGCCAGGCACATTTTCGGTGTTCTCCCAGTTAATGCATTTCCATTAGAATTCCTCTGTTTTTGATTTCAAGAACACAGCACTGCACCCATGGGAACTGAGCTTTTCAGGTGTTAAAGAGGATTTGTTATAAAGAAAGTGATTATAATAGGATTTAATGTAATTGAAAGTCAAGGTACAGTAGCCATACACTGTATCAGAGACAGCATTAAACTTGTATTGCGAGTGAAGGAGTTTTGCTAAGTAAAACCTGGGGCCTCAAAGAATAAACCAGAGTGGAAGACCGCCTGCTGTTGTGCACTTTTTGTTGAGCCGGTGCTGTCCTGACTGCCGTGCTCCCCAGAGAGGCCGGACAAGCAGCAGAGCTGAACCCCCACAGGCTCCTAACAGCATGAAAAAAATCTTCAGAAATAAGAGGCAGCTCCCACGGACTCAGCGTGTCCACACGAGTCCCTGTCTTGCAGGTTGTCCCTAGCTCTGGCAGAGGTTCTTCCAGCCACAACCCCAGAGAGCTCGCACAGCAGGCCTGATGTCGCTGTGCAAGGCAATGCTTTTTTTGCACTGTTGCACGGGACTGATGTGAAACTAATTTGACTCTTCTTTGTATTCACTGATTTCGTCTGTACCATATGCCCTGCTGGCAAGCAAAGTTGTCAAAACTCTCTGGAAAAATTCTGTTCCCCTTAATTGGCTTTCTTTGCATCCTTGAAATCCATTGGACGGACAGGCTTCCAGTATCTCACATACTTAAATAAACCCTTATTATCAAGTAATTGCTATTCTTCAGAATTTCCATCTTCTTTTTCCTTATCATAGCTTGCACTCTTTTCTGTTGGCTTCATTCCTGCTGTCTCTCCGTTTTCCAGGGGATCTTGCTTACCTCAAACAGCATCTTGAACTTCACCATTTAATCACCATTTGTTTTCTCTTTCCTCTTGCTTTCTTTTCAGCTGCTTCTGCGAGTGTTACGATGTCCTTAGATAACTTCTTTCTCGACTGTATGTGGGTAGTAGAAGTCACTGTTATTATCTTGTATAACACTTTGTTCCCTCTTTGATATTCTTCAACATTATGCATTCAGTAACTTCTCCAGATCAGAGGTCAGGAATTTAGCCTCACGAGTATTTGGGCACATTTATGTCCATAGCTGAGTTGGTCAAAATGTTTTTCATTTAAAGGACAAAAACATCCCTTTCAATAAAAACATACTTTTAAGGAAAAAAAAAAAAAGTGTTTTCCATGGCGAAGGGGATTGTTCCAGCGAAAAATCGATTCAGATCAGACCAACCCAAACTAAACTGAGGCTTTTAGCCAAGCTATTGCTTCAGTTTTCACAGGAAATCTCTAACAAAAAGTCTGACATTTTTCTTTCAAATTTCCTAGGGATATAATTGGCATTTGGAGGTCACAGTGAATGTAGGTGACTGCATAAATACATTTTCCTTTTAAAAAACTGTGATATCTCTGTATTCTGGGTCCCCACCAATCTGGGTCTTCACATTGAACAAAGATGTTTAGAATAATGAAGCATTTTCATGGACTACAGTGAGCGTAAGGTTCTCACAAACTGTTCCTTCCTGAATGACGTAGAATATATGCCCGATCTTGAGTCAACCACAAATTAGATAACTTGGGATTTGCTGCACACATGCATATGTGCATCAGCATCACAATTATCATCATATCCCACCCCGTCACTGGTTGCCATCCCTGAAACACAGGCCCCTCTGGGTCACTGCATGGCAGCAGTTACAACAGCATGAGCAGTGACAAGACACTGCCAGTTTTAAGCAACATCTTCCTGTACGGTTTGCTTTCCATGCCTCTCCTCATCCACGGCTCATAAGTTGGATGAGGGTAAAAAGAGGAAGATCTGCTGCAAGCAGACATCTGCCAAGGAAAGTAGGCTCTCGTTTCAGAAAGGAAACAAATGATGTACCATCACCCAAGGAGGTGGGGTGTCAGAGGTGGGGTGTCAGAGGAGAAAGGCTGTGATTTTCAAGGTTTCCTTGCTGCTTTTTCTGCTTTAACATTTTCATAGATGAGGCATGAAACTGGAGACCCTGGGTTCACCATTCCCATCCTTCTTCTCATATTCTGCGTACAGCCTGGGCAGCATCTGCCACTCCGTTTGAACCATCACTTTTACTCCATTTCCCAAACATGCAGTGGCCATGCACTCCTAGCATTCCTCAGAGGCAGAACAGAAAAAGCTGTTTACACTATTATTTCCTTTAATTATTTCTGCCACTTTGCCTCTCATTTTGAGTCAGGATTTGTTTTCTTTCTTTCTGAGGAAGAAAAAAAAAACAATTGAGGAAGTTCATTACGAAGAAAAGTGAAATGTCACCAATAATTAGTTAAAAACACCAACCCAAGGAACCAGTTTAGGAACACACATATAGACACACACGCGCACACACACACAAAACAATTAGTGTTTCAAGCTTAAAATTCAGGACCTTTGATGAAAATGTGCAGCGGTGAGAAGATCAATTTCTGATGATGTTCTTGAAGGGCAGAAACAGAGATAATAACTTTGATGCCGGCTCTTTGTTTAAATGACTATTGTTTGTAGTTAGCTGCTATTTAATCTCCACTACAGAGAGGAACCACTACATAGCTAAACTCTCTTCTAATGAGATCATTATTTTCTTACCACTCTTCAGAATGAATGTCATTTTACATAGCAAAACTACAGAGGCAGCGTTTTAGAACACTGCTACCTTTTATCTAACCAACATAAGAGGCACTTGAGGAAAGGACAAGGAGGGTCAAGAAGAAAATGTACGCAGTATAGCTTCTTTGCCTGGCAGGCAGGGAAAGGACAAAGGAAGAGGTCCATGATAACGAGACTGACCATCCTTATTAGTGGAGAGGGGTCCAAGTCGCAAAGTTTCAAACAGTTAGAGCGGGTTTGGCCCAGTGTATTAAAGGGATTTGCGTGGATTTAAGGCAAACCTTGAGGGTTTAGTCACATTTTTAATTACCGTTAAATATTGTTTAATGCTTTGACATTTGCCAATTATTATCCAGCCTGGAAAGCTACTGGCAAGCTTAGCAGTGTCAGAAACCCCGCTCCCTTTGCGCACTGCCCCTTTAAAGGGTGAAGTCTCTCCCTTCCAGACAAAGGGGACACGCATGCGATCCGTGCCATTTTGCGTTTCATTTTAGAGAGAGAGCGGGCTCAGAGAGAGGAGAGAGACAGACGGTGCTTTTTGCTACGCGGGTTTAAAACCCTCCTGCCCACCCTTGCCCCTGTGGCAGCAGTTGCCTCCCCATAGAGCACCCGCAAGGACAGGCGAAAACGTGCCCGCGCCTCAGCCACTGTGACCCGCAGTCCACAGCTTAAAGGGCTGATAAAGGTGGCTCTGCGCTAATACACCGGGTGGCTGTTCAGGCATGGGAACCTCTGAGCAAGGGAGGGAGGGTGCGCGCTGCTGGAGGCAGTCAGGTTTTAAATTGCTGTAAGTCTCTGCTTTGGTGCCTGCCACTCGGATCAGTCGGTCAGGGCATTCATATTCATGGGGCTGACACTCTACCTGTGCCCCTCTGCCTTGTTAATAAATGAACGGAGGCTTCTGAACAGGAATTTGCAGAGCAAGGAGCTGCCTAGAGCCAGCTAATCGGGGGGGGGGGGGGGGGGGGTGGGGGGACGGGGACCGTAGTCCCAGGGAGCGGGTAGAAATTATACTGCCAGCCTTGAGCATCCAGATTCGTGAAGCTGGCCCAAGGAATCATGAGAGCTACTTAAAAATCGTGTGATTTTAATAAACAATTCACATGAGATTCCTTTTATTTGCTTTCGGATTTTATAGATTCCCAGGATCATGTTTATAAACTTTTAGCCAATATATAAGGCCCTGAAGGCTCCCATCAAAAAGTAAGGGAAAGAAAAGTCTGCATCCCCGCCTTCGATCCCAGGAACGGAGCCTTATGACAACAAAAGATGTGTATCAGAAATTGTACCACTTGTCAGATTTTTTAAGCCATGGCAGCAGATCTCTTAACCTCTTTCTCCCCCTCTCCCTGCAACATGGAAGTTTTTGCATTTGTTCCTTCTGTTGTTCTCCCCCTGTTACTCGAAATCTGAAATAAATCATCTCTCTTGCCCTTTGCTTATGGGTTAGCGTGTTTGAGAAGCAAAAGGATCGATGCCCCGCTCATCTAATGGAGGAACGTTCGGCATTCATAACATGAATGGACGAAAATAAACGCCTCTGGCTGCTGTTTTCGTCCCGCCGTACCACGCTCCGGCTTTCCCAGGCCTGCATCCGAGCGGCGGTGCGGGGAAAGGGGGCCTCTCTTTAAGTTTTCAGCGTAACGGTCAGAGCATTCAGGCATGTGCAGACATGCCAGTCCTGGTGTGTGCTTTTTGTTTTTGTTTGTTGTTTGTTTTAACAGCTGCTAATAATTATATTATCCCGCTACAGAGGTAGTTCTGGGAAACGGGGATCTTTGAAAGCACCAAAGCGGTAGGAAGAAGATGCCGCTCCCCTCCCCCCCCTCCCTTCCCCATGTTAGTTTTCTGATACAAACAGCATTCCTGCCTCATTCCCCTCTGAAGTTAAAAGACTTAAATTCTTTACAAGGAAGGTCATCCTTTCGTAGCCAAAGCCCTGTTTGCTTTTGTCTTTCCACTCGCTTTCAAATGTAAAAAAAAAAACAAACCCAAACCCTGACAGCGTGCACCAGCCCACTTCACCAACTCAGAAATTAAGCATAACAAGCTCGGGGGGGGCGCGGGGGGAAGCAAAGGCTGTGTTTCAGTTATTAATATGTGTGTGTGTGTGTGTCGCACTTGCCAGCAGCTCTTCCACAAATGCTGGGCGGGTTGTTCTCAACGTGACCCGATGGCGAGCAAGCGAGCAGCGGGCGCGCGGGCTGCAGTCACACGGTGTTCGGGACCTCGGTGTGCTCGCTCAAAGGAACACTGTCAACCGCCTTTAATAGTGTTAAATATAATTTATCGATTCTCCATTGTTTGTAATAATAACCTCCGTGAAGCCTGAGAATAATGTTTTCTTTTCCCCTGCAGATTTTGTCCTGTCAAACGTTTATTTTTTTTTCCGTGGTGCTGCTAATAGACCTTGAAATTAACATTGCAGTTATGTTTAGGGTCTGTACTGCGATTGTTTGTGCTGGTGCACTCCACTCATCCATCTGCAGAGCAAAATAGGAGGAAGGAGATGCATCTGAGCCCCTTACCATCCGGGGGTGGGGAGAAGGGTCAAATTCTGCCCTTAGACGTAGGCACTGAGCTCTCATTAAGGGCAGGGGGAGGCTGGCTGCATATGTGTCACCAAGGCAGAATTTGGCTCGCTGCTTGTTAGCTGATTGCAGCTGTAAAGCTAGAGGGGGCATAAAATGTTGGGGAGTGTTTTAATATGTCCTACGTAAACATTGGCTGTTGGGGATTTTTTTACTGCTCTGTGAGGTCAGGTACATTTAAAATAAAATAAGGTATCTATAATTCCCTATGAAATTAGAATGAGCTTTAAAGTGAATTAAATTGGGGTTTAAACCAAATGACAGTATCCCTTTGAACAGTCACATAAGAAAAATTACCAAGCTCTAAGTAAAACTGGGAGACCGGGTTTGTCAGGCTGACTTGTATTTAACAAAATGGCAGTTACTCCACTTTACACTAGCAATTAGCAATAAAAGAATTTATAATTTACTTTGAACTTTTTTCCCCCACTTTAACATAAAACTTCAATAAAAGAGTTATGCTGCTATTAAAAGCACATTGTGTTGAGAACCCCTGTAAAACGCAGTATGTTTCAGGGTCACATTAGCAAGCAGGAATCAGGAAATATTTAAAGGGCCCCTTGTTACCTGCTAGTGTCTCTTTCTTTCCCATGGAAAATGAGAAACGAGCTGGAATGTAAACAGAGGGGAAGCAGGAGAATAAGAAAGACACCAGGAGCGCCTTTGGGTTAGCCAAATCCTACGACTTTGCGCAAGGTCTCTCACTTCTGGGGAGGGGGTTTCCATAGGTTCTAGGGAGCTGCTGATGCACGGAGGGATGACGCTCCAAAACCTCCCGGCGTTGGGGGGAAGGGAGCAGGGAGAGGGTGAAGGAGGAGCATACACAGTTTTTCACCTTTCGGTCTCTATTCAATTTACTTTCTGCGAGTGTTAGGAAAGCACTGATCGCAACACAACGTGAGGAAATAATCAACGCTTGCAAAACCTGTGTGTATCTAGAAATTGCTAGAACTTCATCCGTATGTGGGGTTCCCACACAGGAATTAAAAGCTGTGTGATTTATGGCATTTTATTGCACTTCTTGGCCATTGCTAATGTTTTCTTCATTGAGAAATGGCAGAAGCTGCAATTTGGATTTTTATTGTGCAGTTTGCCAGCCTTCTCCCCCTCCCCCTTCCCTTTTTCTTTTTCCTTTCCTGGGTGAACTTGCTTTGGGTTTAGGAGATGAAAGTTTATGGAGGCAGATGAGTGTCAAGGGGACTGAATCCAAACACAGAGCCAATAAGCATGTTGCCAGATTTTATCTACCCTCACTGAAAATACAGTATCCAGAAAAAGAAGAGTGATTATAAAGGAGAGTGACTTAGCCTCTAACTTACACAAAAATTCTTGGACGGGTTTCTGGTTTTCTTTTTTAAACAAACAAAACAATGTTTCCTGGTTGGCAGTTCCCAAAGTCTTTCCTTTTTTTCCCATTTTTTGGCACATTGCTGAAAGGTCATGCTGATGTATTTCCAAAACATGCTCATTGAGTACAGCTTTGCAAAAAATAAGAGCCTCTTTCTTTAAGGCCTGATCCTGCTCTCATTTAAGGCAGAGACAAAATTTCAACTGTTTGCAGGGAGACAGGAGTAGAGCCCAATCACAGAGGCAAACTCGCTGTAGGATTGAATACAGGCTGGGCCGCACCACCTACACCTAGAGCTGCTGACACCATTATACACTCCTGTTTACCATTGCTTATGTCTGCCAGACTGTCATGGTTCAGACTAACAATCCTCATGCTACTTTTCAGCCTCGAGTCAAGATTTCTGACAATGAGGCGAGGGCTAAATCAGCTGTTTCTCATGTTAAAATAATCTAGTGGTGATTCCTTTGAAAGCCTTTCTGCCCATGTGCCCTTGGGGAAGGGACTTCAAACCCGGGGTGCTTTATTTCTGGGTTGAACCATATTCCACCAAAATGTTGCCAGATGAAAATCCTTTCAAGGACTGCACTTTTCATATGCTCAATGGGCTGCGGTTTTAAACTCTTGAGTTTGGTCAGACACCATGCATCAAAATGAATACAGACATGGCTGCTGAAACTGAAGGTGCACGAGCACGCTTTGCCTGCTGCTTCCAAGCATTTGAGTTTGCGGGCATAAAGTTTTGTAGACTGTGTGCATGTGTGTGTGTGCGTGTGTGTGTGTGCGGCTGCTGGTGTTTATTTGTCTTAGGCAAGCAGGCAGGAGGACGGGTAAATGGACAAACCTTGACTAGAACTCAAGGAACTTACGCTCTGTTCTTGGCGCAGCGTCAGGTTTCCTGCGTGACCTTGTATAAGTCACTTATTCTGTGGTGCGCCTCAGTTGTCCTCCCCTGCAAGAACTTTCCTTCCTTCCAGCAATGCTTTATAGTTAAAGTGCATTAATGCACTAAGCAAGAATTAGCCGGGGGGGCAGAGGGGCGGGGTGGGTGTTAAATGAAGACTTTCTTGATACCGTGAAGGGTCTCACTTCCTTCCAGGTAACTTTACCCGAAGAACAACTAACATGACCAGTATTCACTGTTGTATTGTAGCAGTGCTCAGAGGCACTGGTCGTATATTAGGAACTGGTAAGGTGCTGTGTAAGCAAAGGACCAAAGTATGATATATTTGGCCTCAAAGTTATCATCAGCAGGATTTTCATAATGCTGCATGAATTAAAGCCAGTGTCGCAGATCTTCGTGCCCAGCACTTGTTTTCCTAGGGTTTTTATATTCAAGGGAACAGAGAGTGAACACAAGCACAAGCACTGCAAGTTTTCAGTACTCCTCTGATACGCAGCCTACTGCTCTCTCCTTCGGTTGCCTTCAGTAAGAAGTGAAATCTTGTTGGCTTCTGTATCGGGCTTTTATCTAAGGAGTTAAAGCAAACACCAGTCTATTGCCTTTAAACTCCAGCCCTGATCCCAGTGAGTTTGCAGAGGGCTGAGAGGCTTTGAAAAGAAAGACAGGTTTTTTGTCACCTTTGACACACAAACATCCCAGCAAGTTACCTTTTTGTTTATTCCACTGTAAAACTCGGAACACACTGCTTTCAGGGCGCTTACCTTCCATAGCATGACCTTTCAAGCAAATATATCCCTTCAAACTTTGGAATTCGGTGAGGCAGAATTAAAATCATTGACCTTTCATTCTCCTTTCTTCTTAGCCCACCTCCCTCTCATATGCTTTTCCTTTAATAACCAAGAAGCACATCTGCAATTTTTGCTGTAAACACTGCAAAAAGCATTAAAGTTTTTAAGGTAACCTTGGCAAAATCCAAATTAGAAAACATACTGCAGTGATTCACATTTAACCTCCAAGTTATTTCACAGCATAGCTGACAGCCTGCACTCTTCAGAACTTTGTGTTGTTTGCTTTTTTTCTTCCCCTTTCTCTCTGTAAGCAGCAAGACAAAAAAAAAAAAAAAAGCAAACCCAGAAAAGCATAGGAATTTTTTCTCCATTGGGGGCCTGATATGTAAAATACACATGAAGAACTAGTTCCTTTTCTGGTCACTGAACTAAAAGGAGACACATTTCTTACGAGTTTAGAATACCTCTGTCAAGTCAACAACAACAAACCCCCTGTTTTTCAGAAAAAGTTGTGTAGCTTTATTCCTTGATGACTTAGAAGATCTTTAGCTTCCTCCCCTCCAGTCAGGGCCACTCAGCCAAGAAAGAGCCTTCGCTATTTAAATCACCATTTCCAAACCCTGCCAGTGCCTTCACCTCGGCTCATCCTCCGGAGCTCCAGGGGAGACAAAAGCATTTTGGGGAGCAGGGCGGGCGACGCACCCCGACAGCAGCCCAGAGCCAGTCAGCTAGGATGGAAGGCATCAGCTCAGCTCCACTGAGAAATCAAAGGCAAGAGAAAGAAAGATGCTACAAAGGGAAGGGGTGGGGTTCTGTTTTTCTCAGAAACGTGCTGCACTGTAGGACTGTGCCTTTTATTTTTGGCACAAATTGCTGTAGCAAATTATATAGCTTATCAGATGTGGTTTGTTAGGCTCAGTAAAGAAACCACTGCAAGGACTTGTTTTCCTTGTTGTCTGCACCCGATTATGAGATCGGCACAAATCAGATTCCTGATGCTGCACAGGAACAAGGTTGAAACTCCACGGGCCTTGTTTTTCCTGTAACCAAATTAAGCATGATTGGGTTACAAACCCATTCAGCCCAATTGGGTTGATTCTCTCTCTGACTTTACACAAGAGAAGTCTGCCTGTTCACCTTGATGCACAGGGATTTATCAGCAAATAGGACACTACGTGCTAATTTCAATGACGGCATAAGCACACGCAGCTCCTCTGAAAACAGCTGAATGGGAGCGACGTCCCCTTGCTCCAGGGCTGCATTTGGCCCCTTTGTTAGGTGTGAGAACCCACAGACTGCAGGATCCAATCCTGCAGGCCCCTCTTGTCTTCTAAGTAGCCCAGGCCAGCCCTGAAGGTTGTAAACATGAATTAGTGGAGATGCAAAAGGGATTTCAGAGTACATTCATAAACAGGGCTTAGCTACAGCAACTAGGGAGGAGATACACATTTTATTCACTTCTCCCAGCTACTGGAAAAATAACCTTTGGTAAAGGGGTGGGCAGCGAGGAGATTAACACCACCAATTAAATCCACTTTCATCCAGGGCTACATGCAGCGCCTCTCCCACACCAGTAAGACACTGTCACCACTAAAATTGCATAACCTGTTTGCCCTGATGCCCCTGATCCCTGGTAGAAAGGAACAAGAGGAAGAATACAGAGCAAACACAAAATCCTCAGCCACCCATCTGTTTTCAGGGGAAGAGAGAAAATATTTCATTTTCTACCTGTAAAGAAAAATGGATTCATGTCACATCCTTCCTTGATTATCCCCAGCATTATGCAATTCAATAGATTTGCTGTCTTGATTAGACAGGCAGAATAGAATTTTAATTGTGAGTCTCTGGAAGGAAAAATGGAGAGATTTGTATGAAAAAATTGGGACGCAGCAGAGTTATTGGAAAGCTGAGCTTTTTATAGTCAGTCTTTCTTCTTCATTCGACCATCTGCCTTTACTTGTGCTCTGCTGCTTGGGGTTGAGAAGTTGCTGGCTTTAAAGATGAGTCGCAAAGTTTAACCAGATAAATAAATGTGTGCAAGATCTCTCCCTACTAGCAGAACAGCCTTCAGCATTCCAGCTACATATGTTGACAAAAAGAATGTTTTAATTTTAGCATTATTTTTACTGTTTATCAAACAGAAACGATGCATGTAGTTGCTTGCATGAGTCACAGTTAAAGGAAAGTCCCTTTCAAAAAGGCCTGAGAAATGTAGACAGATTAAACTATTTTACTAGGGGGCAAACAGAGAAATTATTATTTATTTTTTTAGATACATGCTTATAGATATATTGGTAGGAAGGGGAATTGGCTGGCCTAGGCTAGCGTTTGCAGGAGAAGATATGAGTGTCTGAGTCAGCAGTCAATGCTAATTTAAGGAATCCGGGGCTTAGTTCGTGCCAGAAATCAGAGCTGAACTCAGTCCAGGACCAGGTGAAACCAAACATGGCTTTTCTGATACCTTTATTCTAGATCAGTGACAAAATGTGTTGGTCCTATTTACTCTGTAGAGAGGTTGGCAGTTAAGCCAGGAATCTGGGTAGACACAGACCAGTTTGCATGGTATGTGGTAGTCTCGGCTACAGAGATTCAACCCATTTTGGGATGTTATTTGCAACAGTGATTTTCACTGAGGTGTAATTGTCTCCCTGTCTTTTTAATCATAAAAAGCTCTGGTGACAGAAAACATCAGTTCCACTGGTTCATACATGGATTGTCCAGAATTCAAGTACACGAATTCCAGCCCAAATAGTCCATACTCTGACATATGTAAGGTCTCTGCTTTAACTCACTACAAGCAGGCTCTTAACCATTCAGTGGTGCACTTTCTCACTGTGAAAAACTTTAAAAGTGTGTTGGGTGCATTCCAACAGGAAAAACAGTTGCAACCATAAACAGTTTCATAGGGCTGGGAAAATGTTCCCTGCCCAGATCTCACTTTTTCCATAGGTGGAATCAATATGAAAACATCTTGAAATACACTGTTGCTACTAGACATGTGATTTACATTGCTGGATTGGAGTTTTCAGTATTTGTTCTTGTCTATAACATAACCCTAGTCTCAGTCCAGTTAGTCTAAACATCTAAAAACTCAGGAAGTTTAAACTTTTTGATCTGAAAAATTATGCTGGAATTCTACTGAGGCTGTTCAACGTAAGGAGATTCCAGGAATTTCTAGCTTCTCATTGGAAATACTTGCATACAACACCTTGTTGTATGCAACGCAAAGGTGACTTGCCTTTGCTATGATCCTGGCAGTACAGCTGAGACTGGATGGCACTCAAGCACCATCCAGTAACATGGACACCTTCAGCTACCGACCCCCTCTTTTGATCTCTGACAGTACTTTCCTCAGCAGTGCTACATCTGCAGATGGGAAAGGCTTGCCCAGTTTTTGCACTAGCTTTGCTTGCTGTCATCTCTACATCTGCACAGGAGGTACAGTCACTGACTGAAATGTCACTGTCTCTCCATGAATTTTAACTTTTGTAGGTTTGCAATTATGCAGACTTTTGTGAGTATTGAAAAATCTGTGTTATCACCTACTGAATGGTATTTTGTGTGGAAACAGGAATGCTTTTTTGTTTTTTCTACAGAAGTCAACTTATCCATCACATTTCATAGAATCATAGAATCACAGAATTAGAGAATCAGAGAATCATAGAATGGTTTGGCTTGGAAGGGACCTCAAAGATCATCTAGTTCCACCCCCCCTGCCATGGGCAGGGACACCTCCCACTAGACCAGGCTGCTCAAAGCCCCATCCAGCCTGGCCTTTAACAGCCCCAGGATGGGGCATCCACAACTTCTCTGGGGAACCTGTTTCACTGCCTCACCATCCTCATAGTGAAGAACTTCTTCCTTGTATCTGACTTAAATCTAGCCTCTTCCAGTTTGAAACCATTACCCCTTGTACTATCACAACATACCCTTATAAAAAGTCCCTCTCCAGCTTTCTTGTATGCCCCCTTTAGGTACTGGAAAGCTGCTATAAGGTCTCCCTGGAGCCTTCTCTTCTCCAAGATGAACAACCCCAACTCCCTCAGCCTGTCTTCATAGGAGAGGTGCTCCAGCCCTCTCATCATCTTCACGGCCCTCCTCTGGACCCACGCCAACAGGTCCATGTTCTTCTTATGTTGGGGGCCCCAGAGCTGATACTCCAGGTGGGGTCTTACCAGAGCGGAGCAGAGGGGGTGAATCAGCTCACTTGATCTGCTGGCCACGCTTCTTTTGATGCATCCCAGAATACATTTTACTTACAATATTTTTTCTTATCTCAAAGAATAAACTTTTCTTTCAGGGACTGTGCTCATAGTTCATGTGGAGTTTTCTTCTTGAAGGAGTGTTGCAGTAGGAAGGTAGAAAGCAAACTTACTTACAGCAAAAAGTAAAGAAGTGGCTATAGAAATCGTTATGAAACTATATAGTCTTTCAACATTGCCAAAACATCTGTAAATCTCATTTCAAGGCAGGCATAACAGACAATTAGGGACTGACTCAAGGAAAGATGTGCCCTTATACAGCAAAGCACTTAAGTATCTGATTATCTTCAGTCTTGCCTTTTACCTAAGCATTTATTTATACACTTTGCTAAGCCTGGTACTGAGCAAGAAAAGCTCATCTGAATTTAAGGCACTTTACTGAGAAGATCAAGATCATATTTCAACTGATTAACCAGACTTAAGGGCTTCTCCTTCACAGCGGTGCGAAGGACATGCTGGTACAACTGAATTCAACAAGAACTGCAAATGCTTGCTCCTGCCTCTGGAAAACGATGCCTTTTTCCCAGGGATCTCAGCTGGGGCTTCCGTGCCTGATGTTAGGCACCTGCATATGGAAATGTTGTTATTTGCTGTGTTAAACCCTAACCACTTACTATTCTTACAGGGGTTAGGCAAGCGAGTTCAGAATTTGAACTTGCACAAACAAAATCCCATGCAGAGAGTAACTGGCCATCTCCAGTACCAAAGAAAATGTACGGTCCACCTGTTCCATGGCCTCTCCTTTCTGTGCCTCACAGAGTCAGTACTGCTGTGCTTACTGATAACACATTGATCTAACTACACAGAAACAGATGTTAATTTTAAAATGTATCAAGTGTAAAAGAGAGAGAAAAGGAGAAAAGCACTGTTGCAACCTTCTGTTCATGGACTTTCTAAATTTTTATTCTAGACACGAGTCTAACATCACTCGTGGAAATACCAGCTCAGCACTGTTGAACAGCAGTCTCTTTCTTTATATTTATTTTGCCCCCTCATATTTTCTTCCATTAAAGTTTAGCAGTGTACACAAACAAACCGCAATGAGAAAAAAAAAGACAAAAATGAAACTCATAAAAAGGCAGGCAATAGAAGTGACCTTTGCCACTCCTTTGATAGTATTTTGCACATTTCTCTGCTAGTGGCTAAGATTTTTTTTTACACTTTCAGGCAACCATAGATGATAACATGAATAAAATTGTATGGTGTCTCATGAATTTAACAGAAACATTTTAGAGGCAATAATTGCTATTTCTGGAGTGTACTTTAATTTAGAGATGGAATTCTTTCTGTGATTTATGTATCAGTATATTTTATGCCATGTAAGGTATGCTTTTAAATCTTCTTCCTCACATGCACACATATTTGAAATGTTTGACTTCATATATACAACATAAATACACAAATTCATAGGCTTACATACATACATAAGGACATGCAGCAGGCAACACATGTATATGTGAATAAATTTATGTATGAAGGCAGATATTTATGTTTGTGCAAATGCCAAAATTTCAAACTATCATATCCCTAATTAGATCATATTTTGATATTATGTGGAGTCACAATGAATTATAAGCAAATAGATGGCATTCTGAGGGAAAACATAGGAAATGCTTGAGACTGACCTTCAGTGCTTTCCAGGAGTAGAGGCTATGAGTAAATTTTGTGACTACTTGGGATCACCACAAACCTCTGATTAGCAAAAATAACCAGATGCTAACTGCTTTTTGGTTTTCTTCCTTTAAATACATGCCCAAGGAGAAGACACTCTCCAAGTAATGATATGCTAAGGAAGCAGAAACATAGCATCTGCTTGGATCATCTTCATCTGCTACAACAGGCTAGCAGCCCATTGTATTAGTTATGGTAGAGACTGCAACAAATACATTTATGCAGCTGATGGGCCCATTCCTTCCATCGGCCAAAACATTTTCTATGCATGCTGTGCATGGTGCAGACAGCACTACATGTTTAGCATTACGCTTCACGAATGTAACACATGAACATGTTAATGCCAGTGACGTAGTCACACTCTGCTATGCCTTGCTTAGTAACCTGTGGACGAGAAGCCAGGAATTTTATTCCTTTTTCTTCCACTTGCTGGCTTTCCCTTTTTCCTATCCCACAAATTTAACTGAGATTTCACAAAGTTTCCCACTCTGCAGCAAAAGGAAACCAGCCCTGTGTAAGTTTTTCCACACACAAGCGAGGCTGGCCCATTGCATACTAGCCTTCAGATAGAGGCAGTCAGCCAGGCCATAATACTCTGTGTATCCAAGTCCCTGGATGGCCATAGCCCCAGCTGCTAAATTACAGCCAGAAGACTCAAGCCTAGGGGAGGCTAGTTGTAGTCCCCTGCATTGGAGAACACCAACACCAGATTGTCGCTGGACCAGCCTTAGGACCCCGGCCTCCCACATCCCACATGAGTTGGTTGACTAGTGGGCTAACGATCTAGCTAGAAACTTCTTGTCCACTGCAAAGATATTTAATTAGTAACAAGAGGTGGAGTAGCTGGAATGGAGGAGCAGAAGACAAAGAGCAGCACAGTAGCCCAGTGCTTACTGCATATGGACATCATCCTTACTTCATTTGTAGCAAGGCAGAGAGGTGAACCCATGTCTGCTGTATCTAGGCAAGCTATGGAGACAGTTTTCTTTAACCTAAGAACTAATTCACTATTCCTTCCAAAACTATTCCCATTTCAGTTGGGTACCTGTAGAAAAAGTAACTGTTTAGCATGAGAATGATGGGCCAAGGACCCCTACAACCTAGGCATAAAGGACTGGGGCTTTTTCATTTCTTTTTTCTCCTCTCTGTGTCCTTCTGTGAGTCCCTCCCTGGAAATGGAAATGGTGTATTGTAATGCAGATTTCCTGCAGAATCTCACAGATCACTCTCTGCAGGGATTTCACTCCTCAGCTGAAATACTTTTCAGCCAAGGTATTGTTCATTTATTCAACAGCTTTATTTTTAAACATGGAATACTATAACTGTGCATTACTAATTCCTTTTAAAAGTATTATAGTGTTTATTTTTTGATTGAGGCTTGAGGGCTTAAGATCATTTAGCTGAGTTTTGTTGGGGTCTTTTTTATTCCATTATTTATGAATTTAAAATACACTATGAAAGGATCAAAATAAAGTAAAAGACCTCAAAATCCCACTAGTCTTGTTTTCCTTTCTTCAGTCCCAGCACCCTGTCTGTTTTCTCTTTCATGCTTTCCACGGAGAACCATTTTCTTTAATGTAATCACTGGCTGATTGACTCTTGCCTCTGTTTTCACTTTCCTCCTATTTGTGGAGGTCAGAGAAACAGCAAAGGTTTCATTTAACTTCTCATTGGAGGAGTTATTTGGCCCCAAAGCACTCAAGAGCCCAGAGCCGGCCAGAGAAACACTGTCCACCTCAGCTCAAAGCCCAGGTGTAAGACCAGAACTGGGAAGTAGGGAAAGCTTCGTTCCTGCCTTGAATTCATCCCCAGGAGCAGGTCTGGTGTTTGCCCTGCATCACCTAACGCTGAAGTGACCAGCGGATGGTCTTCTTCAGCAACACAGTGGCATCTCCCTACCAAACGGTTTCAAAAAAAATCAGACGAGTCAAAAGGAGTGACATGACGGTGAAGAACCTCTCACCCTCCAGCAGGCAAAGGGAAGATCTGTGCCCCAGTGCTACTGGTGCAGCTGGTACAGGCGGAAGATTTTCTGAACATCTTAGCTTTCGTTCTGCAGCTGCTTCACAGAGATTAATCCAGGTTTTGTGGAGAAAGGGGAAGACTCTGACCCACAGAAAACAAGATCCCTGTGGTGCCGGGAGAGGGGAAGGGTGGTATTCTGTAGCTTCCCCAGTGCTGCAAGCAAACTCTTGGCCTGAGCCTACTCTCAGCATCTGCCATATATGCTGTATGCCTTACCCATGGCAACACTTTAGCAGTGGGAGAATACATTTGTCCTAGGCCTGTTCCTACTATGTCAATCCATGCTGTAGCCTGGAGAAGTCAGGGCTGTCCTCGCAGTTCAAGTTTGCTGGCAGTACAAGGCAGGATGGCTCTGGGGATCTAAAGAAAATGAGCCCTGTACTACAATGCTCGGGGATCAGATATTAATTCTTTAAATCATAGTACAATTTAGCCTATTTCAAAAAGAAACAGGAAGGTTTGTCCTTGCGATGATGACTACAGCACACAAAATTTCCAGTCTGGCTTGTGGAAAGGTCCTGAATCATTACACTGATGTTCAAGAAGATGTTTGCACCTTACTGTAGCAGAGCAAAGTTTGAATCCCATAAATATTAATAGGTCTCAGACATACCTAAGTAGGGAAGACTTCATCCCACTGAAAGCAAAGCATGGGATTAGGAATTTTGCTGAATTAGGGCCTCCAAAAAACCTGAGTTGCATTGTTGGTCTGGAAGTAATGACCACAGATATGTTTTTCTATCTCCAAAGTAAAAAATATCAGAAAATGCAAGGGAATATTTAGACTTTGGTTAAGAAACCCTTAACAGAAGAAGTATTTGCTCTGTGCTAATAAGAGTTGTGACCCCTTACATTATCTTTATGTGCTAACCTCTGCCTTAAAATGTGCATGGGCAATTTCCATTGAAGCATGTAAACGTAAATTATTGAATAAAGAATAATTGATTTAGAATTGTAAAAAATCAGCAGCCTTGCAGAGAAAAGGGACAGCAGTAGACGGATACATTTTAAGTACTAATGACTCTGCCTTATGAGAGTAGCTTTACCCAGTGTATAATGCATGAGTGGTAAAATAGGTCAAACCCTGCAAGCATCCACATCTTTAAAATCATTATGAATACAATGGTTTTACTGCATCACCAATTGCATAAGAGCTCCAAAGCAAAGCCGTATGTGGAATGCAAAACATAATGAAAATCCTTGCTCTTGTGTCACAGATTAGAGAGCTACTACAGATTTTGGATCTTTTCCCAATTTTAATACAGTTACATTCCTGTGGCCGGTACTTCTACATTTTCACTTCTGTGTGTGATAGGAGTTTGCTCCTTTGTGCTGTTTGTACCGTTCGTAAGAATTCAGCTATTTGTGGTACAGGAAAATTTGGCATGTTAGCAATGTTAGTCATTTTTATGCAAAGAAAAGTTTGGCCATCCTGTTTGTGTTCTGCTAGGGCTTTGGAGGGGGGAGGGCTTCATCCCATGATATCCCATCCCCCACAAACAGGGGAAGCTTGTTCTCTGCCTACCTACCACTACAGCTAAAGTTATGTCAGTGCCAGGTAATGAAAAGGCTTTGTTATTTAACAGGCAAATAATAGAGAGCCTTTGTGCAAGGATAATTACAGTGGTTTGGATATTCCTGGATTAACTCTTGGGGTGAACGTTCATCTCAGTAAATCACTAATAAATATACATTAGCACCATGTCTCTCTCCATTTTATACTCTAGTCATCTTGGTCACACTACTCACAAGTTTATCTGGGGCTGGTTTTGTAGTACAGGCTTCAATATCCTTTGCTATCCTTGCTGTATAACTCCAACAAAACAACCAGAACTTCCTGCATTTTACCTCAACCAATCTGTCTTCTGATAAAGCAGCAATGAGATTGCGTAGCTTGCTGGCTACTGGGAAGAGTAACTGGTAAATATTTGCAGAGCACTTCGAAGAAGTAGGACCTGACTCATCACAGCATTACTTCAGTTTTACCTCAGTATTAACCATTGTATACATGTCACTATCAACTTAAAAATCATCTGCTGAGAATCAGGCCCATAGAGGACCAGGTGCCATTGCTGCTCTTTTCGCACTATTTTGTGTCTGTTATTTTTGGTGAGTTATCAGTTGCCTGAGCCAGTTCACCATCCAAGTTGATGGGGGGGTTTCTGCGAACAAGGGAGGGGAAGCAGGGCAGTGGCAGACGTGAGTGGCAGCTACCAGAGATGCCCAGCCAGAGGAGCAGGAGTCACAATTGCCAGGACCTCTAGCTAGTGTGAAAACACTTCATGTCAAAAACTGGTTTCTATGGAAAGAAGAAAAGCATTGCAGTTGTATAAAGCGCCCTAAATATTGACCACAAAGATGTGCTGCATCTCATGCCTTCATAGTTTATGTTTGTGGAAGACAACACCAGCCCAAGACTTCGCTGTACATGTCACAGCTCCTTATTTTGCAGGATGACCCACAGATACAAGTAATAACATTTGGTCCAGTACTGCTGCCCTGGCCCTTAGGTCTGACTGAAGAGTTTTTGATGAAAATCAGGAGTCACAAGGTCCAAATATTTATCTTATACTTACAAGTAATATTATTTAAAGTAACTTATGCTACCTGACAGCTCTTCTTAGTCAGAGGGCTACAAAATAGCCATTTTTTAAAGAAAAGTAAGGCACAAAAGTTTATAGAGGGAAACAAAGAGTGGGAAAGTACTGCTATTATTATGGAATAAGAGTGCTGCAAAATTGCTGTGAAAATTGGAAATCCATAATTTTATTGCCAAATGTGGTTTTGCCTTACACTAATAGTCATGAACAGTGGAGATGGAAAAAAAGAACCATTAGGTCATTTTTTCTGTCTTCTTGTTAATTAAGAGTGTCTCCCTACAAGGATCTTGACTGTTTTGTTCATTTTAAAAATAACTAAAGCAATGAGGGTTCAACTTGTTCCCTTGGGAGACTGTTCAGTAGACTAACAGACCTCACTGCTAGGAAATTTTTCCTCATTATCAGCATGGATTTTTCTTTGTTCACTTTCATCCTGTTACTTCTAGTTATACCTGGTTGGACCATTTCTATAATACATCAAATTCCATCATTTCATCTCACTTAAGTATTTCTTTCCCAGGGCAGATATTGAGCTAAATCTGAGCTTCAGTGAAGAAACTAGATGTAAACTCAGAGTAGCGATTGGCTATAACAGGCCCTATTTTTACTACGTATTGAGCACACAAAGAGAATTGCTATTTAAATTCTGAATGGGAAATCTGAAAATAAATTTTTTTCTTCAAGCACTTTTTCTTTTTCACCAAGTATATGGCTGCCTGCTTCTCAAATCCACTTAACCATTTAGAAAGCAGCTTGCAGACACCAGATTATTCCTCTCCAAGAAAACTGAACTGACATGCTAGAGCTGCAGATCACATAGTACTTCACATTTAAAAGGAAGGAATGTCTTTTATTTACTGTAGGACCAATACCAGACATATCTTTGCTCAAATAGTTAGCTAAGGGTGAATATGTCTTCTATGCAGAAGGTCACAATAGGGTATGTACCACTTAAGTCTCAATTATGCTCTATTTATACCTCCCTCTGTAAAACTTTCTCTACTTGGGAGATTCTGGGAATTTTTCTCCATTTAGCCATATTTTGGGTATTTCGCTGTGTCTTGGAGAAGTCAGTTGTAGGAGAAGTCAATTAAACATTATCAATAATGGTGTGAGGTAGACCTCCTAGTGTGTAGCAAGCGAAAACAGTGAAAGGCAATTAAGTAATATTAACTATTTTTATGCATGTTGCTCTTCTTTCTTTTTACCTATTCTCAGGTTTCTAACAACTTTAATGTTCAAGCCCCTGTAAAGAATGTGAAAGCTTCATTGAAAAGTCCTTTTTTTTTTTTGTGCAGAAATCAGGGAGGGAAACCCATGAAAAAAAACATAATAGTCTTCTAACCAAGGTTAATCAGGGAGAAGGTGAAACCAAACTACCAACAAACAAATGAACAAATGCATTTCAAAAGCTTGGTATTAACCTTAAATTGAGCTAATTAAATTATAAAGATGTTTCCTGCTGTTTCTCTGAGATATTTATCCTTTTATTTGAAACACATGCTCCGTAAAAGGACATTGGTCTCAACATACCACCTTATTTCAAGTTGACAACTTGAATATAGGGTGAAAAAAAGAGGGTGAAAAAAAATAGGACAAAATATTCATGCATGTAGCCAGACTCCTAAACGTGTGGCCAGGTACCCTAAAGAGAAATTAAAACTTATGCAGAAGATCCAATGCTTCTGATCAGTTCACCATTGCTTTTTCTGTGTTGTTAGTTGTCAAGGGGAATAATTGTGTCAAAAATAAATTTCTAGATCCTTGCTTCCTGTTTCTGGCCAACTCCTCCCTTCTTTTATGTTTTGCAGTTCAGGTAAGTGAAATACTTTATAATTTGCAAACTACAAGTTTGTTCCCTCCAACCGTCCCTTGCTCACTTTTGTGAAATAAATTCCATCTGCTCAACTCTCCCTCCATCATACACATTCTGGGTTGAGAGAGTACTCCGGTGTGAAGCTTCTGGATCTATTCAGCTGCATGGCAGTGAAAAGAATGAGTGGATTACTGGTGGTAAAAAATCAAATTAAATATAACTAAATGCTTAAAACTACATTAAAGCACATGTGTAGTGTACTTCACACAATAGTGCAAGGTATCTGCATTCTGGAGAATGGTATAATGCACCTGTGAACTTCCTAGCCTTACTGTCTATATGCCAGACCCTTGAAATTAGCTCGTGTGAAAAATGTTCTTGTGGCTTCATTTCCTCTGCAGGATTTTGGGTTAGGGTTTTGTGGTTTTGCCTTTTGGGGGTGTTGGTTGTTTTTTACTCCCTTTAAGCAATTAAAGTTGCAAGGGAAAGAAATTCATCAGCTCAACAAGTCCCTCAACAAGCAGGTTTACTATCCTCCATACACATTCTTACCTTGTGTTTGTCACTGTTTCTGAGCTCTGTCTATTACTGCACGAAGCAATCATTCTTTCCATAGAGCAGTGCAGATAGTGTAAGGTCTGTTTTAGAATATATTTAAGTACTACGTACAGACTCATGCTGTATCAGTTCATATTTTAAAAGGCAAGTTCAAAGAACTGATGGTGGTAAAATCTGCAGTAGCCTTTAGTTCTGTATATACCTTCTACAGTTTTGGGCTACCAAGCAGGAAAGCTCTGTCACTCATTAACTACGTCCTAAATGACGACATGAGCCAGAAGTGCCTGCAAGGGGTGCTCTCAATGCACCGTTCCTCAAGGACGGAATGATTAGCAGCGCTTGTTCCAGATAAAGGACCCAGGATAGGAAAGACCAGACTGAGATGAAGCATGAATTAGAGTAGGGAGCTTTAGAGGATGTTCTTAGAGGTATGTTTCCCCTATTAGTTAGATGTCCCCAGTTTTCCTTAGGAGCTTTTAGGGATCCTTACATCAAAAGATGTGTAGTGGTTGACACTGACGATGTGCTGGAAGGTGCGTGAGGGCTCACAGAGACCATGATTTTCTCCAGCCTGCGCCACTGAAAACTTAGGTGACTTTGTAGCTCTCAGAGAGACTATTTTGAAACTGCATGAAACAAATCATTCTGCAAAATAATTTCCACAGTCAAAAGTTGGAGATATTAGTCCATAAATCAAACCTCTATTGCATTCAGTCCCTCTACTTCTCTCCTTTGAAGACGTTCAAGCAAACCCAGGCTTCCTTACTCCAAACAGTAAAGTTAATACCAGCCTTCTAAACTAATTTGAGAAGCCTGTTTGGTTGCGGTTGTACCAGGGGACAAAAGTAAAGTTGTTGTGATCATCAGATCCTTCGATTCTGAAAGTACAGTCAACTCAAATATTTAGCTGGGTTTCTGATGTCTGCTATTTCTGGTAAGCACTAATGTTTTCGAGAAGTCCCATAGATAGGCTTGGCAGTCTTCATTTTACTCCAGAAAGGATTTTGTATCTTCAGTTACACCCTAAAACAGAGGCTCACGGGAGCAATGGAAACTGACCTTTGCAATAACGTTGCTGACGTAAGGCAGCAGTATATATAGATTTATATAGTGTCTTGACCAAATTTATACAAGTACTACTACAGTTGCAACTTTTCAACAAACAAAAAAAAAATTAAGTTCATAAAACACTACAGTATGTTCTTAGCAAGACTATAATGAAATCTGGTGAAATACCAAAATGATCAGTCTTATTTCATCTTCAGGCAAATTAGCAGGTTACGTGGCTTGAATTTACCATAGGAAAGCCTTGTCTTATTAACTGTATGAGAGCAACCCTTTCTCCCAGCATTGCTAACTGTGGGGCAGCTCCAGCAAAAGTAACCGTATTTCCCAGTGCAAACTAGTAGAGAGAAGTTCACAGCAAGTTCCTGGACACTGTTTTGTCTAAAGCTAATCAGCCATTCTGTGCAGCCAAGCAGCTATTACCTTACACCCCCTGTTTTCACTGTGACCAGAGGGGCTGCATTGCTGTTAGCAATGGGGAGGGATGGGGACAATTTTCAGGGGGCAGGGGAGAAGGAAAAAAAAAAAAGGAAAACCCTAATGAAGGCAAGGGCATGGAAGTGACAGTTCAAACCAAGCAGCTCCAAAGCCGTATTGCTATTTTCAGAATCCTTTCTATGTGTGAAAAAAAGCATGAATTCAAATTAATCAATTGTCTTTTAAAGTAGCTGAGGTAGCACTCTGACTATTACCTGTGCTTTTAGAGTGCATCTCAAATGTGTCATTCAGGCTTCTGAAGACAAGAAAGATACGAATGAATCACCTTGTTACAAATTAATCACCCTGGGATTAGGGGTAAAAATTTCAAAAGCACCTTAAAATGACTTAGAAATCTAATTCCCATTTTCAGAATTGACTTAGGCAGTTACATCCTGACTCTAGTCAAAAGTCAATGGGATGATAGCTCCTAAATCACTCTAATGCATCCAAAAATGTTACCCACTTCTATATGTAACACAACACCAAGCCCCTCTGTAGTCTCATTTGCCCTTCAGTGCGAGTCTCAGGCTCCTGCTTTTTCATCCCTGATTTCAGTCCACATTTACCATATGTTGTGCTTTCATTTTCATTAAACATTTTGAAAGATGGAAGTTTCAAATAGTGAGCTACTCATTCATTCATCTTTCCACACAGAAACCTAGCATCACTAAAACACCCATTTCAGACTATTATTTTTAACTAATGAGAAAGGAAATGTTTTCCCTGACACTGACAGCAAAATCCGTCCACCCATTTTTATATTTTACAAGTTGATATAGCATGTACCAGTGTCACATCTCAGACTAAGTGTACGTTCTGGTCTTCTTCCCGTTACATGCCTTTTTCATAAGTTAATGAGCAATCAAAGGATAGCCAAAGTATCCTTTGAGTCCTAAGGGGGTAGGGCAATAGTCGAGTTATCTGGATTCTACTGTTCTTCCACTGACCAGATTATGGTAATGTCCCTTTTCCTCCTTGGGGCATTGGAAAAATCTTTTTATTTCTCCATCTCTGTTCCCCTCCACCCTGTATCTGTCATGTCCATTGTATCTGCAACATTGTGTTGGTAGCACTTCTATCACAAATGTCTGATTCCACTGTGACACAAGCTGTAGAAAATAAACTAAGGAATATGTATGTCTAGATTACACCTATTCACAAGCATATATGAACCTAGTATCTTGCTCTCTGATACAAAAAAGATGAACTTCCAAGTGCTAGTGAATGACCAGTTAGAAAAGGGAATTAAGACAGGGCAGGGAGGCAGCGAACAAAAGCAAAAATCACATTCAGATCTGAAGGAAAATGATATTCACAGTAAGTCGGCAGTCATCCTGGCTTTCAGCTCCTTTTATGATTCTTTCCCCCTTTTTATTGCTTTCTTTGTAGTTCTTTTGCCCAAGACTCAGTATTTTTCACTCTTTTGTCACCTTCCCTAGACAAAAGCACAGGACTTGGGGAAAAGGATCAGGGAAGGGGAAATTCCTATTCTGACATTTATTTCTTCAGTGACCTTGACAAAGTCACTTAATTTATTGTTTCCCTTGCTGTAACAAAATGGACAGGAATGAAAATGAAGTCTTTTTCTAACATTCACAACTGCTGTGTGATCCAACCCTATCTGGGCAGTCTGCTTTGAAACCCCAGCCTAAGTTAGCGCAGATTCAAGCCGTAATTGTTATCAGTAATGCCTCGCCTCTCTGCTAGACACACTTTCTGCGGCGGTCAATACCTGTTCAGCAGCCGGCCGTGGTGGGAGAATAGCAATCGCCAGAATAAATGCGATGCCCTTTCTCCCAAGCCTGTTGCATCTCAATAAACTCTGCAGTGTCTCCGGCAAAGGGGGAATTCAAAAGGGTGGTCCCAAATCAGGACTCTGAAGGGCTTTGCATTCAGAATAAGACACTATGGGAGTACCATGATGACAGCTGCACTTACATCACTGAAAATAATTATTCTGATCCATGAACACAAGCTAAGCCATAAGAATGGTCTTGTAAGCAAGGTCTGTTTTAATAGAAACATAAGTATTATGCATTACAGTCTATTATAAATTGGTTGTAATTTTCTCCTGACACTCTGTGAATTAAACTAGTTAGGATACCAAAAAAAAATAACAAATGCCAGAAAGCAGAAAGCAAGCTCAGTGTCTGAAGGTTAATGATTGCTCATGAAAGCTACAGAAATAAATTATCTGCCTAGGGACACTGTCACATGATCGGCACAAAAGCTGCAACAGCCGAAAATGTTTATGTAGAGAAAAAAACACTGTCAGCATCACAGGGCCCTTCCCCCACCGCTGAACCGGAGTCCCGAGCCAAACAGCTGCTCCTGACTGCTTACATTAAACTAATTTGTGCTGCAACATTGCAGCTGCTTAATTTTTAGGCTGAACTTTATCACCAATAAGTGTTACAATAACAAGTGATCCAGCCCTATCTCTGAAGAAATAGCAAGTTCCTCAACAACAAAGGCAGCTTAAGGTGCCGAAATTCAAGAAAGAAGTAAGAAGACAATGCCCAAAACAGTATTTTAAATCATAATGACTTAGTCTTGCTTTTACTGGGAAAGGCTTAAACGGTGGGTTTGCTCCTAAATTAATCGGGGGGGGTGTGTCAGACTGTGGTCCCAGGCAGATAGGGGTTGTCCCACCCTGACACTGGGGACCCGTGGCCGAGAACCACGGTGGAGGCTTATGGAGCGGCACGGTGGAAGCAAGGTGGGGTGATGGGGCTTCAGGGGTTGGCCCACCCTCCCAGATGGCCTCCCCTGCACTGGGCATTTGGGGACTGCAATGCAGAGCCCAGTCCCTCGCACCCTTCCCTGACAGCTCCCACTGGAGTCAGCAACCACCTGGTTGGGGGTTTGGTGCCCGGTTGCAGCGCTTGCACATCCTTCTGGCCACAGACTCGCGGGTGTCTCCTTAAAACATTTATTGCACTCAACATTTAAAAAGAAGAAGTTAAAAAAAAAAAAGGGGGGGGGGAAGCCTACCTCATTCATGTCCTAACAGCTTGAAAGCCCTGACCTTCCCCTCACCCCTCCCTCTGCCTCCCCCCCTGAAAAAATGTGTTCAAAGGCAGTTGCATAGGAGGAAGTGTTTACAGAGCGGCAGCAGAGTGGTGCTCCTTGGGTAACAGAAGTGCTGCAATTACAAAATGTCACATGTTGTTCCTCCCATTTTCCTCTGAATTATTTTCCTCTGTTAATATGCAGGGCTCCGTCTTCTGCTGAAACAGACACTGACCTGAACTGGTGGTGATTCCTGCCAAATATGCAGGCACTGTTTTGCTACATTTTGGAATTCTGCGAAGTCCATGTGTCAGGCATTTGCTTGCGCTCAGGAAACGCCAGTGCTCAGACCAAAGCCCTCCCCGCCCCCTCCCACCCCCAGTGCTTGGAATGCACAGAAACTTTGCAGTTTTTAATTAGTTTTAATATGATTAATGTTTTTAGCTGCATATCTTGTTACATCCAGTATGCTTGTTAAAAAATTTAAAAAACAAAAAAAAAGGAAAAAAGAAAAGGACCGCTTAAATGTACTGGTCCTAGTTATTAAGAAAAGAAATTGAGACGGGGAAAAAAAAACACTGAGAGAGCAATTATACAGTTAAACAAAAAGCTGTAGTTGCTCGCAGTGGTAACGGGGTTGCAGATGGACTGTTGTTTGCACGCGTGTGCTTGGGGAGGAAGGGAGGCATGGGGAATCGGTACTGGGAACCAAGGGGTGCTCCAGCAGTACACCCCACCTTTTCCAGTCTACCAAAGACCAGCTAGAAGGAGGAGATGCTAAATGAAATGATGGCTTCTTTCTGTTAAATTTAAAAGCGTAAAATACATTCAGAATCCCTTGAGGGGGGTTGGCTTTTTGGTTATTGTATCAAAATAACGTTAATCGGACTTTTGCCCAACAGCCAGAGCCAATGGTATCTGGATTCCATTTTATTCCACCCCAAATGTGCAAGAATAGGGGGGACTGGATAAACAGACCCCCAGGGGGTTTAACTGCTATTCATGGAGCAAAGTGCAAATGGAAAAAATATTTTAAGAAGAAAAAAGTGGGGTAAAGGAGAGAATAGCGAGGTCCTTTGCACCCTTACTAGATCTTCCTCTCAAGTTTGGCCTTTAAACCTTTAAAACTTTATGGATTTCTTAAAAGAACACCTCTGAAAGAATAATGCAAAGGATAAAGTTCCAGCTACAAAACTGGAACTCTCATCTGTACAACACAGGAGAGCAGCGTGAGGGGATAATTGCAACTGAGGTGAAAGAAAAAAGAGAAAAGACTGTGTTAAGGAGTGGTTTGAATCAGGAGTTGTAGGGAAAACAGGGATATTGGAAGAGGAGGCTACCTCAGGTCCAGAGGCTCTATGTCACAAGCCAGAAGTACAAGAAGAAAACAAAAGGCGGAGTCAAAAGGAAGAGGAAGCACACTCAGACGGATACAGGTAAAAACTTATTGAATAGGACTGTTTTAAGTGGAGGAGCTTAAATATGGAATGGGACAAAAAGCAAATATGGGGATTCAATTCAAAGATAACTTGTAGAAAATTTGAATTTTCTCTTTCTGAAATTTCAGAGTCCCAGAATTTATTTTTTTACCCCCCAAAAAACCCCCAAAAGTCTAACTTAAGAATGGCCTTTACAAAACTCATACCGACTGCAGCCTCTTCATGCAGGGCCAGCAGGGCGGGCAAAGGCACTGCCCCTGGCACAGAAGGGAGGTTCATCGCCTGTCACAAGGCAGGCACACGGGCAGGTGGTTCTGCACCACTTTGCCTCGCTCACGTCTGCCTTGGCCACTGCATTGTTCCAGGGGGAAGGCTGGTGTTCTCCTGCCACCCAGATTCTCTCCCAAGACCTGAAAACATTTCCAGCCAAATACAGGTGAAACTAAATATGTGTGTATAAAAAGATTTGGTTTCACTGCATCAACGTTTTCCAATATTTTTCAAAAAAAATTCCAGGCCAGCATAATATTCATGAGAACAATGAATACTCAGTCAGGTCTGCACAGCCTGAACACACGTATACATTTGTATGATTCACTTATGATTATACTGACTGACCTCTAATTTATTCCTTTACCCTTTTTCCTCCAGATGCATTTGCACACTGACAAACCATTTTCATTTTAAATCAATCGGCCAGGAAAAAGCTTTCCTCCATCTGCAGACATTCCTACGCTCGCCATCCAATAAATTTACCTAGCTGTCATTGTGGAGTGACATGGCAAAACAGCACATTCAGTAAGAGCCATGTGAGAAATTAACTGTGTAAAAAATAACTTTATCAAGCATCTTTGACCTCTGCATATTAATCCTGCCCTCTGGGACTTAGTTTAATATTTCAGGGTCATAAGAAGTTCCAGAAATCTTTGTTTTTCTTCCTCCCCAAATTACTTCTAAGGACAAAGACAGACAAAATCTATCCCAGAGAGATTTTGTATTAATAAAAATCATAACTTAAAGCTTGAAATTTTTCCAGCCTTGTAAAGTAGAAAAGGTAACTGAAAGGAGAAACCACTCCTTTCCCAACAGGTCCTTGTGCCTGCATCTAGCTCTCAAAACTTCTTGAAATATCAAATTTCAAATTCCCAATATTTTAGTTATTTTCAGGGATTTTTATGGCTGCCACTGAGGCCTTGGATAGATATACAGGTGGAAACTACCAGAGTTTACAAGCAAAAGGGGTTTTTTTTCCAATTTTTTTAAGCCAACTGTTTTGAAAATATTTTTCTATTGGCACAGTACATGCATCACATTTCATGTACAAGGTGCCATGGTATAATACCAGCATGAGACAACCCACTGTATTTTAATCATTAATAGTATGGCTGTCCCAAATTCACACTGAAAAAACATCCTATCGTGATATAACATATTATCTCTATGTATGTATATAATAAATCTACAGCTCTACTCTTCACCATCTAAAACCAATAATTTTTTTTTCCATTTAGATCCTGCACAAAATGTACCATATTTATTTTCACTTTCAGCAAGAATATATGCCTTCTTATTTCTAATCATCACATAAGCTGAAGCAGTTAATAAGTTATGCAGTAATTTCTAATTCAGAGCATTAATGCTCATAGTTACAATACTCGTGTGGTATTTTTCAGAAGGACAAAATAAGAGCTAATGTATATGAAGAACTAACACTGTAAACCTCTCATTTTATACAAAGCTGAATTTCAGCCATAAATTTTGTGTTCAAGCTACTTCAAAATGTTTAGGGTTGAGGAGGTACTAGGGTTTTGACCAGCTCTTTAGCTTTTCTTCTTACTTTCTCTCCTGAAAGAAAAAAGTGTGAAGGAGTACAATTCTCCACACCTAACCCTTTGGAGTTAGATAGAGCCTTTCGGCCACAGCTACACCTCTCTAGCAAAAGCAGGTTTGCTTAATAGTCATAAATATTTCCTGGGTCTTTTGTTCAAGATACAACTTTGGGAGAGGATGGCTCACTTTTCTCATTCCATCAGTACCTCCCTACCCTAAGCCAGGTCCGTTCACTGAGGCAGACCATACGGGACAATTGGAGGTCTAGCCACCTCATTCGCATTGCAGTGAAGATGGATCTAACCAGATTCTTACCCCTACATTTCTGCACTTCTTCTGAGCTTATTTTCACAAGCTCCAAAATTACGTGGCTGTTGTATCTATCCTTTATAGTCTAGGGAGAAAGTGTCAATGTGCAGTCCAGCCCACATAAACCAGAGTTACAGTCCTTCTAGATTTGCCCATCTCTCTCCCTTGACAGCAGAGAGAATCTAGAAAACTTTGACAACTTAGTTAAGCACCTAAATATAGGCAGATCTAGTTTCTTTCTTTAAGAAAATTTCAATGGAAAGAAAGCTTTGATGAAAAATGGAAATTAACTTTTATGAGAATTTTGTTGAGATCCTGTTCCTTTTATCCGGATCAGATCTAAGTAAAACCAGTAACTTCATCTTTAGTTAGAAGCTTTGAGCTGTCAGCAACAGGATGTCACAGGACTTCTCTAAGTCACTTCAATAATTCAAGCAGCCTTGCTAAGCTCAATTTTGAAATCTCAAGGTTCTGCTTCTTAGAGGAACATTTCCATGGACCACTCAGAAGGTAAAAGTGACACACAAAGTGTTGCAATATGGGAATCTGAAATACATAGGCATATTTACCTTATCAGCAGGAAAAACACAAATGAGGGGACACATGCCACAGCAGCTTTCTGACTAGACAGAACTAGGCAAGGTCTAACAAGCACCCTCCAATGAGGACTGTAACTTCTCCCTAGACCCAGCATCTTATTTTATGCATACATTGGAGTTGAGGGATTTCTAAACATCTGTTTTTCTTAAAATATCCCTGCAGAAAGAGTACTGGAAGCATAACATCCAACAGTGCCCTTTAGGATCTCACAAGAAGATCCTCAGGACAACCATTTTCACATCCGCTATGCGCCAGAGTAGTTCATCTGGGTGAACGAGGTAAAGTTATGCCTGAAAGAATCACTGTTGAACAGGCCATTTACCCATACTCTATCAATAACCTCTAGCTGCAAAACTGAAAATGAGACATGCTTGGACAGCTGGCAAGATTGCCACAGTTGTGACATCAATTCTGGAGCAACATGAGCCCCACATCATTGCCTCTGCAGTTAACAAAATACCTCTCCCTAGCAGTTCTTCATAGAGTGTTATTGACTGCCTAAGTAATGCAGTGAATCAGCAATGGCTTTCGCTGGTCAAAAAAGACAAAGGTCCAAACTCACAGTGACCCCCAAATGGTCCCAATAAGCCCAGAACCTCAGTGACAGCTAATGACCAAAATCGAAGAAGTGATGACTCTGGATGTGACTTCTGAGATAGTTATATGTTAAAGCTATTTGCCATTCTGAATGTAGTAATTGAAAATTACTAATTGCAGAGATGAACTGTCACATATTTTCAAAGGTTTTTTTCATCACAGATGACCATGATTTCTACAGAAAGACAGATGAAAATTTTTTGCTGAAGGAGACCTCTGATTCAAAAGGGAGGGAAAAATTCAAAACATGGATGGGGAGTGTTTTAAGAAAGCCAAAGAATGTTTCTCATATATGTGCAATCACAATCCCCTGAAAGATCATTTTAGAAGAATTTCAGGGCAGAAAACCTATTAAAACCCCCACATTTTGTATTTATCGCATGAGTGGCTACAGTTTTGGGACGCATAATAAGGTCATGAAGAAGAAAGTGAATAAGAAAAATAAGACATCTTCTGTCTCTCTGCCTAAAAATCCAACAAATCACAATGAATCTTTAAAACAAAGAGTACAAAAAGAGGAAATGAATTTCAGAACAGTCTCACACTGAATCCAATCTTTATTTCACTTAGCTCTTAAGAAAGGGATCATGAAAAGTGTTTTTACAATTTTTTTGTACTCACATTTTTGAGGAAAAGCTGAAGCTGATGCTCAAAATATTTCTAGGAACAATCCAAAAAAAACCCAAATATGTTAACCTTGAGAGGATTCTTTTTTATCCTTTATTATTTAAATTAGAAGGCATGTATATATCCTAGGACTGGGAGAAGACAAATCATATATTTCATTATATAAGTGTGTGGCTTAGGAGCTTCCTGGCAGAACGTCATTTTTTCAGAAATATTGACTCATCAAAACTGAAGTTAAGCAACTTTGGTTTGATTACAAAGAAAGGGAAATTCTGGCAACTCTCCCAACAAAAAGAAGCAATAGAAAAAATTGCTTGAAGATACGATTCCATATTTTTTACTTGGAAACCGTATTTTAATAACTTTTTATTAGAAATTTTAATTAGCATGTATTACACAAAGTTCTTAAAATCGAAACTCTGTACTATCAGAACTTCCCGGCTATTGATTTTGGCACAAGTTCTTTCATGTTTAGTTCTGTCTAGTTCAAGCTAGTCTAGACACATGACTTAAAAAGAGAATTTCAGAAAGAGGTCTGTGCCTTCAGAAGACGTTGTTTGCAAAAACAAAGCATAACGAACAGAACTGGCCACAGACAATGTGAGACACTGAACAGGACTTAGCGATAAGAAAGTGCTTTTCAACCTAGAAAAATTCACCTGAATCTGAAGTCCTATTTTCCAGCTCTGTCCAATCCCTCACTTCCAGCCTCATCCTTCACCTGTCCTGCTCACACCTCCCAAAAACATGTATCATGAGGAATGAGTCTGCACACGAGCTGTTAACTGCTGAGCAAATGATATCTGAGAGCAGAGCATGGGTCTATCAGGGCTGCAGTCTACAACGACATGGAGTCTGTATGTGCCTTACACCACCCTTGATTATAAAACCCCATCAAACTCCCTCAGTCATCGTGAGTACTGGCTATGAAAATGCATTTTAATACATCAGGCTAGACACTAAAAAAACAGAAGGAAAAAAAAAACCTTAAACTTGCACAAAGTATGCTTTGCAAAAAAATGAGTGGTTTACTTCATTAATTTTCTACAATTTCACAACTTTTCAAACAAAGTATGAAGCATATTCCAAATAAAGTATTTTCCCTTTGGGTCAGAATTGTTCATAAGCAGCATCTTCATCTAAGAGTAGATTGCTGATTCAGTAACACTACTTCAAAGAAAATATCCTGCTTTGCAGGGGCAGTAGAAACTGGCCTATGCCATGAATTGCCACCATCACTAATGAAAGTGGCTAGCTGGATGGCTAACGAGACCTCTCATCAGGCAATGTTAATGGAGAGGAATCAACCTTATACGCAATAAGTGAACAATCAGGTAATGGAGTCAAGGAACCATATAGGCAAGGTGGAAAATAAATGCCAGGGACTTGAGAAATCTAATCAATGCCTGATTAAGCTAATTGAAGCCTGGCCACTGAAAATTAATGATTCGGAAAATTGCTCCCAGAAACAGAAAAAAGCAAAGATTGCTGGATCTCACATAAGAGACAGAAGGTTCAAATGTGAAAGCAGTTATCAGGAGATTAATACCTGGTACCCAGGGTACATAAAAGTTTGATATCTCACCTTTTGCCCCATTAAGTATATTGCTTCCCTGCTGCTTCTCCACGCCCATGCACCCACCAAGCCTCTGAAGTCCATTAGTTTGATATTTTTTTTAACTGTAAGAATAAAGGCAGCTCTAAGACAGGCTGAAAAGAGCAGTAATGTTCTAATTACTCCAGAATGTCTTCCTTTTCAACTTCAGTGAAAACAAAGGGCCTGTGTTCAAATCGAAAAACATAAAGTAGGGATGCTAAAAATAGCTATGGCATGAAATGCAAAATACACTTTAGCATGTTCTTAGGTACAATTGTTCTCATCCTAATCACCAGAGTTTGCAACTAAAGGCTTCTTTAAAAACCCTTATTGAACTGGAGGTTGTTGGGGTTTTTTTTACCTATCATCTATGGATTCCTGGATCTCCATGGGATCTGCAAGTGGTCATTTAAAAAAAAAAAAAAGCAAGCCTAATATCAGAACACTTGCACTTATTACACAGGAGCCTGCACCTCTACAAGAAATTTCTCAAGGTACTACAAATCAAAAAAGGTTGAAAACCATTAGGCAGGCAGACCTTTGGCACAGAGAACTGCCTGAGCCCGTGGGTGGGCCGGCAGGCAGCCTGTGTTCAGCTCCAGGCACTAGTAATTCAGGCACTTCACTGAGAAACGAGCAGCGATACTCGGGTTTTTAAAACCATTAAGATGTAAAAATAGTTAAAATTGTAGCTTTCAATATATAGTGCTTTTCTTAGGCCAAGAGATCCCAAACCAAATTCTTGTGGTTTCCATGGAGTTCTGCTAAGCCATGAAAAGTAGATTGTGGACAGTCCACAGGAGCATATCAAACAGTACTATAATTCATCCATTAAAAGTCTGATGAGAAGAAAGTGCATGCTTTTACTAGTAGTCATTTCATTCTTAAATTTATTCTGAATTCTTCTGATTATATCATCTGCACCTCATTACTTATTTGAGATGTTCTCTCCATTGCACTCACATTTTTAGAAGCCATCTGTGACAAAATTGAAGGTGTGACAGTAGTCCTTTGGCATAAAATCATTTAAGGATCACCACTTTAAGGCAATGCTCATGTTAGCCCACCATTGTGGCAATTTTGCTGCCAGCTTTGTTAGTTCCTGGTGAAGTTTATCCACATTTCTTTGACCTTGATTACATAATTTTGGAGCATATTTATAATTTAATACCTCATTGGTCTTCCATTTTCCAAATTATTAATAAATAGACGAACTTCCACCCATATGTGGGAACCTGAGGTACCCCAAAGGTTATTTTTTCCCCTGAGGAAAATGGAATATTTTTTCTAATCTGTTTTGTACTCTTCTATCCACACAGGATGTTACTTTCTCAGAGTATTACTTTGCTCAGAACATCAAAGATACTAAAGTGTTACTACGCCTAACTCAGACATGCCCTGATGCCTAATGGCATACTTACATGCAATTAATATGCAGCTACAGAGATTCCCAAAGCTGGCTGAATGTGACACCGCTAAGCAAGTCAGCAGCGAAACAGAGGAAATGGGTGGGGTTTAGGCATCAATTCAGCTGAGACAGGCATTCTGCCAGGGACTGTAAATCCTATCGGAACAAAGGGAACGAAAAAGTCACTCCTTGGGATCTCAGAAATGCACCGATCTGAACAGATATTTTGAATACAGAGAATGTAAGATGAAATCTGTCTTCTGCACTGATTCAGAAGGAAGACTTGAATCTCAGACTTCTACCTCCTCTCACCACCTTTTTAGGGAAATCTACATCCTTTTGTTTTCTGAGCTGTCACTTTAAGAAGTATCAGTGATTATGTACACAAATATACTTTATCAACTGGTTTTCATTTATCTACTGTATCATTTATACATTTAAAGAATTAGTGAGAATTAGCAATATTCCTTTACAAAATTTGTGCAATTTTTTCCGTACCACATCATGAAACTCTGTGTTTCTGGGATTTTTTATAACTGTAATTGTAATCATCCTATCAGTTAAGTTACCAAGAGCTGAAGTAAGCCTCACTGGTCTGTAATTCTCCAGGTTATTATTGGGGCTTTTTATAAATACAAGTACAATATTTGCTATCTTCCAATATAATTGCTGACTTAAATAAGAGAATGCGTACTTTAATTAGCAGCCATTTTACTCTAAAGATCATTAACATGCCTATTCATGCTCCGTCCGGCTTGTTGCTCTCCTCAGCTCATTACTTTGCTACCTTCGGACTCTTCAGCAATTTAGACTGTCAACTTCCCAGATGGGTAGAAAGAACTTCCAAGCCTCCATTCCATTAAAGATGAAATTCCTTGACCTGCCAGTTGTCAAAATGCCATCTCTTGAAGGAGATCTTTCCTTCAGGATCTGCCTTGACTTAATCTGTCAGCTACCACTGCTCTCTTGTTTGGGTCAATGTTTGTCATGGAAATAGAAACGATACATAGAAATCGCGTGGGTAATCCTTCTCACTTGTTGCAACTTCTGCCACGTCCCTAACATTTTTTGAACAGAAACTACTGCAGTGACTCTAGACTGAAAACAAAGCAGAAGAGAGAACTGAATCGGCCTTCCCTCCACAGCGGGCAAAGTACTGCACTCTGCAGAAGCAGAGCTCAAAGGTTATTGGAGTAGCCTAGGAAAGGCTCCCCCCTCTATTTGCATCTGTCTGTTTGCATTCTTCATTTCCCCTAAGTTACTGCCCTGAATCAGGATACCTTCTTAATTACCAGTGCATCAAATTTCTCTTATTTATCTGTTTGACCTTTACTATTGATTTAGGAGGACACGAGGTCAAAAGGCAACTAAATGTACTGTTCCAAAATAACTAATAAAAGTATTGTATGCTGAGCTGCTGTCAACTCCTTCTTCTTCTAGACTGCGCAATCCTCTTTTCCATTCTGCCAAGTGCTATTGCACAAGAAACCCTTTCCTGAAAGTATTGGTCATTTCAAGTAGATCAAATAGATCTACGTCACTTTATAACATTCCTATGGAAAACTATGGGCTTTACTTCCTAAGTATGGTAGCCTTCCCCAACCGGTGTAAGACTACTGAATTTAATTAAGAAAGCCCTCTTCCAAATCAAGTTCCACATCAACGAGCTCTTTATAAAGGTACACATTATTCCCCAATGCTATCGCAAGCTTTATTACAAAAGGACCAAAGGAATCTCACCCCATTAGTACTATATTAAACATTTGTTTTCATAAAATGTTCAGTCTTAAATATTCCTGGAATATTCTCAGCATCAAGAATCAAGTTCTTAAGTGTTCATAAACAGAAAGTATAAAAAGGCAGCAGACATGATTGAATTAAAATTTCCTCTTAAATTCAAATGAGTGCAGGTGATTTTTTTTTTCCACAATTCAGTCAACTCTAGTCAGATTTCACATTGATTTAGCAATCTACAAAAGTGTGTATATTGTGCAGGTACTTACTGGGTGAAGCACATCAAGAAGTTTACGTGGAATTTTAAAAGAAAACTTTAAAAACTGGAAAAGCACATGCCAAATGAAAAAATGCTAAGCTAAGTATTTCTGTTCACTACACTCAAACACCGTGTTAGACAGTGAATACACACGTAAATGCTATGTCATATAATAAAAGGAAGCTTTTGTTGGATTACAATGAATTCCATGTAGTCTTTATCCAGAACTACATTGAGCGAAGTGGACAAGAGTAAGTTGCAGCTGGAGATGAGGAGTTCCAAAAAAAACGCACTGAAAAACATGGATTTATTGTATATCTGCACTTTCATTCCATGCAACAGTCGCAAAATGCCACTCATGAAATGCCATCTCTGAGTTGACTGATAAGATCATTTCCTTATCTCTTTTTTAGTTCTTAGCATTCCCCCTTGCCATACCAGTCATAAAAAAATAGGCCAACAGGGGGTGGGGATAACTAACATTTAATAAATCTACTAAAAAATGTGCAAAAACTGTGTATATATATGCTAGAAGTATATTCATCTGGCTACATTTTTTTGCCTGTCTTTGCCAGGCATGCAAAAAACAAAATTCATGTTTATCTGGAAACAAGTGAATAGTGAAAATGAGCCGGCTTTGCATATCTAAGCAGCCTTATCAGGGTCCAGTGAGTTCAGCTTTGAGGGAGGGTCATATTTTCATGTGTTGGTACACAATGGAGACTTGATCCTTCTGAGAAGAGTTTCAGGGATCTACTGAAACCTACACAGGAACTGAAATATAAGTATTAAATAATTTCTGAGAATGTGTTCTACCTAAATCAGTAAAAGATATGTTTCCAGCCTGAATTCGTCTTCTCCCAACAAAGAAGAGACTCTCTGAATCTCTTAAAAATTTCATGGTGTATCCCAATGTTACCACAAGCTTTGAGAGATAAGGGGTTTCCTCTGTTAGAAAATCAAGTTATTAAATTGGTCAAAGATGACTCTACTAGAAATGTATTCAAATCTTCTTTATTAATTACCATAGGAATCTAATTTGAGAGTCATATATAAAATTTAGCTCAATTTTCACAGATAAAATATATTATGTACAAAAATTCCTAGGATTTTAATTTAGTAAAACCCCAACAGTACTTAACCGAGCAAGTTATTCACTGTACAGAGAAGAGCTCTGCAGGACTGATTCATTCTTTTACAGTGCATTAGTTTAATCACCTAGGAGATTTCTAACAGAGGATGAAATCTAAACAGGAGCAGGAACTTCAGTTATCTTTGGGTGAACATATTTAGTTTCACATTCTATCCTAGCACCAAGCAAAATAAAACAGTCTAAATACACCTCAGTTTCATCCTCTATTTGACTTTTGTTGGATTTAAAAAGGCATAACCAGATACTGTTTCTTAATGTTGCAGTTAAGTTCATGTTCTCGTATTAATAATTCTCTTAAAATAGAAGCCTATATGATTTTTTTTTTATTTTACTATTTTCTGACATACAGTAATTGCAATAACACAGTAAAATTTATTTAGAATAGACAAGTGGGTCAAAGTAACAATTACAACAAATTATAGGGCAACCTTCTGTTATACCCCATACCTTTCTTTTTTTAATAATAATTTTTTGTATTATACTGTTTCCCAATTAGCAAGGAATAATCCAGGGAAACTCTCAAGACATAGTGACAGATTGTTAACAGCTCAAACAAAAGCGAACTCTAATAAGCAGACAAAATCAACAAAAAAAAGGACAAAATCCTATTTTCCCTATTCAAAGAACATTCTTTCCTGGTAATAAGATACTGGATCAGGCCCAAACTGTACAAAAATAAAACAGAGATTATAATAAAACAGATATGATAACACAAGTTAATAAAGAAAAAATGCATAAAAAGAGAATGAATGTTCAATGCTACCTTGTCTGTTCCCACTTTCTCAACGTCTCTAGCAGACGCAAATGTATTTTGCTCTGTAAAATCCTATACTTTAATAAATCATGCCAATGGTTTTTTAAAAATGACCCTTCTAAGTTACTGTTTTTCCTTAGTGTTTCTGCTTTCTAATTGTAGAATTGTTCGTAAACAAAGATCTCAGTGGTTAAAATTATATACCATGCACTATTTAATTTTAAGATCTGTGTGCAGGATTATGTAACTGGGTGCTAACATACAGGAGTATATCAAGGGGAGCTAACATGCAAACAATTTCGACTTATAAGTTTTTTGGTATAAAGCTCAGAAAGTTCCTGACCCATAGTGGAAGTATGTAGCAGCAAATCTATATCTCCTACATCTTCCTTTCTATTCTACATGATGCTGATGGTGTCAGAAGAGACACAGATGTGTAGGTCCTCCCACCTACACATCAGATGGCTGTGCCATGAGGGGATCATGGTTTTCACTGGAGGGAAGGTCTTTCCTGCACACAGGCTGGGAGGTGAGGAGAATGCTTTCCTATCTGGCTGCATGACGTGACTTGAAAAGGAGATCTGAATCCAGAGAAAGTAGGAATTAGGCTAACATGTGGAAGACAGACATACATTTTGTTGCCTTAATTCCCAGGATCAGCGTACACTGATTTATTGTTCTCTACAACTTTGTTAATTTGAAGCCAATATAGCTTGTAATTGTTGACAAGGAAAGCTTTGCCATCAACTCTTTATGCAAATCAACCTGTAACTATTAGTTATAAGGTTAGACAAGTTCCTTCCCCTGGTAAAATTGAGTGATCTATGCATGCAAAATACAAGCAGGTCTGACCTACTCTATCCTGTTGATTTCTGTACATTTAAATAACAGCTGTGCATGGAAAAGTCTGAATTCAGGACATAATAGTAGCAACTAATGTAGTAAAGAATCAATGCAATATTTATTAAGGTGGTCTGTGAGAAAAATAGGAAAGTCATGACCCTGTTTCAGTATCTACAGCTCTCAGAAATGTCTTCCAAAGTGACTGAAAAATACAATGTTTGGTACGGAGTACGTTCAGAATGGAACCTGCATGTAGCAATATGAACACCCTGTAAAAAGGGAAGGAAGAGCATATATATAACAGACACAGTTCTAGTAAATAAACCTCCCTCTGGAGCTCCACATTTAGGAACTAGATACTGAACTTTGGAAGAACAAATTACATTTACTTCTAAATATTTTCATGGACAATTTTCACACTGATATGTAAACAAAAATCATGTAAACAGCTGCTAAAATAAATCATTGATATTTAAATTGCAAGCTCTCTGGAGTAGACACCGTCTTTAACTTAATGGTTTTAGAGCCCTCCGTGCCACACACCCTGTCACATGGCCCATCTTGTTATCTGTTTTACTGCAGCACTCAGTGGAAACAGGGAACTCAGTGCATAGGTCCTTAAAATGCTTACATACATTTTAAGAAATTAGACCTGTCAAAAGACCTTGCACACTAATTAAGCATAGCAAAGGCAAGAGAAATTAAGATTCCCATTGTACAGTCAGAGAACTAAGGCTCTGGAGGCTAGTTAAATAATTAAGTCAAGGGTTTCTTGACCCTTGTCACAAAACCATTTATCCAACCAGAAATCCAGATAAGCTTTTGTATTGTGATTCTCAGCACAAATTGTGATGGGGAACAAAAGATACACTACTTCAGTGCATCTGTATCCAATTTGTCTTTTAGTTCAAAAAAGTAATATTCAAAGATTACCACCAGGAAATGAATGTTGGGTCTGACCAGAGTTAGATTCACGAGATACCAAAGTGGCTCTTTAGGTTCCTGAGCCCAACATTTAAGGCACCATTTGAACATTCAGTGCTTAAAACATCCCCTTCTTTCACTGCTAAAGTCAACAAAGTGCTGTTGGGTAGATGCACAACCGTCTAAATTGTGACCAAGCATTACTTGGTCCCCAAAAAATTCACAAAGGCACAGTACTTCCATCTGCCTCTCAGAAGCCAACAGCAGCACATAAAGAACAATTCTGGATGCTGCTCTACTTAACAGCTATGGAAGTCCTCTCTGCTTCAGAGATTCAATTCAACTGTAACAGGACCATCATTATTTCCAAAAAAAAAAAAGGAGATCACATCTCCACCCTTCTTGCTGAGGCTTTTCCATTTTGTAAAATATATGTAAATATTTCTGAGCAGAAACTGGAATGCCACATCTCCCATCCCCCCAGGTGAAGAAAATCCATTACTGGGCGCCCGGAGTTGGGGCTCTCACTTCAAGCATGCCAATGAGGATGAATGAAACAGGACAGTCCCAGAGGGATGTATTTTAACAGCCTCATTTACATCTAAGTGCCATGTCTACAGAACTGGGCATCTGACAGACTTTCAGAGATGACTTAAAGGACTGAAATGAGGCTCAAGGCAGAGAGCTGCCTACAGAGAACTGATAGGAAATATCAAGAACAAGGGCTTTGGTCGGAATATGATCCATAGTCTTTATGTACCATCCAGCATCTTAGAAGGCGTGCCTGTATCATGCAATGAACCCAAACTAGCTAGTACCTCTGCAGAGAGCTGTATTGCACTACATGGATACATCAGCTCAGGTCCCAAGACAACACAATCAAATTAGTATAGAACATGGATCTAGTTAATAATTCCTGCCCTTCAGCAGGCAAATATAATCTCATATTAGCAGTGTTACACTTTGGGTATAAGACATTAATAGGGTTATACTATCTAGACATCTCCACATCACATCCCATTCTGAAATGTACATGTGCTAACTCTTATCTGTCCTTTTTGTTTCCTTTCTTTTTGGTTTATTTTAATACCTCTGGCACTCCAGCAAGCAGTCCCATCCCCGTGTCCACAGAACACTTTAAGAGCAAACACACTTCATTTTAAAATCTTAGGGCCCGACTTTAGGAAGTTGTCTCAGTCCAAATACACTTTGCTGAGTGAAAATTCAAAGCTTGGAGCAAGGCCCATCGGGTAATGAACCTCAGGGACTATTAATCCACAACCTACAATTTGTAAATGTGCAGGATACTGACTCAGTAGAAAAAATAATTTTAAACATCTGTGGTATTCTTTCAATTCCAGATTAATTACACTGCTCAGATTGTAACGTTAGCCAGAAATTTCAAGTCTCTCCACTGCTATGTTGAGAATGCTGTGTTTTCCTTTGTGTTTATCACTGCTGGGCTACAGTAGAAGGCTTCCTGCCCAACACAAGCTTATGTTCAGTTCTGTGTCCTACATTTATTCCACAGCTCACCTTGCCTGCCTTTTCTTTCTCTCTTTGTCTGAAGTCCTTCTGAAACTCTTTGTTACACAGCATTAATTATTATTATTACTTTTAAGACAAAGGCTGTGTACATACCCCCACATCACTCCATCAAAATGGTGATATAAATGAAAATCTAAACAGGCTGTTTAATCCTTTTGAGAAGCTAATAATTATTTTCAATCAGCAAAGACTATTCTGCCATTTCAAAGAATGATTAATGAGAGCAAATGTGTTTGTAATTTATTAGCAGCAGCTTGGGGGGGGGTGGGGAATAACTTAGGAATGGCAGCCATAGTATCAACATCTGACGATGTGAAGGCACTTCTGCTCCATATTATAAAGTCAAACATGAGGCTGCCTCTTTGTTGATTTATACTCTGCACAGTGATACCAAGTGCCTGGGTTTTATTCATGAATGGCTTTGCCGTTATTTTTTGTAGAAGTTCATGGAAAAAAGAAATCCATGGGTATGTACCTCTTCCACAACACTCACTCAGCCATCAGTGTTCATCAGTGTATGCTTCTCTAAGAACAGAAGTATATCACAATAAAACAGGAGGAAAAAGGCAAACAAGCACAAGGAAAGAAGAGGCTTGAGTGGACTGAGATAGGAGGAGCATTAAAGTCCTCTATCATAACATCTGGTGAAATAACTTCATGGCCCACATACAACACGGTGTCTGAGAATTCTGCAGACTTGAAAAGTAATTTCATCTCCACAGCACCCTTGCAAGAAGAGAATATGCCCACGTCATGAAACAGAAAGCAAGGTATGGCAGGGCTGAAAATTCCTTAAATCACATTATATTATTTTTTCACCGACTTGCCTAAATATTTCTAAAATTTTACTCTTAAGGTTAGACCCCCCAAAAAGGACTCTGATGTTATGTGCGTAGGCAACCCACCTGACAGCTGCCAGACTCATCTGTCATTTTGTCTTGAAAGCACCCTGCTTCTCCAGCACAGAGCTTTCCCCCAGTATAAGCTGCAATGAAACCTAGAAACTAGAAAGGCAATTCCTATGTGTAAATCACCCAAGCATTGGATTTCCTGAACAAATTAATACATGCAGCATTTCTAAAGGTACAAAGGTCCAGCCTAAGGTATTGCACACACATTCTACTTGCTATATTGGCAGTGGAGTGTCTGCAATATGGGCAAGTACAGAAAAGCCTCAAAATCCAAACCAAAATCCAAACCAATACCATTTTTGCATGCAAAAAGACGTCTGTGGGAATATTCAACTTGATACTCAATCATCCCTGAATGGATGGTGCATCCCTCCCAAACAACTGACAGGACCAAGCTGGAACTGGCTGAAACCCCTATCCCTCGCCTCCATCCCAAGAGGGTGTTTCTTTGATAGCTGGGATCAGTAGCAGCACCATCTGCCCCTTCTTTTGAAGTTGTGTCACTATGCAGAAAGAAAAGCAAAACTGAAAGAACCAGAAGGAATACTTAGGCACAGCATCACAGCATCTCTTGTTCTTCTTTCTTGTAGTCCTGGCATCTTGTTTTCTTACTTTGTTTTTTATTTTGTATTCATGTAGAGGGAAAAGAGGCAAACCAATTATGACCCATTTTATAAATAAGCAATTATTCCCCTCAATTTAGCATTTGAGGGACCCCATCTGGAGCACTGTCTGTAGTTTGGGGCACCCCAGAACAAAACAAACATTTACAAACTGAAAAGTCCAATCAAGTTGTTGGAGGACATATGATGAGAAGCTGAGGAAATTGCATGGGGAGTGGACTAGATGACCTTTAAAGGTCCCTTCCAACCCACACTACTTTATGATTCTGTGAAATTCTGTGAAATCGAATTTGCTCAACCCAGAGAAAAGACTAAAGGCTAGTCTAGTTTCAACTATTTTCAACTATTTTCTATTTTATATTTTCAACTTCCTTAGGGGATAGAAGAGACAGAAAGAAGACAGAGACAGCTTCTTCTCAGCAGTGCACAGCAGAAGGACAAGAGGCAATTGGGAGATTCCAAATACATATGAAGGGGAGAAAAACATAAGATGACTGGTCAAGCAAAGGGACAGGCTCACAGAGAGGTCATGAAACTTCCATCCTTGGCAATATTCAAAGTTTTCTTGGACAAAGCCCTAAACAATTTCGCCAAATGTTAGCACTGCTTTGAGCAGGGAGGCATTGACCAAATGATCTCCAAAGATCCTCTCTAACCTAGCCCATTCTACGATTCTGCTCAGACCTTCTTGTAACATAATAATTAGGAAGATACACGTTTGAACTGATGCAAGAGTAAGAAGGATATGACACGGAGGTTGACCTCCAGTGCTCAACTCTACATCTGCATTTTTAGGAAGTACCGCCTTAGCTGGTGAGCTGTCTTTTCCAACTTAAGCAACAGTTCCTGCACAAAGGGGAAATGAATGACATATCGTAAAGGTTTTCTGAGCAATCAGAAAAAAAATAAGATAAATCATTCTGAAGAGATTCACCTTGCAAACCTAGCAGTTTTTGTTCAAGGCAGACATAACCCATGTAGGCACTGAATTCGGCAGCATTACAGGGATAATATTTTCCTAAGGATGAACTAGTCTTGTAGCAGCATTTTGCCTGTATGTTAGACACAGATACGCTTCCTTCATCAACTATCAACTGGCATGCACGGCTTCTTGTTCCACTTCATTCTTACTTAACCAATCTATTTACAGTGAACAACACAAGCAAGAACCTTTGGGGGGATTTTTGTATGGCACATTATGAATCACATTTTTTGGCCCTTCTTTTACATCACAGGGTACTGGTCACAGCTGGAAGCAGAACACAGTCCTCCTCAGATCAATGGTCTGCTCTGATATGACAAATTCTGTGTTTTCATTCTGCTCCCTTTGATGTCTCTCTCTCTGCTCAAGCCTCATCTTGTTTTTATTCTATACATTGTATTTGGCTGAATTAGACTACAAAGCCGTGCAGAAGACATTGGTTTGAACAAGACTTCAAAAAATGGCTTAGTACATCTGGATACCTCAAGTTGAGTGACGCTTTAATATAACTGGATTTTTACAAAATGATGGACACCTGCTCTTTGAAAATCAGGTTCCTCTTAAGTTGTATGAAGATAAGCACCACAGAAGTGACGCACCTGAAACTAATAGACACTTCTGAAAAATCTTGTGCCTTTACCATGATTGATAGAGAACTGTGTGCATTTACAGCATCCTTTTTAAGAAAGAGACATGTCTGTCTAAAGGGTAACAGCATCGCTGGTTTCACGTGCAACTACCTCTCATAGTGCACCACTGTATTAATCTATTCTGAATAAATGAGAAGAGTGCTAAATTTTTAATGAACAGTGTTTCCACCTGTCTCAAGATAATGAAAGAATGTAAAGCTGTTCTTAGAACTTTACAGAAAGCAAGAGTAATTAGACACTATCGGCACCTATAACCTTGGGCTGATAAGACCACCACGTTTTGTGCAGAAAGGGGAGGTTTTTTTTGCATGGATCTGTTCTTTCTAAAAGAAAACAATTCCTTGCTGTTACATTACTCAGGGGAGCAGCACGAGGGAAAATAAAGCTCTATGCCACAGATCATTCTGTACTCCCACTGTTCCGTAGGAATACTGAAGTCCTACGGGCAAGGGATGAGACCTACAAAACCGGTAAGTGGGCTTACGCTCACCTCTCACCTAAGAGAAAGCCTCTGCCACAAAAGAAGGTGCCCAGTTCTTGAATGTTCAAGCAATTACCACTTGAACTTTGGCATCTTATAACACAAAGACCTGAAGTGTTTTTCTTACCTTATTGCTGATGTGTTGGCAGGGGAATGACAAATATTGAGTCTCATGCCCACCTTGGCAAAAGTAGACCATCCTTCAGCAAGTCTCTCATTCTGTCTTATCATTCAAAATAGCTTGTGTGCATGATGAATGAAATGGTATCTCTTTGCTAATACACAAAGTATAGTATCTAGTCTGTGACAGGACACTTCCATGCTCCTCTCAACAAGTCAAAATGCTGTCAAATTTATTTGTCTGTATTTGAAATGCAACTTCCTCCTCCAAGAACGCATGTGTGAACAATGATCATGTAACTCACACTGGATTGTGACACTGGGCTACTGCAAGTTACATTTATGAAGCAGAATGATGGTTCATCATACTGCTACCTAATGAAATCAAATACATTAATAAACCCAACACTAATGAAGAATACTATTTATCAGAGTACGGATTATTAATAGATTATTAAAATACAGTGTTTCCATTTCACATTTCCATTTCACATGACAAAATATGATCTTGCAGGTCTGCAGGTGTCCTGGCACTGCTTAACTGATCCCACAGAATTGCTATGGATGCTGAATTTTGAGGACCTCCTGGCAGCACCACCACTGTTCATGACAATGTGTCTCTTTGGCTGCTGGACAGGCCTGACAGAACTCCTTAAATGTGAAGTAAAAGCAAAGATCTTACTCTACACACTCAAAATGCTTAACTGGAACTACAGTGCAGTATTTTAATGGTAAGGGAATAAGGATATGAGAAGATATATTGAATTTGATTCTAAGTATCACTCAGAGCAGGTTTATCCTGTTTTTTAAGAATTCAAGAAGGAACACAAACCAGCTTACCACAGAAATGAAAATTATGTTATCAAGAAAAGAAAAATTCACTATGAAAAGTGGAAGGGTAGCAAAGGAGTGTCAAGAAGATGAAACAGAGACTGGCCTCAGTGAGTTATGTAGGGCATGTATAAGAAGAATCACTCAGACAAAATGTGTAAAGGGCATGGCAGTGCAAGAAAATATGATGTAGCAGTACTGAAAACTAAACTAGCAGAGACCTTGACAGAGGACATAAGAATGTCTGAGGATCTGAATTTGATTTTTACAAAGGCCAGCTTAAAATAAGTAGATAATGACTATGTCCTAAAATATGGTTTAAGCATATCAGAGAATAAAAGATAAAGATGGTGGTATATCATCTGCCACCATCAGACTCAAATAAGAGACATAAGTGAATCTAAATGGATAAGAGCTTGGAATACTGTTGGTCCTAAATGTTTGACACTTAACAATATTCAATGATCGAGAAAACAAATAAGAAACACATGCTATCATAAGGTGTGTATCAGAGTATTAAAGAATTACTCCTATTTTCACCTTACCTGTAAAAAAAACAATGAAACTGTGAAAATGAGAAACATCAAGGCGACACAGAGGAGATAAATCTTTGGCTATTGTCAATAGACATTAAAGTCTTTTTTTTCTCTTTTTTTTCCTCTTTTTTTTTTTTGCATTACTATAGTCATACTGTGGTTATACATTGATAAAAATCCCTCATGTTTCAGCTGTCAGATTTTAAATATGGAAATCCAAGAGAGAAAAGTTATGCACATGTTTTATTTGATTCAGAATGAAGTACTCTGCACATCAATCAAGTGTTCTAATAAATGAGGAATCAGATAAACTATATACAAGTAATTTCTATATTCAGAAAATCTGCTTCTCTGGATACCTATTGTGAGGGCTGCTCTGGGAAAAAATGAATTCAACATATATTTCACAGGACACTTGAGTTCGACCACATAATTCAGCACAACTTGTATTATATAGGACAACTGTGGCAACAGTACTTAATGTAGACATACTACCTTGGTGAAAAAGCAAGTATTATGAGTATAGTTTACTCTGAGGGTTAACTGTCCAGCTCAGCCCAGAACTAGAAGTTCACACTGCAGATTAAATGCAACTGCAAATACATCAGTTCAGAACTCATTGCAAACAGAGCCTCAGTCAGTCCAAGATGAAACTGTGGAGTCTTCCACAAAGGCAAAAGTGATAGGCAGGTTTATAAATAAAACAAAGACACATTGTTTTACAAAAATATACGATGCCAACTTGAAGGGGGGGATGGAATCAAACTGCTACACAAAGAGACTAGCAATATACACTGCTGTCTTCCAAAAGCTTTTGTCAAACTGTGTCTTTCTTAAGCTTTAGACAAGACACATTACCTTTAACACACACTAAATAAACTATCTTAAAGCCTCATGGGGAGCCTAGGCTCTACCAGGTTAGCATGGGTTAAAGTTGGTTACACGTGCTAACATCACACCTTTAAGTCTTTGTCTAGACAGAGTATTAGAATAGATAACTTGTTTGTAGGATGTAAGGATACAGAATTAGATAACAAACTGTTCCAGTGGCGTAAACAAAAAGGCAATGTGCTGACAATGGATTGCAGAAGACAGAAGTAACGAGTTTGGTTCCTTGGGGATGCCTGTCTAGCTCTCTGTTGTTTATTAATGACCTTGCAAGGTACTATCTGAATGTGGCCAAAAATATGTGGTAACTGGAAATTTCATGAATGCCTCATATACTTAGAGAATGTTTCAGTTATCCACATTTAAGCTAAAGGAGCCATACTACAAAATACCATTGAAGCTCCTGCATTGACAAAGGTAATGCCATATCATGCAATGCATTAGAAGGACTTATGGGAGCGCATCGCCTGCACCAATAGCCTGTATTAATCTGAGCTGCTTTGCACGTTCTTCTCCAGTGCTTAGTGGGAGTGCACAGCCAATTTATCTAAGCATCTGTGGGAGCCAATTTATCTAAGCATCTGTGGGAAAAGGTAGGGGAAATGTGCAAGACACTGGAAGAATAGAGGCACTTGAGTGTAGCTGACCTGCAGGGAAGTTCCATTTATAGATTTGATCTTCAGCCTTTCTCACCAGACACCTATCAGTGTACCAAAGGGGATGCATTCCTAGATTAGGTTAACTAACCTCACCTTGCCAATCCAAGCTTCCAGTCAAGGAAGCCTAGGTCTGAATGTTTTCATAGAATCATAGAATAGTTTAGGTTGGAAGGGACCTCAAAGATCATCTAGTACCAACTCCCCTACCATGGGCAGGGACACCTCCCACTAGACCAGGCTGCTCAAAGCCCCATCCAGCCTGGCCTTGAACACCTCCAGGCATGGGGTATGCTCAGCTTCCCTGGGCAACCTGTTTCAGTGTCTCACCCACCACACAGTAAAGAATTTCTTCCTAATATCCAATCTAAATCTACCCTCTTCTAGTTTGAAATCATCACCCCTCATCCTATCACTACATGCCCTTGCAAAAAGTCCCTCCCCAGCTTTCTTGTAGGCCCCCTTCAGACACTGGAAAGCTGCTGTAAGGTCTCCCCAGAGCCTTCTCTTCCTCAAACTGAACATCCCCAACTCTCTCAGCCTGTCTTCATAGGAGAGGTGCTCCAGCCCTCTGATCACCTTCACGACCCTCCTCTGGACTTGCTCCAACAGGTGCATGTCCTTCATATGTTTGGGGCCCCATATTTCTTTCCTGGTAACTTTAACAGGCAGAGATGTTCAGTGAAAAGTTTTTCTACGGCAATAACCAATATTCTGGCAATGCTAAATCAATCAGTACCCAATTTGCATACAAAAGGCAGCTTATCCATACAAAAATACATATAACTTTTCTTTTGAGAACTCCATCAGCTTGCTACTCAAATTTCTAAATGTGTAATTTCAATTAACGCAACATCTAAACCCTGCCAGTCGTGTCTCAGGCACAGACAGAATTAAACTAACCAACAAGTCTGGCATCAGGAAGATATTTTCCCTGCACAAGGGTCCTGTGCTAATAGTGCAGCAAAAGCTAAACTGTGCTTAGTCCATTTTCTTGGACCCCAGAATTGCAATTTTTGTTTTACTAAAACTTTTGAGGTTTAGTATTAAATCTCCTCGATGTTTCCATGATTCTGTATAACTAGCCATTTGGGTCCCGAATGGTTTAGCCACTCCAAAACACATGATAACAACATATTCCCCAAGCTTCCAAACTGTGGTCTCTCACTGTTGTGTAATGTACCAGAGTGGTGTTGCTGGAGCCATGGCAGATAATAAGGTGTTTACCTGTTAGTTCAGCGTCCTTATGTCCAGCTGAAACAACATATGAGAGGAGAGATAAATGAATAGTGGAAGCTGATAGTCAGGTTCACAGCTTTTGTCCCTGAAAAAAAAATAAAAATACCTATTACAGATGAACAGATAAGAGCACAGATACTTTTTCACAAGGTAAAAATTGCCCGTAGGATTCTCTGTGGTTATAAGGGGGGCAGGAAGTCCCAGAAGACTGTTAAAATACAAAGGGAGTTTCCCCATAATGATCCATGCTTGATATCTAGCTTATTAGTTGCAGCATGTTTTATTTGACTGTACCTCCCTCTGCTTCTAAAAATAGGACTGTCAAAAGGCATCGCTGTATCAGCTGGTTCCTTTCTGCAAGTTAATCTATTATACAAGAAAAGGACTTTACAAATGGCTACATTAAAGACATCTAATGAAGTCAAAGCAGCTGTTTTAAAACATATTCAAACAAAATCTAGTCAATGAGATCTGGCCTCTGAATTTCATGTTGTACTATTAGGTACGTAAAAATGGATCTTTTCAGGGGAATGAATTCTTTAAATTAAGTGAAAAGTCAGGCATTTGAGCACCTCATTATACTCCGTATTGAAGATCTATCTCATCCATATTATCCTATTAAGGATTGCAGTGATACCCACAACTGTATTCACTGGTGTAATAAAAGGACACACAGAGCACTGAAACCAGTGCTTTTGATACTTCTGTCCTTATTCAAGCTCGGTTCCTATTTATCTCAACAGAAATTTTGTTGCAGGATATGGAATTAAGCCATATGTTTTTAACCTAACAATATATTACATCCTGTAAAAATGTAATTTTCTGGGCCTTACAAAATATCAAAGCTTCAGATCATTATTAATTACTTATGCATGCATATTATTCCTCCTTCCTACTGACAGATCTTCTTTGAAGCAGAATGGGTGCATTTCCTTCAGGCTATTCTGCCTTAAAAGGGTCAGCTTGAAAACCACATTTTTGTTACGCCTATCAAATGTGGTATCCACAACAGTGAAAACAACACTTAAGCTACTGCAACTGAAAGAAACAACGGAGACATATATATCTGTATCTCTGACATTCGATTATGTGCCCATCCTAGATAAGCTGGTATAGGCATATTTTGCATGTTCAAGCTCTCATTTCTCCCTTACTCAACAATCTCATGCATTTCATCAGGGAATTAAAAACTTCTATAATTTTTTAATCTTTCAGAGTATATTATTTAAGTGCACTTCACCAGAAAATGCATATTTCTAACCAGGAAGTTTTAAGATTCCAGGAGGGTCCCTTTAAGTAGTTCAGAATAAAAAAGCATTCGGTCAGGTGTCCCTGGGTAGATTTTGCACTGAAGATAAATATGATGATAAAATGTGGGCATATATATTCCATTTCCAGCTTTCCAGCCATGAAAGGGATGTCCATTGTATCTAACAAGATATAATGCTTAGAAAACCATGGCTTTCATGTAGGGCGCAATCCTGCTTTAATTAAAGTCAATTTGAAATCTGATATTAATATCAGTGGGAGTCAGTGCAAACCTTTATTTTTTAGGAATCAGTTTAATTCATTGTACTTCAGCTAGCAATTCTGATTCCTATACTGCTAATCAAAGGCCTGGGAGCTAATTCCCAGCTATAAATATTTATATATCAGAAGAAAATCGGAGGCCCCCATGCTTTGCCTTAATTTTTTTTCCTTCAAATTGTCACTACTGGCTTTTACAGAAGTTGTATTACTGTATCTAGCAAGCCCTGTTCACTGCAGCATGACTCACTTCAAGTAATAGTGGTTACAACAGGTAAGAATGTCAGAGATGACCTCTAATAAGTATAAACCAGAGGAAAAAACCTGCTGTAAAGCAGTTAGCTGCAATCTATCAGAAATTACAACACTAACATTGTTAAACTCAAATTAACAGTGGCTAAAACGTGTATTTGTGTTTGTATTGCAGAAGCGATCACTAATTCCTGGAATACATATTCAAAACTAGTATTGTGATGAAGCATATAAAATAAGCAGATGGATATATATAATGTGCACTTTTTAAAAGATGAGATATCACATCAATTAAAACACTTTTGTTTAATTTACCTCTATGATTCCTTTCTATCACATTTCAGCTTTTTCTCTCATACTCCTCCCATTTCCTTTTCCTCTCACGCCCACCCTATTCTCTCTCATCACGACATTCCCTCCCCCACATCCCCTCTGTTCACCCTGTCCTGCTTATGTGCACTGAGCATCATCAGCAGTGCCACCCCGGTACACCAAACAGTACATCTGATCCTTCAGCCATGGCCTCCGAAGCCTTTTATTCACTGCTGATTTGCTTCTATACACGGCAAAAAAGTGCGTGGGTCCAAGTACCAATTTGGTTGTTTGCACACTAAGTTGGAGAATGTAAACAACCTTCCATGTAACCTCTTGGCGGAGTGAGTTATTCACCACCCTAGGGTGCCTTAGTTTCAGCTATATGGCCAAATGGATTGCACATACGACTGGGAGCCCATAAACTCCTGGAGTGCCAGTAATACCTATAACTAATGATTCTTTCAATGGATCCCGACAATTCATTAATCCTCTTTGTCTCAGATTATCTGCAAAGATTGGTATAATAACGCCTTGCTCGCCTTCCTAACAGGATTTTGCAAGAAACAGTCTGACATCCAAATTTTATTCTCTCTATATATATGCTTGAGTTTCATTTATTTCAATGGGAATCATGCTTTTTCATCTGAAGGCAGAACTCAGCCCTTCTACATTCAAGATTATGTTGCTCTCAGAAGATGTAAAACTCAAGTTTTATTATACTTTTATTAAGAGACATATGCAAAATCAAAAGTTGAACAGAAGGCTGTTATTCCCATTAAGAAGAGATATGACAGAAAAAAGCAAACAAGGAAAATGAAGAATGGTGTTCCCTTTAAATTAGAACAAATTCATGTCCTGGAATAGAACATGGAGCAAGAAGATGCGTGCTTTCAAGGGAAAGTATGTTAAGTGCCGAAGACATTGACTAAATTGTTCAAGAACACTTCATGCTTACTTAATGACTGATTACTCAGTAATGTTCCCAAGGTCAGCAAAACCTTGGGTATCTGTCATCTGAATGCCAGTTCCATGAGTTAAAGTGGCCAAAATTGCAGTAACTTTAGACAGCTGACATTTTTAAAGGCTGCATCCCCTTATAATAATGTTTATTTATTTCAACATAGTTAAAATATCTGTATTCCATCCATTTAAGACCAAGTCCTAATGAACAGCACTCATGTCCAAACACTTTAGACCTTCCTACTTCACCCCCCCCACCCCAAAAAAAAAAAGTCTTCCAAGAAACTTGTCTTCAATCCTCTCATTTCCCCTCCCCAGAGAAGATGTAGTAGAAGAGACAGCACGACCTAAAGGTCAACAGATTCATGCTCTGGCAATAAACGGAGGAAGCAAATTCCATGGTAATAGATTCCTGGCTCAGATGTGCCCTATATACAACCCCTCATCTGACTGTTAGTCCAAGTTTTGCAGATATCTCCAATTCTGTATTATCACAGATGGAGAGGAGACGTTCTTTTTGTTAACTAGGAAAAACATATTTATGGTTTGGGGATTTAAAGCTAACTCTTTATCTTGCAACCCTAAATGCATGAAAAGGCAGCAGAGAGCAGACAACAGAGCGTAGCACCCTTGCATAGGGGACACAAGAGAACTTGCATGTTCTCCTCCAGCTGGAGCTTTCGGCAGCCTCTAAGGTGTGGCACCATGAAGAGCATTTTGCCATGAGGTAATGATGAGGTTTTAAAAGCATAAATCTACTGAAAGGAAAGGTTACAAATGCCAAGCCACTATTTTTCAGCTTTTTGGACATCTAGAATCAATGTAGGAAGGGATCTGTAATAAAAGCTGCACACACTCTCTCAGCTGACTATAATTTTAAACGATTCAGTAAAAGGTAACACGAAAAAAAATATGTTCATACCAAAAATGCTATTCCTAGAATTACATTTGAGTGCCATGACATTACAATATAAATTATATCCTCACAAGAGTATTAGAAAAATAGGTAATTAAAAATGCCAATTTATACATACATGAAACACAGTTTTATTGCTAAAATTAAGCACTTATTATAGAAACCAATTATTAAGCTATACCACGCTTTAGATTTTATGAACTAAATCTACAAATGGCTTGGGTGCCTAACTCCACCTTTAGGTACATCAGGTTAACATTTCAGCATTACCACAACCCACAGATCCTTTTCAATCACCGCTTAAATGTGAGAGCAGAGCAGGAGATCAGCAGGTAGGCACATGCCAGACTGTGAAACTGCTCGCTGTCCTACCTCATGCCTAATCCCTGCTGGAAATCTCACATTCAGCATTTTGGGGGGAGGCAAGAGGGAGCAGCAGGGTCAGGGCACACATCTGTCAGGATTAGGGCACATGCATGTGTATTGGGAAATACGTTCTAAAGTCTCCTCTCTGCCTGATTCATTGAATGATCTTGAACCCATTCTCCTGTTTCTCTGGGAAGCGGCCAAATGTCAAAGCCATTCGGTGTTTTGAAAAAATCTGTCTCAATCTGTCCCGCTATAGCTGCTCCACTTTGTATAAACATTTGTACATTTCTTGGAACACACACGTGCATCTGAGTCTCCCATATGACCACTTTAACTAGCAGGTTAGTCTCACAGCCTCCCATTCCCAATGAAGTAGAACAGCTTCAACAGGAGATACTTGCCCAAAAATATGCTATGACCTCCAATATTGGAAACCTGTGCTCATATGTCACTCCAAATCAGACCAAATAGAAACATGGTCTGCATACTGGCCTGCTATTTTGCATCCTCCCTAAAATAAAATAAAATAAAATAAAATAAAATAAAATAAAATAAAATAAAATAAAATAAAATAAATCAAAACAAAATTTCTCTGTCCTAATCTGTGACACACTGGCTTCGCAAGAAATGATATAGTGGAGTGAACTCCACTAAATATTCTGAGTAGAAAAAGCACATCATCCCAGCAGTGTGAAACCAGGGTCCTACCAACCCAAGCAGGCACTGAGCCAGGGCTGCGACTTCTTGGTCTGGGCACCAAGAGGCAGGGAGAAGAAAAAGACAAAGAAGTATTGGTCACACCCAGAGCAAGCTAAGCATGGGCAATTGGCTCCTCACAAAATGGTACAGAAAACAGCTTGCACAACAATAATATAACAGCCAGTTTGGTAGCCAGCTCAGGTATGGGCAAATATTCCCTGAGCACACCAACCCACCTCCAGAATAATCTTACTTCCTATCAGCCCCAACTCAGGAAACTCCCATGGTGGTGACAGGAAGAGGTTATCCTGTGGTACACTGAACCATCCCAGCCTTTAAAAGCTGCCCACACAAGAAGTACTTGTCAGCAGCCTTGCACTTGCAATAATCTGGTTGTAAACAAGAAAATTTAACCCAAGCTTGTCCTGAGCAAAACAAGTCATTTAGTGACAAAGGGTTAGGTTCCGTGTGCTTACCTTTTTCTAAGATAAAGGAATAACTGCACTTCTTCACACCTTTGGCCAATGCAGCTATGCTTACAAGTGTCTAGTAATGCTACAAAGCCTAATGCTGCACATACCAGACAGCAACACCAAGAGATGCCCTTTTTAGTGACCCACACTCTGGTGTTCATGGGACTGGGTATTGTTGAAAATGGTGTATGTGTGTGTACCTGGTAATGAAAAATTAAATCATTCTCAAATGTCTATTTGTTCCCTGCCAAGAGTGTTATTATCCACATGGAAACGACAGGCAATTACTCATCTCCTCTGAGGTCTCTCTTGTGCAGAGCACCATTCTGTGACCACCCTCACATTAAATTTGGGCTTGTCTACACATGGAGTTGTTCCTGATTAATTGTTCTTGATTAATGTCGTGTGTGGCCAGAGCATCCACATGTGGCATTAATCAGAAATAGCTTTATGTGTAGACAAGCCCTTATTGACAGTAGGAGCTCTAACAAGATCAGGAGGAATGGCCCATGCCCAGCACATCTTGGGGCAGATACTTCTTACGTAACACTGTGAGACATTCCTCAGTCAAGGGCTCCAGCCACAAGACATCCTCAGAATATATACCTAACCACATTTAAAGCACGCTCCCAGGTGCTTTTCTTAAAGCCAGTGCTGTGGACAGATGCTCAGTTTAGAGACAAGTGTGCAAACGTTCTCTGCTTATTGCTCTCTCTTCTGAATAGACATCCCTCCCCTCACAGAGCTGGAGGGCTCATAGGAGTCAGTCCCAAACTTGTTCAAGCATTGCTGATTTTGGTCAAGCAGCAAAGAAAGGGGCTTTGAGCTCACGCAGATGACTCTGCCTGAAGCAGACTGTGGTGCGCTTTTCCTCACTACCAGCCCCCAAACTTTCTTGGCAGCCACTGAATCTTGCAGACTCCTTCCCTCTTTGCCCTGGTTTTAAGCTCTCATTCTCTCTCGAGTTCTTTTCTACCCACATATTTCTGATGCATGGAGACATCCTTCTTTCTCAGCAAGTTCGCTTTTTTATTTTTTCTTTCCCTCAAGCTGGTTCAATTATATATTGTATTATAGAAAGCCAAACTGTTATTACTCCAAGTGCCACAATTCAAAAGTACTTTCTTGAACAATTATTTACTGTTTTGTTTTTGTTTGATCTGCTGGGCACCTACACTCTGTTCTGGCAGTGAACAGAATTTAAAGAATAATTCTCAGCAGAAGTTATTAAACCAATGTCATCTGAGCACTCCAGTTTTCTTATTTATATACAGAAAACTAAAGTAGTACTTAAATTTACTAGCCAAGATAAAATATACTTATTTTGATAGAGACCCTATCTGGTGAATTTTTATTTTCCAGGTTTTATCTTAAAATGTTTGTATTTTTGTAATGATTCAAAAACTCAAAATTGATTTATACAGCCATTAATTTTTTTTTTAAATAAGGGGGAAAAAAAGAACACTTCTGTAAATATAAGCTGGTGTGCTATTACCTACATTTTCTTTATTATTTAAAATCTTATTTGCAAAGTTTGGAGTGTTTAGGTTTTCTGGTTTCTGGGGAGGGCTGGGTGCAGGTGGGGGTTTAACCGCCTGTTTATTTCATAGGGAAAATGATATGTCTGTGTGTTAGATGTGGCTTTGGAATTCTCTTTTAACAGTATATCACTTGTTTTAGACCAGGTGTTGACTGGTCAAATTACAGGAACATGAAGTATAATTTGTACTTGTCACGCAGGCAGCCCTTTCTTAAAGGCATTAAGTACTATCTTTTTCACCTGATTCAGTGAAAAGAGATCTAAATGTGTGGTGGGCAGTTACACCCTCTCAATGCGCCTCCACCCGCATCACCCTGCGGATGGTGCTTTGTTATCTGAGCACTGGAATCATGCTGGACCCAGCTGGAAAAGAGGCAAAGAAAGCGATGTGGGAGGAGCAGAGCTCTTAGAAACCATTCCTGGTTTTGTAAATAGGAAAAAGCAATTTTAATTCAAGATGATGTAGTTTCCAAGTGATTAAGCCAGAGAAAAAAATGACTTATTCTTCCAGTGGAACTGGAAGAGGCACGTAGGGAGTCCCCAATGCACATGAGGGTCCAAGCTGCCAGATAGAGGGGCCAAAAATTATATTCCTAAAATCTCAGGCTAAGTTTATCATTAGCCAGTAATTTGACATTATAGGCGCAGATAAATTGATCGAAGTTGTTAGCACTGAGGTCCCTGTATCTGCAATTCAAGCAGTCTGGGGAACTTATGGCAGACCAGGTTTAGTCCAATCCCCTGAACTGAGCGTGTGTTCTCTCAGCCGATTCAAAGTTGTTCAAGGGACCCATTACAGGCTTGGACTATCACCAGCTGTCAAAGTGTTTTTGGTGTACAAGCAGAGCGAAGCTTCTGGTTTAGTTTCTCTGAAAGGAAACAAAATTTAGTTAGCTGATACCAAAACCACTTTGCAAACTAAACCAGAGCTCGGTAAGTGCAGACAATTGAGGAATTAACTTCAAAACTGCATTGCTCCTCCAGCCTGGAACACCACGCACAGCCTCAGGCACCTGAAAAAAGAATCTTGATTTCCAAAGCAGCCAAGTACCAGCAGTACCTGCTGACTGTTTATCTTAGGAAACAAAAACATAACATTAAGCTGCATAACAATGGCCAATTAATTAAAAATAAACAAACACACACACACAAGAAATATTGAAGCTTCATCTATTCTTTCCAATGCCTCGTATGACAAATTACTGAATTAGAAGTTATAAGCAGTGTTTAGAGCAGGGAACTGGAGGCCAAATATTCAGGCCAAAAGCTACAAAGGTCTAAGGCACCAAGCAGCTGTGTGGATGGCCAGCTCACACTGAAATCACTCAAGCCCAGTGAGGTGCCTAAATTACATTGTGCCTTCTGTCTCCTTCTCCACCAAATAAACTAGGGCAAAATGGTTTTAAAATTTCTGGGCTTAGATTAATGGATCTCTGCTTAGACAGTTATATAATAAGTTTGCACTTCATCACTTCAAATGCAAAAACAACTGAGAGACTTTGAGACTGTAGACAAACTAATAATACACCGCACTTTTAGTTTGGTATTCAATGGACGCTACATAAAGAGGGATTGATTTTGCAGCTATTGCACTTGAGCAGCTCCTATTTGGGGCAACGGGCACTTGTGTGGGAAGAACTGCTGTGGAAACAGTCCCCATAATACACTTATTGACAAGACTAATCCTCAGTTTTCCTTCAAAGTGATTACAACCTGCGTCACCATTCCAGTGCTCTTAGATTGTTTCTGTACGTTTTCACATACAATGTTGGCAAGAAGGTTTTAAAATTATATGGCAAAAGCTTGATTTAAAAAAAAATAAATCCCTAAACTGGGCCATATGTAGGACATTCCTCTTGGTGATCTCTCTGTATTATGGAACAGCCTCCCAATTTAAATAGAAGTCAACCCAATTCACAAAATTGGATTGGACAAAACACTAGAGAACACCGTTACAGTGTGGGGAGTCATCATGCATACACAGTGCAGATGCACTGCTAAAGGACCTAACTTGCGCATTTGCATCTCTAATGTCTATGATATAATCTCCATTCTACACTGCAATTGTAAAAGAAAGAAATTAATTTATTGGTTTCAAGGAAGTTGGGAGACCAATAGAGGGGTGAAAAAACGAAATCAAATCTTGCAGAACCATGATTCCAAAAGTAATTCAGAAAAGAAAAATCTTGTATGTGTAAGAACAGGGTAAAAGGTTATGGAAGAGAGCTGACGTTCAGCATGCTATTAAAGGAAAAAGTTTACATTGCTAGAATAGTGGCAACAAAGTCACTCCTTGTTTCTATTGTATTCAAAGTATTTTGTTCTCTTCCACTATTCTTTGCCATTTGTTTTTATATTTACTGTTCCATGTACCAATTAAGAATTCTTAGCAGGTCTTCCAAGCAGTAGAAATTCAAATTAGATTACAAAAAGAACCTCAAAAGCAGACTGAGATTTTAAATGGATCATTGAAACCAACTGCAAAATTCTTTTATTGGAAGGGGGGAAGGGTAATGCTTTTTAAGAGTGCCTTAAAATTAATCCAAAATGAGTATCACTTATTTTCAGCATGTCAGATCTGGCAGGTCTACTCTGAGGTTAATGTGAAAATGAATGTAAAAATATTTTAAGCTTTTTATTTGCCTAACTGGAATACGACGAACTGAAAGCTTTGGAAAACCAAGGTGGTATCAACACCACAGAGTAGGTATAGTGCCCTAACATATATTCTATTGAGGGAACAAAATCAGGCTATAAGTTGCTGAAGGGCACGTGTTGCTCCTTCTCCTTCTGCTACTTGGAATAATGAAAAAGGTATTCAGCTGCATGTTACCTGGGGGGATCTGCAGTCCTGCCATGCAGTTGCTCTGCATTGTGTAAGCCAGTTCCAGCCTTCCCCCACCCCGTCTTTGCCTCCTGCCCCATGCTGCCACGGTAGTCACATCTTGACCAGAATGGCAGCTGCTCTTGCACACTTAAACCTGTTATTTTTCACTTGCAAAAGCCAGCAAGTAGTAAACAAGGCAACCTTCAAAAACTGCAGTGTCTGCTGTTAGGGGCGCAGCGGCCTTGTCCGTACCGGCATTTTTTCTGGAGTCCCTCAGGACTGACAAGGACAGTCTGACCCCATCAGTACCAGCGGTGCTGGGCGCACGGCTGCGGGTGAAGCTCCCTCAGCCTGCGCTTTTCGAACGCTGCCATGGAGACGTGGTGGCCTGACGCCACCATGCTAAATTCGCCAGCCACTGGTTTACCTCCATCGGCGCTCCCAAAGTTCTGACAGGAGCTGTGCCCCCACCCATCACCAAGTCTTCAAGTCGCTTGGTCCCAGTTCACTGGGACGGCCAGAAATGGGTGTGAAAGCCAAGCCCACCCCAAATCCACAAAGCCAGGAGGCAGCGAGTCACCTCTGCCCAACCACGGGCACCGGGCTGCTGAGGGGTGAAGGGCAGGAGGTGGCCATGGAGGGGAGGGTGATCCGCTTGAAGCGCTGGTGTGAGGCCTGAGGGGAAGATGATGAGAGAGGCCGGGTGAGGCGGCTGTGGGGTGGCAGGGAGAGAGGAGCCCTCCAGGGGAAGGGAAGCGCTGACTCACTTGGCTAGCAAACATGGTGTCCAAGAGGAGCAAAAACGGGAGAAACTCTCATGAGGGAGAAGGTGATAGCTGCTGGCCGGCCTGTATCGAATTTAGTCGCACGAGCGCTGGACCCCAGGGTTAGCAGTGAACCCTCAGTCATCCCCAAACGGGGATGTGGGTACTTGGATGCATCCGTGCTGAGAAAGCATGATTTCTCAGTTTTTATTTTATTTTTGAAGCACTCAAGTGGCTGAGAGAATTGCCTCTGAAGAAACTGCTACTCTTAGAAAAGCCATCAGCCCACTGCATGGATTTAGTTTATAAAGTAGCTCCCCGTCACAGCAGCAGTGCAGTGGAAGGGGCCTGAAGCTCACCTGCCAGCACAGGACACCGAAATAACAACACTCGTAGCAACAAAAACTTCTGGGTCAACAAACAAAAGTTTGTGAAAAGAAAGAAGGCTTTGAAGTCAGATGTTTGGACTTTCAGCAATTTTGTGAAGTGGTAGCAAAACGCAGGGCAATGGGGAACCAGAGGAAGTTATTTAAAACAGTCAAAAGGCTTTGAATAAAGACTGTTCACAAAGGGCTACTAAGGAAAGTCAGTTGCCAGGAGAGGAGGTGGTAACATCCTGCCAGTCGTGGATGCAAATCCAGTTAGGGGATAGCACGCTGGGGCAGAGCAGGAATAATTGCTCGGTTCTCTTCACAGCATTTAAGTAGTGGGGTGCCTCAAGGTTCAATACAAACAGCAGCATTGTTTAATGTACTTATTGAGGACCTGCTAGAAAGGCTGGATACATAAGAGTGGCAGGCAAGACAAGGCTGGTGGATCATGAGGCACCTCGGTAAGCCTTGACAACACTAAGTAACTGAGTAATGCGTCGGCAGAAGGCATGCAGTGTAGATAAGTGCAGAGTAATGCGCCTTGGAAGGCATGATTTAAACTGTTCATATACACAGATGGGTTCTGAATTAATTGTAACCTTTCGACAAAAAGATTGAGGCATCAGTGTGGACAGCTTAATGAAGATGTCTGCTCAGTGTGCTGCAGTGGTCAAACCCAGAAAATAAACTGTAATAAAAAAATGGATGACAGAAAATATTGTAATACAATTATATAAAACTTTGATAGAAAGTTTCAGTTAGCCAACCTTAGAGGGATGCGGAAGAGAAACTTGCCTACAGAATAAACCGAATGACCTTGTAGAGGTCAGTCCTCAGAAGCGCCAAGTTATCTCCCCTGTTACTGGCTACGGTGCATCCTAGGCTCTCAGCAGGATGATGCCTTTGAAAGAAAGAGTACGTGAAAGTTTGTACAATGAAGGACAGACCAGGCATGGCACGTGGCATGCTTATATATCCTGTTCAATAATAAGGAAACACTCAAAAGGACATAGCTTATCAATGCAGCATATAACTAACCTGTAGAAAACTGGACTTAAACTGTTACTATGGTAAATAGCCTTCCACCAAAACGGAGGAAACTTAAACATGCATTAAAAAAAAAATGGAAACACAGTCTTTGAGCTCATGTAAATTGAGTCAGTCCATTAACTGCTGTAATCAGTAGAACTGATTATATGAGCCAGGGAGGTACCATTTCATCAGTTGTTGTACAGAAAATAAAAATGACAAGGGCCTTCAACTTCCAATGTTGAAGACTCGGCAGGGTTAAGACAGAAACCCCTCAGATTTATGTCTCCATCAGTGATGATATAACTGGCAAGCTGCTTTATATTAGAAGTTTGTCTTCTCAGTTGTACGGCCATGAGGACATTAGTGTTGGCACTGCTAGTAGGCACATAGTGAACTTAGTGTACCAGCAGCTTTTTCTGTGCTATGAATACCTATCTTCAGGCAAAATACATGTGACTGAATTTCAGATATCCTTTTAGCTATTTGTTCTTTCTGAAATCAAGTTCCCTTGTGCTGTGCTAACAAAAATTGAGCCAGGGATAGCCAGACATAATACATGAGCAACAATGAACCTTATATTGCAGTTAAAAATAGCATTAATCAGAGCAGTACACTGAATTTAAGCTGGTATTAGTCACAGAGCTGTTTGTTTTATTCTGCAAGCAACATAAATATTCTTGAGCAATCAGCTAGCCTTGAGAATTTATACACGAAAGACAATGAATGAAATGCTCATAAAACATTGCAAACTGGCAGTAGTTTTGTCCTGAAATGTGGAGAATTTTAGAAAACCTGTAAATGAAAATACAACGTAGTGGATATTTCTCAAGCTCTTGGAGGTGTAAAAGCTATATGTACATGTTTATTGGTAGTAATAGTCCTCTTCCTACCCTGGCACAGGACTGGCAGTGGGCATTGGAAGAACAGTCAATCTCAGGAGGTAGAAGGGTAGGCCAACCTCACACTTGTAGGAAATATTTTACGAAAGATCTTGAAGACCACTTCAGATGGATGTAAGAGCCCTAACACACATTTGTGCTACTGCTGAACACCTTCCATACCAGAGCAAATTATAGGATATTTGTTTTATCGTGCATGGGCATTATAGTGAGAGAAGTTGTTGGACTTAACATTTTCTGCATGAATGGAAATTGGTTATTGGGGTGTCAGAGTCTGGACAGAAGAAAGAGGCTTTGGATGTGGTTATGCAAAGAAGCTGTTGTCAAAGAACATAACTGTGATGGATAACGGCACACACATACACCCATGGCAGGGGGTTGGAACTAGATGATCTTTAAGGTCCCTTCCAATCCAAACCATTCTATGATTCTATGATTCTATGAATATGTTGTTGGACTGCTGCCATTCACCGTGTGAGAGGTTTGGTGGAGGGTATTTCATGTAGCTGCAGGAAATGGGCTATTTGGAAGAAAAATCGCAGTGATCTTCCTGGACAAGAGCTATGAGTATTGAAAGTTTGCAGGGATAATTCATCCTGGAAGGAAGCAAGAGCCTCCAAAGAGTCTTGCAGAGCTATGTGGCAAGAGGCACTGGGAGTGCAATATTTAGGGCACAGGGAAGGCAGACAAGAGAGGGGAGCTTTTTGTCCTGTTACTTGGGTGGGAGTGAGCACTGCAAGGAGATGCTGTCAAGAGGTTATTGGAAGGGTGACCTTTTGTATGACATTAAACGTGCCAAGGTGGACCTTGTCCCCATTGAAGTCAGTGATGATACTGACTATTTCTACTGACATTAAGGTGGCCAGGGTCCCACTCATGATCTGAAATAAAAACAGAAAACTAGGATAGCTTTAAAATCTTTTTGACATCAAATATCCATGGCCATAGTAGTAATACTTAGGCGTTGAATCCAAAAGATCTCTGCTAGGCATTTTCTAGGAGAAGGGTGTCAGTTTTTCCACTTTATAGAAAGAGGAGCTGAGGTCTGTGTGAGACTTTCACAAGTACAAAAGAATTTGGGTGCTTAAGTCTGATTTTCATTACATTGCTGGAATTGGGAGAGGGGGGAGAACAAATACCCTGGCTCCTGGCCTGTTGATGAGACCACTACACAGGCTGTTAAAGGACTTGTTTTCCTTTCTGATTACATGTCACCATTTAAATCCAACAGCTTCTACTTTAAAAGGAAAAGAGTGCATGCTCAATTCTAGAGTAATTAGGTAATGTTGGTATTATGCTCTGAAGCTGTAAAGTGCTAATTTATGTAAAAAGCAAGTAGTAGTCTTATTAGTGCTTGAGTATGATATCATCAGGCTGACGCATAAGAACAGCAAAGTGTGAAAAATCACATGCATCTGCTGTGCCTTTCTAAAAACAAGTTAAACCGAAAGTAATCAATTGAAAAAATCAGTGTATCATAATTTTGCAGCACTCACAAAGATATGTCTGATAAGAAAACAGGGGTTATCTTTATGTTTCCAAATAAGGGTCTACAAAACTTGAGTTTAAACTAGTTTTAGGGAATGTAAGCTATTCTGAACGATTTACTTTGTTCTCATTTCATTATTTTTCAGGTGTCCGACCGACTTAATGTACATATTTTAGAGCAAAACTGGAAACGTACTGAAATCGAGTCTGTCGCTTCCGAATCATATGGCCCATGGAGCAGCTACTTACACAAGTGGAAACAACACTTGCTGGTGCCAACCAAAATGAAAGGCTGAGCGAAAACAGGAAGTAATCCACACAGAAAGTGTGTAACTAATCTTGAGAGGGATGGCAGCAAGCCTCCTCTGCAGCAAGCATTCAGGAAAGAAGAAGCACAGATAGGCATCTTCTACGCTGAGAATGGCCTGTCTGAGCGAGATTAACCCTTGCCACAGAGAACAAAGATAACATATCGGTGTTCCAGAGAAAAACAGTGTGAAGTACTAGATTGAGATGAGACCCAACTTGAAATATAAAGCGTCACAATAGAGGTTTGCAGTAAAAAGGATTACAGGTTCTCAACTAAAGAAATGCAGTGAAAATCCACTGAGAAGACGGGTCAGACTGGAATGATGCCCAAATTCTTCATACTTGCAAAAGGAAACCACACTGGAGAAGGTGTATGAGAAGTAAGTTGCCTAAAATGCTGAACGAGATGACAAGGTTTATTGCTTACAAATTCTTCTGAACCCACAGCATATTCGTAAAGGCCTGGAATGAATGCTGCTGCCATTACCACACAGTACACAGATTATAATTATTTAATTTAGGAGAAAAAACATAATCAAATCAAAGGAGAAAATGTAAGTGAAACTGCAACTGTCTACTGACAATGTGTGACACGTGACCAACACCACAGCTGCTTGTAACCCTTTATCATCACAAGGAGGATTAAACTACTTCCCCATTTATTTAAATAAAATTCCAAGTGTCAAGGATGCTGGAGAAGCCTTAATGACCACAGTAATTATACTGAAGAACTACTTTCCTACATCCTACAACACTGTTTCGGCACGCACTTGTTTGCTGTACACTGAACCCTTGCAGAGTCCCATGGAAGTCAGTACTTCTCATGTGATTTAGAAAGATTCTGCTGCACATGATACTGTTAGGTCCAATACGCGCATCCAAAGTATGTGCTTACCCAAATCTAAACTGACGTACAGCAACAGAACACTTCTCTTATATAACCATTGTGTTAATTTTACTATTTCTTCATGTCAGAACTGTTGGCATTGCAAAGGAAAAATGTGGACTTAATCAATGAAATAATATAATTGCATTTTAGATTGAGTATTATTAAATTCCAGGCTAGACACACAGAGAAGTGTCTCGAGTGGACTGTTGTGCTGCAAAGATGCGACCACCTGGAAACCCAGTCCCACGTACAGACCGTTGTTGGATTTAAGTTGCATCAATTTGATCAGTTGGTGGTTTGAGAAGTTAAGATTCTGTCAGTCTTACTCATACTGAGAAGTATCTTACTTCCTGCGCAGCCTCACTGATTTAAAATAGAATATTTGCATGCAGATACGAGACAGTAGGGTACAGTGTGAAATGATCTGCCTAAAAATGTGACTGTTAATTGTGTGTATAAATGTATCCTGGATTGGGGCCTATATTTGTAATTGTAAATCTTTCTTTTTTTTTTGGAGCATTCCAATTCATTCTAATAATAAGCTTCAATTATTTGGTGGGCTTCAGACAAATTACTTGTCAACTACCAGTTCAATTAATTACAGAATGTATGCAATGAACACTTTAGGTGTAATCATCCAGGTCTAATACATACTTAGAAGTATGTACTCTACTTTCTAATAGTTTTTAATTAAATAAAACATTTCATTCTACCTGAATTTTTTTTTAAAGTCTTTGTTGACCCAAAACAGTACTATTATTACTTGGCTCAGTCTCCAAATGGAACAAAATTTTGTTGATAGTCTAGCCGGTGACTGCTTTCCTTCTCTGTGCTCTATTTAGACCTGGTGTCATTTGGTTTACTACAGAAGCTAATACCACTTTCTCAAAGTCACCTGAACACTTTCCTTTTGTTATTTCTGGTTCCCACTGACACCCGAAACTAAAGAGTAGCAAAAAGGTCTGCGTTGGGGTTCTGTGTGACAGAATACAAACGGAACGATACTTGATCAATGGTTCACTTATGTGTGTGTGTATTTTTGTATGTTTACATCCTCTTGAGCCTCTTCAAGAAATAATGTTCTTAATAAGTTTTCCCATGTTTACAGAGTTACTTTTGCAAAGAAGATACCTTGCAGTGAAATTACCCTTAAGGAAGAACCTCGGTTGCAATCACACAAGCTTGAAGCACTGCGCGAGAGGCATAATGGTAAAACAATGGAGCTGGTCACCCTTCCGAAGACATTCTCACAGGAATAAGACGATGCAGATGAAGGGTGCAAAGCCACATTCATTATTACTGAAATAAAATATACCAGCATGTTACTATCTTGAGCCATCTAAACAAACAGGAAAAGGTGGGTGGGGAGAGAGTACCACAATTTGCATAGCCTGTGTCCCTTAATTTAGAAGAGCACTTTGATGTGTACATCTTTGGTTCCTGGCATACCAACAAGGTATGCAAGCACATGAAACCCTCTAACATACCCCCAAATGCTTCAGGAAATGTTCCTTGCTCTGGGTAACTCTTTGCTTTTCATAAAGATTTGTTGCTAACAAATACAGTGGTAACCCCCACTCTCAGCAGAGTAACCACTTCCAATCAGCACAGAGATGGATTACTGTGTAAAACCTGGCAAAGAAAAAATAAGTCCCGTGCTGACGGATGGAGATAGCGCATACTCTGTCTCTCTCTGCATTTCCACCGACTCTCCCACACAAGCCAGCTGTGAGGAGCGCAGTATGGATTTGCTTTGACATCACTCCAGTAACCCCTTGTAACAAATGCCACCAACTGAGAGAAATCCCCAGTGGGCCATCTCTTCCACACTCGGGCTGCCTACCTCACTGACCAGTAGCCTTTCCCAGGAGACCAGACTGTTGACATGGGAGGGCAGATGCTCAGCTCTGGGGAATGCCTGGCTGGTGTCTGGACCGTCAGAAGGGAGCTGTGATGGCTTTAGGAAGCTTCTGCCTGGTATCGAAAGTGAACCGAGTTAATCCTGTTTTCTGGCATAGTCTGGACTTTGGTGCTGTTCAAACAGCTGAATTTGCCAAGGTAATTCCTTCCTACCTGGATACTCGGAGGATCTCATGCCCAGATACATGGTTAATCTTGTGTCCACTCTTCCCCCAACCCCACAATCATGTAAGAATAATAGGTCTCTCAGTAAATCGAACTCCCTTCTAGTCAAAACCCCTGTGTTTTCACCCCACAGGCAAAAAAAAAAACCACTGTTTTTCTCACAAAGGGAATTCCTAGGAGAAAAAAAAAAGGCATGTTGAGAGACCAAAACTGATTTCTCTACTTCCTGGGTGCCCATCTGGAACACACTTGTCATGTTCATTGTTTTTCCTTGGGGTGGGCAGTGAAACCAGCAACAGCCATCCAGCTCCCTGCTAGTAAAGAAAAAGCTGGGAGCCTCCTGCGCCACAGTTCCCTCCCAAGCACCAGGTGCTCCGGGGAAGGGTGGGATTGAAGGAAGCTGCGAGGAGGACGTCAAAAGCGAGAGCAGACAGAAAATCGTGGCTTGTCTTCTCAATAGCACAGCTTAATCATTTCTACAGAAAGGGCATTTCTTCCAGGATATCATTCTAATATAAAATTTCCTATCAGATAACCCTAGCAGATGTCCTGAACTGGGTTTTCCTGGCCGCTTTGTGAGAGCGTGGGAGGGAACACATAGAAACTCACCTCCACGGTGATCTGGGACAGACAAGTCACAGAGAGTTAGGGATTATATTTTCAGAGTTGCAAAAAAGGACTTAGGAGATCCAAGTCTCCCTGAAATCCCTGGGTATCTTGTTCCAGTGATATATCCCTGGAACTACAAGTATTCAGCCAGCTTGAACATTTCCAGTAAAAACCTGGAAAAACACCATCTGGGATTCTCCTTTTTGATTTTCCTTTCCTTCCATTCACCGCACTGTGCAGACGTTCCAGTCTGGAAGGAGTGAGCGGGGCCACATCTGCAACCCACCCTCAGTGCCTGCCTGACCTTCCGATCCAAAATGTTAACACCCAACTGAGGATCCATCTTTTCCCATCTTTTCTGTTGTCATGTTTGATATTTCTCAGTGATTCTTCCTAGATGGGCACAGCAGTCACATTCTGCTTTCAACTCTACTCAGATTCTTCACTGAGGAGCGACTCTGTGAACCCTGCTGCTTTCATTCCCGCCCCTGGCCATCTCCGGCATTCTCCCAATATGCAGTGCCCTGCTTTCTTGCTGTCTGACTGAAGAACCAACTCAGGTATGCAGAAGACTTTGAAGAATACGAGTGAAAAGATTTCTTTAGATAACGGTGGCTTAGATCAGGAGAGGCAAACAGCTGAGGTTCGAGGCTCCCTGCTAGCTCAGTGGTGATGGGCTCATGCTTTGTCCCGCATTCCCCTAGCTGCCTGTCACCAGTCTTCCAGCCATTTTCTGGAAAGCAACCAACTGATTGTGTTCCCACTTTGCTCTGGCCTTAAACAATGACAAACTGGGCTCGTCTGGCACCGCTCTGCTGAGCCCTATCTGGACCCCATTGCAACCCTCAATGAAGAAAGTTCCGTCCTGCCTAATTCTTTGTATGTGGGCTGTAAATACCTGAAGATCCGTTTTGTGTGAGTGAGGTGTCATGGAGGCTGTGACTTCCCCACCAATTCTGGCAGTCTCATGCCAGTTCTCCATAACTCACTTCGGCAAGCTGGCAGCTTCCAGCAACTGAAAGCCAAAAATAGGAAAGGGCATTTGCAGGGCGGTGATATGATGTGTGCTTGGCTTTAAAAAGGATCGCAAACTTAAGGCAGTGGAGAGCAAAAAGGCATACCAGTATCACCATGGATATGTGACATTAAACAAACCACTTGTCATGATACACAGCTGACTACTTGCCAAATGGAACAAGATCTTCTTATTATTCATTGTTTTGTCCTGCAAAACCTGCACAGCCACCAGAAGGAAAAATCTCCAGAAAGGTACTGTCACTTTTCTGACCATCCCTGGCTGTACTGGAGGTCTTGGTTCAATGGCAACTCCCAAACGTCCACCTACTCACTTGCATTTGAAGACCAAAAGGTAAAATCATGGTGGGCACCCTACTTAATCGCTGCCGGAAAGGGAGCTGCAGGGTAGGTCACTTCCTCAAGGTAACTCTGACACTTGAAAAGCTTCCTGCCCTCTCAGGGCTTTGATTCTATCCCTGCTGTCCCTCACAGCTGGGATGTCAACCGGGAATTTTTCTGGCATCTTGTATGTGCCCACCCACTGCCACCCACCCACGTGGCTTTGGGCAGGGAATTGCGTTTCTCCTCTCATCCTCCATACCTTGCTGCACCCGGGAACCCAACTCTGCTTCCATCCCAGGGGGAGACGAGCTGGGGCTAACCCTCCTTTTGGTTTCACCTTCATAGTTCACTGCAGCCAGGTAAGGGCCTAGCCCACCCAAAAGGGGCTGAGCCCACCAAAAGGGCAGCCACATGGGCAGCATCTCTAAGTATCCCATTGGCCCTCACCTGCGCCTCCCCAGGGAGGACCTCCTGCAGGAGCAGAAACCCCATCTCAGCCTACACGATGGACGCTTTGACCTCAAAAGACAAGCACACAATTTCTTGTGTCCTGCCTACCACTGCCCCCTCGGCGAGCCCGTGGGCAACTGGAAGGGGGAAAGCAGAGAGGGGGAGCAGAAAGCCAGGTGAAGGCACTATTGAAAATAGGCCACCATCCCGTGCTTCCCTGCGGCAGCCTCCGCCGACCCCTTGGCACTTCCCCACAACTTGGGCACGGCCGCCCTCCGGAAAGGAGCTGGTGGATCTGGAGCAAGAGGCAGGAGCGCTGGTCTCCGGGGGGGTTGCGGGGGGCTTGCACACGCGTGGCCCTGACTGGGCGATGCTGCGAGGACACGGGGAAGTGACAGGGGACAGGAGACATGCCCAGCCAGGGCCATTGCCTTTGCAAAGCGCGTACCCACCCGCACCAGCGCGTACCCACCCGCACCAGCACAGCCTAAACCTCGACAGCATGTTCTGTTTTTCTTTGCCATTCCAAGAAAAAACAATCATAAATAACGCTAATAAACCCCACCAACACGGCCAAGGGCAAGAGTGAGTGGGCACTCGGCCCGCAGACCCCGAGCGGCTGTGGGGCAAACACGAGAGATGCAGGGGGGGGCGGTGGTGGTGCCGGCACCCCACACACACTTCCCGCATGGGGCGCCTGTGTCTCTGGAAAAAGGTGGCTCTCGGATCTCGCCGCCGGGAGAGGGGCCGGCCCCGGGGCTCCCACGCGGGTCTGGGGGGTTTCACGCCGGCGGGGCCGGCACCTGCACGGCGGCCGCGCCGGAGGGGCGGACCTCGCCCCGCCCGGGCAGCGCTGCCGGAGGGAGCGCGCAGCCCCACGCGTGTCCGCGGCCGCCGCGCTGCGGCGACACGAGCGGACAAGGCGGGATGGAGCCCGGAGATGCCCGAGCGCGGAGCCGGTCGGAGCCGTGGCCGTGGGCGGTGGCCTCCGCCGTGGCCGCCCCGTGGGCGGGTGAGCGGCCGTGGGCTCGGAGGGGGCCGCGGGGCGCTGCTCCCTGCCGCCCCGCCGCGCAGCCCCGCTTTGTTCCCGGGGGGGGCGGGGGGGAGATGTGTGTGAAACGCGGAGCGCGGCGCAAGCCACCCACAGACACGCGTGTCGCCTAGCCGGGGGGAGCGGGCTGCTCGGGCGCCTTCCAGAGCCGCCTGGCCCCTTCCCGCGTGTCTCCCTGCACGCGTGTGCCCCTCTGCGTGTGCGCGCTGGGTGTTGGGTTTTTTTTTTTCCTGTCTTTCTTTCTTTTTTTTTCCTTTTTTTTTTTTTTTTTTTTTTTTTTTTTCCCCTCGCTTGCTCCAGGTTTTACTTCTGGTTGCCTGTAAGGGTTTTGCTCCTCCCTTCTGAAATCCTATATTAGCCGTGGCCAAAGCTGGGTAAGAAACACAGCTCATTGTTGGCAAGTGCCGATGAGCCTCGCCGAGGAGTGAAAAACAGCTCCGGGGCTGCGGCAGCGATCGCAGCGCCGGGCACGTAAGCGCCGAGGAGAGGAGAGAGGAGAGAAGCCGGGGAAAGCCCTCTCTATGCTGGGTGACTTTTGCTGACTGCTTCCACCGCCACCTTTGAAGCAAAAGAAGAAAGAAGCCGGGAGGTGAGTGCGGTGGTTCTCGTAGCTGGTGCCGGGTGTCCCTTTTGTGTGCAACAGGAAAAAAAAATGTGACTGTTTAAACACGCGAGGAAAGGTATTTCTCAGCTGCCCGGCTTTACCTCCTCATCGGTGCATTGCTGCATTTTTATTTTTATTTTTTTTTCCCAAAAATAATTAGGACTTAATTCTAAAAGTTGCTGACAGCGGCTAGGTGGGACTTCCCAGTTCTTTGCTCCTTCCCCGCAAGTTCGCGAGAGCGCCGTGGAATACCCGCTGCCTTCCCGGGCGAAGCCGGGGGGCTCGGGCGCCTTTTGAAGGTGCGGGGAGGAGGCGGCTGTTGCCGTATGCAACACTTTCCGCTGATAGGTATGCACAACTTGGAGTGGGAAGGCGTGTTGCTCGCCGGATTAGCGGAGGGGACTGGGATTTTTGTACTGCAGACTCCCCTTTTATTTTTCCCTTTGTATTCCACGGTGAAGGAGCCGCGGTAGGGGATTTTTTTTTTTTTTAAATTTTTTAATTTTTTTTTCCCCGACCCCCGAGAAAAAAGAGGACGGCGGGACCGGCGAAGTCGTTTCTCCCAGGGCCAGGCAGATGCAGCCCGTCCGGGAGAGGGCGGCTGGATGTCCGAGGGTGTTATTTTTCCTAATGTATTCACACGCTAACTTTCCAGGTGGGCGATGGCGGACCACATGATGGCCATGAACCACGGGCGATTCCCCGACGGATCCGGCGGGCTTCACCACCACCCCGCGCATCGGATGGGCATGGGGCAGTTTCCCGCCCCCCATCACCACCACCAGCAGCAGCAGCCGCCGCAGCAGCACGCCTTCAGCGCCCTGATGGGCGACCATATACATTACGGAACCGGGAATATGAACGCGAGCAGCGGGGTGAGGCACGCCATGGGGCCGGGGGGCGTGAGCGGAGGGCACCCGGCCGGCAGCATGCCGCCCCCCGCCCGCTTCAGCGGCTCCCAGTTCATGGCCCCCCCCGTCGCCAGCCCAGGAGGGCAGCTGAGCGCCAGCATGCAGCTCCAGAAGCTGAACAACCAGTACTTCAGCCACCACCCCTACCCCCACAGCCACTACATGCCGGACTTGCACCCCGGTAGCCACCAGCTGAACGGCAGTAGCCAGCAGCAGCATTTCAGGGACTGCAACCCCAAGCACGGCGGCGGCGGCGGCGGCGGTGGCAGCGGCTTGCCGCCCGCCGTCCCCCACGTCCCCGCGGCAATGCTGCCGCCCAATGTCATAGACACTGACTTCATCGACGAGGAGGTCCTCATGTCCTTAGTCATCGAAATGGGGCTGGATCGCATCAAGGAGCTTCCCGAGCTGTGGTTGGGACAGAACGAGTTTGACTTCATGACAGACTTCGTTTGCAAACAGCAGCCCAGCAGGGTGAGCTGCTGATTCATTTAAAACAAACAAAGGACTTTCTATCGGTGCGAATGAAAACATTCCCCTAGACACGGTGTCTCACTTTTCAGGGCTTGAAAAGGTGAGAATCTGGAAAGCAGAGTCAACTATGCGCTTGTATAAATTCTTTTTTTTTTCTTTTTTTTTCCCCCTCCTTAAATCGCTGCCACTTTTTTGTAGCTTTGACATTCACGTCCCCTCCTGTAGTAATAATTTCTAGCAAACTCTGCCTTTTTATGTTGGCCACCCCCCTCCCCTCCTCGCTCTCTTAATTTCCTCGCAGTAACGTGCCCATAATTCCCACAGTGCTGAACTGTTAGATATTAATCTCGGCAAATTACTTAATCTAGTGGATTTTGTAAACGATGATTTCCAATGACTTGAACTGCATTCAAATTCTGAGCGAACAGGGAAAAAAATGCATTAGTTGGTTGCATGAACTTTGAAGGGCAGATACTACTGCACAAATGCTGCCATCTTGCTTAATTTTTAACTATGCATTGCAGTGCTGACTAATAATTTTTTTTTTTTTTTTAATACGCTAAACTGGAAGCTTAACAGATGTGGGCCAAACCTTTCCAGATCAGGAAAAGTAATACTGTTACTTAAAAAGTCTGCTACCCATTCCCCCTCCCCCATATGTACAGACAATAATATGGTGTGGATGGAATGTTGACTAGTGGCAAACATTTCACAGATTATTTTTTTTTATTTTGTTTCTGTCTTCAGCATTTTGACACTGTGCTAATATAGTTTATTCCGTACATTAAAAGATACTACTGTGTTGAAAGCTTTTCAGGAAATTTTGACAGTATTTTTGTACAAAACATTTTTTTGAGAAAATATTGTTAATTTATTATATTTTAATTTGCCAATGTCAATAAAAAGTTAAGAAATGCTTTAGTTTTTCTAGAAGTCATTTACCAGTATTTTTTTCTTCAAAACTCTTCCCCACTGTCCCTGGTAAGTGGAACATCTATCTGTACAACCGTGTTGGTGTGCAAAAAGACATTCCAAAATAGAAAGTACACTACACCCATATATATGTCATGGTGAACTCGGTAGGTGAGCGGGATTTGAACATACTTACAGCATAAAGCCTCATACGTAACATTGTAATATGCCTGTCAGTGTGGTTTTATGAAAAATGAAGTTGCCGAGGCGCAACTTTTTTGTGACTTGCCAACATACTTGCTTTAAATGTAGTTGTCCAGAGTTATGATGCATAAAGTATTTATTATATTTATCTATTAAACTTGTAATTTTATAAATCTGCTTTCATTTATATAGTAGACTTTGTTCTTTTGTATATTTGTTATCTCACCTGGAAGAGCTATGTAAAAAGACCAAGCGCGTAAAATGCAAGTATTTGTAACTTGGGAAGGGAGGGTGGTGGGTGTCGTCCCGCCCCTCGCACCTCACAGGGTTAACACGGGAGGTTGCTGCATCGATCCAGATCTGATTGTGCTTCATTTCCAGTGACTTAGGAGAACGGGCATATATCCTTAAAATATTCCACCGTGGGACATCTCCAACCCTTCTGTCCCAGAAATTGCTACCAACTAAAGCCACGGGCAAATCCATAGAGGTCTACTTTAAACATTTGGGAGGAAAACGCCCATTATTATAAGGTAATTGACACCTTGCTCCTTTAGTGCCAACTGTTGCAGCCCTCTGCCCCCACTCAGCCTTTGGCAAAGCTCCCGCACAAGTTATTACTTCAGCGAGGACTCTGGGATCAGGACCCTAATAATACATGTAATCCCCTTTAGCCACGCTTCCCAGGTTCGACACAGGAGCGATACCACTGTGCTTACTTTTTGCTTATTTTTTCAGCCATGTCTTCTGAATTTAATAGGAAGAAAAAACAGCATAGTAGATGTTAAATTTTAAACATGGGCACGTAAACAGGGGAGGATATCGCCACACAGTGGGAGTGTAAATAGGAGTGCTTTGGATCAAGCTGGGAAATTAAACTGATTACTATTGCTAAAATTGTCCCAGATGGTGAGAAAAGTGATAGTTGACCTTCTTTGCCTTACAAACACGAAGCAGCTAGTATCTTTTGTGAATGTAAAAAAAAAAAAAATTATGCTTGTATTAAAGTATTATCAAAAGTAGAAAGAAGTGTACACTTCTGGGAAAACTCCCTGCAGGTGGTAAGAGCCCGTTCTTGAGCAACTATCAGCACCCAAGAATTTAGAAAAAACAACCTTCTGGTTTCAGCCAGTGATTGCTAATGTTTTGTGACAGTAAATTTAACATCAAATGGCAGCGAATCATAACGTATCAACTCACCAATAACGTAAAAGAGCGTTGAGAAGAATACAGCTGTAGTTTTAACAGCCATTGCCCAACTTGCCACTATATAAATCCTTTTTCCATTTCCAGGCTGTTCTGCACATGATGCATTGCCCTCTTCTGCTGGAGTTGGGGAGGATACCAAATCTCATAGATGTTTAAAGCCTCCACCATTAACCCAAAACAAAAGGGAATACTCTCGCTTTAATGATATAAGCACTTTTGCTTCATAAAGTTGGTTAAACAACAGGTTCTTCACAGCTGAGACATCACTACTTAAGTCTGTCAACATTAAATCCTTCCATATAAGCTTTTCCAAGAATAGGCAGTTTTCCGGGCACGCTGGTAGAGGCTATTTGCGTATGACTCCTTGTAAAACTCCTGAGAGCTGCTGCCTCTAAACAACAAGCAGCTACTGAAAGCACTGGCTTTGGGCAAGGCATCGTCAAGGAGTTTTACAATTTCTTAAAAGTAGACCCCGGGGAAATTTGCAAAACAATCCTATTGCCTACCTTGTCCCTTAATTTCTAATGAAGAGTCAGATCCCAGTGGATGGCGCAGCTACGTATCTTCGTATTCATAATATCATCCACCAAGCGATATTGGGAGCCTGACCCTCATCTTCCTGGCGTGAACCCCTTGGCAATGCTCCCACTGGCTGAAGCAGTAACAGGCCTTCCAGTAGATCCCCTCCAGCCTCCACACTGTTTAGAAACGCGCCGCAGTAATTTATTATTTGAACCCAGCGATTAGTGAAAAAATGCACGGTGACCCAGTTTTCCAGCCACCGCCAGATCCTCGCGAAGGACGGACGTTGCCGTCTTGCATCCCATTAAGTTGCTCTCAGCACAGGAAACCTGACCTCTGGACTTTGGCTGTTTTTCAAAAACTTCCAACATGGTACATGAGATCTGCTCCTCTGTAAGCCACCGCCAGAAATAGACGCGCCGCTTTATTTGGAAGAGAGATCAGCCCTAAGCCGCCCCGCCACGCAAGACACGCGCGGCGGAAAATTAGATGCCGATTAACGCAATCCTCCGCCTTTCCCCCCCCCCCCCCACGTCCCCAGGAATAAGGAATTCACGGGTGGGCGCCGGGGCGGGCGGCCGGAGGTAGCGGTGGTGGTGGTGGGTCGGCTGCCCCCTCACGGCCGGGGCTCCGCCGATGCAGGCTGGGGCCGCTGCGGGAGGCCCGGGCGCAGTTCCCGGCGCGGTTCCCGGCGCGGTTCCCGGCGCGGTTCCCGGCGCGGTTCCCGGGGCGGCCGCCACCTGCGCCACGCGACCGGCGGCACCAGGGCGCCCCCTTTCGGGTGGCCGCGCTCGCTGCCGCCGCCCTCCCGCGGGCGCGGAGGGACCGGCAGCGGACCGGCAGCCGCGCCTCCCCCCGCCCCGAGTCGGGGAGCTCCTTCCCCCTACCGCGTTGGGCTGTGCCGGGGGGCGGGGGGGGGAGGAAGGGCACGTCCCGCAGCGAGAGGAGCCGGCCCGGTGCCCGTCAGGGCCCTGCCCAGCACCGGGCACGGCATGGCACGGCACGGTGGCCCCAGGGGGTGCGGAGCCTCCCGAAATTTCTCGGCGTGGGTTTAGAGAGCAAGCAAACAAACCTTGTGAAAACATGCCTGTTGGTCTCAGGTTATGGTTTTTTTTTTTAAAAAAAAAAAGTTATATAAACGAGGATTATCCCCTGCTTATCTTGTCTTGCTAGGGGGATTGGAAAATTCCAACATCTGGATTTGCAGAGTTCCTTTCATTTGTTTCTTTTTTTGCTTTCCTTTTTTTTTTTTTTTTTTTAAGTTTTTCCCCCGGGGGATGTTTTCCACACTCCAGATCTGCTAGAGAAGTTGGATATGAAGCCCAGCGGATCTCTGGTGTTTGGCCCAAGGCTATGGCATGTGTCTGTGGAGCCGCACCAGAATACTTCTTCAGGGCAGGGGTAGCTTCTGCGTCATCTTCCCATAGCAGCAGACCAAGGCCAATACTCCCTCGTATTGGAAATCTCATCAAAACTGTGGTGGACATGGGCATGGAGGGGAGAGAAATGAAGTCAGAAAAGCAGTTCTTGTCCCTGGACCTACATTTATCCTTTTTGAAGACTTCATTTCCTCCAAAATACTCTCTGCGGGGTTACCCCAGACAGGAATAAGAAATGCCAATGTTACGGATCTGGGCTACACACACCGACCTTAACCTGATCTATTTCTGTATCATCGCTCATAGGGATAGTAGTGTGAACAAGGACTAAGTAACATTGACAGGAGCTGTTTAAATGATAAGACAAAGTATTTTTTAAATAGTCAGGCAAGTATATTTGTCAGATAACACTGCATGTGCAATAAAAGTAAGATGAGGAATCAAAGGAATTTGGAACCCAAGGCAGCAGCATTTTCTCAGGGTTTCATGTATTCTAAGTGCATCATTTTGTCAGTACAGAGGAGGTGTTTTACATAGTTTCTGAAAATATATTTACACATTTCAATATGGTGCCACTATTGTGCTCGCACACAAGATAAAGTTGAGTCTCAGTAAATGCAACAATAATGAGATACATCAAATGACTGAACAGATGAGCCACTGGTATGGTAGCTTCTCTGTTACTCTCTTTGCCTCATTTTAGAAAGAAATTTGCAACACCAGGTTTTTAATAGAGACGGATCAGGTATTGCAGTCCCTTTCCATCTGCTGTGCCTTTCCCCCTCTTAAAAAATTACAGAGGGGCAGTTTCATCACAAGCCTGAAACAGATTTTGAAAGACACATATTTACCATATTAAAAATAAGCAAAAGATTTTCCAGATTATCAGGCTTCATAAAATGCTGACCACTTTTCTCACCTTTTTCTTTCACCAGGCCATTTTGTTTTCTCCATCTATTGACGTGTTCATTTGGCAAGACTTTACCTATTTTCTCAGCAATAAAGTAAAATAAAAGAAACTTTCTGAATTGTCAAGCTCCTAAAACCGTGGCTGAAGTTATTAGTGTGAGTATACACAGCATTTCTTAAGCTCAAAAGCTAAATATTTAGCAGATGCTTGTCCCAAGAAGATGCTGAAGGTGCACCTACTTATGTGCAGTTTTGACCAAAAGCCTTCCAACAATTGCACGGTGAGTTTCCTACTGCAGCCAGCTTCGCTAACGCTAATGCACTGCGCAGGAGAGGGTGAAGTTTCTGAAAGTCTATAAAACATCTTATCCGCTGCTGTTCAAACAGAAGTTACACAGAGAATTTCAGATCTCACTCTCTCTCTCTGCTGGAATAAGTATTTAAAGGCTTGTTACTCAAAATCTTTTCTGCTTTCTTCCAGCTACGTTATTTGGTCTAATAATTGATATTATCTCTGTCTACAAACCTTATACAGTTATATGTCCTCCATCGACTTCATATGAAGTAAAGTATGTATTTGAAAGCAGGAATATATCCTTGGGAATTTCCAACCACAGGAAATGACACCATGCCTCTGCACGCATCCGCTTTATACGGAAGATAAATAGTTACATTTTAGGTCACTTATAGGATTACCAGGGTTACTAGTTATATTTTGGGTTGCTTCTGGGTTGCTTCTCAGCAGGCTACACTAAGGCGAGCGCGTGATCCGACATGGAGATGAAGGGCAAGGTTTGAACACAGGTATGGAGATGAATATAAAGCCTTCCTAAGTAGTAGGCAGAAAAAAAAATTATTTGTGACCATCACAGAGAAAGTTTTAGGGGATGGGTCTGAGAGCCAGCCCTAACCCACAAGCTATAAACAGGTGCCTGCCTCTGGAGTGATGGGGACAGCTTGGTTTTGCTTGTCATGTCTGATGGGGCACAATGTACACCGGAGAAGTGAAGAATTTGAGAAAACATGAGGTGTTAACTTTCTTCACAGATGAGTATTTACAACATAAACCTGAATTTGCTCTGCGGGCTGTAAGTGAACAAAGCTGCCGTCGGGCGGAGCCGATGAAGCCTGCAGTCCTGTGTGCCGGCTGCTCTGCTCTTGAGGATGGACATGGTGTCCGTGTCCTTGCTCCTGGAAGACAAGTAGGAAGCGGTCCCATTCCCATCCCAGTCAGCCACCACACTGAAAACCACTGTAGCCAAAAGATGTACCTGAAGCTTGTGCTCAGTCCTGCTTCTGAAAAACACCTTGTCTCTTTTTAAATCCCCTGTAATCCAGTATCTCAACCTCGTCTGGTGGGATTTCCTTTCTGTGGCCAGGCCCTGTGCTTTCTCGTGTCCTCACTTCAGTTTAATCAGGGCAAAGACAGGCCGCTGAAAGCGTTGGAGGTGGTAGCGTGTTTGCTTTGGGACGTGCGGTCAGCCGGTGCGGTGGTTTATTGCAGCCGTGCCCTCGGATGGTAGGGGAAGGCGACAGCTGGTCTGTCACCAGTCACCTTGAGTGTGACTTTGCCCTATAAGGACACAAGCAACCTCTGACGGGCGTCTCGGCCTGTCCCCAGCTTTGCAGACAGGGACCTGCTGCAGGGCAGCCTGCTGTCCCATCGCGTGGCTTCTTTTCCTATTTCTTAGCTCTCCCCTTTTGAGAGAGGGTCCTCTTGCCCGACTTTTTAATCAAGTGCTTTACGCGAAAGACAGCAGTGCACAGATAATCACACAGATTTTTGAAAGTGGCTGTTTAAATTGTTGATACGTACTTGGAGGTGCCTGGTTTCAATTCCCTGTTTATATATTGAAACAGAGCAAGAGTAATTTAAAATGACAGATAAACCCAGGCTACCGGAGTGGCTGCAGAAAGGCTGCAGTACCCAGAGTTTGTCCACTAGGTGTAGCTGAAGCCTCGCGTTTCTTATTGATTAAAGTAGTTAAAAGAGCAGCCTTTTAATTTGATTTATCGTGTACATTTTAACCGAATGAAATGCAGTCAGAGTGAATAGCGATGGATGCTTATGGAGTAGAGCCTTTACCTAATGCAAGAATCCCATCTCGGCAATTCCACAATGCCATCAAAAAAACAGGTTAATACGCACAGGGTTCCTTCTAGTCCAGACCTTCTAGTCCAGGAGTCTTTTTGACATCATCTATTTTACATGTAAATATCACAAGCAATAAAGTCTTCTCCATAGAAAGCTATTAGAGGACTTGGGTTTGGTTGTGTGTTTTTCCCCCAGGCTCTACTACCCCAAGGGCTGTGTTTAAAAGAGGCTGGTCCCCCAGAAACCAGTGAAGCAGAGCACTTCTAAATTCCAAAGCTGAACTCTCAGTTAGTATTTTGGCCTAAGAAAGAAAGAGACAATACTTTGCTTCCTTGCCTGGCCTTCACATTTCTCTAGCTCTTTCTGTACATAACAGTTTTGCCCTGAATGGTATCCTCATTGCTTTGATTGGAGATAAGGCAAAACAAGAAAAGACCTAGTGTGTAAGCCAAATTATTCATTTTGTTGTTGTTGTTGTTGTTGTTGTATTTTATGGTCAGCTTTCAAAAGGCAGTGATCTTGATTTATGAATTGTGAAGATTAACAGGAATTAAGATTATTATCCACCTGTGATTTTCCCAGGTAAGCTTCGTCACCAAAATCTAGATCAATGGTGCTCTGGGTCTAGTTCTGACCAAGATATCTGCTTGGCCAATGGCGTCCAAGTCAAAAATCAAGGCTTGACTGATGACTTACTCAGTATAGCTATACCCTTGGCATCCCTTTTGGAGTGCAGGCAGTACTTTATGCCAAAACTGCATTGCATATTCTAAGTCTAATGTTGTTATTTCAGTTTCCCCTAAGTCACCCCACCAGAGTCCGTGGGCCTAGAAGTGCTCTGAACACATTATTCATTTTAGGAGGACTATACATTGCTTGGCCAGGGTACACCATAGGGGTGTAAATCAGTCTCAGGTCTTGTAAGTCCTTCTTGGGCCTCTGGAGTGGTGTTGCTGGCATCCCTGCCTGAACAGGTTAAAGCATTGCATGAGCGCAGCAGTGTAGGTGCAGATATAACCCATCCTCTGTAACTCCAACACCTCATGTTACGATGATTTTAAATTGGACTAAGTCAGGATTCACAATCACTGCAATGACCAGGAGTCTATCTGAGGTCCTTATTAACTTAATTCAAATATAACAACGTATTTGAGTGTATTCTTAATGCGGTGTTTAGGCCAGGAATGGATTAGGGTATTTTCTGATCCATATTTTCCTCTGATATTAGCTTATTGTTACTGTTATAATCATTCTAATAATGATTTAGTGGGACTTTCTGATGGCTATTTTTCATCAGCATAAGTTGAAATAACCTGAAAAGGTCTTCTTTCTTAGCTTTGGTGGATTTTTTTGCATCACTCTGGTAGCAAGTGGCCTTTAACTACTGAAAAGGAAAGCAAGGTAGGTGGAAAGCCGAGTTAGACGTTTTCTGCTGAATCTGATTGACTAATATTTTCCTAATTTTTTTTCTCCCCCACAAAAATGAAGAGCTCCAAACTGCTTTTGGTCAGTGGCTTTTACCAGCCTCTTTCATTGTGAGGAAATTGCATGTTACTTTTTAAGGAAACATAACTTCACGCATGCTGAGTTCTTCACTTTCATGTATGTCGCATCTTAGGAGTACAGGCACTTTTCTCTTTCTGGTTGTTCTCCTAAAACAATGAAGGAATAGATAGATATAGTATTTAACGTCCCAACCAATTCAGGCTGCCAGTAAATCCATTGTTATGGGGGTAGTGGGGGGCAGGTGGTTCATACTTGCCTTTAGAAAGGCAAGTTGCCAGTTTGTGCCGGCTTGTGCCAGCAGTTACGGGGTTCGTGATTCCTCAGTATTTGTTGCCTGAGATGGGTGATCATTCCAAAATGCTGCATTTCTCTCTTCTTCCACTTTTTTGATGATGGTTACCTGGAAGACTGATGACCTGTGGGTATCCTTGACACCTGACTGTCTAAGATGGAACAGCATGACAGAATAGGACTTTGAAATCGATAAAGTGTCCAAAGGACCCAGCTAGTCAAACGGTAGTTGGTGACATAAAAGGAAAGCAAAGACAGAGCAAGCCAGGTTTAACAGAGCTGTATCTTCTCCTCGTTGCTTGTTGGCTGGCACATAGGAGGTTTCAGGGGGACTTACAGCCCAGTGTGCCCTGCAGCAACTTTTTCCTTTTTGTGAAGAAGAAAAGGACTAAAGACAGATTTTATTTTTCCCATTCTTTGGTTGTCAAAACAGTCCAGAATCTTACAAATAGTGACTGTCCTTCCTGCCTGCCCTGCTGGATGATCTCCTAGTGCGGAAAGATTACGGCACAGCAGCTTAACACTGAAGAGCCTGGAGGTGTGACCAGAGAGCAGGAGCCTGCTGTGCCAGGAACGCACAAGCGTGCAACAGAAAGGGGGCCCTGGGGGGCTTACGCACTGGCTCTCTTATAAGACAGGGAAGGCAGGTGGGAGATCAAACGATGAGAAAAAAAGAAAACAAACTGAGAAAAGGTAGTATTTATTAGTCATTAGAATGGCAATATGACAGCCCGGTTATTTTGTTTACATTGTCCTGTGTGGGTTGTCATAGTCACAACTCCTGAAATAGCTGCGAGAGCTCTCAGATGTCTTATGAATTTAATGAAAATCAGAATCTCAATTTTCTGTGGTCATGTGAGGTAAGGTTCCTTTGTGTAGGGAAGATTACTTTACGTTGGCTAACATTTAGGCCCTTCAGTCCTATAATTTACCTAACTTAGCCTTCCTTTTTTGCAAAGCAGTGAATAAAGACCATCTTTATTCAAGTTGTCTAGACGGATCCTGTGAATTTCACAATGGATGCAAACCCTTTGCAGAAAGTGGAAGTGCGTAAAATACGTAAAAGACACTGAACATTTTTGCGAGGTGGAGCTCCCCTTCACTCTGAGCGTGCAATTCCAGTCCTCCTGTATAGAGCAAGGGTGCCACAATTAAAGTAGAAAAGAATCTGAGCACATCTTGTTCCCATCTGTGTGACCTCGGGCAAGTCATTATTTATTGTGTATTAACATGTAACACTTTATGTCTCAGTTTACCCTTTCAAATAATGAGTACAATGTGCTTTTTGCAGTTCATCGCTGCTTGATGTTGAACTTGCCTAATAGATTATATTAGGTCCTTGCATGCAAGCTGCTACACAACTGGAAATCACTGCCACAGAAGCTTCTTCCTACATCTTGAATTCTAAAAGTTTGATTTAAATATTTTAACCCCAGATAACCATGTTTTGTAGTAAAATACATTTTGGGCTCATAAAACATAACTAATAGCTAGAGGAAAAAAAAATAATAATAAGGTAAACAGTAACTAGTGAGGTGTCTTCCAGTGCTGTAGGAGCACAGACAATGTTACAGATTGGCTGACGATGATTTCAAAGTATCTGAGTGAACTAGAATTGTTCTCTCTGGTTCCAAGGGAGTGTAAATGGTTGATTTTTCCCTATTTCAGCAATTCCCTGTACTCCAGCTGGTTTGGGGGTCTCCAAATTACATAACTGCTCTGCAGCTATTGAGAAGCACTGAGATCTAACCCATCCTTTCTTTTAGAGTATTGTTAGAGGAAAAAAACTTTTCAAATTCACAGTAGTAGTAGTAGATTTTTGGAGACACACCTGAAGATATCTAAAACTAAATACTAAATATATATTCATATGTATACTGCCATTAAAGTCCCATTAGAGACTAATTTGGCTTCACAATAAATATGACTTATATAGGCTTTTTATGTGTACAAAATGAAGATTTACTATATTCTAAAAAATATATTGACATTGGTGCCACCACTTGTATTTGGCTCTCAGCTCAGTAAAATATGAAAGTCACTCTCACCTGATCTTTTCTTTATTCATTCTTTCATCTCTTGGGGTTTATTTTCTTCCGTACTCATTTGGTGCCCCAAACGTGTTATGTTTAATAAGATGATTCTACCTAGACATCTAGAAAATCCTTATCCACCCACACAATTAATACTATTTCACAGTTCTGATCTGTTAATGCCAATATACCTTTTGGATCCTTTTGCCTTTTCCATGTAGTGATTCTCTTTCCACATGTCTTAAAATAGGTCATTGGTGTTTACATCAGCAGCAGCTTCAGACATCACACAGTAGTGCTGCCAGTTCTGCACATCACCACGTGGTTCCTTCTGAACTAACAGTTCATCAGCCACCCTGTCATTATCCGATAAAATAAGATTCTCATTAGGATTTATTTCACGATCACTGTCTCTGTTGTCCCCCCCACACTTGTTTCTTGTTTTCTACAGGTCTTTATCTGTCTTTATCTTTCACCACAAATGTTCCCCCTCCTTTCCAAGCGTTTTTTAAGCGTTATCTCAATCTGTGTCGTTGCTATTGTGTCAGTCTCTATTCTTCCCTCCCGTAGTCTTAGACAGGTCAGTCATAACCTCAGCGTTGCTCAGCCCCCCGCCCCCCTCAGCTTACTTATGATTGTCAGCAGAATTTGGACGTTGTCCTTTCCAGAGAAAGATGTTTGTCTCCAATTACGAGATGCTTTACCACCCATGTACTGCCCGTACAGCTGAGAGAGCTGGCCTTCAATTTCTAATTTGCTTTATTCTCTGTGCTGCGCACCAGCAGGTGCTGCTTGGGAAATCAATGGCAGTTCCACATGCGCAGCTGCTGCAGGACTGAGCCTTTAATAAGTCTTTTCCATTTCTAATTTTTACAAGCCAGTTCTAGATGCAATCTGAACAAAAAAAAAAAAAAAGTGTTGCACACTGATAATGGAACTGATGCAAGTGAACATCACTGCCAAATGGAAGGGGCTAGAAAAGGGAGGGAAAGGCAAAAAGCAAGTCGGTTTACACTATCTCACTGGCATAGATAATTTCTTCTCTACAACCCATCCTTGACCAATGTACCGTTGGCATTTAAAAGAATTCCAAATTACACTTGATATGTGATTTACAGCATGATCACATCTGAACTGGGCCCAGAGGTTTCTCCTGGCAGGTTCACAAAATGTCCAGGGTTGACGGTTGACTTGGCCCAACTCTGTTCCCACAGACTGTTGACAGAAGATCATTTCTGCCTAGAGGAGCATCATTTTAAAATTAAATTATGTTAGAAATAGGCTGCTTCAGGAGTCAGTACCTTTTTGAAGCTTTATGCTGGATTTTATGTTATCTTATAAAGGTGTAAATCAGCAGTAACTTCACTGCAGTACCAGAATAACTGGAAACAGATAATACTGCTCTTCTCCTTCCCAATAAATTACTTGTATATATTGGAGAAGAGTTGTTTCCAGACTGCAGAGATGCATTCAGGTGTGACTGCATGCCTCACCTGAGGGATTCCTTTACCTTTATGTGTGATTTTTCAAGTGAAGCTATTCTCCACTTTACCAAATTCTTCAAATAGAACATAGCATAATGTATTTATGGAGAGTCTATCTCTTGGGCAAGCTGAAGCGGTGGAAATTGCCTGGAGAAAATTGAAACCCTGATAATTGATTTTGCTTGCTCTTAAGGTTTCAAAAGACTTGAATCTTTCCAAGAATAAATCAAAAACTGTTCAGTAGCAAACCGTGGGGAATTCCTCCAGATTCTTAGAGTGGTTTCCTTGCTAAAATTCAGAAATTATAGTCTTACTGATGTAGATTAAAAATTAAATTATTTGCTTAAAATAGTTAAGCCTGTTGCCTATTGGGATTTTCTGTGTCAGCTAATTTGTCTGTGTTATTAACTGCCATTAGTAGCCAGGATCTTTGAGCCGTAGAAGAAAAAAAAAGGACAAACCTTAGGTATACGACAAACCCTTCAGGCCATAAAATCTTATTAGAAGGCAAATCATAACCTCCCAACCCTTTTGAGATTGATTTGGAGCTAGGAAATCCGTAGAAAATTGATGCAGTGTGGAACACCTGCTTTGTGTATGCAAATAAATGCAAATATGGTGGGGGTTTTTCCTTTTATTTTTTTTTTTTCATTGACACAGAACTAAGCAAGAGAGAAATGATTCCCAAGAGGTCACCATGCAAAATGTCTCATTGGTCCAGGTGTTTATGACATTTCTATAGAAGTAAATTAAACCCAGCGGAGATCCATCTTGAGAAGCTTCGCATTGGGACCTCATAGGACTCTCCCAACACTGGTTCAGTTGTAGCTGCCCACAGCGGGCAGCCCACAGCGCTGCCGGGCTCAGCAAGCTTCTGACTTCTAAACTGCTGCTCACACGTCTGTGCTTCTGTGTTTCAAGAGCTTTATGAGGGCTCCTTCTGAATTGTACTTTTACATTTTACATTACAGGCATTTTTAAATTCTTCATACACGTTATACTTTCGTTATATATCTTACATGCCTGCTTGTTACTATATATTATTGTGTTATAAGTATATTAAATAATTATGTAGTCACATATGTGTATTATGGTACGTATTTAATCAGAATGGATTGATTTTATTTCCAATATAATTAACTGAAATAGTGGTATTACAGGAACTGGTTCTGCCCTGGTTCAATATAATTTGAAAGACTTGTATCTTCCCAAAAATAAACCAAAACCTGTTCAGTAGGAGAGCCCTGAAGAACTCCTCCAGGTTCTTAGTGGGGTTTCTGTGCCAAAATCCAAAAATAATGCTCTCACTGATACAGACCTTGCACTGAAGTGGCAGACCACGGCAGTCAACTGCAGTCTACATCCCTGTGTATGATGGGACTAGGAATGGTTGTCTCCAGATTTTCTTGTGCTGCTGGCAAGAAGGATTTCATGGGGCAAAGCAGCTGCAATTTGCAGAGGGGTGCAGACAGCTCTTTTCTGGCCAGTGCAGACTTCTGCCAAGAGACTGGCCTCCAGGCCAAATCAGTCTGTATTAGTCTAATATCAGGGGATTTTAGAGCTTCTGCAGAAATTAAGCTTTCATTTAGGTGGAAGAAGAATTAAGGCTTGCCATTGCTTGTGGTGAAAAAGAAACCCTCAAAACTTTAAAAAGTGGTTTTAACAAACATAGTATTGCCTTCGGTCAGAGCCTGCATTTTTCAAAGCAGAGTGTAGAGAGAGTGTAGGGTTCTGGCTATGCAATCCAGCTCACAATGGAACACAGCTGAAAAATAACTTCAGCCTTGTTACAGCAAATTCTCAAGGAGTGGTCTACCACTTCTATCAGGAAGGTACGTTTCTCCTCTTTCTCTTGGATTAGAGAAAGCGTGTCTTTCTTTTCCCCTAAACAGGGACATGAAACACCCAAAGCATTGCTAAAGCAGAAACCTCAGAAGCAGTGCAGGTTTCACAGAGGGAGTTTTTAGCCAGCTCTCTCCTCAGCTCGCCAGATGCAACCATCCCAGCATGCGGAGTCCAAATGCCAATCGGTCAGTCGTCCTCAGCATGTAAATTGCCTGCATGGCAGTTTCAACACTGTCCTCTAAAATTATCAGTCTGTTTCCCTTTCCATTCTTAAGGTGGTTGTTCCGATTCACTGGCCAAAATCCAGCAGACCCCTTTTAATCCTCTGGAGCTACACACACATACTCGCCACATACTCAGGAACACTGATTTTATCCCCTCCTTTGTGTTCCCTGACTGTTCCAGAGACTGTTTTCTTTACTTGCGTATTCAGGAACAATTCAGAACATGCAGCTTTGGATTTCTTGTAGTTAGTTTTTATAACGATGACCCCAACTAATTTCCTGTTACCGGTACGTTGTCATGTCTCAAGGACATGACCAGGTTCCCACCACCTAGTTGAATCTTTGCATGTCATTTGAGCTGCGATAAGGGTCTGTGTGCCTGCTGTCAGTCTGCTGCAAAAATGAGCTAACACATAATAGCTTTAACCCCAGTGAAAGAGGGCGAAGCTGAACATGTCTTGCCTTGCGTTTGCCAAGGAGTGAGGATATGCCGGTGTAATTTTCTGCAACTCAGATGTTGCTTAGCCCCTTGGTAGCCCAGTTGTGCATTTTGATCTCAGAAACCCTGGAGCTGATTTTATTCCAAAAAGAAAAATGAGCAGGGGACTGGAACAGGAGAATTCTCCAGTCAAAACAGGAGGAGCGCAAGGAGCCCACGCAAGCACTCTTATCTTCACCGGTATTCAGCTGGCTCACTCTGCCCTGTCACGAACAACCCCAGAGCTTTATCTTCTCTCAAAACACATCCGGCTGGTTTCCAACACCCTCCAAAAGATTCACAGAAGCAGCCCACCACCTTGCAAGCTCCCTTTCATTATCTTTAAGTCCGTGACTTTCTTAGGAGCACTACTGAGCCACCACCAGTGTCTGACGAAGATTCAGTGAACTGATTTTTCCTTAAGCCATGATGCCCATGCATTCCGAGATAGTATTAGCTGCCTTTTTGAAGTAGACAAATAAGATTAATGAGAAACCACTCCAAGTATGTTCTCTCCACCCCACAGACACTATCTTCACAAATATAGCAGGACCTTTGGTCCTCTCCAGTGAAAGCCTGGGATGCTGCTAAAATATGGACTATTTCTGAGCCAATACTTCTTGATGCTGAGCTGCCCAGTACTGTGTTCTCTTATATCCCTTGTAAATCAGGTGCAAAACATTTCTGAATCCTCTAGTGTCATGCAACAACGGGTCCATTTGAGGGTTTGCTCCAAAACATTGTACCATACATACTTTTCCCTCCTAATGTTGTTCTGAGCCTTATTATTTTTCACTGGAGCTGAAGTCCCACTTCTTGTAGCACTGTCTGCCACCTCCAGTACCAGCCTATCACTTCTCAGTTGTTTGCATATTTGTGCATTAAACTGACCTACATCTCTCTCTAGGGAGTGGGCAGCAGATGGTCCTGAGGCCATCTGGCATCTCAAGATGCTGCCTGAGTGGCTTGTGGGCCACCGAAGTGGGAGATGTTGGTCTCTGGATAAACAGCATGCAGCTGAGCTCCCTGGGGAGTGCTCTGCTTGTTTGTATAAACAACTTTGGGCCAATGTGAGTCGTCACGGTAACCTGCAGAAAGTAGGTTAGACAGGTTACCAATGAGAACATTTGTTTGAGAGCTACTGGGATCAGGGGGACAGCTACACCAGCCATCTCCATTAGCCTTGCTGCCCCCATGGGACAAGCTGGTCAATTCACTGGAGGGGCACCACAGTGGCTGGGGCTGGAGCACTTGTCCCATGACGAGAGGAGGGCAAAGTGGGATGTTCAGCCTGGAGAAGAGACAGCTTTGGGGCTCCCTAACTGCAGCCCCAGAGTACCTAATAGGAGATTATCAAGAAGACAAAGACAGGCACTTCATAGGGATGTAAGGTGGGAGGACAAGAGGCAATGGGCACAAGCTGAAACGAGGGAAGTTCAGGCTAGGTATGAAGAGAAACTTTTTCACCACGAAGACAGTCAGGCTGGCTAAACAGCATGGATAAACAGCATGGAGGCCATGCAGTCTCCATCCTCAGAGGGTTTTAAGACTAACATAAAGCCCTGAGAGACCTGGTCTAAGCTCACAGCTGAGCTTGCTTTGAGCAAGAAGTTGAACTAAAGACCTCCTGTGGTCCCTTCCAGCCAGTGAGTCTATGATTAAGCATCAGTCTGGTTTTTAACAAATCCTGTCCAAATCCCTGGTTGCAAAGGGCAGTCACAGCTGCGAGCTCGCATTATGGAAAGCCATCCCGGTCTTTCTGGTGCAGACAGAAAAATTAGACCGAGTTTGACCAATCCATAGTCAATATAGACAAATTTCACGCAGCACGTGTCAACTCATTAAAACTTACTTTTCAAGGATAACAGCTGTGTATGAATCCTTCCTTCATTTTCTCTCTCTGAGGGCCTAAATCTCTAATCTCACGCTATGTCTGTCGGAGCAGAGAATAGCCAACATAGCTGGCTCACGCTGCCAGCCAGCAGGCAGCCTCCCTGCTCGCCTATCACAGCCGGTCCCCTGCAAACCGCGCATTCAGTCTCCGCAGTGTTTGCTCCTGCTGTGTCATTCTGTCCTTCCCCGCCTCGCTTGGTCTTCCCATGCCTCTTCCCTCGGTGGCAGGACTACAGTACCAGTGTCCTGCTGCTGGCGTGCCCTTGCCTGAGCTTTCTGCCTGACTTTTTTTCTCCACTCAGCTCTTCTCTTTGCTCCGGTAAGTCTGATGAACAGCTTCCTTGCTGTCACTGCTTGGTGGCATGGTGCAAGGGCTTTTGTCTAAGTACTTCCCTTTGGGACTGTCAGCCCACGTTTTCTAGGAATAGCCTTAAAAGCCTGGGCACCGTGTGATGTGTGAGGGAAACAGGCAAGTATCTAAGGCTGTTGGTGAAAGTAAGACATGTTTCTCTAAAGAGTGATAACAAAAATTTAAGATGACTTTGGTTGAGCTTGCCTTTAAGTGAGACTAGGGGCCACGGCTGGTTTGCTACAACAGTAAGTGATCAAGATCAGGTGCCGCATGAGAATTCAGAAAGTCTCTGAGTCTGGTTCTTTCCATGCTTGTATGGAAACTTGCCACGAAGCCTCCAAACTTTTGTTTGGTTTTGTACTAGAAAACTATGCATAAATCATAAAGCTGTTCAAATACAGCGTGTAGCTGATAAAGCTGGTTTTATCACCGCTTTCTGAAGCATTACGTAGGACAGTGTCTAGGCTATAACAAGGCACTTGTAGTTTTCTGGAGGGTAATTGGAGCCACAGTAGGGCGGGCCATTCCAGAATTTAATATGTGCTGCCTTGAGGTGTTACTGTAGTTCAATCTGGTGTCATGGCGAGGTAAAAATTCAGGTTTTATCAGCACATGCTGGCTGGTGTAAAACACTTTGTTTTAGAGAATTGTGTGTGTGTGTATATGAATGTTGAGCATAAAGTGCTAAATGCCATTACCCATTTTAGAAGTGCTTAAAATAACTCCTGGCTGCAGAGCAGGTGCCATGTGTCCTTCTGCTGGATACATGGGGACGCAAGAGCTAAACATAGACCAGTTTGTAAACCATCCAGAAGTTCAAGCTGCAAGAAGGGAAGGAGGAAGCATTTCCCGTGAGAAGGAAGGGGAAGCGAGCGCTCTAGTTTAAAAAAGATAAACAAAACTCAGTCTGACGGAGAAGCGGAGAAGAGGATGTTTGTTCTGTGCTTTGTTGGTGCCGGGTCGGCTCCTGCGGTGCGAGAGGTGGGCTGACGCGGTGCCCGGCGCAGGGGACAGTTTTCCCAGCAGCAGAAGGGATGGCATCTGCAGCTCTACTAAACCAGGTGCTGGGTCTTGCCGACCGACCGTTTGCTTTGGAGGTACCGGCTGATTTCAAAGCACAGCACAGGCAAATTGTGCCGTAAATGTGAAATGTTAGGGGATGTTGTCAGAGACAAACAAACTCAGCACATTACCAGGCTGAGCTGAGCAGCACACCTTTTTTTTTGTTGCCTCTGAGTGCAGCTGTGGCTATGCCGTGTGCTCAGCCCAGTTCTGTGCCTTTGGGGCCAACTGCAGAGCGCTGCTGCCCCAAGCACCCCTCTCCTTGTGGGACGGCAGGCGGGCCATGAGTCCTCCTACAGAAAGGCATCAGCCTGGGACGACCGGTGACTGTCACCTCCCACCTGAGACTGGAGGTCATTCGTGCCCCGAGGAACTCCATTGCTCTCCTGGGTTATCCCAAGCTTTTGCCAGAGGAAGGAGGATAAAGCCACTCTTAGAGTGGGGAGACAGTAGCTCCCTCTGGCTCTTGGGGGTGTGTCCCCATTTGAGCAACACAGGACTAATTTCTCTTCTAATGCTGGGGAAAACTCCACTTTTGGAAGACTTTAGTGTCCAAATTCATGAAAATATTTACTTTATAGCCAGCTAGGCAATGTGGGATTCAAGGTCTCAGTGTTTTCAAGCCCTGCCAGGTGCAGGGATGGGGAGGAGCGAGGCCTGGGCATGTGACCCGAGCTGGCCAACAGGATTATTTCATACCATGAACATCACATTCGATATATATTAGAAAGTTTGCTGTGTAGTTTCTCTCTCCCTTGATGGCAGCGGTCCAGAGGAACTTCTTGCTCCGGTGCCGGGCCCCTGATGCCTTCCCTTTCTCCTGAAGCCGTAGCGCTCGCAGTGTCCGACATTTACTGTCCACAGCTGGGAGCGCACAGCTCCCTACTGATAGAACTGGCTGAGTATAATTCTTGTATACCTTATATTAGTTTTGGGATTAATACCGGTTCTTTAGTATTATTGTTAATTATTTAGTCTTATGCTATTAAATCTATTTATATTTCAGCCCTCATGTTTCCTTGCTTTCCCCGATTCCCCGTTCCAGGTAGGGAAGGGTCATCGGGTGATAGAGTAATTGTCTAAACAACAATAAATTGTTACTGGTTTTCTCAAACCATAACAGGGTGTTTCCCATTGGAGGAGAGCAGGACCAGAGTGACTATCCGTAGGCATCAACCACAGGTGTCTGGGATCAAGCTTCCATACATATCACCAGGGCCACAAAAGATACTGATCTCAGGGCTGTGGAACCAGTCCAGGATTTGACAGCGCAGGAGGAAAAGAGTAAACAAGATGCAATGCTCAGGCTCAGCCAGAAAACCAGTCAGTCCTCCTCCTTGCCATGAAACAGGATAAGGCCATGTTGGAAATTCAGGTGCCTGGGGGCAACAGCAATGGTAGTAGGAGTCACAAAACTCAAGGGGTGGGTAGTCTAAAATTGGGCAAGTTTAAAATTCCTTGAGGAACCAAGGAATTTCTCTTCTGGGCTCAATCACCTAATTTTTAAGGATTACTGTGTCGAAAATAGCATATAATGTAAACACTTTGTGTCTTGCTGAGATGATTGGCAATGAAAGTCTTTTATGACCTGATAAGGAAGAATTCCTGATGTCCATCAAGGTTAAACAGGCTGGAGCATGAGGAGGACCGGGGCCAACTGCAGTAAAACCTCCCAGCATCAAAGGCTGTGAGTGGGCTGCTCTCAGCAGATGCAAGCTGCCCTGTCTGCCTAAATATAAACTCTGTGACGCTGGGAAAGCTGTTACACAAAACAAGGCGCAGAAGTCTTGTGTTTGTGCTGAAAGTAGTTATCAGACCTCTGGTTTAGCCTGTAGGACAACGGAATAAAACATTAAAATATTTACTTGTCTGTGTAAATACGATCCCCAGTATGATCCATTAAGGTGGGCATCCTTGAGTTAAAGGTTCAGTGCTGGGTATTTCTGTGGTTCCACCTCCAGGTGGCCTGAACCTCAACAGATGTGAATTGCCATGGTTTCAGAGACTGATAATTACTAATCCCTTTCTAGCCAGGAATGTATGTTAGGGAAGATTTCCTGTGAGGCCAGCTTTTAGACATCTCGTGTCCTTGATTCTAAACATCCAGTTTCTCTTTCATTCACCTGTGCGTTTCCCTTATTACTGAGAAATGCTGTGCGTAAATCGATTGCCGCTGTTGATTTAAAGCCTACTGTGTTTGCAGGCATGCTCAGTAATTTACGTAGGTGGAAACCTTTAGCCGGGTGGTGCTGCTCCATGAGCGACGCAGCTGGGAGTTGGGAGGCAGCCAAGGGAGAGAGTCAGGGTGCAACGAGGATCACATCGACTTGTGCCTTGTGACAAAGAGAGGGAGATGGGTAAAAGAGAAATTCATATTTGGAAATGGAGCATTTAGCAATCCTGTTCTCCTTCTGTGATGAGCGTATTACAAAAATAGCTAGTTTAAATTGGGGATGTACTTTGTGAGACTTTTGTTCTGTCTAGACAAGAGCTGGTGATCCTAGGTTTTCTAGCTGATTGATCGCCAACTGCCAATTAGATCAAATTAATGAATACCACTGTAAACAGTAGTCTGAACATGTCAGAAAAAACCACATATTTTGTGGAGCTTCTAGCTTAGCATTTACAATAATCTTGCTGACCTTGAATTAATTGGCAGTCAATTAACTCCGTTAAAACAAGATCACAAACTGTAGTCTAACATTCCTGCTATCTGGAATTATTTACCTAAATTGCACGTGTAGGGTCTAATCTTTCAATATAAATTAAACTCAATATGAAATCAAATCAGACAGACATAATTTTACAATCACTTTGCATCGTTATAATGACCATGCCATAAACAGGAAGGAAAAAATGGGATCATTTGTCTGACAGGGTCTGTGGGACCAGGTCCAGCCACCTTCCCAAGCCGTTCCTGCTGGCAGGTTGTACCTGCGGGAGGACTGCAGGGGCATGGCTTTGTAGCTAACAGTTTTCAAGCACAGAGCTTTCAGTTATAGGCCCATAATTAATTGCTTGAGAAATGATAAACCACAATATTTGGCTATCTTATCTGTAAGCCCAGTCAAATAGCTAGACAATCAAATCTTGGAAAATGTCGCCCTAGCGATGGCCATCACTGCACTTCCAAACATCACTTTGACAGGGGAGAGTTTAATAATGAACACCACGTCATGTATTACAGTAAATTACATCTCTCTTATCATATACGGCCTTTGGCCAAGTTAGTTTATGATTTCGAAAGCTGTAGAAATTTAGACACCATAGAAGATATACGTTACAGCTAACTGAAAGGGAACAAAATGCTGCTCACTTAGCTCCATGTTTTCAAAGCGAGTTGTTTTTTAAAAAATAAGGAAGCAACCACCTCAGACACCGGGAAAGAACCAAGAAAGCAATCTTCTTCCTCTCATCGTTCCCCACCAGCACCATTGTAAATCAGATCATTAAAGGGGGGAAAAAAAATCAGCTTGAAAAAGGACTCATGCCTACAAAGAGTACAGAGTCTGTAGTCAAGCAGAAGCGAGGGCCAGTCGCAGGGTGAGACCCAGCTGGGCAGCCCATACCTCTGCGCTACCTCGTGAGGGCAATGCAGCAGCGGCAGCAGCTCTGCTGGCACTCTGAGAAGGAAGGAGCCTTCTCTACGCTGAGCTTTCCATCCGCGTGCAGTCCATGATGCTGTTTGTGCTGGCCCACACCTTGAAGGAGCTGGGAGCAGATGCCCAGGATGCTCTCACTGACACCCTCATCACCAGGTCCTGGGTAAGCCGGAGCAGCCTCCAGAGGAACACAGACACGTTAGGGGGCTCTGGATTCACCTGGCTGAGTGCAGCTGCTCAAAGACATAGGAAAACAAAAGCTTCCCTTTGCACATTGGGAGCAAATTAGATGAAATTTGCCTCAGAAAACACCATGGACTACCAACTCATGTTACACCAGGTCAGTTTTACCCACTGTGATTTATTCTGCATTTTGTATTTTGTCAAACAAGCTGTCAGCAGCATGCAGCAAGTACAAGAGAAGAGTGTTTTATAGCTGTTTATTTTATTCTTTGCCATTATGGTGACAGTACCAAGCCAGGCCTCTTGTAGATGAAGCACCGCAACTGGGCCCTCCAAAAGCACAGCGCAATTTTCGGTGTACTGGTTTCATTTAAAATATTCATTTCTTGTGACTATTGACTTAAGATGTGCCAACAGGGGAGAAACAGAAAATGAAACCGATGCAGCTTTGAAGTGAAGCTGCCCATATCGGTAGCCAGTATTGCAGGTAAACAGATCAAGAAAAGTAAATATGTAGCAAACAGAATCATAGAATCACAGAACAGTTTGGGCTGGAAGGGACCTCAAAGATCATCTAGTTCCAACCCCTTGCCATGGGCAGGGACACCTCCCACTAGACCAGGCTGCTCAAAGCCCCATCCAGCCTGGCCTTGAACACTTCCAGGGATGGGCCATACACAGCTTCTCTGGGCAACCTGTCCCAGTGTCTCACCACCCTCACAGTAAAGAATTTCTTCCTAATATCTACTCTAAATCTACTCTCTTCCAGTTTGAAGCCATTACCCCTCATCCTATCACTACATGCCCTTGTGAAAAGTCCCTCTCCAGCTTACAAATAGTACGTTCAGGGAGGGAAGCGGTATAAATGACTCAGGTGTCATTTTGCCTGTTATTGCTGGCAACACGAACAAGAGGTTTTAAGTATTAGGTTTGTGCAGGCTTTTCCTCTTGGAAAGTATATAATTTGCTTTTCTCCCTGCAGGTAAATCACCTTGGTTGTTCGTTTAAGTGTGACATATTTATCAAGCCAGAGCCAACGGATGAGCTGCCGTCCCATACAAAATTACCCACGTGCTGGCTGAGCTGTGGGAACAGTTAGAAGACTAATTTTGCGTGCTTTTAAATTAACCCTCCATTTGTTTGCTGTCAGGTACTGCACCAAACATGGAGAATGACCAGTCTCCCACCTCGTCCGGGCAGGACGTCCAGGGGCAGAGCGGGGACAATCCTGCCCTTGCCTCACAGCCCCCCGCTCCAGCCCCTGCGGAGCAGTCGAGCCCCCCGCCCGAAGTAGCCGTGTGCGACATCTCTGAGGAGCTGAGCCGGCAGCTGGAGGACATTATTAAAACCTATGGGTCTGCCACCAGCCTGATGGAGAAGGAAAGCGCTGCTACAGGAACCGACAGGCCGGAGAAGGGAGAGCCAGGCAGCGTGGAGGATGCGGAATATGAAGATGCAAATGAGGAGGGTGAGAAAGAGAAGCTGGCTCCTGGGGATGCTTCCAGAGCAAAGGAGCCCAGCAGCAGCAAGGAACAAAAGCTGGAGAAGAAAATCCTGAAAGGACTAGGCAAGTACTTATGTACTTATGCAGCCCTTCTGCAAACAGAAGTAAAGCCTCCCTGGTCCTTGCCCTCTCCTCCCATGTTTAGCCTCTGCCGTGGATGATAGGGACATCTAGTTATCACTAAAAGTTACAGTGGCTGTTAAAACTTTTACCTATCCGACAACTATTTTCAGCAATTACCTGACAGATACAAGTAGGCTCTATCAGGTATTAGTCCTTTTAAAAAGACAAAAGCTTAGGTTTATATCACACAATTCTGATGTACTGTTGGGCCACCCAAAGCCAAAGCTGTGAGTCTGACGACACACTGCAGAAAGCTGCTGCTTAGCCAAAGGAAAACCTGGCCTCTCATTGTGCCTCAGTAAATATTTTCTTTCCCTGCTTCCTCATATATGACTTCTCAGCAGTCATAACGGTGCTACTATGTGGAGTGGGAATCTGCAGAGCAAATTCACTGTCATGCCCAGGTTATTTTTCATCTAGTAGACCTCCAGACTCATCACGGACTATATGAAATAAGGCAATACGCTTATTCTATCTAAGCCCAGTGCTTAGAGAGCACCTTGGCCACACAGCAGGGCTCTGTTAGATGAGCTAGAATGAAGTCTGAGCGAGTTTTTGTAAAGTATGTCCTTTCTGCTGGGCAGCCACTAGAGAGCAATGCAGTTACGTCCCAATCTAGCAACAAATAATTTATTTCCCTTCCTACATTTAACTCCCGCCAATTTTCAAGCCTCCGCTTTGCGTGAGAACCCCAACCCAACCGCAGACTAAGCCTATAGAAAAATCACTGCAGGACATGCTCACAGACAACGGACTGAGCATAGGACAGAACAGGGATTTTTTTTTTTCCCAAATTCCTTGAATGTCCAGGAGAAAGAAAGTTCCTCGGTTTCCATTGCCTTGGCTTTGGTGCGGTTATTGGTACCTCTCCAAGATCAGTGAAAACACTACCAAAGCGCAGTTCTTCAGTTGCAGTTGCAACAATTTTCACTCCAGGATTTTATTTTGTCTCTCTTCAACACATTTATACTGGTGCTGTAGAGAGAATTCACTTAATATGAAATAGTGGGTTTTCTCTGCAGGCATACTCCTGGATTGCACTAGCCTTGAACCAGAAAAAGTCCGGCCTAAAGCAGAAAGCAAATTTGCTCTCACAGCCTTGGGAAAGGGGAACATTTGGAAAAGAACAGCCAAGTCCCTGGCACCACAGCCATCCTTATCTCCGGGGTTGCCAGGGACATTTTGTATTCGATGAACAAGTGTTGTTCAAGCTCCAGCTCATACTCAGGGCTGAAATAAATGCCAAGAGGTATCAGAAGAGAAGCAATACATAAGCGGCTACACAGTGAATTAGCTATGCACGCCCAGATAGTTACTAGACTGTGAATGCATTGTCTCTGGGATCCATACTCCCTTCACCAAGTCAGGGAACTGATTTACACCACAATCTTGTAGCCCAGACTTGGCTGGCAGTACCCACTGCTCTCTGATTGTTTGCCTCCACATCATAGTCTCCATACCTAACTTAATCTTCCCTTTGTCTTGTACGGGTTGAGCAGCACAGGAGCTGAGTACACCAGCTTTGATAATTTTTCGCCTGCAAAGAGCTCTGGCTTCCGAGCCTTTGAGGTCCAGGCCCTTTCTCTCCTATTTCAGTCAAATGTACTACATATGTGATCCAGTCATGCTGTAAAAACATTAAATAAAAATTAGATTATGCAGGACAAAAGTGTTTCACAGCCAATGCTTTTGCTAGAAGACAGCACATTGCTGAGGTCTGAAATGGAAGAAAATTCAAGCACGTTTTCTCTTATGGGGAGAAGAAAAACCTGGAAATTCATAGAAAAATTATTCTTGTCCATCCAAAAAGCCTCATTTCTTCCTGGGTTTTAAGGATCCATGCATCAAACAACCAATTTTATAACACCAGCTACAAACTACTGAGATTGTATGTTGTTTGGTTGGACTCGATGATCTTAAAGGTCCTTTCCAACCATGAAGATTCTATGATTCTAAGATTCTATAACTACCTCCACCATCAAATCTCTGCTTCTGTCTTTTGAAGGGAAGGAAGCCACCTTGCTGATGCAAAGCTTGAACAAGCTGAATACTCCAGAGGAGAAGATGGACCTGTTATTTAAGAAGTATGCTGAGCTGGTTAGTAGAACATTGGTTCTCTTCTGCGCAAACTGTCTGTACAGGGAGGTATAAAAAACATATGCCATGCAGCACGCTCAAACCTCATTTAGCAGAAGTGTCCTTCCTGTTAAGCGAATCCCAAAATAATTGTCAGGGTTAAATAATCAATTATGGGTTAGAAGGAGAAACGAACCAAAAAGTGAGGAAAACAAGCTGGGCTTTGGGTTAAAAAGCTGATGAAGCAGAATATTTGTACTTCAAGGCAAATCTACCAATCTGACCCACACTGGAGACTAGTGTCTAGGATCCTGCCATTGCCTTCTGCCCAGAGTTTTGCGTACCTCTGTATGTGAGTGTTGCTTTAAATTATATATCAGTGATTTAATCAAAATGAAAATAATACAGGGCTTATTATAAAATGTTAGGAAGCAGAAAATCAGAAAATAGAGAACTGAGGCTAATTGCGAGAGAAACCACAACATAGTGAAATGAAGAGTCAAAGCCCCTGGCACCATAATGTTACCCCTGTAACAATGCCAGCTACCTGACTCTGTTCTTTCCACAATTTTGATGGGTTATTTTTAGATCAAGTATTTTCTTCTAAGTAGTTAAAGGGCTGTATGGCCATAAGCTGGGGAAATCTTACAAACAAAAAGGCTGCAGCATTTTACAGTTTGTGGAGCACTGAAAAATGTGCCAAGCAGAACATTGACTTTGTAATTGCTTTTACGCACAGATGTGTCCATGTCTCATCATAATGTGAAGTTCAGCTTTCCTTTTTTTCATGTAAAATTCTCTGATTTCATAAATTGGGCTCAGGCTGTTTATGGTTTAGCTCACACTTAAAGGGACTTCATGCCCACAGCTTAACTGCAACAGATCTTCTTCTTCCTCTATAATGTATGCTCCACTGCATTCAAATATCACTGCATAGAACAGGGGCCATATTTCCAGCAACCCATGCGGGAGAAAGGTGCTAAAACCAAAATACTGAGCATTCATTTTTGACGCCCTGTGCAATGTCACTAAAATAAATCATTAAATAAATACAACCGAAAGCTTGTTGGAGAAAGCCTTACACTGCTCACTCAGCACGGCTGAGGGGTGTAGTGTGATTAATAACTTGTCAGATGCCGGCTGTAGCAGTTACCACTCTCTCTGCTCCCTCTTGTCCATCCCCATCACACGCTTCAGGTCACTGTTTGCTTTTGCTGAGTTGTTTCCCAGCCAGATCAGCTCCCTGGTCTGGTGAACCGTGCGGTGACACAAGGACCTGTTGCAGCACAGCTCAGGGGAAGGTGCAGCCACGCACCCCATTGGGGGCTGGCAATGGCTTCAGATCCATTACTTAGAGCTGCGGCTGCCTGTGGCTTAAGAGGCTGCCTGTACTCGGGGACCCTACGCAGCACCAGCGCTTCCCCGCAGCCGCCCTGCTATATGCTATTGAACTGTTAGCACATGCCCTGGCACAGCCCATAGCGACGGGTACACCAGAAAACGGAAGGCGTCAGGGAAGAGCATGGGCCGGTGTGAAGGAAGCCATGCCTGCGGGGATGGGGAAGCAAGGCAGTGTAGCCATTTGGGCACAAGCCACGCCACGCTGCTTGCCATCAAAGAACATTTTATTCGCTAATACTGGCATAGGCGGAGCGGTTTGGGTTAGTAAAGCAGACTGTGCTTTGCTTCAGCTTTTGCCTACAAACAGCCGTTGCAGAATTGCTTGTGATCAGTTTATTTTCAGAGGTCCTGAGAGTCTCACAAGTGCTGGGGGTAAGAGCTATACACTAGTAAACAAATATGAGTATTGCCATTGTCTGCAGTGTGGTCAAGATAAAACTTTTTTTCCTAAATTGAGAGTTTATGTCTCTAGGACAGCCTTCCAAAACCATAATTTCTTCTATTTTTAGTTGATTTCAGCTAATATTTTATTAATTATTCTTAAAAATTTATCATTGGCAGCCCTTTTGTCATTCTTATTTACCGGTGAATTCTCTTCTTCAGTGAAAAGGTAACACCTTGTCCTAGACATTCTTGAGAACTTTGAAATATAAGTTTCTAGTGCAAGTCTTTTTTATGTTAAAAAAAGACCAAATAGCTTGGAAGACTTCTCATATCACAATTAAGACCTATTTTATTCTAAGCCCCCCTTCTCAAGCACAGATTGAGTGAATCATCTAAAATTTGGATAAATCATTATCTGCTCAGCACAGGCTGCGCATGGAAAAAGTGAAGCAAAAAGAACCTTTTTTGTGTTTTTAAAAGGGAAGGGGCCAAAATCAAGCTTATAAAGGAAAATAAATCTCAGCCTTAATTACAGAAAGGCTATTTTTTCCCTAAAATACTAGAAAAATTATTTCAGCTAGTGCAGCTTGATTAGATGCAAAAGGCCCTATTCTGATCTGCTGGGGTAAAAACACGCAATACACGTGCTGAAAGTTGGGCACAAACTGTAAATACACTCCAAGCTGGTGATTGCATTGTTTTGTGGTATGCCTAGCTGTGACTTGATTGATAATACACAGAGCTCTGTACTGTAAGCATAAATTACACAACATCTGCAGAAAACAGACCCTCGGGCAGAGAAAGTGTAAAATATGATGCCTGTTGACTGTCTTGTTTGAGCAGCACGTCGTTCCCCTGCACTCGCAAACTTTCCCAGTCATACTGGGGTTAATGATTAAGACTAGTGGTACCATATTATTAGATAATCTAATCCTAATAGCAGCTATTATTTTTAAGGTTTGCATATTGCAGCTCATGTGCTGCTGTTTTTCAACCAGAAAACATCTGGACTTCAGAAATATTTCACAATATATGCACGCCTGTGATACAGCGAGGAGGGCTGCTGCCTGTTGGAATGGGAGATGAAATCTTGAAAAGCTTCAGAGGTGAAATGCTTCTTTGACGTGTCTGTTGCAGTGTTAATTTGCAGTGCAGGAATTTTTTTCAAAGCAGCCAGTAATAGGCACATGTCAGAAGAAAAGGCCAGTCTGTGCGGGGACTGCTATTAGCAATTCTGCAGCTGTCCTTCATCCCCTCTCCAAATGCACCCTCCTCCCAGCCAGCCCTCTAGGGAAGGCAGGAGCCACGCGCCCACAGGAACAGCAGGTTCCCAAGTGAACGTCAGGGACTGTCCATTATTACTGTCCATCAGTAATTACATGGAGCTGAAGAGCCCAAAAGAGGTTTGATACCCTGCCACCCACCCCCATTTGATGATGGGACCTCCAGAAACACAACTGATGGATGGTCCCACAAGCAAGAGGAGCCCTGCAAGTGGAGGTGCCCATGCATCGTTTTGGGGAACTCTTCCCTGAAGAGCATTCTTCTCCATCAGCAGCAAAGCCCCCACACAGATGACATCCCTGGTCTACAGTGCTTCTTTTGCTGTAGTTTTTTCCAGGAGGTTCCTAGGTATCTAGGAAGCTGCTTCTTTTTCAGGAAGCTGCAAAACAGAATGAGCAACTACTGCGTTATCTCACGATCTGGAGAAATCTCACTGTGTAAAGCGCTACCAACTGCTCCAGTTCCTAACATTGAAACAAAATAAAAACCTCACAGCTGCCTTTCAAAGAAATTCAAACCAAAGAAGGAAGGTCTGAAGTCGTGTGACAAGAGTATTAAAAATTATGTTCACCCACCCACACTACAGCACACTTGGGACTGTTGCAACAAGCAGGCTTGGGACCGCCTCCAGGTCGCTCACACCTCTCCCATTAGCGCTGATAAATACCAAACATTTCCTAAGAGGTTAAGAAAGTGTGAAGACTTCCCCCAAACCAAAAGAGCTAACTCTCTTCTCTTCCTGTCCTTCTTTGTTTCATTTTAATCCCTGTTCCCTGCCCAGCACGAAGAACACCGTGCGGAGCAGAAAAAGCTCAAGTACCTGCAGAAGAGGCAGGCCCAGATCACCAAGGAGAAGGACCAGCTGCAGAGTGAGCACAGCCGAGCCATCCTCGCCCGCAGCAAGCTCGAGAGCCTCTGCCGGGAGCTCCAGAGGCACAACAAAAACCTCAAGGTGAGTGGTGGCCTTATCAAGGTACCCAGCAGTAGCGGGGGAAGAAGATGTTGATGCCTTCCCATCTTGCTATAGTACCAAATCAAAGAGACATTTGCGTCTGCACGTGCAATATATAATTATTCCTCCCTTGGAAATATCCAAGCACTCTTGGATGTTGAGTTTGCCTGCATTAGCTATAAGCCCTCCTTGCATTACCAGGGAGCTCAGCGCAGAGAAAACCGGTGGTGCTAACAGACCAGGTCCCTGAGACTGCAGATGCGAACGCACGTGCGTGGACAGGATAATAGGAAGAGCAGCATTGCTCCAGGGGACTTGCAGAAGGCTGGCAGGTGTTTTTGTGTAATTTGATCACTTGGACATTTTCAAGTGATCTGTGAGGACATTTGCCTCAAGACGCCAAACCTCAGGACAGGAAAAATGCCAACACTGTTTTTGGAAGTTGTTTGGATTATGAGAATCGGTTCAAAAAGGAAATTTTCAGGAGTGTCAAAAGGCTGGGATCCATATGCAGTGTCTGCCTATTGCTTGGTCCATTGCACCATTTAAATGTGAAATTTATAGTATGATTATGCTTCTTGAAAAAATTTAGGTTCAAGAAGTATATTTCTGTTGCAATCTTCCTTTTTTTCTGAATACATGTTAGTGATGGTGGTGTTATTATACAAAAAGCCTCTGCTTTGATCTGTTCAAAAACCTTCTTTATGGGGATATAGTTATGTATAGAATTACAGGTATGAATTCTCGGCATCAAGAATTTCACCTGATATAACCTCTATTAACTGTAATGGATTTTCATTCATCTCCACCAGCTCAGGAGTGGGCCTCCAGGCTCTAGCTCTGACTTCCATTGTACGTAGGAAAGAATATAGCTGGGAGAAGGAATGGCCACATGTGCGCTCGAACGGTGCACTAGTAGAAGGACAAAAGCAGTTTAATAGATAGTTAGGAAAACTAGAAGCAAACCTCTGTGCGTTCATTTATAGCAGCACAAAACTGGTAGCACCAATTGAACGTACTGTCATTTGTACCAGACCCGAGCTATGTACCTCGATATTGATCCACACTGATTTACCAGACCGTCTTTGGGCAAAATCTTTCAACACAAATACAAGCCAATTTTAAAGTGATTTAAGAGTCCAGTGTACAGTGCTTTGCAAAGACTTAACTGAGATTTCTAAAACAAATCGTACTGGCGTAACAAATCAGTGGAAACTGGGGTATAGAGAAAAACTAATTACATTTGGAAAACATTTTTGGAACAGGTTTTGTTGAATTCCTCACACGATTTCCCAGCTACCATATGCTTATTAATCTCACTACCAGAGAGCATGATTTTTCCTTTCTCTTTGCATATAAATACTTCATTACGCATTTAATCTTTACATTTAGGAAAGTCTGTTTCCAACGCCTCTCCACCTGCTGGACTGTTTTACTTTGGCACTAGGTTCCTTAAATAAACCTATCAATTTCAGACTTAATTCTGATTTTTATCCTGTATCTGTGCCAGGTGAGTCAGGAAAGGTACCTGAGCTGATCTTGTAGTAGGAAGAAGTGTTCAAATTTTGGCCACTTTTTTCTAAGAATTTGGAGACCTTTTAAGAAACCCAGAATACTAGCTTTCCTCTGGTTCCTGTGCTTTCAGTGTAAAAAAAACCAAAGTTAAATAAGACAATAAGAAAAAATACACTTGCAGAATGAATGAGGATTAAATGAATAAATAAAGGCATTCAATACCTTGATCTGGTTATTCTTGGAATATTTGCCTTTAAGCTTTACGTCCTGGAGATCTGTGAATCTCCAGAATCTCATCTTCTGTTTATTTAAATGAGTGCAATTTTCTTCCACTTATGACTATACTGAGAGGGCCCAAAGCAGGAGAATCCATCAAATGTTACTTTTAAAATCTCCTGCTTAAGTAATTTTTATTTTGGTTTTGGCAGGACAGAGAAGCTGATCCGTAATGTTTTAGCACTTGGGATTAGCACTTCTGATTATGTTCCAAAGTGTGGAGAATAAAAACTCTAGGAGATTGTGTCATTTCAACAGCAAAGGAGAAACCTGGCCTGTCCAGATCACGAACCTCCTCTGACTTGCCCTGTGGTACATTATATGCACATCACGTCATGTAAATGCCGTCTTCACTCATCTGGTGTGTGGAATTCCCATTAACTGGAGGTCGGTGCAGCCAAGTGGTGATGAATACGCAATGCAGAGATGCGCTGAAAATCCACAGGGCAGATCAGGGAAGAAAAATTTCTGGTTAGTATTGGATACTGGCCTCAAAATCTGACTAACTTACAGTCCAGCTATTCAGATTATTTCCTTGCAGTTATACTTCACAGCAGAAAACAGATGCTTAATTCTCCCTCCAAGACAAGCAGAATAAATGTTCGTGAAATAGCGGGATGCGTTCCCATTGCAACAGAGACCAGCTCTGCTAAGATCAACAGCAACTCATTTCTCTGCACAGTGTTTGTGTTCTGCCAATTATCTGACCATTTGGTGGCTGCTTAGCATCTCGTAGTGACGTGACCATCTCAGGTCCCTTGTCCCTCCTGCTACCAGGCGTTAAGCAATGACTTTCATACAAATGTCACCAAAGGCAACAGCTTTGGTTATGGGCTTGGCTCTAAACTGTCTCAGACCATGGTTCCCAGGAATGAAGAGAACGGTTCATTGAAAATGAGGAGTCCCCGCTCATATCAGCTCAGCTGATATGACTTCAGCAGACCAACAGTCTTCTTGAGTAGCCCCAGAGAGGCACCAGGAGCAGAGAGACAATCCTGCCCTGGCAAATTGTCTCACATTCCAGTAATAAATCCCAAACTCCAGAATATCCATGTCTTAATTTTACAAGGTTTTATTCAATGCATTCTTACATTTTTAGTGGTAAAACATGAGAGTGACAGCAGTATTGCAACAGGACACAAGGATATATCTTTGATAAGGTGGATATGGAGCACAATGATTAAGAAAGGGCAGGGTAAAGGGAACAACAGTTTATGGGTGAACTGTAGTCTCCCAACAACGGAAATCTAAAAAGAATTTACAATGCTTTTTTTTCTCACTAAAACTGAACACTTACTTTCAACCTATTAAAGAATAAGCACAGAGCGAAGTGGCTGACAAGGCCAAGTGTGGTTTGAATGTTATGAATTCACCATGATGATGCCCCAGCCACCCTCTGCTCCGTTCCCTGTAACCAAGCAAGCCGGGAGCTCTGCGCTCCAGTCAGCAACTTCAGCTGCAACAGCAGTTAACACAAAACAGAAGTCAGTCTTCAAGCATCCAGTTTGCGGGAAAACTTAAGGATCTTACTTTAAGCTATGGGGTCTTGAAATGGGAAAGGCTAAGGAACCTATTGGAAAAAAAAGTGCTTTTTCTCAGGTTACGGGCACAAGTATAAGCAGAGTTGGGGCTGTAGCCTTGTGATAATAAAATCCGGATGATGCTGATGATTTGTGGTTGCCAGACTGTGCCTGCCCAGGCGAGGTGGGTGAAGGGGAGCCGGCCCCACAGCCCTGGAGCAGAGCTGGCAGGGACGCAAGGCTCTGCTGGTGGCACCATGGGCATCCAGCTCCCTCCCTGGCTCCAGTGCTGATGCTGCCTCAGCTGTAGGCTTTTACAGCTGGTAAAGCTTTAAAGCAGACACATCCAAAGACCCATCACTATTCCCATGGTATTATTAGTAGCACCTAGAAGTCTCTGAGACTGAAACCCCCTTAGGGACCAGGCACAAGCCTGCCATCAGCTGGGCCCTGGCAGCGTGGCAGCCAGCTCCACAGCATGGCAGAGCCCAGAGGCACAGAGGGTTTTGTTCCTTGGCCCAGGGACGAGGCAATGCCTGCGGGTCTCTGCACAGTGTCGTAACCATGCAGCCACCTTTCTGCTCCTCTCACCTGCGCCCACCCTTAATCTGTAACTGGGGTCTCAAGGGTTTAGCAAATCACTGCCGTTTTATGAGGGATGCTGAGGAGCTCTCTGGGACACACTCCAGGCAAATATCCTCCTCAAATATCTTTTTCTCCAAAGCAGAAGAGGTCAAGAGAAATACTATGCCCTGCAACTAAATGCTTCCTGGCTCAGTGTCTTTAACCATGAATCTTTGTATTGTCTCTGTGCTCTGTAAAATTATTGTATCTCAGAAGAGAGGATGAGCAGGAAATAAGATCAATAAGATCCTCTGAGTAACACATGCACTTTTTTTTTTTTTTTTACATTTGCATGATTGCTACTCTCAGGATGTCTCATTTCACCTTGTAACAGAGCTGTGCGGTGTGACTTACACAATCCACCAATTTTTCTTGTTTTATATACAGCTGGATTTATTACTCCAGAGAGCTTTAAATCACAGCAGTGACATGTTATAACACCATTTGGTCCACCTAAACAATAAAGTATTTTTGAGGAAGGATGTTTGGAAGCTATAGAAATAGGAGTCCAAACATGCAAGTTCAATTTCTCACTCTGCCTTTGACTTCTTAAGTGTCTCTTCTCCCTGCACAGTGCTGCATGTGTACAATGGAGAACAGAGAGGCATGAGTAGTTTTTTAAACAGTGTATTAGAGATAAAATGGAGTTCTGACTTGACCAAAACTATCTAGGCATTCAAGTTAAATTTGTCAAAGTTTCAAACAAAAATAAAAAGGACGACTTTGCACAACCCAGTCTAGTGGGAGGTGTCCCTGCCCATGGCAGGGGGTTGGAACTAGATGATCTTTAAGGTCCCTTCCAACCTAAACTATTCTGTGATTCTCTGTTTCTATGACATTGTTTGTAAACATCCCCTTTCAAAAGAAAATGAAATGTTTCATTTTGTGAGTACTAAAACAGTTGATTTAAAAAACTTTCTGACTAGCGTTTTAAACTGTACTTTGGAACAGCGTTTCTGTTTCAAAATTGTCCTAAAAAGAGAGTTAAACAAAAAGTGACAAACAGAACACAGCTCAATGTCTGGTCAAGCAGAATGTTTCAGGCTAACTCAAAATCATTCTCACCAATTTAAAAAAAAATAATAATTAGAGAGCTTCTTTTACATCTTGCTGCAAATGTTTTGTGTGTCCAATTTCCAACCCAGGTACTGAACCAGGACCCCCCAAAGCCATTTCCCCAGCTCCATCTGTAATTCTTTCTTCCTCTTAAAAGGGAGCGTCCTTCTGGCCTCACACTTTGTTTTACTCTGTTTGTGAGTACACACACACACACACACACACACAAGTTCTTGTGTAAACTGAGAGCACAGCAGGGCTACATGGTGATTTCTGTGCACTACGGTACTATTAGCAGTAATAGTTGCAAGACTTTCCTCCCGTCATCCGAGGTGGTGTCATCTCAATCGCTCCCCGGTCAGCAAAAGGACAAACATCCCCTACCTTGAACAGCAGTTGTCCAAAATCAGGCTTGTGGTGTGCATGCTAAGTAGAAATTGGGTCATTTGGTATTCATCTTACTTTAAGAGCAGGGCCTGAATCAACACCTTTTATGTCACTTTCATGATATAAATTATACCTCATTAGAGTCAGCTAGGCCTTTATTCAAGTATATTTATAGAAAATATCCATATGCAGTGTTATCAGAGATTTTTATGTAAATTACTATGCTAGTTGAAACCTTATTAACGTATGCCATTTGCATGCTGTGGAGTGGGTCTTAACGTGGTTCTGGCATGATTTGTAACTACAGCAGATATGGTCCTAGCCTCTGTGCATCAGGATTACATTCCTCAGAAGGGCAGACTGCCCTGGAAACAAATGAGTAGGGAATAAAAATAGTCCATATTTCTGGTTCCAAAGCAATGAATCCAGATTCTTTCTGCATTGTCCTTTATATAAACAAATTCAAACCAGAATTTCAATAATTGGTAAAAAAAAAAATAAAATCCATCGATCTTTCTCCAGGCAAAATTCTGATTCCCTGCTTTGATTTTGTAAGAAACAGACCACAAGCTCTCCTTGATTCCACTACCTAATAAATTAGCGCAAATGTTGACGTTAGTTAAAAAGTTAGAGAGGAAAATTGAGGAACTGGGAGGGATTCTGCAGAAAGTGATAGATTTCTTTTGAAAACGAAAATCCCAAAGACCATAAATTTGATATGAGGATTCCTAGTTAAAAGAAGGCATTTTAAAGGGTGAGTTTTTAATTAGATCAAAAAGAATTTCAATAAAAGAGCTTTTGACTAGTTCCACTAAATTCTTCTTCCAAAGCAAAAAGCTGCGCTGCAGCATCATGAAACAAGACGTGCATGTATGTCCCCTTTTCCAGGCTTGCTTTGATCTGAAACTCTGCTCTACATCCATCTTTATAAATGCAAATTCTTACTTCCCTAATTTTTTCAAGGCCACGGTGTAATTTGCTCTGTAAATTTAGAATCATGCCTAATGCTGGAGCAGATGAAAGCAAGAAAATCTCCAAAGAGGAATGCAAACATGTATAATCCTTCAAAGGGAAGCCTTATGCTACTCTGAAACAGTATCTTTCTGGAACCGCTTATTATGCATCTTTCTTACACGACACCGTTCTCTCCCATTTAACAACAGGAGGAAACAATTCAGCGGGCACGGGAGGAAGAGGAGAAGAGGAAAGAAATAGCTAATCATTTCCAGGGCACGCTGAGTGAAATCCAGGCTCAGATCGAGCAGCAAGGCGAGAGGAACATGAAGCTCTGCCAGGAGAACACAGAGCTGGCAGAGAAGCTGAAGAGCATCATCGACCAGTACGAGCTGCGGGAAGAGGTGAGAGCAGCTCCCCGGCTGCCCCGGGGGAAAGAAGAGAGCATTGACAGCCTGTCGTCCCTGCCAGCTGCTGTTTGGGGTGTCCGGTGGGGGTAACGAGGGTAGCCCCCGCCACACTTTGCCCTCTGAGCGGGACTACGTATGCAGCATAGACTCCGCCTGGCAAACTCTGCGGGCAAGGAGTTGTGCCAGCCGCTCCGGGGAGAGGGACCCAGGCACCCGAGCAGCCAGATGTGCCAGCTGCCTGTGAATCTGCTCCCCCGCTCCTCTCACAGCTGCCCCAAATCTCCAGGGAGACCCCCTTTCCTGCTCCCCCCCACACCCAAGTCCCCACCAAGCACTTCCCAGCTCCCATCCCTTTGGGCAGCTGCTCCGCTGGTGATGCCAAATATACTTTTGCTCCCTCCAGACACAGGTTGCTCTGAGGTAAATGCTTTGACCCTTCCGCAGAAGCAGAAAATGAAGAAGACAGACAAAGGAGGCCCTTTGCATTGGAATAGATTCTTCTTTGCAGGGACAGTGCTCACCATAAGGTCTAGCAGATAATAGACAGATGGGAAATTATTCTTTATGTAAACATTAGAGTTGGTCAGAAAATTTTGACACAAAAAGACCCCTCCAGTAAAATCCCAAACTCCTTTTTTTTCTTTTTTTCATTTTATGACAAATGCTAACAAATATCACAATGGGTCTTTATATTGTTTCTAAATACGTTTATTGTGAGCGTCAGTGCAACCAGACAACATTATCATACTGAATAAAACATAAGTAATCTGTCCTTACAATCTGGAATGCCCGATACAATACTTGCATTTCCAAATCTGTCGCATCCTGTACGAAGTCTTATGCTGAACGAAGGAAATGTACATTCCTGTCTTGTGGTTTCTATGAGAAGAAAATGTAAAGCAGAGGCATGTGTTCAGAATATTTGCTCCTGTGAATTGTATCTAAATGAAGCAAGTGTGAAGAGGGCCATCAGCAACATCTGCCTCCTGAAGGTCACCGTGGAGCCAGATGATTTACAGGCCGGAGGAGGCCTCTGCTTCATCTGGTCTGATCTCCTCCACGTCCCCACTCACATGCTTTCACCCAGGCTCTCCAAACCCACGTTGTGCCTGTGCAGCCAGAGCAAAAGGGATGTAGGGGGCTTGTTCTTTGCAGAGAGCTGTGCACATCTTCCCAAGTATTGCAGGCGCAGCGTGTCTTTACACATTCATCCACACGGTGGCTTAGATCTGCCGGCCACTTAACAGCTCCAAAAAAAGTGTGTCACCTGCATATTTATTATTGATGAGAAATTATTTGATCTGCAGTTATATTGGATTATACTGATGACTTCATATGTAGACCATAGAATTGGCAAAGACGCTAAGGCGCTTTTTAAAATTTTTTTTCTATAATAAATTCAAATAGATAACAGAAACAGGTTTCCCTACCCATGCAAATTCTGGCACAGTTTGTTCTTCTCAGCACTGTAGTTTTTCAGTAATTGCAATAGGTTGGGAGTCTTCCTGTTTTGCAATACTTTTGCTTTGCGAGGGTTCCAGGAGATAGCTGTACATGCATGAGCATGAAGGTCTTGTGTACACAATTAAACCTGTGCATTCAGCAGAATTTATTCTCTTACAGCACCTTGATAAAATATTTAAGCACAGAGAACTTCAGCAGAAACTGGTGGATGCCAAGTTGGAGCAGTCTCAGGAGATGATGAAGGAAGCCGAGGAGCGACATCAGAAAGAAAAGGAATACGTACCTATCCTTCTAATCTGTCTGTCTTTTATCTAACTTTAGGCCAAAATGAGCCCTGCATGCTATTTCACTAATATATTGGTTCTTCAGGTCTCAGCTGGGGTATGGTAGCAGAGACGTTTTTATTGCTACTGTCAATGCTCAAGGTAAAGGAACAGCCCCTGAAAGGCTGCTTTCATTGGCATTTACAGTTTTTAGGACAAATTGCAGAGCAGTAGGTTCGAGCACAGACCACTCTAGCTAACTCAGCGATACTACACTGTTGATTCATCATGACATTGGGGCAGGTGATGCCAACAGTTTTCAAACGCTCTGATATTTGATACTCCATCCCCTCACATGATGAATGAGGACACTCAAACAATCAGAGAAAACAAGAACATAGGATTAAAGAAGGCCGGTGTTCCCCCAGGCTCAGAGCCTCCCCAGACGGCCTCTTGTGAGTGCGGTTTTGCCAGCGGAGGAGGCCACAGGAGCTGCTTGCTGTGACGGAGCTTCCCCTTCTCTTTTGCAGAGGTTCCCCTCCCCACATTGGTCTGCCAGAGCCTCTTTCAGGCAGGAAGGGTCTGGGGCCCATCAGCAGCCTCCTCTGCATTCCTCCCAACCTGGCGGAGGGGACACCTCTAGCAGGGGGACAGCAAAGAGCAGGAGGAATTCCCCCCAAAACCACACAGCTGTGGATGGAGGAGGGCATTCCTCCCTGGTCTCACACATTTTGCAACTCAATCAGACCAAAATTAAATTTCTCAGTCTGCCTGGTAGCTTCACAGCAATCCTAACGTCTACAAAGGATTGGAGTTCATCACTGACAACTAGTCCCTCTTCGCAGCGGTGGCAGCAGCTCTGAGACTGCTCAAGGGGAGCGACAGGCTCTCATCATCTGGAAGAAAGCTTTAGTTTTCACCAGCCCCCCAGCCAACTCAGGAGCAGCGTGAGAGAGCTCTAAAGAGAGAATATTTATCCCCTCCCCATATCTGGAAACAGATACATTAGCACAAGCACAGTCAAAGTATCATAAAATATGGATGACAATGTGGGGCTCTAAGCCCTGTGGATAGAGCACAAGGGGAACACAGCAACCACCTCTTACCAAGAATTGCCCAGAAGAGCATTTATCCTCTTTCTCTGCACCAATCTGGTGGCTGGGACACCCGCTCCTGCTCTGCTTTACTCCCAGCCAAGGACTGAAGGGGAAGGGGATCTGGGGCTTCTCTGTGTGCACATCTGCATGTCACTGCACGACAATTTGTGGTCCAGATGAGTTATTGCCTTTCACTGTGAGGCCCATGTAAAGCTAAAACACAAAATTTCATTCATGACAGTTCATTCTTGGCAGATTCAAACCCCAGGAAACACTTCCAAGAAATCCCTTTACAATGACAAAGCAAATTTGGGCTTTATTTTACTGCAGTCACTGTGAGTTTTGCTACCAAGTACCAGATTTCAGGTACTGAAAAAAAAGAGAAAAATATGTAAAAGATAGGGCATTGGCTCTGTGGAAAACAGACATATACAGCCTTATATCAATGACTTTTCTTGCTGTGCCTCCCAGAACATAAGTTTCGGGGCTGCCTGTTGCCTGTGATTGGCCCTGTTTCTAAACAAACCTTCTTCGTGTATTTTATCCAGAGCTGATACACGCAGTTTTGTTATTTTCATTTCTTTTAAAGCAGTGAAAGGCATCACTGTCTACATTTGGGAGTGGGAGATTTTCTTTGTGGCTTTGCTGTACGTATGACTAGCACCTATGAAATAACAGGTTTGAAAACAAGCCACAAAGCCTTTAAGAAGTGGGTGTATAATGATATGCACCGTGTACAAAGAATATTTCTCACACCGTCCAAGCTAATGCTTAAAAAACCCTACCATTGAGGTAGGCCGGTGATGTGTTGCTAACATCACCTCAGAGCAAGGCAGATTTAGCTGAAGAACTTAAGTGACCAGATAAAAGCCATGCAATGAGTCAAGGCACAATTAGCGTGTCATGATTCATCACAGGTAGCCCAGCACCCAGAGAGCTGGCCTACACTCGTCTCCCACCTCAATCCTACTGCTGAGCGCTTAGTCCCACCCACCCAGCTGTCGTGCTAGTGTCTGTGGGAGTAATGTATATATCAGAACGTATGAAATCAAGGTGGTTTGGATGGCGTCTTCTCCTTTCGTTGTATCTCTCTCCAGCTCAGTAATGTGCAAAGTCAGAGCCTTACTGCATTTCAGCATCCTGTCATTTGAGGGAAAGGCTTTCAGAACCATATGCCAATTCCTCCGTACCATTTTTTACACTCCTGTGCATGATTTCCATGCAAGATTTTGAAAATGTCTTTAAATTAATTGTTTTTGTATTCTTTTATCTATTTGATTACTCTTTGAAGGCTCACTTTGATGTCTTCTTATGCAGTTTTTCCATGTAGGAATCTTTGCCCCTGTAAAAAATTCTATACCTCAGACAGGGAGAGATGTCCCTTCCTGCAGCCTCTGTACATCACATCTCCATAGAAAGGTCATCACATTGCTTGCGCAATTCACTCTACATGTGCAACTAAGAATGTGATTCCCTACATAAGGAGCAGCAGTTCATACTGTGTGGCCTTCTCAAAGGGTCAACTTTACCTAAGGATGCAATTTTACTATCATCACATAGCTGGTCAGCGCTACCTGAACTTCTTCCCTATACCACATATTTTTAGCACTTGTAATACAAACTTTGATGTGCAATTAATTGCAGTTTAAAGCCTCTGTGGCTTTCAAGTATATGACTGGAAGGTATTGATCAGATTTCTACATAATTGGAATTTGCAGAGTCTGGCAGCAAAAAGGGAAGCTTAATTTTCATTAAGCCAGTCCCTAGATCCATGGCATTAAATGGGAATGTATGTTCTCGGGGACTGGCTTTTTCAGTCCTGAGCATGATGTGACTGTCTGGGCCTCCAGCAGCTATCACAGCTCCAATAATACAGTATAAGATCACCACACTTCACTGAAGTTCTGCTTTGTAAACACCACATGCAATATTTATTCATTTCTTTATACTTCAGCCTTCTTGTTACCACTTCATAGCCTATTAATAAATGTATCAGTTCTCCTGAATCGTTTTCTCCCAGCTCGGTGTCTGCAGATGACCTCAGGCTGCATAAAACCCCGTGCTAATTTGAGCAAGCCTCTCTGTGGCTTGCTTCCACTACAGAAGAGTTTATTAACTCTTGGATTTTTACTGGCTGCAGAAGCTATGTGGGTCAGTAGGAGAGAAGAAGGATTTCATTAACAAGCAAAAGAAGAAACTCTTCTTTGCCTTCTCTGTCCATCTCTTGTCCTGTGGCAGAAGACATGGCACGGGAGGTGGGACCCTTTCTTTATCCCAGGCACACTGGGTACAAAGGTAACTCTAGCTGAGATTTAAGCAATACAGATAAAAGCCCAGTTCTTGGAACTAATGACTGGCGTAGCAACTGGGTAGCTCTGAAGGTTCTCAAAGCGCTTTCTGTTAAATCATTCAAACCAGACACCCTATAATTCCAAAAAAAAAACCAACCCCCAAACCCAAACAAGTAGATATCAAAGAAACATGAAACTTAAAAAATCCAGATTTCATCCAAACTTAAAAAAAAAATTAAAATTTTGTGTGTATAAAACATACCTCTCCCAAGAAAACAAGTGCATCTATTGAACCAAACATCAAATTAAATTCTCAAAATAAATATTAAGAGGCAGGTAAAAAACAAAGAGAACATGGTATTTCTTCATACAATGCATACTTGAGCTGTAAAACATTGTCGTCTAGGAAATTGTAGATGGTAAATTTCAGTGGGTCCAAAACAAAAGGCCAAATTTGATGGACGAAAAATTTTTCTAGAGATAATATATATATATATGGACAAAAAGTCTAATTCAGATAGTCTTTGTGCCATAAATAGTTAGACACAGGGAGGAAATTCACTATGCTGCACAGTCAGCATTTGTAGGGTACATCTTCAGGTCTTTTGCCAGGTGGTATTCAAGCAGTTTACACGTATTATTTCCAACAAAATGGTTAGAATAAAAGTTTTTACTAGGGATCAAATACATTTTCAGCATGTGGTTCTACTCACCTTTTACTTCCCATATAAGAGTAGGATCTATTGATTTACACAGTACTTTTATTTTCAATATATTTTCAGAGCTCAACTGTCCTATTTTAAACAGTACAATTCAATCCAACAGAAGAAAGTCCTGAGGTAAACTGACTTGTTTATATGTAATTTCTCAAGTTATCATTAGCGTTCTTTTTCTAAAATGTATTTGGCCTAACCAGTAAAATGCTTTATAGGTGCTTGGTAGGCCATAGGCACATTTTTGTAACACTTCAGTAAATGTTTTCTGCCTTCAGATTAAACCAATTGCTAGAATATTACTCCGCACTTTGGAAGTGCTGACTCAGAACTGCAGCCTGAAAAAATCTCTGTACACCTCATTCCTACCATTCATCCAGCCTGAACCAAACCCTCCCATCTGCAGCCTGCGCGTCAGAACGTCATTTTGCTGAATACCTTGAAGTAGGGAATCACATCTCCCCAGGAGCAGCCAGGGATGAAACTGCAGTCAAGCTCTTCCTGGGCTGCCTCCTTGATCTAAGTGAGGCATTTATCACCCTGAGCTGGGATTTTCCGCTGATGGCGTGTCAACACAGATGGAGCCCAAAGACAATAGACACCAGTAAATGTATGACATTTACTATGCATTCCTTCTCTGAAAGCTTGCAGATTTTTTGAGGCGTGCCTGACTGTGACCATGCCCGTATGCTAAGTCCTGATCATTAATGCAAAAGGGAGTTTGCCATTCACTGGAGAGCAGGAATTAGGCCGGAGCCGTGCTGAAATGAAGGTGCCAGAAAGTATCATAACCACTCGCTAGAAATCTAGTGAAGATATGGTTAAATACCACACTTTTTAGAGCCCACTGTGCTGCACACTTAATTCCAGGTAGGTTCTGAACTTCTGTTCAGATATGTATTTGCAAACCAAATGCCCTGTCCCACGTCTCTCGATAGCCGTAAATACTCTGTCTTGCCTAACTGCTCTAACTACATTAATGTAAAAGTTAGATCACTCCTTATCAAGGTAGCAGTGGCACAAGCATAAGTAGCTGGAGGATAAGGATTTCCAACTGATACACTACGGACCTAACAATTTTCTCTCTGTTGCCCAAAACACAGCTCCTGAACCAAGCTGCAGAATGGAAGCTCCAGGCCAAAATGTTAAAGGAGCAAGAGACTGTCCTGCAGGCACAGGTGATGGTGATTGCATGGTGTGCTTTTGTTTCCCAGTTTCTAACCCATGAGGTATGTTCCAGAGAAAGTATCCAAACTAAACTGCAAGGTAATGCCTATACTGTGGCATGTAGGTTGATTAGCCTGGAAATGAAAATGCTCTGGGGAGACCTTCTTGTGTGTTGCCTTTCAGTACTTAAAGGGAAAGATGGAGACAGACTTTTTTTTCCAGGGCCTGTAGTTATAGGACAAGGGGTAACAGTTTTAAACTAAAATAGGGTAGATTTAGATTAGATATAAGGCAGAAATTCTTTACTGACAGAGTGTTGAGACACTGGAACCAGTTGCCAAGAGAAGTTGTAAATGCTCCACCATTGAAAGTGTTCAAGGCCAGGCTGGATGGGGTTTTGAGCAGCCTGGTCTAGTGAAAGATGTCCCTGCCCATGGCGAGGGGTTGGACTAGATGATCTTTAAGGTCCCTTCTGACCCAAAACACTCTGTGGTACTATGATTTATGAGTACTCACAGTACTCAACCACACAACAATGTGTGTGCCTTGACTTGATTATTCACTGTAACTACCCTTCAGGCCAGTTTCTATTCCAGCAAAGCACTAGAATACATACATATCATGAAACACGTTTAGCAGACTGGAACTGATGTGCTCATGTCCCTTTCTGGATTGGGGTGTGAAGGCAGCGTTTTCATTAACATTAGCAGAATTTCTGCTAAGGGGTTATACAAAGGGGCCTGTAGGATTTCAGTGTTTGGTTGGGATTTGAAACATTCAATAAAATAAAATCACTTGCCAAAATTACACTAAGAGTCAGTCTGGAGTGAATGGCAGTAAAAACAAGAAGCAGGCAGTACATATTACACTTTGAGATTTGGGCAGAGAGGAACCTTATGAAATTCAACAAGGGCAAGCGTAGGGTGCTGCACCTGGGGAGGAATAACCCCATGCACCAGTACAGGTTGGGGGTTGACCTGCTGGAGAGCAGCTCAGCTGAAAGAGACCTGGGAGTCCTGTTGGACAACAGGATGAGCATGAGCCAGCAATGTGCCCTTGTGGCCAAGAAGGCCAATGGCATCCTGGGGTGCATCAAGAAGAGTGTGGCCAGCAGGTCGAGGGAGGTCATCCTCCCCCTCTACTCTGCCCTGGTGAGGCCGCATCTGGAGTGCTGTGTCCAGTTCTGGGCTCCCTGGTTCAAGAAGGACAGGGAACTGCTGGAGAGGGTACAGCAAAGGGCTACCAAGATGATTAGGGGATTGGAACACCTCTCTTATGAAGAAAGACTGAGGGATTTGGGTCTCTTCAGTCTGGAAAAAAGACGTCTGAGGGGGGACCTTATCAGCACTTACAAATACTTAAAGGGTGGGTGTCAGGAGGATGGGGCCAGGCTCTTTTCAGTGGTGCCTGGGGACAGGACAAGAGGTAACGGGCACAAACTTGAGCATAGGAAGTTCAATCTGAACATGAGGAGGGACTTCTTTCCTTTGAGGGTGGCAGAGGCCTGGAACAGGCTGCCCAGAGAGGTGGTGGAGTCTCCAACTCTGGAGACATTCAAAACCCGCCTGGACGCGTTCCTGTGCAACCTGCTCTAGGTGACCCTGCTCTGGCAGGGGGGTTGGACTAGATGATCTCCAGAGGTCACTTCCAACCCTATGGTTCTATGATTCTATGAGAGTAATGCAATAATTGACCTTGGATACCAGTGAGAACACTAGATGACATGCTGGACTTTCACATCAAAAAGAAACAGCATCAGTAGATTTTCCTAGACTTATAGAAACAGTCATTTAGATTTATCTTCTTTGACCTGTCTGTAAGAAAGCTCCCTCCCAGCAGAGCTTTGGCAGGGGGTGTCAGTCCTTCAGCCCCTCTGCAGCTGCCCATCTTCTCACCTATCAAGAAGTCCTCTCCCAGCCCTTGCTCACAGCTAATGTTGCTGGTAAGTTGTTCCAGCTCTGCCCTCACAGATGGTCTGATTCCTACCTGTTGAGCAGTCAAGAAAGGCTCGCATTAAACTGATAACCTGGAAACGTGCTAAGAGGGGTTTGGTCCTTTACATGTTTTTTCAAAGGCTAAGAATATCACATAAACTGTTGCTGACACCAGTTTGACAGGTTTTGCAATCAAACCTCAAAGGCCTCCAGCTGAGTCTGTCCTGACTGCAAACCTGCTCCCAATTTTCTCAGAGTGGTTTTAATTAAACTTTTATGTTCAACCAGAAAGACTTTGTACGCAGGCAGACCTCTGTAGACAGTTTAATGAAACGGAAGGTATTGATAAAAGCTAGAATATATTAAGCACCCATTTGAAATGGTAAAATTGTTTTTAGAAAAATTCAGTCAAGCAAGCCTGCAAAGGCATTGATAATATATGTGGCCCTTGCAGACTTGCGTCGATGAAAATTAAATGATTCACTCGCTGAAATGAAACACGCAGTTAGGCGTTCTGCTCAAGTGTGAGAGCTCTGTCCCTTACACAGCAGCCTCCATTTGGAATTACAGGGAATAATACCATTATTATTGTCATTGGTAGTAGTAGTAGTAGTATGGTAGCACTGAAGGGCCCCCCCCATGGACCAGATGCCATTGTACAAGGTGTTGTCCAAGCGCAGAAGAGCATAAAGAGCGCCTTGATGCAAACAGCACAAAACAACAAATAGATATTAACAGAGGAACAGCTGCATGGAAATTATGAGAAGACATTCTCATAATTTGATATGAGATCTCATAATCTCATATGAGATTAGGAGAAGCCATAGTATAGCCCTCACTGCCTGCTACAGCGAGTGAGATACCACTCTATTTTAGAGGAGGTGATGAACACCCAGCGCTTCCTTGAGCTGGAAGAAATCAGGGGACATCAGGTTCATGCCAGCCTGCCTGTCTCTGGGTGGCACAGTGCGCCTGAGATGGCCAAATCTGTCCCTCCGAATGGTGACAGGAATCTGGCACCAGCTGAGGGAATACACCCAAACCACAGTGGTGCTTCCGAGGACGCTGCACGCCCTCCCCAGGCATGTCGCTTAGGCGGACTTTTTTAGCTTCCTGCTTTGAAACAAAGTGAGAAGATAAAAGTCAGCCGAGGCCTTTAATTTTTGGTAGCCGGTGTAGTGCAACCACTGGGCTACGGCATCCGAGAAGAACGTAACAGGGCCAAAGAGGTGTCCTCGCTGCAGCACCCTCCCAGCATGGCAATGGGGAGATGCCCCCACTTCCCGAAGCCTTGCACTTACAAGTTCTCACCTGGCATCAGCGCTGCCTCCGCTCTCCCTGCCCCTGCCACCGGGGGAGCTGGACGGGTGGTGGGCAGCAGCGAGGGGGTCCTCACCTCCCAAACCGAGGAGCACGAGTGCATGGTGCTGCTGAGAGACAGCTCTCACAGCCTGTTCCCAGCCACTATGAAAACATTCATTTATTATTCAAATTTAAATTGCAGAAGCTATTCTTGGTGCTATGGTACCGCCTAGGGCCCCAGCTGAGAGCAGAGCTTGCCCTGTTCAAACCTGAAAGATTTTTAATCCAATTAAAAAAATAGGCAAAAGTTGAAGGGGAAAAGCAGAGACAGAGAACTGAGGCGAGTTTTTTTAAGACAACGGCTCTGGGCTAGGAGCCCCATTTTGCTGGCTCCCACCCCTGTTCCCTCACCTGGCTTTGAGATGTTCAGGCATTTCTCCTTACAGCCATGACGTCTATTCCAAATGTCTCACTTGGTGCCAGTGTCCCACTTACGCTGTGACACTCAGGCTGCTACAAGAGATCCCTCTGGGTTTCTGTTTGTGCGTAGGTCACAGCTCTGGCTACAGCCTTGTATAAATACACACATTCAAGCTTCACGTCAGCTAGCTCCGATATTGGCACCACAGAGCTCTGCACGGATTAATTTCCCCTGCCTTCACCCAGCTGGGCAGGGAAGGGCTGCAGCCAGTGCAGCCATATTCACGGCCACCGAGACACCGCCTACCGCGTTTAAACTGAGCTCGGCCGTATCCACACCACACTGCAATTATGGCCACAGCATCTTCCAGGGGTCATCATAACAACTAACCAGAATGAACATGAATCATAATATAACTGTATTAAACCCACCCCACCACTAGCAACATTTTCTGCATCTTCTTTTCCTCAGTAACTGAACAGTACTCTCAGGGGAGGGTGCATGTCGGCTGGCATCACACAAAATCAAAACTCCTAGCTAACCGTTCCCTCAGCTCCCCACCGGGGCGGAGAAGGCAGCCAGCCTCCAGCCAGACGCCTGGATACCGCAGGCTGCTCTTGAACCTCCCGTTGCCCTGCGCCCACCCTGCCTCTGCCACTGCGTGTTATGCCAATAGCTCTTTTTCAAACGAGGGCTGCCAGGCTGGGCAGATGAAGTGTTCGATCACCTAAACACTGCTGGGGGTGCTCTGGCACCAGAAGGAAGTGGCTGAGTTGGAGTTGGTCTTCTTTTCCAAAGAGCAGGTAATGGTGCTTTATCTGTATAGCATCCTGCATGATTTTGGAGCTTTGGAAGTGCTTTGCCACTCAGAAGAAAAAAAAAAAAAAAAAAAAAAGAAAAGAAGAAAGAAAAAGCAGAAACTAAGATATTCTTACAGAACAATTTTTTCGAAAACATCCACAGGTTTTAGGTATGAAAATATGTCTTACTGACAAAATACAGCCACAGATGAACTTTCATGTGGCTACCATGTATAAAGTGGTAGCAAAACATGGAGCCCTAATTGCCTTAAAAGCTGGCACATAGCAACAAACCTTTCTTCTCCTCAGCACCATGAAGTGAAGTGAAGCTGGCAGAAGAGGCTGGCAGGGGATTATTTTCTCTGCCTTTACTGGCCTTGCCCGCGGCTGCAGTCCACACACAGGCTACAAAACAGAGCTGACAAGGTGCCCTCTCAGCTCACTGAAGCCACAATGCAGGGATGCAGCTTGAAGGAATCCAGTGCAGGAGATCAGGGTGGTGTGAAGCAAAGGGTGGCCTTTGCTCAGTGATGGGGCTACCCCGAGTGCCAGATAACATAGGAAAGGAGCAGCGATGCTCTTCTTCTGCAGTGGGGTCCAGGGAAGCACATGAAGTGCTGCCTGGTGCAGCTCCTGCCTGAGCCACCAAGTGGGGACTGGAAAGATGGAAGAGAGGAAACTGTGGCTGCAGTGTGATGTGGGGATGCCTCTCCCCAAACTCGCTTGGACATCAGAAGCAGTGTAGCCGGGGCAGCACCCAGCTCCCAGCCTGACTTGTTGGGTAATTAAGAAGGCAGGTAATCAGCTGGGCAGCCAGGCTGTATCGAGCTCCTCCGCTAAAGCCTGACAGAGCTTATGCCCTCAGGTTAAAGTTGGAGTTTGGAGAGGTCTGCATTGCGAAGCATTGCTTAGAGCTCAGGCAGAGTTCTGGCTCCCCCCTTGGGATAATCCCACTGCCTGGTCCTGAACAGCATCAGTGGTCAGGCCAGCTCAGGTTAGTCCCTGCCGATGGACATGGCCCAGGGTTCACATCATCATTTTCCATTCTGTAGGTCATCCTAGCAGTCCTTCCCTGTAGGTGTCAGCCACAATGTATACAGAAAAGAAGTATACAGGCTTGCGAGGAAAGGCAGGGACTGGAAATGTTTGTGGGCTTTAATGCTGTCCTCTTGAAGTCCCCATGGAGTTACCTAGGGAAATGTTTTTAGAAGTCTCCACTTCTAGGGAATTCTTCTGCTTCTGGGCACCCCATAGAGACACCATAGCTGCGACATTCAGGAGAATACGGCACCCATAATTCCCAGGTCTTTTTAAAATCACTGGCCTGGGTCTTTCTATTCTTCCTCAGTTTACCTTTCTGCAACAGAGGAATCATAATAGTTTGCAACCTTAAAAAGATGCAGAGATTTTCAGTTCTCTGATGTTTGTGCTTCATGGTCTCCAAACAGAAGCTAATTTCCATGTCCAAACACAATTTTATTATCTTCTACCAAAGTAGAAGTTCACCATCCTGGAGACTGAAATTACTGTGATTATTTTTTTCCCTGTTAATGCAGATCACGCTCTACTCTGAAAGGTTTGAAGAATTTCAGAAAACATTGACCAAAAGCAATGAAGTGTTTGCCACGTTCAAACAGGAGATGGAGAAAGTGAGTAGCAGCTCATACCTGAACTCCGTGCTTGAGACTCCCCTTTTAGATTTTGATATTTCTCACTGCAATAATTTTATCTGGGATGGGGACATTTCTGCACATTTTGGAGAACAATCTCATCAACATCCAAATAAGATCTGGGGCACACTTGGCCACAGTGACTGTAGCTTAGACTTCAGCACTGCAAGCTGAACATTTCACTCTCCCTTTCAGCTAAAACTGAAATTGCCTTGAAGAACAAACATTTTACATAAAACCTAATGTGTTGGTTGGGTACAGACCCCTCAGAGACACCAAAGGGGGAGTCTCGAGCTGCTTTTATCAACCCGTGTCTCCAGGAGTGCCCAGACCCTCCTGGATGACTGACACTGGTACACAAAGGTTGACACAGGCTACGTGTCTTCCTACTGGAGTGTGTGGAAAGAGCTGAAGCCCACCAACACCTTCCCACCACTAAGCCAAAGTGACTGTCCCCTTGCAGCTGGCGTACTTGTTTCCTGTAATGAATGGGAATCAAAAAAATAAACACACCCGCTTTCATAATAAACAGTGTTCCACTCTGCCACCAGGGCCCAAAATCCTGGTGCTCTGATCCAGGCAACCTCTAGTGATCTTCACAGAGTTCAGCCTGCAGGAAACCAAAGGGAAAGACGGTGCTGTATAGCTAGCAGCGTGTGTTGGTGGTAGCATAGAGGGGACTAATCGAGAGGGAACTTCCTTGGCAGTGCTGACTCAGAAGATAAAAGCCCCTCTTTAACCTCCCAACAACGCAACACTGCGGTCTTCGTAAAGAGACAAACAGAATAATGACATCTTTCATGGCCTTTTGCTTTTGTGATAGTTTGTACTCTGGAAGTTATCTATATTTTTACAGACATAATCAACTGGTCCTACTTTAGGACTACAGACTGGAGGCTGAAAGTTACATGGCAGCTACTTAAAACCAAATGCATCTTTTAACATAAATTATTACTTAGCAGGGCCACTACAGCTGCTGGTAGCAGCATTATGAGTACAGCCAAAGACATAATAAAAGGGCTGCCCTAATTTAATCTGCAGCATGGAATTCCTGTTGTGATTCAGCTTTTCCTCTTCCTTCTATAGATGACAAAGAAAATGAAGAAGTTGGAAAAGGATACTGCTACCTGGAAATCCAGGTTTGAGAACTGCAACAGAGCGTTACTGGACATGATTGAAGAGGTAAGTGGTCTTTTTCTTCTCAGGATGCACCTCTTCCCCCACATAATGCTTTAACTAGGAGATGACATGACCTGAAACCACCAAAAGCCAATAAAAAATTTGTTCTTGAAACTAAGGGTCTTTTTTTTCAAGCTACCTTGATAATTAGGTGTCTTAAAAAAAAAAAAAAAAAAGAAAAAAGACAAAAATCCCAACTGCTAGAGCTTTTAGATTGTGCAGAGACATTCATTACGTCCACGAGAAACTGAATTATGTAACTGTGAATTTTAAGTGCTCTAAAAATGTGTGATTGTTAATGCTCTTGCATAGGCGAAAATTGGCATTAGTTCACTTCATGTTACTTTCTTTCTGCATAAGAGCATCTACCCAGGGAATTAATGTGCTCTAGCTAATGAACTTTAAATTCATGCCTTTTGTTGACTTCCTGTGTAAGCAAACTCTAAGAGCCAAAAGCAAGTACTGTGGCTCACCACAGTTTTAAACATGCCATCACGGGGGCATTGCAGGGGAAATTCATAAGCATGTTGGAACTCGGTCAAATAAGATAAGAGGCTACCTGAAGTATCTCCCTAAACTTACACTGAACTTAGACCAGGTCTTTTTGGTTAGCTTTGTAGCTCTGTGCTACTGCTATTTCTACTGGCTTCTGCATCTCTGGTTTCCTCACTGGGTGTAGAAGCAAGAAAATGTTCCAATTCAGGCTGCTCTCACAGAACCTAGAAGCAAAATAAATAAAAAATATAATACAGCTAGTTTTCCCCCAAATTCACACCCATGAAGTCCAGGTAGGTTTTTGGATGCTTATCTGTATGGACATTCACTATGTTTTTCCATCTCTATATCACCAGGTATCCCTGCAAATATTTTTGAGTGAAATTGATCTGAATCTGTATGTAGAATGCTAATATACACTAGTAACAGGTGTGAATTTCCTCTTGAAGCTTCAGTACAAAAGACCATGGTTATTGCACAGCAGTTGGTGAAAGCCAGCTACCTGGCAGAGTCCAGTGAGGGCTGCCTAGATCTCAAATTGTTTCCTAATTGCCCGTTCCACCAATGAATTGCATGCACCCAAACTCAGTCTGCACCTTTCTCTGATGTCTTTGACCACAGAAAGCCTTGAGGTCCAAGGAATATGAGTGCTTCGCGCTGAAAATCCAGAGGTTAGAGAACCTTTGCCGGGCTCTGCAGGAAGAGAGGAATGAATTGTACAAAAAAATAAAGCAAGCACAGTTGCCTGAAGAGGTGAATGGAAATGGCATCTTAGAAGAAGAAGACGACGCTGATACGAGCCCTTCCTCCTCTGAGCAGGCGAGCATTGAGCTGTGTGCCACTGACAAGAGCATGCTGAAGGAGCTGGCTGAAGCTTTCAGGGTGTCCCACAAGGCCGAGGAGTCCCTCCCAAGCAACAGCAGCAACCCAGAGACCTGTGACGCTCAAACATGCAACGTTGTCCTGGTGCCAGAGCTCCCTTCTCCTCTCACCCCACGCTCAGAGGCCGGGAATCGCTGTGAGCAGCCCGGCAGGAGCACACCAACGCCCACTGAACACGTGCCAGCACCCACTGGGAGCCCGCCAGTGCCCACTGGAAATACAGCAACGCCCACCGAGAGCGTGCCAAAGCCCACCGAAAGCCTGCCCGCGCTCCCAGAAAGGGTGCCAACACCCACAGAAAGTGCGCCAATACCTCCTGAGAGTGTGCCAGTGCCCACTGGGAATGAGCCAGAACCCATGGAAAGCATGCCAGCAACCCCCGAAAACGTGCCAACACCCCCACAAAACATGCCCACTCCCCTTGGGAACATGCCAGTACCCACAAAAAGTGCACCAAAAGCTGCAGAGTGTGTGGATGACCCAGCGGAGCGGTCTGTCCAAGGTCAGTCCGCAGAGCAAATGGGGTACACAGACATGGAAGCAGTGGACTGAAGACACTGGTGTGTCCAGTCTTGTCTTCTACAAACCACAGCTCTACTTTGTCCTCTAAATCGATACCTTTTTTTTTTTTTAAAGAAACAAAAAGTGGGTGCCAAAACATACTCACATATCTGTAGGCAAATGTAATGCACTTCTTTTTGCTACCACTATCCAGTAATAACGGGTCTGCAAATTTTGCTGTCCTTCATCTGCTTGAAGCATAATATTTTCTTAATGACAGAAAAATACAACTAAATTACAGGATCTTTTTTCCCAGGCACAATGAGTCATCTCATTCAGCAAAATAATTTTAAAATATTGAAGTTTCATGTTTCAAAAATCATTGCAATTCACATACACTTGTTTAAAGAGTCATAATTAATTGTATCTATTTGTTATGACGTTGCATAAAAGATGGCCTACTGGGACATGTAGTGATTTTAATAAATGAGGTGAAAGGAATCTATAATTGTAATGTAAAATAGCAAAACCATTGATGTGGTCAGCCATATCCAAGAAGAGGTGCAATAACAAAAGATGAATTTTTGTATAAGTAAACTACTGCCCACTACTTGGCCTGAACACCCACAAGCCTTAACTTGAATTGATCTTTTCTGCTTAGGGCTCTAAAAGGGGTTTTGCTTTCAACAGAACTAGAGGGGAGGGAAGAAGATCTTTTCTAGATTCCTCATGAAATGACTGAAAACAATAGCAATTTCCAAACTGATGGCAATTCCCAAGGCAGTGGTCACAACCTTCTTTCCGCATCCAACAGAAACCTGCTAGTTTGTGATACTGTTTGGGATCATGAGCCCAACAGAGGGACTCACGGCTGTTTCCAGCTCACAAATGAGGTCACAAGTTCAGAAGCTGGTTGCAGATGTTGGCTTCTAGGCCAGGAACAAAAAGCAGAGTGGAGCTACGCTAGAAGGTACTAGGATGTATTCCAGAAGATACCCGTGAGATCATGCTTCCAGACTGTCCCATCTCTCCCAGTCACAGCCACATGAACCTCTTCACCACAGCTTCCTCCTGGCCCTGCTGCATGTGCTGATGCTCCCAGGAGAAGGGCGAGCCCACTTACCTGTCACCCTGTTCATTGGAGTACAGCACAAGTAAATAGCCCAGAAGCAAACAGGTACCAGGAAAGCAGGAATCCCTCTCACAGACACCTTCGGGGACAGGCTACATTCTCATCCCCTCTCTTGTCTAACCGGCTCTTCCCGTCTGCCTGACAACACATCACTGCTTGATAACGTAGCCACCTTGTCAGAAACTGGTTGATTCAGGCACCAAGAACAAAGGTAAAGAACGAAGGGGGCAAGGGAGGGTACCTACACCGACAGCTGTACGATCTCAAGCAAGGAGAGCAAGAAGGCTTTTGGACGGAGGTTGAAAAAAACCTGCTGGCATATTTCCTGTTTCTCATCCCCTTCCTTCGAATTCAGTCTAGGCGTTTTGGAGTCTGAGCTAGATAGCTTAAGAATTTGAAAAGGGCAATTAAACAAGATGTCCAGAGGCTGGAAAGGGAAATGTTACAATAAAACCAACCCCTGTTTATAGACAAATCCCAAGAAGCCCCTGAAGACAAAGTGACTCATTCAAGATGAAGTTGAAATACAGGTGAACCAAGAGAAAAGGTGCCACCTTTGGCAGACCATGGGAGACTGTGGTCACAGAGTCCTTCTGGCACATCATCCTCCAAAAGCGGGGTGTGACTCTGCTTGCTGCCAATGTGGTCCGCACCCTTGTTGCATATGTCTGTGTCTGCACTGCTTCGTCCAGCCTTTTTGAGAGCTAACTGTTGGAGTATATAGAGCCTGATTTGCAAAAGTTTGGTTTGATACGGCCTTACAACTAGCTATTATGGCTACAGTTTTCAAATGTGGATGCCTTATGTTAGATACCAAGACTGACAGGATTTATTCCATATCTTTAATCACCTGAAAGTAGATCATTCAAGTCTTAGTTACCTTAAGCTCCTTTTATAAGCACTGGAGAACAATAGGCAATTTTTGAGGACAAGTCATCTCATGATAAGACAGGCATCCAAGATGGAAGAAATTACTTTCTCTCTGAAGATGCCATTTCTCTTCACTGATTCTAGAGCCAGCCTAAGACATCTAGCTTAAATTTATATGTATATTACTAGGTGTGTAAATTAGGCAAAATGAATCCCATCAAACATTCAGATTCAAAGGCCTAAGTGAATGGCCATCATCTCAAAAAACCAAGCCCCTTCTGTGCCTGTGAAAATCATAGAATCACAGAATCATTTTGGTTGGAAAAGACCTTTAAGATCACCAAGTCCAACCGTTAACGCAGCACTGCCAAGTTACCACTGAACCATGTCGCTCAGCACCACATCTACACGTCTTTTGAATACCTCCAGGGATGGCGACTCAACCACTTCCCTGGGCAGCCTAAATCAATGTTAACCTATAACAAATCCTTACCCTAAGATAGAAAGTTATACTCACCTGATTTACTTTTTTTAGTTTCTATTGACTTGAGTCTGTAGAAACCTAGTTTCCATTACAAGTACAAGTTTTGTTTGTTGTTAGGGTGACTTAAAATTAATGCAATTTATATACCTGTTAATGTGGGTTTTTTTTCCTTTCTTGGTCTTGTTTGATTCTGTTGCCATTTTAGTAATTACCTGCATGAAACCAACTTCTTTTTCTTCAAGTAGGCCCTTAGAATGCCTTTAATTTATACATTCAAATATTCAATTACATAATAATAATGATGATCAACATGGCCTTGCAACTTTAACTTGGTTCCATTTTGCATAATCATTACGGTCACATCTTTAGTTATATAATTGTTGCCTCATACCTTCCAACTTCAGCAAGCAGAGAGACAAGGAACCTACAGATAAAAACTTCCTACATAGTCATGATTGATTCTTACAGCATCATCCCTCATGAATAATTACACAACCTTCTGGGAAAATCACTCCCACTCTATTCCGCCTTCCTCATTTTCGCCCTTTTAATTCTTGCATCTAAAACTGCATTCACATACTTGCAATTCCTATTACTCTTTGTGAGTTTCTACCCACATACCTGTTGCTTCTCTTCTTCCATACCATCTACCAACAGCATTTTAATCCAGCAGTTTCCTCCTCGTTCTCAGTGTATACATACAACACTGAAAGCACAAGAGAGCGACCCTCCTGGCTTTTAATTCCAGGATTTGGTCTCACATGTTTGCCGGAGATGGGAGAAAAAATTGTAGGGAAAATTCTGGCTGATCCCAGGCTGGATGAAGCATTTGCAGTTACACTGTGGGGATGGTTGATGTGTAAAAACTCATGGCCTGTAGAGATGTGGGCAGTTGAGGTACCCTCAGCAGAGGCAGAAAATCTATAAAATTTAACCATGTACCCATTCATCATCCATTGCATCAGACTGGCAGTTTAAACCACCATCACCATCACAGATTTCTGTGTGTTAACCTACTTTCTCTCATTCTTCTTCAACATTAATTGCTGGCCTCCTCTTGCTCTCTTTTTGTACTGGTACCCAATACAAAAGCTGCCACTGCACGAGAGCTGCCGTGAAAAGCCTTTGGGATTGCAGTCTGCACATCAGCTCTGCTGCACGTCCCTCAGGTACCTCCGCACTCGAGACACAGAAACGCAGCACACTTCTGTGATCATTTGGAGGCAGTAAGTCGCAGTGAGGCATGGGTCTTCCCTGCTGTTCATCCTTATCGTCCTCCTCCTACTGATACTGCCAGTCTCATCAATCCTGGTGTGTGCTGTGGTTGCCTCCCTCAGTCTTGCTTTTATTTCACACAGTTATTCCCATACCACCAGGCACAGATTTGGGGGTGAGGAATGGTGGTGTTGGCAGCTATATCCTCCTTACTAAAACCATCCATTGCTGCGCTGCTTCAGAACCAGCAACAGCCTTTATTCGCAAAAGTTGCAATGAAATAACAAAAATTTTTTCCCTTTCTGCACATCTGACCTTTGTCACCTCAAAAACTTAACAGATCCCCTGCTGAACGTGTAAAACATGACATTTTTCAATAACACAGAGTTTATCCAAATGTGAGGGGGTTTTCATGATGACAGCTAAAATCACATCCATGATGCTAACATGACCCTCTCACCTAATTTCTGATCCCTGCGGCAGACCACAGTAATGATAAATCTTGTTGATGAGGGATTAGTAAGAAACAGCTGATCTGTTTCAGCTTAACTTTTCCCACAAAACTGAACAGAAGTAGGCGCAGGCATGGGAATAGACAACCCAGATGACAGAACTGCAGCAATAATGCAAGTGACCCAGAACAGGGACGTATGGTAAAATACAGTGAAACTTTTATTCTAGGCTTCACTATTAATGTCATCTTTAAGTTCCCTTTGTCAGTCAGATTGCAACCACCAACCACGCAGCCCTCTCTGTATTCACACTGCCTGTCTCTCTTTGCAACGAACACCATGGCGCTCATCAGTATTGAATTTAGACTTTTTTTTTTTTACTTTGTTAGGAAACGGCAGCAGGACTTGTTCCTCTCCTGGTCCCACACACTACCCCTGCATTGCCATTCATACTAATGCTCACCCAGGACCTTTTCTGAACCAAGGGGCAACCGTAAGGAATGGACATAACCCTGCTCTCCAGTCAGCCTGTGCCAGCTGGATGAGGGATTTGGGAGGACAGGGAAGGGCAGACATGGAGAAACAGTGTTTGCTGCGCTGGCAGGCTCCCCTTCCCCTGAATTTTTTGCACTATCATGGCTCACTACTCTGCAATGCTGGTTTTCCTACTTAGAAAAGACTTACGACATCCCTTTCAAAGAGGCAGGGAAAGACGATGGTTGTGGCTGCGTCAGGACGGTGCTGGGCCAGCGCTCAAACCCCAGGGAAATCCAGAAATGTCAACATCCACAGTCCCCACTGGCTCACAGCTTCACATGACTGACACCTCGGGTCACCCTGCAGCCCCGGCCGCTCATTGCGCTTGACCCAACACAACAAGTCAAGCAGTAATTGCTCATGGGCCACCGACGGCTGAACAAACCATGGGCCAGCTCCTCCTCCACAGGCACAGAGTGGAGCAGCAGAAGTTCTCCAGTTCAGTCCTGACCTTGGGAGGGGGGTGGCAAAAAAAAGATGCCAGGGCATTTGCCGTTTGGGAGCAATTTTCTACATCAGCAAAGTAGCTTCCACACTCCTTATATGTGGAGATGGTCTGAAAGAAAGGGCATATGAAGAGCCAAAAGAGGTAATGGTTCATAAAGAAGCCCAGAACGGTGTATTTTACAATCTCTACATCACGTGTGTATGGACAAGGGTCTAAAGGGAATGCTCTTTCCTCTTTGCCCCTGCTCAAGGTAGCCCCATAACATAGGCATGCCCAGACAGAGCAACTGAAGTTACGCATCCAGGCTAGGGCAGTCCTGGATTTATCCTGAGGATGCGACGAAGGCATGCGTACACACCCATTCATGCTGCCTAATGAGGCATGTGCTCTGTGTCCCATAAGGACGTCTCACAAGGAGGGAACAACCACATCACCCTCCCTCCCTGTCACAGCTGCTTGCAGCCCTGACTGGAAGACCGGGAAAAGCTTTGCACTTCCCTGTATTTGGATCCCGGCTTTTTTTTTTTTTTTTCCTTCACGCATCTCTGATTCGAGGTTACTTTGTTACTTTGTTTATCCCATTGAAAATATTTTTATGCTTAAAAGAAAAAAAGGGAGAGGCTTGAGTGCAAGTCTGTCTCTGACAGAGTTAGTAGGCTTCAGCTTTGAGGTGCAGATGACATACTCGCAATTCAGCCTGAGGGAAAGGCAGCCTTCGCAAAACGCTCCATGCTCAGCACAAAAAGGGATTCTAAAGTTGGGCTAAGATGTTGCCCCTTGTGGCTACGAGCCCTGAGACAAAGAAGAGATGAAGAAAATATCTCACGCTCACTGATGAAGAAAATAAGTTCTGTATTAGTAGAATATTCCTTTTTTTTCCGGGGGGGAAAAAAAAAAGAAAAAAGGGAGAAAAAAGGATGTTCAGGAAACCCTCTTATTTGCATGAATCATTTTATACACTGATTATAAAAATACAACACAGAGAGGGCCTTTAGATGATCCCAAAATGCTCTTCAAGCTATAAATGTTAAGGAATGACTTGTGACTTCACTTTGGGCTGAGGGCCACCTGCTCTGGCTTGGAACACAACAGCAGGACACTGCAGAAATACAGAGAGTTAGGGCAGAGGCTTTCACTAGGTATAAACCTTCAGAGCAGAATCCAAACACTAACCGCCTGGTAATAGAAAGAAACCTTTTCAATGACCAGTTTATTCCCTAATTGGTTTTTTTTTGTACCTTACCCTGATAATTCTGCCACTGCCATCAGCAGAAAATAAAGCTCCAGCTCTTTGCAGGTGTAAATCAGAGTAGCTCCTTTGGAGCCAACCGAGCTCCACACATTGACGTCCAATGCGAATCCCATCCAAGGGGCTGAATTACTGGGCCATTAGCAAGCCCTCTGTTCCTACGAAGCCAACAATACCCAGCCGACACTTCAGGGGCCCTGAGAGAGACAGAATGGATTTACTCAATTAGAATTTGGCCAACGCATGGCATTTAATGAAGCTACTTTTAGGAAAAGTGCCAAAAAAGCAATCTCTATTGACCACAAGTGGCTACAGCCTCTGCTCTGCAGCTCATCCAAACACCAAGGGCTGCAGTGCTCCAGCTCACATCATCTCCTCAGAAAGGATGAAAGGCAGAGCACCATTTCTTCAACCACTTCACCCACTTCCTGCAGCTCTTCGCTCTTTCTCGCACTTCTCCCACCCAATGACGGGTCTAAATCTAGTCTGCTTGCTGCAGCTTGCTGGATAGTCCTTGTTAAAAATAGAACAAAATATGATTAGATTCAGGTTTCATTTCACAGGAGATCTAGGTCAGGGCTGACAATACTGTTTGAGCTGCTGCAACAGCTCTCCGTCTCCCCAACGGGGGAGGTCCTGCTCCTCTCACCAGCTTATGGCTCTGCAAACCCTCCTCTGTGCTGGCTCTGGTGCTTGTCAGGCTCTCTGATGAACAGATCTAATTCACTAGCCCAACAGAAAAGTAATCCAACCAAGGAAAAAAGGATAATTTTCCAGCCTGTTCGAGTGCTGGATAAAGTGGGAATAGTCTTTCTGGCAGCAGCAAGCTACAAGGTCGGCCCAGGTGTACCGAAAACCCTGCTCACTTACTACTTAATTGCAGCACTACCTAAAGTGTGATCATCCTATTGCCACAGCCAGAAACAGAATATAGGACCAGATGGACGACTGGTGTGGGCATTGGGGTGATTTTTAATGCTTTTAAAGAGTAGCTGCTACTGAAGGAGTCCTCCTTCCCCCGCTTCTGCTGGGTATCACAGCCTACTCCTATTTGGGTGCTGGCACATCTCTGACCCAGCGGTAGGCTGGTTTGGGGTTTAACCTGGCAGGAAACCATCCTTGCAAAAGGAAAAAAAAAATAATGTTTTGCTGGTGTGGCTTCCAAAATTGGCTTACTACTGGGTTGGGGTGCTAGTTCTGCACTCAGTGCAGAAGCTGAGAAGTTTTTGAGCATCCATATGCCCCCCTGCCCCCATCAGTAACACTCAGGCCATGAAGAGCTCCTCTGGCAGATCACTCTTATTTCACATCTCTTCCAGTTTGCAAAGCTGAGCAGTTTTCTAGTCCACAAAAGCTACCTCGAATGGCAGGCTGTGGCAGCATCTGCCTTTGCAGCCCAGAGGGAAAAGGTGTGCTACACGACACTGTGGACCCCTTAAAGAAAGGGTTATGGTCTAGGCACCAAGGGACTGGAGAGGCCTCTGAGGTCCCATCACCATCTGCCAGCTCAGCAAGGCGAGCTGGGCCTCGCTGGGCCCAGGCTGGGCGCCTTACCAAAATGATAACAGGGCTGAGAGAGCTGGCTTGTGCCACTCGGGCACATGGACCACGCCAGACCTCACCCAAACAGGGAACCTTCCAAGGTCCCTCCTAGCTTCAGCATTCTATGATTTGCCAGGTGTCAGCAACATTCAAGTCACCTTTTCAGACCATCCCATTGGAGGGTATTACTAAAAACAACAACAACAACAAAAGCAATAGCTTTTTAAAAATCGGTATTTGCTGTGATTCATCAGTTTTCTGGAATTTCTGTTTTCTCAGTTTAGGTGGTTCCGGTGCCCTATGGCTAACACCAGCAAGCTTCAGCCTACAAAATGCCAGCTCGTTCAGTTTCTGAAAAAGACAGTCTCAAGCTGAACACCTCCAGTGTTGCAGCAATCGTACACAGAAAAAACCTTAAGCAAGTCCCAAGGGGAGAGTCAGGTTGTGCCAGTCATCGTGTTACTCAGCTATCTCTTCCCAGGTTTTTCCACCAGTTTCCACAGAATTAAAAATAAAACGCCGTCTCCAGCAGTAACATGACTTACAGCTTCTTCCCCTGTCCCCCCCGTTCAAGGCATCGCTCCCACCCACGCGCTGCGCCCACTGCCCTTGCCAGCGTGCTGCTGCGTGCCTGCACTTCAACTGGGTCACTCAAATGATTCAGGTTAAAAATACCTCCCCACCACCAAGAAGAGCTAATTTTAACTCAGATGATTGCAGTGATCCAGTTGTTTTTTGAATTTCTTTTTTTTTTTTTTTGGTGTGTGTGACAGTGCCTCATGAAACTATGACCTGAATTCTGGTCACAATAACTGCTAATTGAACTTAATCACAGAACAGTAGGAGTTGGAAGGGACCTCTGGAGATCATCTAGTCCAACCCCCCTGCCAGAGCAGGGTCACCCAGAACAGGTTGCACAGGAACGTACCCAGGCGGGTTTTGAATGTCTCCAGAGTTGGAGACTCCACCACCTCTCTGGGCAGCCTGTTCCAGTGCTCTGCCACCCTCAAAGTAAAGAAGTTTCTCCTCATGTTGAGACGGAATTTCCTATGTTCAAGTTTGTGCCCATTACCTCTTGTCCTGTCACTGGGCACCACTGAAAAGAGCCTGGCCCCATCCTCCTGACACCCACCCTTTAAGTATTTATAAGCGTTGATAAGATTCCCCCTCAGTTGTGTTTTTTCCAGACTAAAAAGACCCAAATCCTTCAGCCTTTCTTCATAAGAGAGGTGTGCCAGTCCCCTCATCATCTTGGTAGCCCTTTGCTGCACCCTCTCCAGCAGTTCCCTGTCCTTCTTGAACCGGGGAGCCCAGAACTGGACACAGCACTCCAGGTGCGGCCTCACCAGGGCAGAGTAGAGCTTGTATTTGGATGCTAACTCTGGAGCACAATGCTGTGCTCAGACTTAATGGTAGCCTTTCCATTGACTATTTTAGCAGACACCTCCTGGACTGCAACAGAATTTGAAATGTTGTATTTTAAATCTCAGTCTGACCTGCTACACAAAAGAGGGGGAAGACACAATACCAAACACACAACAATAATGACCAGCTCCAGCGTTTGGAACTGTGCGTCTTCTGCTCACAAAGAAGATGAAAGCTCCCACGCTTCCATACGGACACCCTGAGTTCTCACACATGAGAATAGGTCATGTGCCAGCAGCAAGGCGATTGCTCAAATTTCAAGGATCATTTCTCTGCTCCCACTCATTCTGGTAGATCCTAATTGGCAAATACCCTCAGCAATACAAATGTACTGAGTTTCTTTCTTTCTTTGCTTATTGTACTACAAAATGTTATTAAATCAATGTCTATAGACCACAGCATCCCAGAACACAAAAGACTCATCTTTCTGTTACACTGGAGGCTAAATGTAATGTAAAGAAAATGAGCCATTTGTTTCAAAGAAAGGAAAAAAAAACAGTGTGGTCCATGTCATTTTCATTAGAAGCAGCCTTTTTTTGTGAGTTGGTAATGCAGTGTTACCTCCTGAAATTCCGGGTCACATCTGAATTATATCAACTGGAGACAGTTTTAGTTTCAAGTTTGTGCTTCTAGACCATTGCTAGACTGTGAGACCATTGCACAAAACCACACTTTTGACTGGTGTTATTCTTCTGTACAGATAGAAAGTCTGTTCAGAAAAGTCTTGACAACAGAAATGTCAGCTTGACATGGCATCAGGAAGAGATGGACCTGCCACCACGAGAGATGTCTTACTCAGCAGCAGTTCTCTGCACCTGCCTCAGTCAACCCACTCCTCTTCACCTATCATTTTCTGCGTCATTAAATACACTCACAACACTAAAATACAGATTAAAATAACTGCAATTTACAAACATGGTACACAACAGCATGACATGTTCAGCTGGCTCCCAGAAAGGAGACTGAACTTCTCCTTCTATAACAGATCACATTTACCCGTGTGTGTGCAGAACAGCGGCTGCCATTAACCCCACTCAGGCCTTCCACATCTTCAGTTTATTACGTTTGCTATTACCTGTTTCTATGTCTCTATTACAGAATCATAGAATGATTCTATAATCGTTACATACCAATTATATACACATACCAATAAAGATTCTGGATGGAACACAGCTTCATCCACAGTTACCGTGAATTAACACAAACCATTAATTATATACTAATGTAACGTATCATATGATTTAGCACATTCTGTTACAGCCATGAAGCACACAGACCTGCAGAGCTGTAGTAAGGCATTTTAATGGTGTGAGCTTTGTAACACCACAGCTTCAGGGACCCACTGCAACATCGTTGCTCCACTTGCTGTCCTTGTACCACAGGGAGGAGCTGGGATCGTTGCTGCAGCCTGGAAAGTCCCATTGGCCCTGGCAGGGGGATAGCAGGGGGAGATATACAATGCGGACACGAGGTTGTGCACCTGAAACCTCTGCCATTTTTGCATTATAATCCCTGCTCTTGGGTCCCTGTGTCTCAGACAAATGAATGATCTTTCTGTCTCATCTTCCTGCGTGTAAAATTTGGTTAGTGAACGTGGTGGTGAGTCATTTTGAGTGCAAGCAAATGTACTTCTCAGTAAGAGTAATTGCTTTCATCTAATTAAAAACGCCATAAAAATTATAATCATAAAATATTTTATGTTGGTAGGGTCCTCTAGAGGTCACTTACCCTTCCTAAGGGAAGCAAGACCAATTTTGAAGTTACATCAGGTTGCTCAGTTCCTGTCAGTTTTGAATATTTCCAAGGATAGAGACTGCACGTCTCTGCGTACTTGTTCTCCTGTTTGATTACCTTCACACTGAAATTTTTTTCCTTCTATCTAATCTTCCTTGGTGCAGCCCATGCCCTTGGCCTCTCACCTTGCCACTGTGCACCACTGTCTTCTCCATAGCCTCTCATCATTAGTTGAAGACAACAATTCATTCCCCTTGAGCCTTCTCCAGGCTGAACAAACCCAGCTCTTCTGGTGAGATGACACGGGACACCCTTATTTCGTGACAAGAGAACCCAAGAACATGCTTAACTGCAGCAGGGATTTCCCTGCCTGCTCGAACTGCTGCTACCCAAGCAAAGCAGCCACCACTCCCCATTCATCCCCCAGTCTTCCCAGTACCTCACCAAGAACTCCACCACAGCTTAACCCCTCACTGATTTTGCCAGCTTGCCAGCTCGTGTGATCATTTCCCAACCCAGCCTGGTGAAAAATCAGGCAGCTTTAGATTTAGTTAGGGAAATGCTCAAGCAAACCAGATCGTTTTGACCTGGCTTTGCTTGGGGGATGACTACTAAGGCAGCCATGCCAGCTGGGTAGAGGAGCAACCACTGGCAAACAGGTGGGTTCATCCAGGTCCACTGGGAATGCAAAATCCTCACCCCCCTTCAGCTGCAGCTCCAATGGGATGTGTGACGCAGCATCTGCTACTCGGGCCCTCCCTCCCATAAGCTCAGGTTCCTACACTTGATGAAGTTGTCCTGACGCTTTGGCAAATCTTTCCTAGTCCTCAGCAGAGTACTAACTGTTAATAATAACATTTACACAGCTGTATGAACTTTCCGCATGTACTGTTCCTACTTGCCAGGCAAAATGTTACAAGGATTAATAAGAAGAAAAATGCTGCACCACAAGAACTTGGTTAAAGCACTCCTATCCGTGTTACATTCAACCACAGAAAACAAACCAAGCAAAAGTCTTTCCTAATCCTTAAACGTTAAGAAGCTTAAGTCAGTCTTGTAAAGATGTTTTGTCTTGTCACACCAGCCTAATACTGAGAAGCTGCTCTAGAATAGAATCGAATCGAATCGAATCGAATCGAATAGAATAGAACAGAACTATTTCAGCCTGAAAGGACCTACAATGCTCATCCAGTCCAACTGCCTGACCACTGCAGGGCTGATGAAAAGTTAAAGCATGTTATTAAGGCATTGTCCAAATGCCTGTTAAACACTGACAGGCTTGGGGCACGGACCACCTCTCTGGGTAGCCTGTTTCAGTGTTTGACCACCCTCTCAGTAAAGAAATGCTTCCTAATGTTCTAATGTCCAGTCTGATCCTCCCCTGATGCAGCTTTGCACCATTCCCATACGTTTTATCACTGAATCCCAGGGAGAAGAGCTCAGCACCCGCCACTCCACTTCCCCTCCTCGGGAAGCTGTAGAGAGCAATGAGGTCACGCCTCGGCCTCCTTTCCTCCAAACTACACAAGCCCCAAGTCCTCAGCCGCTCCTCATAAGACATTCCTTCCATCCCTCCCACCAGCTTTGTTGTCCTCTTCTGGACGCATTCAAGGACCTTCACATCCTTCTGAAACTGTGGGTCCCAGAGCTGCACACAGTACTCAAGGTGAGACCACACCAACGCTGAGTGCAGTGGGATAATCCCCTCTTTTGACCCGCTCGTGATGCTGTGTTTGCTGCACCCCAGGATGCGGTTTGCCCTCTTGGCTGCCAGGACACACTGCCGGCTCCTCTTGAGCCTGCTGTTGACCAGCACCCCCAGATCCCTTTCTGCAGGGCTGCTCTCCAGCCACTCCGCTCCCAATTTATACTTGTGCCCGGCATAACTCCATCCTAGGTGCAGGATGCGGCATTTGGACTTGTTAAATTTCATCCCATTAATCATTGCCCAGTGCAGCAATCTATCTAGATCCCTCTGCAAGGCCTCTCTCACACCGTGAGAAGGTCAACAGCACCTCCCACTTTGGTATTGTCAGCAAACTTGCCCACAGTGCGTTCAACTCCTGCATTCAGATCATTGATAAACATATTGAACAGAAACGTACCCTCCAGGGCATCTCCCAGGGTTACTCCAGCCAGCAAAGTCCCAACAATAAATTTGTGACAACCATTCTGAAGTCTGTTGGACATGTAATTTTGTTTTAAAAACTTCTCCTGAAACAACTTAGCTAAGAGTCACAGTCACAGCTGATGATTAACTACTTAACTGCTCAGTCTTGTGAGGTGTCTACTACTTCGTCCCAAAAGCCAGGGGCAAGGTTAAGACTCCATGCTGAAATTCACATGGTTTGTGCCCTCACACTATTGACTCCAGGACTCAAAAGCCTGTCTGAAATATCTTCCACTGTGCCCACAGCAGTCAGAGGCAGCGATGGTACTATGAAGGAAAGTCAGGCTTATTTTGGGGTCCTCGCCACCACACTACAGGTTTTCCAAAGTGCAATACAGACGTTTCTGGGTCTTGTTCATGCCTGTCCATTTTCGAATTGGTGCAGTCAAACAAGTGCAAGTTCTCACATGCACTTTTATTGTGCCCTGACCTCTGTCAAAGCAATCAGAAGATAAGAGTTCACAGTTATATGGTATTTTTTTCTGAAGATTATACACACCCACTTTAAAACTTGGCCGACTCTCTCTGCCTTGGCTCACAAAACTACGTTTCCACTAATCAGCAGCTGAGGGCAGGGGATTCAATAACAATCTGGCCTGGGAAGTCCAGCTGCCTTAGGTGCAGGTGTGCATTTGCACACATGTGGCAGCTGAGGGGCGAAGGGACAAGAGGGCAGCCGTGCCCTCAGCCCAGGAGCGGAACGGGGCTGGCCTCCCCGGCGCTCCTCCCTTGCCAGCACATTTTCATCAGAGAAGGTCAGACACGGAGCATGCCAAAATCACACAAATAACAAACCTCCAGTGAGGCGGCGACAGCACTGCCGTCCCCACGGAGCAGAGTGCCAGCAGGCAGGCACCATCCTCGGCAAAAGCTGAGTGCAACCCACGGGCTCCCCTCTCAAGGAGTTCCTGCCTCGGGCTGTGCCCCGTGCTACGGGTCATAACTCCTACCAGCTCTAGCAGTAACGGCAAGAAAGAGAGACCGAAGGAAGCCCTTTGTGCTTGACAACAGTTTCTCCCAAGCCAAATTTTATATTGCAAGTGAACTAAACTAGTCACCAAACACCTTGATTGAAGCTCTCCCCGTCTTCACCGAAATGCTAATTCTGCCTTTCCCCCGGTCTGTTGTGTCAGGACATTCCTCCCTCCACCCGTGCGCTGCTGTACGCTCTCCGGAGGGGGAGTGACATGTTAATTCTCCCATCACCTCTTTCATGCCTTCAGCCTCCAGCCAAATGTACGAGTCAGATTTCTGATTCTTTTCTTTCTGTGAAAGGGACTTAGAGGGTAATTCCTCATTAATTAGAATATTATAATTCTTATTAAGAATTCCTTGTTAATGAGAGATCCACCAAACACATGACTAGACCAATTTATACAGCACTTGTTCTCAGCAATACCTGTACTCTGAATTTCTGATGTCCAGCAACTGTCTGAAGCACTAGTACAACTCCTCTTCTGGCATAAACAGGCACACCACCATTTCCACGGACTTCAGGAGACAGAGGACACAGCTACATCACCAAAATCCTAGCTTGGCTTCCCAGCTCTTTTCTCATTTGTTCCAGCCACAGACACGCAGCTCCTGAAATCTACTTCTATTAGGATCTTCCCAAAGAGCAGAAAGCTGGCTGGGTGATCCCGCTCCACCTGCTGCATAGCTGCTCCACCTCCATGGGCACGATGCCAGGCACTAAGCAGCCACATCAAGGCACTGACAGTGTGTCCCCACCGATCTTCTTCCAGCACATGAGTAATGAGGCAAGGACCCGGACGAGACATCTGCGTGGTGCAGGGAACTTGAGCAAGCTCGCGGTGCTTTGTGTTCCCCTGGACAACAGGCATTATGCCATTGCCCATACAGCAGCAGGGGGAGCTAGGGGTCATTCCTTTTTTCCTTCCTTTTCCACCCATACCTTTGAGATGAATAGTCCTCAGAAGCATGTCACAAGCATATTACAGATGAGGGAGGCAGAACACAGAGGCAAAATAATTCAGCGCAGTCCCACCCATGCTGGCCCTCTCCAGGGCTGGCTTCAGCCTCTTCGCGTTGCATCTTGTACCTGCCAGCACTGAGGTGCAGAGCCAGCTCGGTGGGCCTGGAAGGTGCCAGGTCCATCATCCATGATGAGCATCCCTGATGAGCACCAGGATGGTGGTGAGCATCCATCCCTTCAGCCCCAGCACGGGCAGGGGGGAAGAGGTGAAGAAGCGGAACAGGGACTCTTCCAGCCAGAGCCACGGGAAGTTAAATTCATAGAATCATAGAACGGTTCGGGTTGGAAGGGACCTTAAAGATCACCTAGTTCCAACCCCCCTGGCATGGGCAGGGAAATTCAACAAGGTACAAGCCCTGCCAGTTTTTAAGTGAGGACTGTTTATAAAGTAAACATCAGGAAAAACTGCAGTGAAACCTTTGACAGGAGACGCCCCTTTACTCTGCACTCGACTTGCACTCCAACCAAGCTGGCTGCCGCACCGCCTTCGGCAGTGAATTACAGCTTCAGCAAGTGTTTTGGTACCGACCATTGGGTTCCCAGGTCCTCCCCGGCTGTACGCCAAGGTCTGGAGCCTGCTCCCTCTCTGCCTTCGGCCCAGCCAGACAATCGAGCCCTGATGGCACCAAATGGAAAAGCTGCCCGATGGCGAGGAAAGACTCCCACGCAGTTCAATATATTCTTTGGCAGAAAACTGAGATTAAAAAGCAGGCTAAACTCAATTACTATTTGTGTAACTGGAGTATCCTGGTTACAGAGCTTGTAACCATAGCAATCATTTAAACAAAGCTTTAAAGAAAATACTCCCTCGTTATTAAAATGTTGATACTTGATTCTGATTCAGTTTCTTGATCTTCCTCTTGTCTCAGGTCTCAGAGGTGCTGTCTGCCCTTCAGCTCTTATCGAAGATGCGAGAAAGGAAGAGCTCCATTCAGAGCCACCGAGTACCCTCAACTAGTGTTTGTGTCTCGTGCCAATAGAATGATGCTTCCTAAACATATGAATACAAAAGGATCAGTTTTTCATGTGGGGATTGGGAGGTTTGCAAACTTTATACAAGTAGTTGGCTAGCAGGGATGTTTCTTAGAACAAGTCCCAGCCAATTAAACTGAGCCTACTATTAATGACATTCCAGACAAGGTATTAGCTAGGTTGGAGCCAAACACATCTAAAAGCTCAGGCACTAAAAAAAAAAAAAAAAAGGTGGAAGTATTTGCCAATTGGCAATTTATGTTACTATTTAAGTCTCCTTGATATTATGGCCAGATCACCTTCTGTCTCCAAAGACTCCATTCCACAGTCATGACTCTTGTATTAGTAAGAGTCATGCAGGCATCACACAAAAGCAGCATTGATTTGTTATTCTGTAACTCTACCTGGATAACCAGGGAGATTTTTATTTTGAAAAGATCCTGCCAGAGCGGTTTTTTTTTGTTTGTTTGGGTTTTTTTGTTGTTTTTTTTTCTTTTCTTCAAGTGCTCATTGAATGAGTATGTAGCCAGGAAAATGGGACACAGAAGCGGTAAGGTGGATGTGATCTGCACACATGTTTTTCTCACAAGAAAAAAAGCACCGTGCGTGTTTAACAAAAGGGAGTAGCTTCGGGGTTACATTATATAATGGAGCCAGATGTAAACTCTTGTATATACAGCACTCCAGGCAGGTCCGTTAGAAAAGGCAAACCTTTTCCTTCATGGGAGGAAGGAGCAAGTTTTTTCTTGGAACGTGGCTTGAGAGCTACTCCTGAATGCCACCACGGCTGGTTCGGCCCTGCAAGCTTTGCTCGTGTGAGCGTCGCATCAGGTGGTCTGTGGGTTAAGGAGCTACACCACCCGCTGGAGTTTCTCTGCACATCCCATTGACGTTGGTTGGACCTCACTGAATGAAAAGAGAACATGCAGGAAACCCAGTGACTAATACACGTATTTAAGGCCAAAATATACTAATGTACCGAGTCAATGACAAAGCACAGCAGCTGCAGCCTTAACGGGAAAGCAGGTTTTGTTTTATATGGCCAGGTTTTACTAGCATCAGAATGAACAGAAGTTGTTTCACAGAATACTGTCAGAATAGAAAACAAATACGAATATAGCTGTGTGAAACCTGGACGTGTATTTTTAGGTACACACACCCACACGCATATGCAGCCTGAAGAGTTCATCCCCCTCCTCTGATACAATCAGCGATGCCTCCAGCAGGAACATGAGTCCAGGCGTGCTTCTAACCCAACTTGCCTGTGCCACCCCTTTTTAACTACATACTACATCATGTAACAGCTTGAAAAGCTTTTTTTCAGTGGCTTTTTCTTTCCTCCACATTCTTACAGTGCTATTCAGTTTCTTTTAGCGACACAGTAATCACCACAGCAGATCAAACCCGAAGTTCTGCAGTTTAGTGCTCAGTGCCGCATGCCTCCCCTAAAAGTGGTCAAGACCGCAGTAATTAAGCCAGGGGAACAGTCTCCCCAGAATATTGGCTCTCATTCAGTTTTCCCCCATAGGCTTAAGGCTTAAACCATGACCTACAATCCCTTCAGCAAGATATCAATATGGAATCACTGCATTCCCTTGCAATTACTTGACGGCAGCTTATTTACATTTCCACCTCATAAACAGATCTTCATATTTTAAGAGGCAGCTATCCAGAGTGCTTTTCACAATTAACACAACAGTTTTTCAGCTTCAAGGTTATTCAAGCCAGCCACAGTACTGCTTCCAAAATTAAACCTGAACAGCTACAGCTGGCTCTTTAGAGAGTGTTTCCAATCTCCAAATCACACCTCATCTCTCTTGAGCCGTGCCCTCCTTCCCCCACAGCAGTATTTGCTTTACCTTTTCTAAGTCCAGGTTGCCTTGATCATTTACATCCTTCCTGAACTTCTCCGTGGTAATACGCAAAGGCTGAGAAATCATGCTGTAAGCATATGGAGCAAGGTCTGCTAAAACACATCATTAGATTAGTCAGACCACCAAAAACCTTACGCAGGAAGCAAGGGTTTGAGGCTCCCGCCCCGCAACGGGGTTTCAGAGATGAAGTGTTCAGTGGTGACATGGGAAACTCTTTTGCCTCGTGCTGCCGTGCTGCGTCCTCCCCTACAGAAGCCCTTCTGATATTTCTCAGGCAGCAGAGGGCATATTTCCATTAGCAGACTCAACCAGAAGCGAAGCCTTCAGCACTCCATCCTCTATTCATCCCCACCAGCAACAGGCGGCACAGCACTGGGGTGTTCCCGAAACGGCTCCCGCAGGACACGCTACGCTGCAGGAGGAGCATTTCCAATGTCAACAAAGTGAACAGGACTCCTGTTTTGCAAGGGGACACGTCCCACCCCACCCCACCTTCTAGTATAGCAGTCTTCAAAATGACTACATCAAAGCTTTGGTTTAATGCACACTGAAAACTTGTTTTCACTGTGCCCTTTAATATTTAAGGCAGCTAGAGTAAGTCTCTCTATAAAGAGCAGGTGGAAGAAAGCAGGCAAGAGGGGGAAAGAAGAACCCACACTGTTAGCTGTCTGGTATTTATTACTTTTTAATACAGAGAAGTCACAACAAAATATTCTCTAACAACACACGCAAATGATATCATAACCAATTATTTTAATTTCATCAACATTCATTTGCTATGTACATATTCTTCCATCTGCAAAAGTGCAATCCAAGAATGTCTCAACAAGAAACCTTTAGGGACAAATATATTTTTGAAGGATTTTTCGCAGCAGTGGCCTTACAACATCATGTTTGTCCTCGGTTACCTGGTACAGCAAAATGAAGAGTACGTGGGGGGAAAAAAAAAAAAAAGAAAAAAGAAAGAAATTGGGTTAGATGCCTCCCTTGTAGGAATATTCCCTATTTTCCCAACTAAATTCATTGTGAATACACTGCTCACTACTAGAGATGTTAATGCAAATAGACTATAGGATAGTCTATGGGCTGGCTATAGAACACTGTAGTTTTAATGACTCCGCAGCATTAGACAGAACAAGAATTTCAGGCTGTTCACCTTGGTAGATGTCAAATTACACATCAGCATGTAAAAGATGCCCATTGTGTTAGTTACGGTTATCAAAATGTCCTTTTAAACATCCTACTGATGGATGAATTCATTTTTACACATCCAGAATATGAAGTCTATCTAAACGCAAGCCTCTCCTATGGAAAACAGAGTTAACTACTGGAAAGAAAAGCATCTGCACATGCAACTCCTATTACTATCACAAGGAGTATCGTGCACTTAAGAAGAGTAGAACGAACCTCCAAATTCAGAGGAGTGTATTCTCGTTTACAAAACATATTTCAGGCACAATTTAATCTGACCACAGGCCAGATTAAAAAGAACACACAGCATCAGAAAAATGAAAGGTAATGGAGAGTAAACTTCAGGCAAACAAGCAAAGCAAGCAGCTCCCTAGCTAGGGAAATTATTTCCCTTTTGACACATTTAAAAGCTCGAGACTACGTCCAGTGCTCGTCAAGACAGACAGCAAACCAACTGCAGTCTAGTTTAACCTCTTCAGTAGACATTAGGTCCCAAAGAAGTTACTTCTGCCTTTCTACTTAGGCAAAGCCCAGCTGAAACTCTCATGGCCAAAGGGTGGGCCTGACTGCTTGACTGGAACCTGATGCATATTACAAAAAATACCACATTTTGCAGTAACCCAAGACCAGTTTTCAGTACCGGCAAGAAGCAGAGAAAGCATTCTCTACAAATTAGGGGCAATTTACTTTGGAGTGAAAGTTCAGAGGAATCTTTCTGTAGCTCAGCTGGTTTCCGTCGAGGATCATTTTTACTGTGCTGCATGTGCTGCTAGCCTCCAGTTGAGAGATGTGTTTTGCAAGAAAATAGGCATTTCCTCAAGCAGTAGATAAGACTCACGTAACAGCAGAATTAAAAGAAAAAGCTGATGGAGAACTAAATTGTTTTCTTGGATAGATTTGTGTGTAACCCCTCGTCACTGCTAAGACTTTAAATATGCTTTCCCCTTCCCATTTTCTCTGCTGCGTTCTTGGTTTTGACTTGAATATACTGTACAACCTTTCATACACTTGTGTTTTTAAGGCTGGCCAAATTCCCTTTTTCCATGTCTGCTTATTCTCGATTGACACACATACATGTCTGGAGAGGCATCTAAGTGCTCAAAGAACAGAACTATAAATTAACCTACCCTAAGGAAAGCAAATGAACAAGTATTTAGAAGGACTCCAGATTCCACATCTCCCCAACCATGTGCATTGTACAGTGACACCTCCCCTTGCCAAGCGCATGAAAAAGTGGGTAGGCAACACCATGTAGCCTATGTGGGAATCAACACCCTAGATTCATGGCATGACTGACTAGCACTCAAGACCAAACACTACAGTTACAGACGTATCCTTTAATTTTTCTCATTACAGGAGCTTTGTCTTTGCTGTGTGGTTTCAGGCTGTTGGAACAGTCTAGCTGTTGTCTATCTGGTCTGGTTTTTCCAGGCAATGCAACCCCAAACCTTGTTAGCCACCCTAACTCCATCAGGTTGCTCAATGCACCATCAAAGCTAAAGGGCTCATCCTCCCCGAGGAGTTAATTCACGTTATAATTTGATTGTTCTCCACAAGGGAAGTGTACACTGCACAGCTAGCCAGGTTTTATCTGTTAGACACTTTCTTCCAGCCCAGGTGTGCCTGGGCCAGCTCCTGCTCCTATGGTTACAGTGCTGGTCCCACTGCAACTGGGCACGGTGTAACCTGGTTTATGGTAGCCAAGCCAGGACAACATTAGAACTCTCCCAAGCTCCTTCCCATAATTCTCTCTAAAAAGGGAACAGGTTTTTCCAAAACTGTCACAAACAGGAAACAACTGCACAAAACTCCACGGATGTGCTCCAGAGTCGAAACTAAGCACAGGAGCGAGGACAGAAGGAGGGGAATGCCAGTGATGAAGGGTACCACAGCCTTCGGACCAGCAGCGGATCACCAGTGTAACTGTACGAGATAGACAGTCCGGATGTGAAAACCATTAACGTGAGCTGACTGGCTTCGAAGGACATCACCGCTCAGTAAGTCATCTGTGCCAACACAAGCCCTCTGTGCAGCTCGAGGATTACTTGAAGAGTGGCTAATGCTAAAAGGAGCTAACTCTGCAGTGAGGACAGCCAGGAAATAAAACTGTGAACTTGGCATTTTTATGCACAAAGAAACATGGCTATTCAGTTTCGGGTTTATGTGCACATTAATTTCTTAGCAGAAACAGCAATTCTCAGTCCAGCATATGAAAAGCCTTTTTGGCTCCTGACTTTTTTGTTTTCTTTCCCAGGGTGGCAGAGTATCAAGGCCATTTTCAATATCATGATTTCAACAGATACGCTCCTTAAAAAGATTCTAATTTGGGAAAACAACAAAACTTCAGAAGAAACAAAAAATAATCCCACCTCGTAAACAGAAACATAACCCACACCTCTCGAGTGGACAAACACTCCATAAATACACTATGGAGAAAGGCAAAAAAAAACAACCTCCCCTAAATCTCAACTGGCTTGAGAAACCAAGCAAGAGATTAACAGCCTATTTTTAAAATTTTATTTAAGGAAGGGAGAAATGGGAACCAAGAAACAACAAACGCAGAGTCTACAGGGCCAAGCCCTCTCATAGAAATTCACTGCCTAACGCACACTCTATTATGCACAGCACAGAGGCATATAGAAAGTAAATGCGCTTAGTCTGCTGTCTTAAAAAGCCTCCGAGTTTTTAGATCCTGGGACTTAATGCAATTTTGAAAGACAAAAGTGCAGCAATTAATTGTTTTAAAAAGCGATGCTATGCTTTGTACTCAGTACCTCTCAGCTCTTACAGGTCTGACAGCCCAGATCCCATTTCATGGTCCTCCTTCCACACCAGTCTCACCAGTCTCACCAGTCTCACCAGTCTCACCAGCCCGCAGCAGGCAGCAAAGCCTCAGCCCCAGCAGACGCATACAAACACAACCCCATTCTGCTCAGCCTGTTCCTTCCCTAAAACGTCTGTGAAGAAACACCTTTAAATAAAGCATTTTAAGATCTCCGGCTTGTTTTGGTATGATGACCTGGCTGGGCACACGGCAGCCCCGGTGGAAGCAGCGCTATTGCCGTACGGTCCGTCCGTAAGGGCAACGCACGTCAAACGCACACGGCAGGAAGACGCTATGCCAAAAAAAAAAATTAATAATTTGTTTCAAGATTGCATTTTCTGGCATACAATTACATTCACTTGTCACAATACCTTAGCTTACCCCATCTCGGGAAATCTGGAAGCAAGCCCACTGAGGCGACTGGCAGCGCGGGGCCAGCTCCTGCGCCTCCGGGAACCGATGCAAAAGGCTAAATGAATTCAACAGTAACGGGATGGTTTCTTTCCAAGGATTTCCCATTCCCACCGAGCTGGAGGGACAACAACCCTACACAACCACCCACTTTCCAACCGGACGTATTTCTCTGTCTCCCCATGCCCTTCCTGTGAACTGTATTACAATTATACAAAAAAATAAAACCAAATCATTTTTAGCTGAACTTTACCCCACACTCGGGATATATTCAAAGGCCATTAAATTGGCTTGCCTCCAACCTTCACAGAGATCTTGTCAGGAGGATTCTGGTTTTAACAACATATATATATATACACATATTAATATGTACACAGACAAAGAAGCTGCTCTTTCAGTTAGAAAAGAAATTAAATTTCATCACAGAATGAATCCTATAAAAAGATATGTAATAAAGTTGAAATACCCATAAAATAGCTATTACTAAAGCAAAGCTTTCGTCAATAAGCCTCCAAAACTTTAAATGAAGAAAATGGCTTCACGAAGTGGTAGTCTAGGTTTCCACAGTGAGGACACTGCTGGACGTTGCTGTATTCAGAGAAATACTGCATGCCAATCCGTACATCTATTACTGGCTTCCCACAGTGCTTACAGTTCAGTCGAGCCTGTAAAAAACAAAGAAACAAACAAAAAACCCCTTTTGAAATAACCAGATTCACCTCCGCACCTCACCTGCGAAAAAGAGAGCATCGCACGCAGCCCCCTGCCCTGCCCTCCCCTCGCCGGCAGGAGAGGGGGCACGTCAGGAAACTGGCAGCCATGGGATCTACCGGTAAGGACATTCCTCAGCCGGACCGGGAACTCGCAGGCAGACACAACGTTTTTCACATTAAATACCACCCCCAATTTCTGGAGAGTCAGCTACCTCCCACTCTGGCTGACGGGAGGCAGGGAATTTCAAAGTGTACGTACACACACGATTGTTTTGTGCTGATTAATCTCCGAACCAATTTCTCAATCCCTAGCACAAGAGGTGCTGTCTCAATAAATCATAAACGAATCCCTGAAGCGAAGAGAAAAATTTTACATTTATGCCGTGCAAATCGATGTTTGAACGTGATCTGTCTATGAAATAGATCAGCATTTTAGTCTTTTGGTTTAACAAATGTATAACTCGATCTACTTTATCAGCACGGCATGGTATTGTATCATCTTAGGTATCTATTTAAACATTTATAATCCGCATCAGGTTATACAAACCAAACATCACTTCAAGCACACAATCCATTCTACAAAATCTAACCAAGACAGGACCAACATTAACGGGGTGGATATGAGAAATAATCAAAAGTCAAGGGTGAGGACAGACTGTTACTGCTCCACAGCAACAAAAAAAAGTAAGTTTTCAGAAGAAACCTAGCTGAGAAACTCAGCCCATTTGATGTAAAGAAAGCAACAGGCGGCGTGAAAGCTCAGCAGGCCATTTGAAATGCTCAAGAGAAGCAGAAGGGATTTGGGACTGTAAAGGAGTTTCAGAGTAAAGGTGGCAAATGAGCAGCGAGGGCCTGAGCTGTACCATAGCTTAACCTGGCAGCCCAATACACTAATGAAAGCTTCAGCTCTTCACTGAAAAAAAAACAAAAAATTATTTTCTATGGTGATCTTGACTTAAGGAAAATTTCCTGGGATGAGGAGAGGAAGAAATTATTAAAGTACTATTGCTGTTGAGATAAGACTCAAAAAGAAACGAACCGTGAGCTCCACAGCCATCTGCTCTGCTTGAAAAGCAGAAATCCTAAGAAATACAATCTACTAGGGCACGGATTTGTGTTATTTTCTTAACCAAGGTGTTGTTTTCCCCCTTGCTACTGCCCAGCATATCAGCTACCTGCTAGTAACCTGACAGTGGCTGCAATTCATCATCCTACGTGCACATTTGTCATGTATCATTAAATATTTTGAAATAAGGTATGAAATTATTCAAAATAGAAATTAGCAAGGCAATTCAGAGTTAAATTATATACCATATTTAAATGTCATTCCTCTGTATGCACAGAATCATCTGTAACAATCACGGTGAAACAATAATGCACATTATCTGGCAATCACAGTCACTGCAGCTAATGATTTCATAGTTCTATTACTTACCATGTACTGTCACACTGTCCATTAATCATATAATTAAGGCTCTTGTATAGTGAGACCTTAATTCTTGTCTTGTACATTCAACAGAAGCAATTCAGATTTAAATTTGCTGGCTTTTACAAAACTAGCAAGTGTGAATCAGTATTTTTTCTTTAAAAATCCCTATTTTAAAAAAACACAATTACAATCTCAAGAGGCACTAAATTTGGAGGTACTATCTGTGTCTTTAGTTATAATTGTTACCAATGTCATTTTAAGCAGTAGCAGCAATGCCACTTGTCTTTTGAGCAAAAAATTTTGGTACGCATGTTAAATTTAAAATGAAATGGCATTTCGCATACCGACAAAGCTGTATTTTAGATTGCTCTTAAGCACGCACATTAACATGAAGCGACCATGCTTTGAACAAGCGCATCTCTGCGGGGCTCCTGTCCTAACCCACTACCACCACCTGCCTGTCCCAAGGCAACAGCCCAGTCCGGAGCATCCCTAGTGGACCACTGAGCCATTCCCAGACCAATGCTTCTTCCATGGCTGTCTACCCCTACCTGCACAACAAAAGTGCTCTGCCCATCACACGGAATACTCTCTTGGATGCTGGCGATTCTGCTGCCTCAGGCACGTGTCTGCTCTGGAGTAACCCCAGGCCTTGGATCTTTCGCACCCAAGGTATGGATTAGGTGAGCATTTAATGAAAACGAAGCTGCTTCAGGCTGTGTTGGAGTACCATCACCAGCGTCAGTCGCAGCAAAGATGACGGAGAGCTGGGTAATCTCCAAGCACAAAACCTCTTCAGACCTTTCCGTTCCCTTGGCTGATACACAATTATCTTATGACAAAACACGATTCAAGCAACTAAAAGAACCTTGAATACATATAATGTCTGCTAAAACTGGGCAATTATTATTAAAATACTACTGGAATTATACCTGATGCCAAAGATACTTGCTAGGGATCATCCCAAGCATCAGATTTAATTGTGGATGCACTTAAAGGGGCTTTATTTGAAAACTTAAGGATTAACCACTGACCACAGCACTGGCTTCTGTCTAGCTACAGGCTGTCGTGTCTCATGAGTTAAAACAAAAGGACAGGGACTCAGTCAGCTTTCTCGTGTTGCACTCACAGTTACAGGCTGGAAAAGAAGGATGGAAGAAGGGAAGGGAGAAGAGATACACAAACCTTGGCTTTATTTATCACCAGTTGAAATTTCACCTTATGAGTCTTATTTACGTACGGTACTAACCTGACAACAGGGAGATGCTGCCAGAATATCGTAGGTATACATAGTTCCCAGCTGATGCCAGCTTCCATCCCATCGGGACTTGCACTTAATGCAGATAATTTTGTGAACCCCTTCTAAGCAGTCTACACAAACAGCATAGAGGTGCATAAGCCTTCCTGTGGACAGGAAAGACACTTCTTAAGGAGACTAGAACAGAAGATTGCAACAGACATTTCCTACAATGTGTTATCTGCCGTTTAGTGATACAAATCACACCTTATTAAAAACTTTTTTTTTTAAAGAAGGGTAAATGATAAACTAAAAAATGTTTCTCTATGGGAAATACACAGGGCTGGACCGAAGCTACTTTCCATGGATGCAAAACTCAGGAATTAGTCACCACCCTGCCCACCCTCCCATCCTCCATTTGCTGGTAGACCTTAGCAAAACATTTTATAAAAGGAGTTGCGGAAGCTCCATGAACAGATGCCAGGTTAAGCCATATGATCAGCTGCAGCGTTTCCAAAACCAGGATTGTGCCCTAGCTTCATCCCCACCTGACAGAAGAAGTGGAGAAGTGTTGAAGCTTATTAACAAGCTGGGTACAGATCCATTTAACAACTTGCCAAAATCTTCCAGCAAACAAGGAGCTAAGGACCTAATAATCCTCATGGAAAAAAACAACAGCCAGAAGAGCAATTTTCTTTTATGTACTTTTTCCTGACCGTTCATTAACAGAAAGTATATTTAAAAACATTATACATTACACATACACCGACTTTAACACGCCGTTCAGGACTACAAATCTATTGAGCTCTATTGTGACCTTAGGCTCCATATGCACAATGACTTTCAAAACCTGAGTTATATTGACTTCCATAAAAATCAAGCGGCTCAGACTTGAAAACGAAATATTTTCTCTACACAAATGTGACAAAACTCACCAATGCAAAATCCAGGATGCCAATTTCACACAAAACAAAAAGCCCTACACAAATTGCAAACATCTGGCATCTAGATTATGTCCGATTTGTAGTGATTTAATCGATCCGTAGTTTAATAGTTGGCTATTGGAAGTGGGCTGACAGAGAGTACTAACTCTGTAATATACTGTATTTTGCACTGCTATATAAGACAAAGCTAAGAAGTAATGCAGCTACAGATCAACTACAAAACAGGACTGCGTATGATACGTGTTTGTTTCGGATTGCAATTTGTGCTCTTTAGCATCAAAGTACTGAACACATCACAACCTGTAATTTAATGAACACACATATCTCGTACCTCTTCTAGATAAAAGAGAATAAAATATTAACAAATTATGATTAGTCCATACCAGACGCTTTCAAAATTAGTGGTCTGGGTTTTAACTTATTTTGGTTTTTAAGCCAACTATTTTAGAAAAATGAGAAGAAAAAAACCAAACAGACTCTTCTTAAAATATATACACAAAATAAACTTGCCAGTATGAGCCAGTAAAAAATTGAGTTATTTCACATTGGCGTGTTCGGCTCTAGAAAATGTGATGTGATGAGACTAAAGCGCAAACTCGAGATTGGAGACGTTCAAGTAATTGCACGCACAGAAGTTTTGTGTTGTGCAGGAAGACAAAACAATTTTCCCCATGTGAAGTTCTGCACTGTTCCCGCACATTAAAATACTGCATTCTCCCACCGCTTAATTTTCAGGATCCTTCTTATATAGGAAATGAGGTACCTGGTATCTTAAACATGCCTGAAATAAAAGAACTGATTTTCTGTACTGAAGAGAAAATAACACCCTGGAACAGCGCCTTGCCAAGCTTAATTTCATTTCAAAGAGCACTTCTGATAAGAAACCATTTTACCCAGGAAAAGGAGGTAAAAATATTAGCAATTAGTTATTCACGGCATCTCGTCCGAGCAAGTTTTTCAGATGTATCATACAATGGGTAAGGAGCAATTAATTAAAAAAAAATAATTTCGCAGAGTTTCACTCTTAGTGGCAAACGTTAACAAGCGATGAGTTTCACTATTACTAAACCAGCTATTAGTACTGGTAAAACCACAAGCACATTGTGCGTGCCTCCCCACCAAAGCAAACAAGCGTTGTTATCTCACAGACTTATGTTCTGTTTATCCTGGAGCTTTCTTAGCTTGCGTATTTGCCTACCGCTTTTTCTCCTTAAAGTACATTAGGCAAGACAGAAACGATAATGTTAGCACGAATACAGCTTAGTGACTTAGTGCACAGTGATTTAAGGAAAGAAAAAAAAATAAATACAGTTTGTTGAGCAAAGGAATGTTACATAACACGTACTATGACCATGCATGGGATATAAAGAATTTTATACAAAGGAGAGAAACTTAAATGTTAAAATACCTCTCGTTAGTGCCTTCCCAACACACTTTTCAACGTATAAGTCTATATTTTTGAACACCAAACTACGCATACTTTCTCTGACTTGTTTTGGCCATGCTGGCTGCCAGCAGGCTGCAGGACAGGCATGTTTTGCCATGTACCACCCTGATCGTTTAGTTTGGGGCACAGCTTTTGGGAAGAGCTGAAACTCATCTCAGGACACATCCACTTGTTTCTCTAGGAGAAAAGTAATACGTGCCTTGGTCTCAACTCAGCTCGGAGCTGGGACATGATCAGGATGCAGTCCAAACCGGCAGGAGTTTGGAAATAAATCTAAAACCCTCACTGCACCATTGCTGCTTCAACCCACCATATGAAGAGCTTACTTTTACTACGTCCAACCTCTCCAGGCTGGTCTTAACACAGGCCAGACTATAGTCCTTTCCACATAAAAATAGTTTGCTGTAAAACAAAACTGATATTCTCTACTCTGAAAGCAGATGAGAGACATCTCACCTCACTGCAGGTACAAACATAACTTTCACCTATGCTGCAGCACAGCATGCTTAAATTTAAAAGGTTGTTTAAAAGGTTGATGTGTTACTTGGGAGTAAAGCTCACAACAGATAAATCAGCATGCTCACGCTGCAAAACTGATTGGCTGGAAAACCTTCCCATGGTGTACCTAGAAACCCGATGAGAAATCTCTTAGTTGTAAGCCCAAACACAAGGCATGGATCTTTCTACACGACGCTTGCATTTTGTAATTCCTTCTAAGTGTTTCAATCTGATCCATGTGATTAATTTGGATGCGACTTCAAGCTTTGCAGAACTGCTTAAAAACGCAGAATTGGGATGAAAATCTATAATGGGGAGGGGGGAGGGGAAAGGGCACAGAAGGCAGTTCCATCATTTAATGAAACCTAGCATGACTGACAGACAACCTGTACCTTGAAGGTGACAGGGAACATCATATTCAATCTCATCGTGTCTCGATGGGCTAAGGAACAGGGTCCCGTCCACCAGCGGAAACTGTTCAAACACTGGCAGCGCCCTGTGGCATAGTGCACAGTTTACAACGTTCCTGTGGCTGGCACTAAGAGCAGCAAGGATGAACTTCCGAAGGTCCTCCCCTTGGCCCACCTGGGCATCGTCTTCCATCCGCACATGGAAAGTATTCAATTTATGCCTGGGGATGTGAGTAAGCAGCTCGGATAGATCGAGCCTTCGCAAAAACTGCACAGGGGCATCGAAGTGTCCTGATCTATGTGCTTGCAAGCTGGCTGCCCCGTAATCAAAATGCGCGTTCCTGAACATGCCCCCACCGGCCATGTTCTTCTTATGGGGCTCCAGGTGAATGGCGTTCTTCAGAAACTCTCCTAAGTATCGCGAGGAACGAGGGCCACTGAAATGCGTGGGGGCAAGAATAGAGTACCCGGTGGGTGGGGACTGGCCGGGAGAGACACAAGGCGAACGAACGCTGTAGCTGCCACCCATGACGCCCTTCTCCTGGGAGTTCTGCCTGTCCATCGAGTGCCTTCGCTGGAGGTCATTACTCAAGCCTTTCTGCGGCTTGTTGGCCGGCCTGCCCTTTTTGGCCTCCTCTGCCGACTCTGACATGGATCTTCCCGTGCTCTTCTCCAACACTGATTTCTTCTTCTTATCATCCTGCATTCGCTTCACCTGGTACCAGTCAGTGTCCTTCTTTAAATGACCCTGCCCACACCGACAAGAGCAAAAGCGAAAAGCCAGGTCATATCCCTTCTTTGTCCACATGTTTTGGCGACACTGCTTTTCGTTCCAGCTCCTGGCTCTGCCAATGCAATTGAACTGGACGAGAATGCTGCTTTCCCACTCGTAGAAGCACTGAAGGTGCATCCAAGTGCTGTACGGACAATGCTCGTTGTTGCATATAACCTTCTGGTAGTCATCCTTCTCCAGGTCCACCGGCCTTCCAAAGCTACAGATCAGTGGAGTAGCACAAGGGGCTTCTGTGGAAGATAAAACAGATACATCAATAACTTAATGGGCCGCTTATTGCAATAATTCTTTAAACACTGTGCCAAATACGCATGTGAGCTCTTACTCAGGATCGGTGCTATCAAAGGGCCCACAAGCACTAGCTCTGGGTCAGGGCAAAAAGCAGCCTTTGCCAAAAAAAAGTTAAGTACGTGAAAGGAGATATGGAAATGGGGGAATAAAGAAACAAAATGACATTGCCGTTTGTTTAATATTCAAAGCCAAAGCACCTCAGAAGCATTAGCCCTCCTCAAGGGTTTGCGGATACCGTTGCAAGGCCTTAAAAAGTAAGGAGAAAGCTTTGTGGATGTTTCTGTGGGGTTGCTTTGAAGCCTGAGAGGCAACATGGGGAGAACACACAGAGATGTTTGTTTGAAAAACAAGCCAGCAATACAGCCTGGCTCTGCAATCACAGGGAGAGGCAGGAATTGATCTTTTCTTTGGGACTGAGCAAGAGACAACAGCTAGGGAGAGAAGGAGGAGCAGAGGACTTTGAAAAGCAAGACAAACAGCTTATGCTTCTAGTACAGAAAAGACTGTCTTCGTTACATTGCTCAGGCAAACGTAGACCACACCACCATCAACCACCGTCACTGACCTCCAGGACAGCTCAATTCGGCACCACAGACAGGTTAAGAAAGCCAAATGCCACGTGTCTTTTATCAGCCAAGTAGCAGCCTTTGCTATACCCTTGAGTAAAGAACAGTTTATTTCAATTCTCTCCCTGCAACAATGTCAGCTTCTACACAAAAATGTTCTGCATTGACGTTTTCCCCTCCCTCACCAAAGTACCACGGACTACACACAACTCCCATTTCTGGCTGCTCAGTTGCAGCTGGGAGGCACAGAGAGGACAGGAAATTTTCAGTTGGAGCTTCTATTGGATCTTAAGAGTTTCTAATTATGAAGTTTTGAGATGCCTACTCAAGTATTACAAATATTTCTCCTCTGTATTTCTGACTTCCTACTTCCTCCACTTCACCAAAAATCGCTGCTCCAACAGGGCTGGCAGGCTGCCTTTTAACCTCTGTATTGCCGCATTCAAATACAAGCAAGCCTCTTCCATGGTCCAGTGCTGTCTCCCCGCCAGGCGACACAGAGCAAACGGCTCCCTGCAGTTCCCCAGTCTCAGCCAGAGCTCCAGGACGTGCAGAACAGGTAGACCCAGCCTTGTGGAGAGAGGCTGCCGTGATCCAGGTTTTTCTTTTTTTCCTTGGGGCTTCAAATTTCTATCTGATAAGCAGGGGGAAAACCGCCACTCGGTTGCACTGCTTTTAATCTCGTTCTTGTCACTGCTAGCACAAATAATACGGTGTAATTTGCAGCGGGATAATAGGTTTTACACTGCTACGTCTGCTTTTACTCAGACTCTCGGTAATAGACACACATCCTCACCTGTCCTACAGCAGCAACACACAAACCAGGTGCTTTACGACAACAGATCTCTGCCACGCTAGTGGTTTTGCCCCTTCCCAACAAGTTTTTCTTAAAAGGCTATAAACAAGCAAACAAACAAAGTCTTCAAGGTTACCTTCAATAAATTCAAGATAATGGTAGCTCTTAAGAGCTATTTACCCAGAGCACGAGAAAATGGGCACAAAGAGCACAAGAAAATTTTCCCGAGCAATTCCCTGGAAGATGCCACATCCTCTACCTCTTTTCTCAGCCTCCGTTTCTAATGCCAGAAGCAGCACAGTTACAAGGAGAATTTTCTGCAACACCTTTCCTTCAGGGACTGGCCTATAAACTGCAAGCAAAGCACATTCCCAAAAACATTCTCTTAAAGCAAAAAAAGCATATTTAATTTCTTCAGTCATTAAAAACAAATTACCAAATTGGAGAGAACAGAGATAAGAGAGGCTTTCCCTAGGCAATCTTTGGAATTTCCTTTTATCCATCTGACACCTATATTCTTACTAGCTGTCTCAGGTCTCTGAAAAGCCCACTAAGAACATGCAGGTTTTGAGATGCCTTTGAGAAGCATGAATTTTATTGGTTACCAATGAATAATTTTTCTCCACGTTTTTTACTGTGTGCTATTGAGTATAATGTCACTGGCCAAGAGCAAAAGTGAATGACCACTTATCTGCTCTGAAACAAAATCTGTCACTTTACCGGTTCAGAGAGTTCTCCCACCCATTCTCCCAGGCTTGGATTCAAGGCACGCTATGCCACACCAAGCATCTCTGCAAAGTTTTTCTTCATCGTCAGTCATCCTTTCATCATATTTAGGGTCTGAAAGTATAGTTCGCAATTATAGCATCCTTATGCAATTTATGTCAGAGAAGCTAGTTACGCTGAAACCGCCAAAGGCATATCATCAGAAGTCAGATGTGCAGCAAGATACCAGAGTTACCAATATGAACACTTCTCACGTATGCATTTCCTGTATTCATCTATTTTGGTACATATTCCTTTCCACCACTGCCAGGAGGCAGGAAGAAAGGAACATGCCAAAAATCCACTTATGCTCCCCCTGTGTTTCAGAGTGTAAATGTTCTATCAGTCACAGGTATAATTATAGCTGACAGCCGAGAAAGTTACTATACAGGCAAGTCTAGAGATCTCCGCTTTAGAATAAAGACTTTACACTTGTTCACCCATACTGGCATAGTTAACTGACTATAAAAGAAACGTGTTCCCTTGATTAGCCTTTGAACATGTTTTTGGGTTTGGATGCAAAAGCATGTGATCTCTAGCCCCCTGAGAAGTTTACAGCTTCTTCATTACGTGGGCAGAAAATGAAATTAATAAAATAAGTGGCTGAATAAAGAAAAAATTCACCACAGCCTGTGTATTCCACAGAACGTGTCCACCATTATTTGATTATGATCATGTGCTGGGTGTCTAGAGGTTATTGTAAAGGTGACTTTCAACAGATTTTTCCCCTTTTCCCTCGTTGGTCAATGGAAGGACTGTGGAATGAGATCTTCTCCAGCTTCTCCTTGAGAAATTACAGATGCCAGATTACCTGAAGAACCTCCCACACAGCATAACTATGAGCAAAAAAAAGCTTCAAGTTTTGGACAGCCATGTCTTTTTCAACATTTAAGTTGACTAGATGACTACAAAGTTTTCAGACGTTCCCTTATCTGATCTTTTATCTACTCAGTGTGAATTGGCTGGTCACACAACCACCAGAGCAAAAGCAGGTCTAGAGCAGCTGGAAGAAAGCAACGGAGTGAACAAGAGCCTTCCCCCACGCAAAAGACTCTACTGAATTGTTTTAATACGCTCAGTGGCACTGAGATGTCTTTGGAAAACGTCATTGCCAAGGGGAGAAGATGGTCCCTACTCACCTCTCCCGGGGACTCACCTGACACTTCACTGCTGTCACTGTAGTAGCATAGGAAAGACTCTAGAAAACCAACAGGTCTCTCTGCCATGTTGCCATGCAAGGTTAATGCCATGCCAGTCAAAGCACCTGCTTTCACTGATACAGGTTTGTTATTACAGAGTCTGCTGTTTTGGAGAAGGCCTTGATACAATCACTGCAGTATTTCCACAATAGAAACTGAAGAGCCCACCATGGCAAATGAAAGGCATCTCAGTAGAAAGTTCTACCACTTATGTAGTATCCCGGTATTTAAGAAAGCAGAAGACTCCACTACGCGAAAAGCGTATAGAAATGTCAAGTCAACGTTTGGTTCTGCCTAATATTTCAAATTCCAGCAGGTCTATCTGTACAAAACAGACTGTGCAGGACTGAACATCCCTTGCAGATTCATGTCTCCTGCCAAACATAATCACGCCACATGTTCCTACATAAAGAATAAATGAGAAACAGAAAACAAAGCAATTTTTTGTGCAACTCTCCCAGTTCACAGCAACAGATATGCCTTAGGAGCGAGACAACATTCACATCACTTAGTATGGGAGCCACATTAGCAAATGTGAAGAGCTCTTCCCATCAATTCACACCCTTGAAAGTGCTCTGGGTTATTTAATCATCATTTTATAAAGGAGGCAAAGCACTTACTACAGAATTACAAAACTTTAAAAATTCTTGTTATCAAGCCCTTCTATTTCCCATTAATTAGAAATGCATTGTGAGATTATTCTTCAAAAAGCCAGAGCTGGAATCATTGTCTAAATGTTTTATGATAACAGTACAACAATTACTGTCAAAAGAGACAATAAAGGGAAGTAAATAGAAATTCAAATGGCCAAACTGCCCATCCACACTTGCAGCCCCAAGTTGTTTTGTCACCTAAATATAATTTGCTTCCAAGTAGCTAATAGCTCAACACATTTCTGGTTTCCAAAATTATGAAATTGAGCTTCAGGAAAAACGAACTGTACCCTGCTCTCAGGAGACTCAACCTGGAGTACTGCATCCAGCTCTGGGGCCCCCAATATACGAAGAACGTGGACCTGCTGGAGCGAGTCCAGAGGAGGGCCACAAAGACGATCAGAGGGCTGGAGCACCTCTCTTATGAAGGCAGGCTGGGAGAGTTGGGGTTGTTCAGCCTGGAGAAGAGAAGGCTCCGAGGAGACCTCGTAGCAGCCTTCCAGTACCTACAGGGGGCTACAGGAGAGATGGGGAGGGACTCTTTATCAGGGAGTGTAGTGATAGGACGAGGGGTAATGGTTTTAAACTAAAGGAGGGTAGATTTAGATTAAATATCAGGAAGAAATTCTTTATTGTAAGGGTGGTGAGACTCTGGCACAGGTTGCCCAGAGAAGTTGTGGATGCCCCGTCCCTGGAAGTGTTCAAGGCCAGGCTGGATGGGGCTTTGAGCAGCCTGGTCTGGTGGGAGGTGTCCCTGCCCATGGCAGGGGGGTTGGAACTGGATGATCTTCAAGGTCCCTTCCAGCCCGAACCGTTCTATGATTCTATGAAAGATTACCAGGTATCAGAGCAGCATCCATTCTCCCAGCAGGCCCTTCTGAAAGAATGCCTAAATGACCATAAAAGTATCTCTATTTTACCTCTCAGTTTCAAGATGGTTTTCACAGCCTAAGAGAACAAAACAAGACAGCGTGCAGTTCTGTGTAGCAGAACGGCTTTGACATTTAGACACAAGTGCACGGCTGTAACAAGACAGGCTGCCAAGTTGCAACTACAATTGCACGCTGCTTCTTTCAACAAGCTATGTTTCCACATAAAAAAATAAATGTTTTCTCATACTCCACTGTAGTGATTTTGAGCAGTAATTCTGAAATTAGTTGCAAGAGGCAGCACATAAATGTCCTCAAAAACAGAAATAACACACAATATTCCAAACAACTGTACATTTGAGCAAAGATAGCTTATTGTTTAAACAAGGTTATGTTTTATGTTTGACAGAACTACCATAAAATTAACTTTTCTTTCAAAAATAAGAACATGACAGAAACTGCAAAGAAGCTGGTTTGGGTGTTTGGCTTTTTCTCAGTTTCTCAGTTCAGGTTTATAAAAGCCAGTAATAAAAACAAGACAGTTGAGATAAATCTCCTTCAACAACAACAAAAAAACCAAAACACCACATTAACTGGTTTCTACTTTTTATTAAAAAATAAAGAGGATATATGAAGACCACCCTTCCCATTTTATGACCCAAATGAAAGCGGTAGAACAACGGCTGCCTGCGGAACTTCCCTCTGGTGAAGTAAATGGAGGAGAATGTTGTTTACTTCTGTTTACACACCCATCATAAAACCAAAGATGCACCCAGCAAGCCAATTGCAGTGACTCCATGGCTTCAGTTTCGTGACTGCTCTCATTTGTTTCCAAGTCATCAATGTGGACGCCTAAAGCAAAATTCACTCTTCCCCTGCCACGTTCCCACATTACCCATTGTGTTAAGCACTACAGTTTTTCAGTCAGTGGACAGAAACAGATAATTATTTCCTGTACTCGTCAGCGCAGGTTTTAGCTCAGGGCAGAGACTGGCGATGGCTGGTAAAGCTCAAGGGAGGTGTTAAACACGTGAGGCTGGGGGCAGAGGAGGGAGAAGCGCGGCGGCTGGTGGGAGAGGCAGCCCTACTGTCATCTCGAAACAACTGACAGGTGACAGTAGCTTGCAAAGGATCTGGAAAAAGAAATTATCTAAAAAAAAAAAAAAAAAGGTAAGGTCTTGGCACTGGCTGGGCTGCAAGACACTTACTATGGTTTGCTTTTGGTCTACTGTTACTCTAGCATCTCATCGTCTACGCCAAGGACACTTCACTTGCCAGCACACTACCTAGGCCAGAAGGGTACGTGTGGGACACATACTCTGCAAATCAAACACTTTAACCTCTACCACCGCTTTCCCATGAACAGTGTTCTCTTCAGAACCCTACACAGCTAGGAATTGTTCACTCTGCCAGCTTGAACCAGAGCTGAGTCATTTCTGTGGAAGGCTACTCCCTACCAACCATCTGCATGAATCTTCTGAATTTCCTCTGCCATCAGCATAGCTTTATTTTAATTGGAGCCATACAATATTATTGTGCTAATACTGTAATGCAGCTGTAGAAAATAAACCACCACCACAACAACAAAACTGACTGAACAGAAAACTTGTATTAATTGTCCAATGTGTTTGCTTTAGTGAACCTTGCAATACAATCTAATATTCAAAGGATTACCAAGACGTGATAAAATGGTATTGCCATACGGTTAACTGGTTAAACAGTACAAATAATACGGCAATGCAGAAATGATCAGACACCTTCCTAAGAGCCTGAATGCAGCAGGAAGAATGCAATGGGAAAAATGTTTCACAAGTGGATCCAAAAGGCAGGCTTGGATCTTCAGTGCAGCAACTACAACAAATAACAGCCGACAAACAGTAAGAGAAGCCTTTCAAAACAGCTCGTCTTATGGCTTAGATTGATAACACTCACTGATGGTGACTGATGTCTTTCCAAAACTTCTTAAGCAATCTTTACAGCCTGATCAAGATCAAAGTTTCCAGTCATTCTCCAGGAGGGAGGGGAAAAAACAAGACAGCAGCACCTGGAAAGCCGCCTAAAACACAGGCTTTCTTCTGTGTCACGAAGACTCCCTCTTATATTCTTGGAAAGAGAAGCCAACGCTGGCAGTCCGTCTTCAGTGATCAATAGACAGAGCTCAGGCTGGTGTGACACCCAGCACAGACCCACCTCAATCACCCACGGAGAGGCACTGACTCCAGACAACCCCCACCGCAAGGGAAGTCTGGCTGGTAGCTTTCCACACGCAAGCACCTACATATTGACACTTAACATGCCCATCTGGAGCTCAATCCCACCCCCAAGAACCAAGTAGCTGCAGTCAGTGTTTATGCCCAGAAGGGACTTGCAAACAAAGCTGTAAGCAGCCTGGCTCTCCTTGGCACGCTTAACCCATGTGCAAGATGTCACCAGCTCTATTATGTGAGTAGTCACATGAAGTGATCATCTTCCCCTAGAAAAGATTTCAGGTAATTTGTAGCTACTAAACTATACTTCACCTGCTAACTCAGATGTTGGTACTCCTGGAGGGCTCAGTAGATGCTAGAACTGTCTCCATGCACTTCACTTATGCTGACTTCACATTTAGCCTCCAAGGGTGTCTGTTCACAAAAAATACCCCACAAAAGCAAGAAAGGCCTAGCAACTACACAGCAGCAGGAAGATGCCACAGAAATCATGAAGGCTTAACTCATACCTGCCATGTTAACACCTTCTAACTTACAGCACAGTCAGAGACAGTGCTTGTTCACAAAATCAGCAATTAGCACATGATACAAAGTCAGTTACCTGTGGCCCATATTCAACCACCCACTCCCAGCTCAGCCATCACCTCACCAAAGTAAGTCAGAAAGCCAAGAGCAAAACTGTACAAACTAAGGAGGACAGGCACTTACACGTGCACAACAGCTTTGCGGCTTGCTTACACAGCTGTGTGCGCTCCAGGATGGACCAACTGCCTACACCACCGAAACCCATCATGAGAATGCACACAGTCTTGTAGAAGTCACCATAACCTGTTCAGTTATCATCTAATAAACTTAGCCAGCTTCTTTCCATTTAGTAGCTGTCACCCAAACACAGAGAACAACTCAATCACCAGCTCTGGCTTTTGCTTAGGATGCACAGACCCTCTCTGCATAGGAGAAATCTTGCCCTGGCTTGCGCTGTTAATACCCTCAATCCGACTGAAAATATCACCAGTTCACCATACCAAAGAGAATAGGCCTGAGCTTCTACTTGTATCAGCATCAGGACAACTAATGCCAATGCACTCCTGATACTCCCCTGTGAATTCTGAGTTGTCTTAACCGGGTGTCACACGTCGACGATTGGTCCTCCGTGCCACAAGCAAGCATGCCCGGGCCAGGAAGACTCCTGTCACTCCTAGGGTGGATTCTTCTGGTGACCTCTGTCATGGTGAAGGCAGAGATTAGTGACTGTCTCCAGACTGGTGGGCATTAACGTGTTCTGAACATTGTCTGTTGCTTTGTCCGTGCATGAATCATCCTCAGAGAAAAGCGTTTCCACCATTAAATTCTCTCACTGTAGCCTTCCAATAGCTTTTAATACCTTGAAATGTTATAGAAAACTAGCCCTGGTGCTTCAAGAAACAGACATCCTAATAACTAAAGGAGACTCTAATGCACCCATCTGCCTTAGCAGGGGTTTTCGGGGCAGATTCCAACTCATGCTGGGAATAAAGAGATAACTGTGGCAAGCAGTAGATGCCCTAACACCAAGCACAGACGTAAACACCCCAGGCTGGACTTGCCCAGATTCAGAGCCAGCTAGCCACCAGACCCAGCCCAAAAGCACAAGAAGGGAAGAGAAAAAGCAGAAAAGGTTGCGTCAAGTGGTATCAGCACTTCTTTGAGTGTCAAGTCTAGGGATGTTTCTGTCATTGGTCTATCCTTCCCAAGTTTCGATATGACAGACAGTATTTTTATTTCCCACGCTGGAGGCTAAAGAAGCTGGTAGAATCTCAGTGGGAAACGGGAGACGCAGTCACCCTGGCTGCAGCGCCCAGCATCTCTACAAGACAGCAGCTCCTGCGTGTGGAGTTGTGGGTTGCAATAGACATCTCCCTGACGATGCTGTGCTGGCTCCCAGCCCTGCCCGTGTGCCACCCTTGGCATCTGTGCAACACACAGAGACCTCGACTGTACCCTGCTCCCAAAATGGGTATCAGTAGCACAGAAGGGGAGACGGGGAGTGCCAGGCACACTCCAAAGCCAGGCTCTGACTGAAGCCACCTCCTCTCCCAGCAGGCATCCAAGAGAGGAACAACAGCAATATCCCTCTCAAGCCCTGGACGGAGGACTGATAGACTCTACCATTGCAGGAGAGATAGAGAGAAAGAGATAAAGGTTAAAGTGAATGCTCTCAAGATAAATGTCACTGAAGTCTACCGGGAAATGCCAGTGCTCCACTCAAAATCCCACAAGCTTTCAAAACAGAATTACCCTCTCCAGTGACTAGATTACTGCTTCAAGAGGCCCCTTTGAAATTATTTGAATTTCTATCAAAACTGTTTAAAGAAAGCCCATGCCCTACTAATGCTGTTGTAATTTAGACACCTTGATGATTAGCTGGAGTATTTTGCCCTCAGCTGGATGCAAGGTTTACCTCTATTTTTTTCCCCTCGCAGAGGCTGCGGGAAGAAAAGCAGAGAAGGACGGACGTCTGCCAGTCACCACGGTACTTTAATATCAAAGGATGTCTCAATATGCAAGGCTGTAAGCGAGGCTGAAGAAAACTTACAAACGTCTCCAAGGACTAGAAATCGTTTTGTCACTACTTGTTAGATCACTGGGAGGAAGATACGAGACGAGTACAGGCAAAGCAAAGCAACGAGTTCAAAAACTGTAGTTCCTCATATGAAAGCTAACAAACATCAAGCCTAACCCTTACTCATGCAAGCGCTACACTTGAGCGAATGACTAATCACATGAACACAGAATGCCGTCAGGGCACCGATAACCATTCTGATAGCAAATAACTGTTGAAAAAAAATTAAATGGGTGTGTACTTGCTTGCATGAAAGGACAGTATTTATTTTATTCAGTAATACCATAGACACGATTCCGTTCGCAAAGATTTGCGGAACATGAACTGCATTTGCTACAAGAACATGTAATTGCATAGTTTTAAAAATCCTAAGACTAACATGAAAGTCCTTTCGAACCCGATTTGCATTGATAGAGATAGTGTAATTTGCATCCAGTTGATTTCTGCAGTTAGAAGAACTCAATGGAATTATGAAGCAAAATGGTTTACCTTTAGAAAATTAATAGGTATTAAATTTTGTAGTCACTGCAACAGAATAGAAACTTAATTTTCCAGGTGGTCTCACTGATATCAATGGGACTCCCTCAAGCTAAGTAATAAGAAGGTGCCAATACTGAACATCACTAGAGTGCCAAACTGGAACTGGATGTTATATGCAGCAGGGAACATTTGACAGCAAATATTAATCCATGCTCAAATACTACAGCAATTCATGCTCTAAAAATACATTTTTAAATTAAATATTGCACTGACAAATTTTCTGGCCCTCTTTCACTACCCCACCTCCAGGATATAAATTTTTTTTTGGGGGGGGGGGGTAAATCTTAACTGTTGGCCAGTCACAGCTTTCAATACATTAGTCACTGTCGCACTGACTGATTTTCTTCTTCATACACTTGTCCTAGATTAGCATTTTTATTTGTAAGTAAATCAGTCTCGCAAATTTGTGAAACCCAGGTGAAGAGCGAGCAGAAGCACAGCCGGCCGTTTTAAACCCAGGTGACTACAGACAAGTTCGGATTCCGGTGAGCGCAGCGGGCACTGCTTGCACAACCCCTCAGCGGCACAACACGGCAGGAACTCCACCCCTGGGAAACCATGCTCCAGTGAGACCTACTGCAACCACCTCCACCAGCTTCCCCACTGCCTTTTTTTTCCCCCTGAAGGATCTCATGCCCAGGGATCCTGTACAAATCTGACCTCTGGCTACTCCACCTGACAACCCACCAACTCACCAGCTCTCCCACTTTCACAGTTTAGGGGCTCACCTATGCTGGAGGGGAAAAAGTATGGGCTTAAAACAGGTGGCCAATACACCGTAAGACAGTGATTTAGAGACAGCCATGCCATATTTTCTGAGTTTAATTTACCTGATTACAATGAACCCCATGTTAAAGGGGAAAAGCACAGATAAGGAGAACCAGCTTCTCCTTTTCTCTCATCTTCTCCTAGCACCAACGTTGGAGAGACCAGAGTCACAAGGACAAGGGGATGAAGCAGCAAGATGCTAAGATAGTGACCATCAAGAGGAGGAAGAGGACTCAGGTCTACCAGACAATGAGACCAAGAATGGAAACAAGGCAAAGAAAATGGATGGAAGAAAGAAATGTAGGGTCAGAAACAACAGTATGTGGAGAACAGAGCAAGATGTTTATAGGATAATGGTATAAAACAGCTGGAGCTGACGGTGTAAAAGCACCGAGGCTCAGCGAGGCAGAAGCAGAGAAGGAATGTGCCACTCAGAGCCCTCAGATCTGAAGTAAACCCTATGGATTTTCCTCTTCTGCTGCTCAGGCCAAAGCATCCACAAAATGTCTTGCCCCCTCACACTCGTTTATGCCTGCAGATGAAGGTAACCAACTATTGCCATTGGGAACGCAGGTAATCCACAAGGCTGGAGTCAGCAGGGTAAGTGCACGATCCCATGGAGCTGCTGGTATAATTTTACATGAAGACAGGCTCAGATTTCCCACTTTGGTTAAGAAAAATAACCCAGAAAATTAGCTAGAAAACTAAGAATTGATGAGGAATATCATTCAACCGCTCTGAAGACAGGCAATCGAAGAAATGAGGCTTTCTGCGACACTTCCATTTCCCTGTGCCCTGCAATAGTGTTAAATTAGTCCATCCCCCCCACCCATGACGTGTGCCTCATTCAATGCAGAAAATGGATGCGTTTTAGTCAAGAACGATTAACCTATCACATACAGAATTCCTGCTTCGTCTGATGGAAGAGGTAGGAAAGGAAGGCCCATCTACAGAACATGAATCCTCCTTGTGGGCACCATCCCAATACCTGCCGAAAAGTTACAGTGCAAGACGGAGAAAAGCCATCACATCTGCTCAGTGGTTACGGTCTCCACCTTCCCGACTCCCACGTGGGAGCCTAGAACCCTTCCATCGCAGCTTGAGCTCTGCATACAAAAATTAAAACACCACCAAAAAAAAAAAAAGTATAAGCGGATGCCCTCTTGGGGCGGGGGAAAAAAAATCAGCCTACATTTCTCAAACATCATGCCGAAAATTGACTGACACTTTAAGGGAAAATTGTGCAGGGATTGAAGCTAAATTTGTCAAAATGTAAAAGGGAACAACATCTTCCCCCTGTGAAGGGGTGCTATAACGGCAGGTCCGTATGACACAGCATCGCTAGTCAGAGCTGCACAGAGAAGCCCAGAGGAAATTAAAAATTCTGTTTTATTATGGCATGTGGATGGGGGGCAGAAACAATACATGGACCACAAAATGAACTGTGAAGACTTCAAAAAAAATATCGGAACCGCTACCCCTTCCCCAAGTGAAGTGGGGTCCGGATGGGACTGTGTAATTAGACTGTCATACCAACAACACGATGCAAAGCCAAGGTTTGCACAGACAATCTTAATTTTGCAGTTATTCCATCTGCTGCTTTCATCTCTGCATACTTCTGCCTTGTCACATTAATGAAAGAAAACAGGTTATGTTATTATGATCATCTACCACTTTTCCAGGGGAAAGATAAGAGTAGGAAGGCAGTAATACCAGACACATGCGAATTACTCTAGAACAACATACGGTGACGAGGCAGGAGAGAAGAGCGAGCCCAGGGACGAGGGACCCGTAGGACCGGCGAGCCTGGGCAGCACGAGTCACAGCATGCAGCCGCACGGTCCAAAAGCAGCGCAACGAAGACCTTCCCTGCGCCCAGCGTGCTTAATCCGCAACCCAGATAATCTCCCATGAATAATCGAGAGTTGCCTGTGTACAGCAGAACCCTATTAACCTCACAACCCACTGCAGCAGGCCGCATCCTCTATAAACTGCTTAGTGATCAAGTAACCGTAAGTGCAGGGCCTCTTACAAACGTCTTGAGTCCGGTAATGGGATACTTGCCTCCAAGGCCCTGGCCATACTACGTAGAATCATTTCAGATTCACCGGTTTTGATGATACTTGGGGGAATCCATTATCATCATCTAATCTTTTCCTTGCACATGAGAGCCGGATTCCCAGCTCTGCAGCATGACAGGAGCAGTTTCTCCTTTCATCTCCTGAACCAAAACCGTTGAGAGCTTTGGACTTATCAGTGAGAATACAATTTATGACACTTCCGGCTCAGGATTACCTGATGGGCTGTAGTCAATGTAAAATAAAGCTAGCAACCACATCTGCCCCTCCAGCTTTTATGATGATCTGAAATGAAAGATGTGACGAGACGCAATGATCCTGTCAAGGCAAAGATCAGGTGTGCTGACCAGACACCTACAGCAAATGCCGAAGCCAATGTTGTACCTCTTTTGGGGGTGTGGGGGGGGAGATAAGGGAGGGGAAGGGGATTTGACAGAAGAGGTGAGGATGTTTCTGACCACTGAAATCACACAGAAGCAGGGAGAGAAAGAGAATAAAGGAGCATCTCAGGTTAGCTCTCGGGAAGGCAGCCTCAGCTCCTGAGGAAGCTGGCCAGCAGAGGGGAAGGACACATACATAAGGCACCTGGGACACACACTCTTACAGCTCAAGAAGAGTGACAACCTGCCCAGCGAGCAAGCCGCACCGCCGCCGGTGCTCACCGGCATCACCTTCCATGGCACCTGCACAAGGAACAAGGCTTCGTTATCCCCATGCAAAACAGCCACACCGGGAAGGCACCTCTGCTTTCACTTCTGCTTGAGAAAAAAAATATTTGGAAACACTGTTTCTCCCCGCCTTAAAAACTAAGTAAAAGCCAAGAGTGCCATGTGTGAGACACCACCTGCAAAGTGGATGTTGCACGTATTACATCACCGGACTGAAGTCATGATAAAAATGCTCTAGAAATTCTCTAACTCCTGCTACTCTTTCTTTTTTTTTCCCCCCCTTCCGCACTCACTTAGAACAGTCAAAAAAAGGCAATGAACCAACCCCAAAGCCAAAAAGGAAATTCTAAGCATTCTCCATGATTCTCTAGAGTAAGTAATACTCTTATAAAAGCAGGCTGGCAAGAACCTTGTGAGCTGAAGTGATTCGCAATTAATAGCTAATATTTCTAAGGAAAAGTTTCCATTAAATAATTCACGGGAATCGGACATCTTGAAAACCGGGGTAAGATTCTTGGAACTACCTTTGGCTAACAGCCTCCAGGCAAAACTACTGCCACCAAGCATAAAAGCAGTTGTAGCCACCCTCCCACTTTTTCCAAAGCACGGAGAGTAAAAAGCTGCAGTCCAACTTGGGAGGGGAAAAAAGTCAGGAGTAAAGAGTCTGCGCCGCAGTTTGTAGATCTGGCAGCAGACCTAAGACGTGGGGATTTTTGGCTTAGCAAAAAGTGTAATAAAATCCTAGCCCACCTTTAGTTTTAGCCTGAAATACCATTTTGCAGCAAGACTATCTCCGAACGCGGAGAACCGCGCAAGTTTCTGCAAGGAAACACCTTACCAAGAACTGCTGGGAACCAAAAAAAACCAACCCACCAACCGAAGGCGGCATAAAATGGTCGATGAGAAGGGAGCGCGTTCCCCTGACAAACCCAACTGCTGTAAAACGACAAATAAAACGGACCGAAAAGTAGGACTCCATTTTTAATCGTGCTGAAATAAAAGTCGGGGTTTTTCAACGCGGCACCGAACGAGCCGGGATGCGGCCGGAGCCGCCGGGCAAACGCACCTCCCGCCCGCCGCCGGGGATGCGCTCCTGCCCCGCTCCCGGGCGGACCCCCCCGCCCCCGCCCCGGCAGCCGCTGTCAGCACCGCCGCCGCTGAGCCCCCGGCCCTCCGGCGGGTCACCGGGCGGGGACACCCCGTCGAGCATCGCCCGGCCGCGCCGCGCGTTACGGGGAGATGCCGCCGGCGGCAGCGGCCCCGCAGGGCCCCGGGCGGCGCCCCGCGGGGTTCGCCCCCCTGCACCCCCCCTTCGGCCGGGGCCCGCCCGGCTCCTCCCCCGGCCCCGCCGCCGCCCCCGGGCTCCCGCCCGCACATCCCCTCCCGCCGGGCCCCCCCCGCGCCGCCCACACGCCCCCCCGGGCCGCCGCCTGCGCCACGGCGGGAGGCCGCGGGGCCCGGCCCCGCCGCTCACCGCTCTTGACGTCCCCGGGGGCCGCGCCGCCCGCCGCCGCCGCGCCGCCCGCTCCGCCGCCCGCCCCGCCGCCGCCGCCGCCGCCCGCCGCCGCTCCGGATCCGCCGCCAGCCCCGGCGCCTCCGCCCGCCGCCGCCGCGGCTCCGCCGCCCGCCGCCGCCCCGTTCTCCTGCTCGTCGCCGCTGCTGTTGGCGCGCTTGTTCTTCTTGCCCTTGCCGCCCTTCTGGTTCGGCATCGCGGGCCCGGCCGCCGCCGCCGCGGCGGGGCGGGAGGGCGGGCGGGCGGCGGCGGCTGCGGAAGGCGCCGCCGCCGCTACCTCCGGCTCATGGCGGGGCCGCGGCGGCCGCGCTGCGCTGCGCCGCGCCCGCGGTGGGCGGCGGGGCCCGGGCGGGGGGGGGCCGGGCCGGGGAGGGCGAAAGGCGTGTCCCGCTCGGGCGGCCGCCGCCGCCCCGCTTCCTCCCGGAGCAGGCGCGGGCGGCAGCGGGAAGCGGAGCGCCTTGTGGGGGGGGCCGGGGCTGGGGCTGAGCCAGGCGGGGGGGGAGCGGGAGGGGCTTATCGGGAGGGGGGGAGCCCCGCTCCCGCCGGCACGGGGTAGGGGGCCGCCGCCGGTGGCACTGGGGCGGGAGGGCGGTGGCGCATCCCTGGGCGGGGGGTTCAGGGAGCGCCTCGCCGCCGGGAACTGGAGCGGGAACCGGAGCCGGAGGCGCCCCCCCACTCCCCGCAGTCGGGGCGGGGCGGGCGGCCGCGCCGGGAAGCTGCCGCCGTGGGCCCTACCGCGGCCCCGGGGGTAGGGGAGCGGGGGTTGGGGGGCGGCAGCAGCTCGGGGCCCTGCCCGGAGGGTGCCGGGGGTCTCGGTGGGCGCTTCTCGCCGGAGCCCCGGCCCCTGCCGTCCGGGCTGGGCTCCCGCCTCGGCATCCCCAGGCGGTGTGAATGTCCAAACAGCCGGGAACATCTGGAAAATGTCACCTGAAGGTGCAGGAATAAAGCCGGGGGGTTGGGGGGGGCGGAATATCAAAATAATGCAGTCTCGTGTTTGGGAGTGGGGCGGGTTAAGGAGCAAAAAGCCCTACGACGTTACAGCCCTGACTTGAGATTTTTCATCTCATGTAGATGCTGGCGGGGGTAGCTCCGTGGGCGAGGGGCAGCGGGGGTGAACCTTTAGGATGCAGGTGAGATGAAGACCCTCAAACGGCTGCCCACCCCTGGAGCAGAGCTGGAAGCCGCCGTGCCTCGACAGAGGCGATGCGGAAGGGCAGCAGCTTCAGGGGCTGCAGGAGTCCAGGCTCGGTGGGAGGCACAGCAGAAAATTGGTAACAAATATTCACGGGATTCCCACACCCAGGGAGGCGAGATGCTGCCAGTCAGTTGCAAAACAGCGGCCCTGGCGACATGCCTTTGCCTTTCCGACCAGCAGCAGCTCCTCGCTTCGAAGTGTCACCTGCCGGTGTGCTCACGTTGGTGCCTGCCAGTTTATCCAACTTGAGAGTAAAAAATAAAACCTGTCCTAAGAATGGCACTCCAACTCCCAGGCTGAGCAGTTATTCTGAGCCTGGCAAGCTTTTCCTTGCACATAAATTAATTTTTTTTCCTTCTGACCCAGATCCCACAGATTAGGTTTCCATCATTTCCTCACGGAAGGAGTTCAGAGGCGTGCAAGAATGCACCTTCACAGAGCAGTTATGGTTAGTGGTCTGTGACTGATCCAGCCTGGGAGGACAAGAGTTAACATGAGCTGCCTGGGCTCTAGAGGTTGAGTCAAAGTGGGCAGGCCAAAACCTGTAATGAGTGAGGTCTGTCTGATGGGAAGGGGCTACATTTTGTAAGTTACAATTTATCTACAGAGACTGGCCAAACTGTTTGCCTGGAACAGTTCCCAAATTTCTTTCTCTTAGAAAGTGGATGTACGTCCTGGATCATCTTGAACTTGTAGGCAATGCCTTAGTTTTCTAAGAAAATGAGCCACTGCATTTTCAAATACTCTTTGAAGCAGCTATCACAAGAAGTTTTGAGCCACATGGCCTCGTTTCTTTGCCTGCAGACATCAACATTTTAGAGAGATACTAAAGCAGTTTCTTGTGTTGGTGGAAAGCTTCTGAAATGATGTGCTTTTCAGTTTCTTGCATTCCTGTTGGCAAATGTCCTGCCTACTTCAGTTCAAAGCTTTGAAGCATCTAAATTGCATTTCTGATGAGAAACCAGAGGAACAGAGAAAGTGTGGCCGATTTCTGAGGCCACAAGTTTGGGCAAATCCTGATACTGGCCATCTCAGTTGCAGAATTTCCATTTGTTTTGGCAACAGCAGATTTCACCCCTAGTTCTTTAGGTTTCTGAGACAAAAAAAAAAGAATCCTTTGCATTACTATGTTCACAGGCTCTTAAACATACTTGTCTGCAGTAACAGGGGGTCAGACCTCCAGGGAAACCTTCTGAAGTCTTCATGTTCCTATGAAACAGTGAAAAGCCCAGGGATGTGAAATAGGGGCCTGATCCTCTTGTCCAGAGTAGGTGTGGAGTGTTGGACTAAACGGTCCAGTTTGAACCAAGAAAGCAGCTACTTACCTTGCATCAGAGGAGCTGGAGGAGTAACTAAAGTGCCGTGCCTGGGTACAACAGTGTAACGCCTCAAACATCGGTTTTGCAAAGTTTGAGCTTCCTGGTTTGCAAGGTCAAACCTTGGTGATGTCCAGTCAGCCTTTACGCTCTGCGAGGGTTGTGCAATGGGTAGGTGAGACCTTCTTGGGGTGAAATTGTAGAAATACATGCAGCGATCAAGTAATTCTTGGCAGTTTCAGGAGTCAGGGAGATCTGCCATAGTGTTCTGGGGGTGGAAATTTCTTCCCCAAGTGTGGCAAGTACCTGCTGGAGATGTCTGCCTCTGGGGCTTTTCTTACTCAGATCTACTTAGTGACGTAGTGCCACGACGTCTATGGGTACAAAGCACCATTACTAAATGCATAGCCAAAGGGAAGGCCTCTTGTTAATGTCTCTGAGGACAGATTTGTGGCAAAACTTACTGAAACAAAGACCCATGCCAGTTAACAAAGAGCAGAAAGGTTGTGAGTAGCAGCAGGAGGACCAAAAGGGGGGTCCCAGGTAATAATGTCCTCTCTGAAGTGGTATGATGAGGGTGTGTTTGTGGTCAGCACCAAAAAACCCCCTATGGCATCAGAAAGGGAGTAGCACAGACAGCAGCCTTTTTCTAGGTGATTCAGGGATTCCCACGGCTCTGAGCCAGCCATGAGCCAGGTTTGCGACCTAGGACAAGTTTTCAGCAGAGCAGTGAGTAGAAGCAGGCATGTCGGGCAGGAGAAGGCTCAAGGTACATACTAGTTTTAGACAGGGAAACTCATCTCCTCTGTCTTGATGCTATCATGTATGCTGCCTAATTTCCCTTGCCTGATCTGGCAGAGGAACGAGACTGCCACAGTCCCCTGGTACGTGCACTTTCCTATTTAGACCTGTGGCTGTTTGTGGAGTCATGAGGATCCCTCCACGTGAGGGATCTCCACCAGCCTCTCCACAAAGGCTCCTCCCGTTCCCCATCCCATGGAGAAGTGGTGGCTCTGCTCAGGTCCACGTTGTCAGCCAGGGCTTGTCCTGGAGATGCGTCCTTCTGATGAGTGCCAACCGGTACTGCAATTTCTCTCCCCACAGTCCAATGCTTTACAGAAACTTTGTTTTTCATAACTCAAAAATAAGCACCTCTTTTTCTTCGTAGACATTGTGCACAGAGCAGTTGTGACCATTTCACTCTGAAATGAGTTATTTTAAAAGCCAGGTAAGTAGTTGCATTATTCATACAAATTTTGAAAAACTTAACTGGATTTCTGTTCACACCTGGGTCTTTTCCATTTATCATACCTTCTCAGGAGTTCCTTTACCAGAATAGATATGATCTCCTCATTTAATAAATAAAAAAGGAAGATGTTAGCAAAACAAGCCACCTTCCACAGCATTTTACTCTTATTTGTTCGTACTTTTTGATATTTTATCTTTCCCTATACAAAGGGCTAGCAACGGTCCCAGAAAGCTGTTCGTAGCTTACTTGATTTGCAGATGTTCATAAACTCACTGAGTCACAGAAACTCACAATCTCACTGAATTTTGATTTAGAACATAAAAGGCACCTCAAGACCCAGCTGTAGTAGCATGAACAGCATCACATTTGTATACTTCAAAAGAGATGCACATAGGAAGGATCAAGAGACTTTGAGAAAATGTACCAAGGCTGTTTGCTACAGCGAAGAGAAATTCCCCTAAGCAATGTATTTTGGTTTTACGGGTATTGGCCAGTATTTCATTCTTGGTGTAATCTCCTCTGAGGTTAAAAAATGAGCTGAAAGCATCAATAACAGAAATAAATGACCGCATCTAATCAGTATGATGGTGTAGGAGCAAACAAGACTTTCTCAATGGATACAGACCAGGCACTTGAAATCAGGGTCATACTCTGAAAAGAGACTCAATTGACAAGACGTGGGAGTAGATAAAATAGTGCCATTTTACTTAAATTGCTGACAGAGAAAGCGAGCGAGCCATGTTCCACTCCATGGCTGTCAAAAAGCATGAGAAAGAGCTAATGGGCACCACCAATGGGTGGTGAATCATTTTGGGACCTTCCTGTCTGAAACTTTTAATACAAATATCCTGTATTATAAACATTCTATTTAGGTACCTTTAGGGAAGCATAGCGTGAAAAAGAAAGAGTTAGATTAAAACAGTGAAAACTCAGACCTCTGCAGTTCTCCTGCACAACTTTAAAATGTTCATTCAACTCCAATTTCACGCTGATCAAATAGAACTACCCATAATCAAGAAATAAAAATAAAACATCCTTTGTGGGAGACAAAACAGACTACTTTGGTTTATTTTATTGCTAGTTATCACTGTCACCTCTCCAGATAACAGGTTGCTGCTCACCCAGCTACTTAAGATGACTAAAAACTCACCTCTGGCCTCCAGCTAGTCATCTTTCAAAAATACCATCTCAGAAGAGAGGTGAGTCCCTCGTCCTCTCCCTCTGCGGTCCCCATCTGTGGTTTCCACCGGTGCCGCAGTGGTTTTTCGCCTCCTGTTACTAAAGCCCCGAGCTGAGTGCCTGGGAACATCCGCGCTGCCGCTCCCCTCCCCTCAATGCCTTTGGCTGAAACTCAGAAAACAAGAGATGAAGTGACCTTGGTCCTTCAGCCCACCCTCTCCAAGTAGTTTCGGTCCTACAAGCCACTTATAAATTTTTCCAAAGTAGCATTAGACGAGTCCTTCCAATTCTTAAGCCAATAAAATCTAGGTTTCATGAGCCATGTTTCTCTGCCTTTAACGTGGAATAATGGCAAGCAGGCTGTTCTCGTCACAGTTGGTCAGTGAAGTTTGCCAGGGAAAAATCATTTAATCAGAAAATGTGAGCGCCTCAGCTCAGAAATGATTTGTGGCAACTCTGAATGCAGGCTCTTGCAAAGCCCCGAGTATTTTTCAAGTCCTGGGAGCTTCGGTTCCAGAGCAGCACATTCGAAGCTTTTGCAACTCCTGAGGGAAAATCGGTGGCATTTGTTACCTTCACTGCTGCTATTCAGAAGTGGGTAGGTGATGAAGTTAAGGGAAATGACATCAATTTCACACAGTTATTGCTGAGATGACAGGCAGTGCACAGGTTTTCCAAGGGAATATCATGCATCTGTGAAAATATCCGTTTTGTGGGAAGTTGCAAAGCACAAAATTATCCACAATCAGGAAATTTTTCCACTTCTCCATGAGTGTTTACTGCAAAGAAGTTGCTAGCATTTCTTCCAGGCATTTCTCAACAAAAAAAAAAAAAAAGGAAGCACAACATGTAATCTGTGAGCTGTTACTCATTCTTTGAATAATGGATGCTGCTTTTTTACGAAGGCCCCAAGCGACACATGAGCAAGTTTTCTCGGCGTCTGTAGGAAGGTGGTATAGCAACAGTTGTTGAAGGAGAAGGGATGGAGAAGCCTTCCTATCACTTTCGTGGTGTTTACTTTTGAAAAAATGGATGGAGTTTCCAAACATCCAGTGGGGAAGCGTTTGCCATCCCTGGGATCTGTCTCCTGCATTGAGGGGAGCGGCGGGCAGGGGATTGGTCTCCCGCTATCGCTAACTGTGTGTAAACACCTGGGTTTGGGGATTTATAATGAGGTCTCAGGAGATGGGTTCTGCTATTACTAATTGCTATTACTCATTTGAATGGAAAGATTCCTCTAGACATCAGTGGTAGGGAAACTGCAAAGCACTGCAGAGCCGTAGGTGAAATTAAGGAACGTGGTGGTGTGTGCGGTCCTTCATGCTCAAGTGAGTTTGAGCGCTGACAACCAAAGGTGAAGGCCCTGACTCCAGCAAAGCATGAGCATGACTTTCAGCTTGTGCTGAAACCCGTTCCCACCACCCCAGAACTTATTTCCCAGTACTGGGACCAGGGCGGTTGCGGCCACGGCTTACCTGTTCCTTCCCAGTCACAAGATACAGCCCTGCGTGGTGATAAGGGTCAGTTATTCCGTATTCCAGGTCTGAAGACATCGCCGGTGTTTGTGGTAATCGCGCCTGGCCTCCGCTGTAAGCAGCAGGGCAGGCTGAGCTCAGCGCTCGCCGTTTCTCCCACCATCCTCCCTCTTACAAACAGATGGGCCTCGCGTACGAGTCATGTCTCGGTTGCATTTAGCTAACAAAAGCAACAATCAAAATCACCACTGCGTCCACAAAGAATAATGAGGATTAGAGTCTCATCCAGTGTGCCGGGAGGCTCATTTGCATTCCCTGATCTGGCTATTCCTCGTTTTTCTATTTTATGAAAGGATACCCCCCCATATGTCTTTCTGTCCCTGAGACAAGAGAGCTAAAAAGCCTTCATTCGTGGCTGGGGGTAAGATCATGTTCATCACATCTCCTTTTATACATAATTCTTACACATCGCACACTTCTGCCACAATTATCATTTAATTTATGCCTCTCCAGAAAAATACACCACGGTCGTCTCGGCGGTCGCCCTGTTTATCATCTCCGGCTGCGGGAGCCGGTACCGGCCAGGTGCAAGGACAATGGCTGGCTATTCATGTCTCTGCACCAGCTGTTCCCCTCAGCATGCTCCAAGCCTGGGTCCTGCTGATGACAACCCTCTTACGGCTGCTGCTGCTGCTGCTGCTGCGAGTTCAATTTTATTTTAAGAGCTCATCCAGACTGATCATTCTGAAAGCGTGCGCAAGTATAGTGAGGGGTAAGTATATTTTATGGGAAAGCATATTCCAGGCTTTAAATCTGTCATGGAATAGCTTATAGGTCTGCGTGAGCTTTTGAGGTACGGATAACACCAGGGTAGGGAATCGCTACCCTGCTATCGGCGTCCACCGAATTCTGTGTTCCAGCACGTGGGTCAAATCGTGACATAAGCCGCCAGTGACAGCAGTCATGAGTCCAGAGCCTGATAAGAAATTGGGTGGATGCCTGCAGTACACCTCAGCCCTACAAAGACCCCAGAGCCAGTAGGGAGCGAACAGGCTCCCTGCTGGGGTCTGCTTGTGACCGCAGGAGTCGGTCTGCACCAGGCAGCTTAGGGGTCCTAGGACAATGCTGCTCCTGGCCTTTTGGACCCCAAAAGGGGGAGAGGAGAGGAGAGGAGAGGAGAGGAGAGGAGAGGAGAGGAGAGGAGAGGAGAGGAGAGGAGAGGAGAGGAGAGGAGAGGAGAGGAGAGGAGAGGAGAGGAGAGGAGAGGAGAGGAGAGGAGAGGAGAGGAGAGGAGAGGAGAGGAGAGGAGAGGAGAGGAGAGGATGCTGCTGTTAAGGAGTTCATAATGAATTGGTGGCCCAGGAAAAAACAGAAAATTTGCTTATAGATGTCATGAGGCCTTTGAAGCCCAGAGTGAGGATCCAAGCCCTAGTCATTTGCTTTCAGGAGCATGAAATTCATAGTTTCCCATTTAAAAAGCAAATAAGACTATCTGTGTTTTCAGGGAAATTCTGGTTCTGGTTTCAAGTTCTGCTGTTCACCAAAACATTATCTGTGAGGTTTTTAAGAGTTGCTTTGAACAAGATGTTTTGTAACAGAGGGGGAGATATAATTTGCAGCTGTATGAAAACAATGAAAAAAAAAAGAGAAATTAAATTCAGAAAGTCTTTTCTTAGCCTCGATGATGTCATTCACAGATCTCTTCCAACTAATTGTTTTTAAATTAATTTTTCAACTAATTGCTTTACTTCCAAATGCTTTTTCATTAATATTAAATGGAGGCAAAACTGACTGTCTTATAGCTATGGCAGTTACATTTAACTTGCATCAATGGAGCTTTTTCTTCCCCTCTTTCTTCTCCCAGCTCAGTCTATTATATTATCAGTCAAAATTCCCCACTGAAGAATGTACTTCTGAGATTTCTGCTCACTTCCCTCCAGCTGAGAGCAGGAATTTGCCAGTACTTTGACCTTTCTCTCTACTAATCTAACTTGAGTCGGTAGATGCCAAAGGTGGCTTAGTTATTTCATATTTTTCCAGTTTTATCTGCTGACCTGCAGAATAGCACATTCTGTTCTTCTAGAGGCCAACAAAACAAGACAAATGGGATGCTGTAAATACAGTAATAAAACCTCCAAATAAATGAAACTTTGAGAGAGGTCACTCAGAAATAGCTTCAATTCCAATATACCCTGTATTAGTGACTCAAAATCATGTACATATAGCCAATTAAACTGGTAGTTCATGCTGAGATACAGAGATGGGAACTGCTGGCTGGTTTTTGTGAATATTGACTTTCCTTCCAGGATATCTGCCTTCTCTTCCCAACCATTCCACATGCGTACAGAGTGATGTTGAGCAAATCATCCTTTCTCTTTAGTTTAAAATGTCCCATTCATTAGAATAAGCACCATGATATGGCTGTCCTTTGTAAAATGCCTTGAAATCCATGGACGAAGTCAAGCCTTACACTGAAGAATCACCAGCAGTATGCATTTACAAAGCAACTTCCAAGAGCTTCAGAATGCTATCTTGAAATTATACAAAAATGCATGCATTAATTCAGGAGTATTCTAGTTAGATAAAGCTGTCTGAAAAGGCCATATTCCCAGTTCATGGACAATTACTTTTCTTTTTTTTTAAATTCAGTCTTGGCCCAGATCATATCAAACTCAGAAATTATTTATATTTCCCACAAATGGGAAATTCCAAGGGAAAAAACATAATCAGAAATACCAAGGAAGGATGGCTTCCAGAAGAAATTACATTCCCAAGTGAATCCTGCATTATAGACAATGGGTGGCTCAGGTGGGGAGTAAGGAGGAAAAGAAAGTTAGTCTTGCAGGATGCCTGAAGAGAACCAGACATGCCTTGTGTGTTTAAATTACTGTTCCTCTTCTTTTGGTATTTTAACCCTAATGCTTAGCCAAAATTCAACGTTCTGTAGTCATTTTCTGTTAGAAAGAGAAACTAATGATAAGAGAGGTGGGTGACACAGCTCCACTTGTTTACAAATAATGTACAAAATCTTACTTCCTTGTGCAGGGTAGAAACCAGCAAGCTGGAGACAGCTTCTCAGAAGGGGGTCTGGCATGTCCAGACAGCAGCACTCGGCTCAGCAAGATCCCAGGAGATTTTCCCAGCACCATCTTCCCTGCATTTACACCGTAACCCCTCTTGGGTTCGCAGGTCCTTCTGGGCTGCTTGTCCAGGCAGCAGATGTTGCACCTTGAGGTCTCTCAGGACGGCCGCTGCTGGGCACAGCATCGAATTTGGAGAGTCTGCCTCTGATAATTTCAGAGGAAAGATGAAAAAAAGCTCTCAGTGCAATCTGAAAGCTCAAAAAGAAGAAGAAAAGAGAACCCCCAATGTACTTTCTTCTCCACAGAAAAATACCATTAATGCGAGGGCAGTTGTTACCCTGGGTCTGGCTGCTGTTTGGAACATCTGAGATATTGGAGATCTTTCAGGATCAAATTCCAGTAGGTAATAATTCAGTACACTTCTGCCACAAGAAATAGTCAGGATGATGCGAGTAGGATGGGGATGGGTAAAGGTGATAAATAACACAAAGGTGGTACACACATGCAAGCAACATCTCCACTTGGCACAGCCATCGTTACCAGACTCAGCCTCCTTGCCATTCCTGTCACAGGCTGAAAGGTCTCTCTTGCTGTAAGTAGAAGTCTTTTTTTCAACTCCCAAAGGAAAAGTGGATCATGTATCACACACTCTCACACCAGGAAACATGCATGAACTCAGTATAAATGGTAATAATGAAATTGTAGTATATACATAATTTCCAGCAGCAAAAAATCTGCTACCAGTCAGGAAGGAGGAAAAATGGAGAGGTCTTTTTCATTACCTAATTTATAGAATCATAGAATCACAGAATAGTTTGGGTTGGAAGGGACCTTTAAAGGTCATCTAGTCCAACCTCCCCTGCAATGAGCCGGGACATTTTCAACTAGATCAAGTTGCTCAGAGCCCCATCCAAACTGATCTTGAATGTTTCCAGGGATGGGGCATCTACTACCTCTCTGGGAAACCTGTTCCAGGTTTTCATCACCCTCAAAGTAAAGAATTTCTTACTGATACCTAGTCTAAATCTTCCCTCTTTTAGTTTAAAGCCATTACCCATTGCCCTACCGCAACAGGCCCTGCTAAAAAGTCCCTCCCCATCTTTCCTGTAGGTCCCCTTTTAAGTACTGAAAGGCCACAATGAGGTCTCCCCGGAGCCCTCTCTTCTCCAGGCTGAACAACCCCAACTCTCTCAGCCTGTTCTCACAGCAGAGGTGCTCCAGCCCTCTCATCATTTTTGTGGCCGTCCTCCGGACCTCCTCCAACAGGTCCTTATTCTTTCCTGTGCTGAGGGCTCCAGCGCTGGACACAGCACTCCAGGTGATGCTGTAGGCTCTGGGGTAGATCAGTAAGGCTCCTTTCACTCTTTTCTGTAGTATAGACCTCAGCACTACAAAAAAGAGAAGCTGGCATTGGAACTTGTATGGATGCCCTGAGCTCTATCAATTCTAGAAAATCCATAGTGTTTTTATGGAGGATAGCCCCAGGCACATGATTAAAAGAGCGGAGAGAGTGAAGGTGATGTTCAGTCTTTGGAAACACTGAGAGTAGCTGAGGTTTCTTGGAAGACCTGAGCTTTTTTTAATAAGTTCCCTCATCTTTAATGAGCAAAAGTACTTCTGTCAGGTATTGAGTTTAGATTTAGATTGCAGTGTTGTTCACTACTCTGTTACAAATGTCAAATAGATTTAATGTCCAGACTTGTAAATCCTTTGCAGTGAAACAGGAAAAAAAATGAAGTTACAGAGTGAAGACCAGTTAATGGGAGTGTACGCATGAATGGCCTGTAGGGTTTTCTCATTAACTGCTGTGCTGATTTATATTGTTGTCATCGCAATCTTTTTGTATTATGTTTCATTATTTTCAAAGAATATTTTTACAATTAGATTGAAATTTGTCTTCATGGGAGGCATTGCCCTCACTGAAGGACAAGCATGATATTCCTGGACAACTTGTAATGCAATTTGCCACCTACAGCTGCCAGTTCGTGTCCACTGGATCTTCATCACCCGTGCACAGGGCTGGCCCAGAATCTGGGCAATGGTTAACAAGGTGACTTCAAAACACCCACATCTGTACTAAGCCTTCAGGTAAAAGACAAACAACCACCTTTGTGTGGGACTGAGGAGGGGAAAGTCCAGGCACCTCCCTCCCTGGTTCAGGAAGAGTTGAGAGCGGCTGCTTCTGCTGGGGTTCATGCTCACGCCGCCGAGAGCAGCCCGAAGACGGCCTGCCTGGGGGGATGTGAGCACACATTGCAACTAATCACACACTGTACATCAGACTGTAAAAACAAAGACCCATTAATCATCATTTCACCTTGCCAAGTAAGTCAATAGTACTACCCTCATCTTACATACAGGAAAAACGAGTCACCAAGCTGTCACAGAAAGAGCTGGGGCCAGTGCCAGGACCAGGAAACAGGTCTCCAAACTCTCCAGCGTGCTAGCTTTCATCCTGCTTCGCTCGGGCAACAAAACTGATCTTCCGTGGAGTCAGACTCGAGCCAGATGCTCTGGAGCAGGGGAAGGTAGCAGCCAACCTGTCGGGATGTCCTCTGGGGCAGCAGGACACTGCTCTTTGCCAGGATCATGTTGTACTTTCTAATTTTTGGCTTCTTATAACCTGTTCTTTGTTGAGGGGAATTGGGGTCTAGAGGAGCCCCATATGATAGTCCTAGGGGCTTCCGGTTGCTTCTATAGTAGCAAAATAGCAGGCACAAAAAATAACAGCGGCAAGCTTTGAAGACCAGCTATTGTTTCATTTCAATTTAATTTTCAACATTTCCTATGTGCACATACAAACACAGGTGCAGATTAAAAGCTTCTCAGGAAAAATAAACCCAATAGCCTGGACTTTCCTTAAACTCGGAGGCATCACAGCAGATGCTTCACAGGTCCCATAGCTGACTCGGTCTTTCTCAATGCAAGCTTCTTGCTCCTGTTGCTATAACTCAGTTCATCCTATAGACTCACCGCTCATAGGCCCACGAGACCGCCTGTCTTGAATTAAGCACACGGGTATTGTTCCGCTTCCAGGCCTTTTCCTATCACAGCAGAACAAAGAAAGAAACTGTAATAAAGAAATAAATAATTTTTAAAACCCCAACATCAAACTTAGCAGAGAAAACAAGATGCTTGGGCAAACTTAGTTCTCAGGGGGAGCTGACAGTTGATTTACCCCACTAGCACATCAGTGATTTTCTGTGCTACAAAAGAACTATGTGGTTCGGCTTCTTCGCTCTCAGGGCTGCTGCCGAAATCCCCTAGCCATGTACTCAGGAAGAGATCCTTTTATCAAAAAGCTTTGCTCTTTGAACCGCAAGGATTGTACGTAGCTGATATTGTCCTTCTGTTACAGCCTTAAAGACGACTGACTGCAGTGATGTGGCAGCGATGTGCTGAGAGCAGAATTTAGCCCCAGTTTGATGAGAGAAGGCAAACACGCAGATTTGGGCACTTGCATTCGGGAGGGCTAATATCAAGGAGAAGGTCTCTGTGAACATTACCAGCCCAGTGGCAAAACTCTGATGATCCAAATTCAAGAGAATAGTCTGAAGGAAGGCATTGTCTTAAGATGCTGGGAGAAAAGGAAAGAAGGGTTCAGAGGCTGAAGTCGCTGGCCCAGCAGCATCAATTAGAGCTCACCATAGTTCTGAGGTTACATACACCAGCAGGGACTCTGGCTGTGTGTGAAAACAAAAATGTGGTAGAGTAAAAGGAGCATGAGGGAGAGGGAAGGATTTGAACCTGGCTGGAGAAGTCTGTCTCCAAACAGACCCAGCAGGAGTGAAGGTGGTGTTTACATGTGCAAGGGTAGAAGGGACAGATTTGGTGCTTGCAGCTGGTTAGGGAAGGCGATAAGACCTGCCCTTTTCTTTCTGGAAGGTAAAAGGACACTCTGTTCTGCATTGAAAAAAAAAAAAAGAAAAAAAAAAAGAAAAAAAAAAAGGGAAAACAGGAGAATTTCCACACTGGAAATTCTTACCCAACCTGTGCAAATACCTCCGTATCCATTGGCAACAAATCTGGAAGGTCCATCTGCTTCCAACCAACACACCAACACCCACTGATCCAACCTCACATGCTCTTACTCTATGTCCCCCCATTTACCAGATCATAGAAAGGGAGGAGGAGGGAGAAATCCAGCGGATTTACTCTAATCCCTGAATGCAGCTTTGGATCTGCATTGTATGGTCTCTGACCCACCCCCCGGGCTATATAAACAATACCCCGTGCTGAACAGGCGATTCTGTACAGCCCATGGAGAAGAAAAAGGAGAGAAAAAAGGTAGTGAGAAACAGAGACAGTATACAGTGTAGGTAAGCATAATATAATAGCGGCAGAGTTTGTATTTTATGCCAAAAAAAAATCCCACCAGTTTTCTTGGCCTTTTTACTAGAACTTGCTGAAGTTAAGATGCAGACAGTAGTTTTACAGACTCTGACACGTCTAGCCAAATGATAGAGCAAAAAGCTAGGGAAATGCCTTCCACATTCGAATGTACAAAATAATACATCTTATGGTTTTTATCAGCCTGGCTTTCTACATGCCTAGGATTTGAATGTAAGTCTTTGCCAAACATAAGGATTTTTTAAGGGTGTTAATCACATAGCCCTTTTTACAGTGTGCGAAGTGATTTGAAATCATTGGGGAACATTAATACCTTGAGGGGAGAGTTCCAGGTTAGAAGACTGCAGTTTGCAGCACTGGTAAGACATATAAATCACTTCAGCTGCGGTGGAATGTGATGATTTGAAACCATCGGGTTTGGAAATGGAAAAAAGACGTGATCTTGAAGGATTAAAACTGCTTTGAGTATGCTGAGCCCAATCCTACAGCTCTGATTGAGACATATTCAACAAACATCAAAGTACGAGCTGCAAGATCAAATACTTTCTGCTGGAAAACTTCCAGTAAAACTTACCCTTTCTAGCTCTGCATATATTTAGAAACACTGGGCCTAATTGTACAGCAGTTTGCACTTGGCGTAATCACCTGTTGTTCAAACTGAGCATAAACCGCCTTTTCTGATCTCGTAATAATTGTACATCATTTTGCCATCTTTGTGAGGTGCAAAGCCACGGCGAACGAATGCTTTGTTCTGCGAGGAGAAAGAAGTCGGAGAGAAAACGTTCTTGCTTCCACGAGATTGCAAGGCAGAAAAAGATGGCAAGATGAAGGGCACTCACAAAATTGTGCAAGTTACATAAAATGGAAGTGGAAAAAGAATGGAAGAGCAGCAGCTTTATTCCTACAAGCAATGTCAGCTGGAGAGTAGGAAAACTTTATCGTCTTTACCATCTTGTCCTCTAAACTTGCTCACAGGCAGTCTTGAGGACTGCAGGGAAAACACAGTTTGTATCCAGTTTATGTATTATTTATGCTGGACTTGCACTGTCTGAGACCTAGTACTGCGCTAATAGGAAATCTTAAGAAAGGAAAGCTCTAAGAAGGATTTAGGAAGAAACAGCTGTCAATTGGTGATGCTCAATAAGATACAATTAGTGACACCGGATCAGATGGGATGCATTTAAACATTACACTTCTTTCTAAAAGTCATATATCCACAGAGAAAAGAATGAAACACATTTCCAGGTTTACGAAATTTCTAAGCATACCGAAATCATTCTTCTTCTGAAGAAGTTTCCCTGCCTTTTGCCATGACTTACTTCAGCAGTGAGGATGGTATGAGAGAGCAAGCTGGATTTGTATGTGCAGGTTGTGAGGAGTTACGTATTTAGCTTGATTAATATTTGCTATTGCCAAAGACATCTGACCTTTTTTGGAGGAGCTCAGTTGCTACCTCTTCCTCGTAGCAAGCAAGTCTGAAGGGGAATGGTGACAAGCACTCTGCCTGCCTTCCATGGAGCTCCATTCAAGCTTCGATGACAAACAGCGTTTTTCAGGTTGCTGCGCTCCTTCTGCCAGCTGCATTTGCACCCGCAAGATCCTGCCAAAATAACCAAGACCGAGCCCTTCGGAAGGGGGAGGACGGAGTCTCCTACCAGGAACAACTCACACATGGATCCATAGTGAGACTCTGCTTATCCGTCTTCCTCGTGGAGGACTTGTAAGTATATATGCTTATCGATATGGAGATATGCTTATCGATGTGTATATATGCTCTTACATACAGCACTTACATAATATGCTTTAGACTGAGGTTAAACACTCTAGAAGTAGAAATAACACCTTCCATGCAGCCTTAATTCAGTTCCTTGTGTAAGTGTAATAAGAGATAACCTTTAATTAAATGGTTGTCTTTTTTTTTTTTTTTTTTTTTTCACAGAGATCTTGTCATGTGGTGAGAACAGCGATAAGAAAAAGAAGCAAGATCGGGAAGTAATGAGGCTCCTTGCTTCATTTGCTCCACTGTGTAGGAAATGAAACTTCTGCAAAGAGCAAAGGCAGGAGGCTGCAAGAGAGAGCATGTCTTTTGGAATAAAGCAAGTGAATATTACAAAATAAAACCGAAGTCATGCCCGTGCTGCTGCTACAGGCTTCCTCCCTGACCGTAACCACAGTTCCCTCAGTCTGCTTCACGGACAGTGAAGCTACAGTTTAGACGTGGCAGGGCGGAAAAGAAGCGTGCAGCTCATGGGCCAACATTACAGTGTCTGGCAGCCGTGAAAATGCAGAAAAGACCAAGTCTTTGGAAGAATAGGAAGGCACAGAAACAGGACACGACACTCAGTAGGATTAGGTACCTACTAATATCTTGACTCGATGTGATATGATATAGTTCTTCCATAATAGAAAATTTGCATTTGGCAAAACTCCCCCTGGGACAGTTTTTAAGCTCCACTTCAACACAAGAAACACCCAAGTTTTCGGAAAGATCAGTTACTCTACTCGAAAACAACAGCAGAAAGTACTTCCCCAATTTTTCTTCCCATTACCACCGGTATGTTAAATGACTTCATTTCAGAGGTGAGCCAAGGAGTAGCTCAGCAGCTTGTTGGAAGGAATCAGCTAAAGACTTGAAAGCATCTGTGTAGCCACCCTGACCAGGAGACCGCTCTGCATCGAGGAGTCGGAGGCTGTGCCTGCAGGTCCAGCGTGGCCATCAGCCTGCATTGAGTTAACACATCCTGTGGCCACCAGACAAACTCGTCCATCTCATTAGAGCAGAGGGGCCTGCAGGCGGCTCCCGCTTGGTACCAGGGATTGTGCCACCCACTTGGCCTTGCCTTTATCTGAAAGTGCAGTGAGAAGTTCTCCTGCAAACGACCTTTAGGAATAGTGTTGTTTTCTTGTAAGGAAATTATTTAATAGCTCGAAGGACCAAAAAGGAAGAACCTCTCCTTGGGGGGATCTACCATGGGGAAATCCATCTGGGTCCTGTCTGATGCTGTGCAAATACAGGGTGCCTAGTGTCTGAAGGGACCTTAGAATTACTCACTATGTTCCCCTCTTTATTCTATCTTATTAAAATGGCTTTTTTATTAATCTATTTGTCGTTGGGCCTTTCCTACTGAGATCCAGAAAGAGCCCTGCACCATCTCTCTCTCTCATCTCACCACTACCCCTGGTGCAAAACAACATCTTAAATGGATTTTTTTTTAAAAGTTTTTTTTGCTGTATTTGTGGGAAACAAACTCAGACAAGAAAAAAATATTTGGAAAGCTCCTAAATGTAAGTTTATCAATACTATCATTTGTGCCATAACATCAGTAAAGCAGATGTTCCAGTCAGGACTAAGTTAGTGGTGTATAGCACGCATGGACAAATTCAAAGGAACAATACTCACTCTGGAGAGCTTCCACCAAAAAGCCCTGATGCTACCTAGAAAGTCACAGGGATGGACTCTGTGATCAGATGCCTTTACAAGAGCCTTTTCTAGGATTTATGGGCTAAGACCTCTCAAAGGGTTATTTTGTCTACCTGTTACAGAAAGATGGACATGTTTTGCAATATAACAGGTAGAGTTATGCTGCTTGGGCTTTAGGGGGTGGAATAGAGCAAGGAGGGATGTAATTCTGTTTAATTTAAATGTTTACCCTAGAGATACAAGCTAAAACAAAAAAATAGACAGCTGTAAAATGGACTGCTGTTGTTACAGAGACACAAACTCACTCTTCGCTTTCTCCAACAACAGCAGAGATAGACACCCTTTTGGACAGTCACCCCGAAAGCCACATCTCAGAGCCGTGGGAGGTGAGGGAGGCAGCATGCCCACCTCTCCCACTGCAGACCAGTGAGCAAGGAGGAGCCGGGCAGGAGTTTCCCAGATGGGACACAGCAATGGTCCCGGAGCGGAGCCCCATCCTGCAACCGTGGGCAGGAGGGGGCTGCGCACCCAGCGGGACCTCAGGCTCACCCAGGCATCTCAGCCTGGGCTACCGGTGTTGGGGATGGGAACGACCATGAATACTGACTGCAGTGATGAGACCTATGATTTTTACACTGATTGCCCCCTTGCTTTTGTAGCCGTGGCCTTACACGTGGATTGATCATGTGTGAACAGCCCCGTCGACTCCTAAACATTTGCAAAAATAAAGGTCCTGTGAAACGCGGTAACATTCTTAGAAATTTGATGCAAAAAAAATTATCTCTTTTGTGGTGTCACCTTCACCATAGAATACCCTCAGATTTTAGATTTAATAAAAACCTGTAGACAGTGGCTTGGAAATATGATCCATTCACAGCCAGAAAAAGAGGGAGGCAAAGAAAAAGCACCTTGAGCATTCTTTGCCAAAGAACTTTCCAAAACCTCCTCTTTAGACCAGCCTCTCGATATTTTTGCAGCCTGACTCATAAAACGTCGAGTGTGTGTGGGAGAGGGAGAGTGGGAGTGAAGGGATGGCACTGCCATTTTAAAAATGATTATAAATAGATAAAACGCCAACTGTCTGCATTTTACCCTCAAGGCATCATTAACTGGCCAGGATTATTGCCATCATCTATAACTAATAATGCAAAGATGATTAGTTTTGTTTCTCAAAGTCATAAGGCTTGACAGCAACACACGCAGCCTGCAAGGTACGGCTCAAGTCGGGATTTTTCTCGACAGTTTGGGTGACGTTTCTTTTTTGTTTTAAAATGGAGATCATCAACACAGCAATTTAAACTATGTGCTTGTATGATCACTAGCAGTCTGGATCGCAAAAAAAAAACCAAACCAAAACAAAAAACCACCCAAAAATTCACAGTATCATTTACTTCAGACTGTTTGTACTGTTGACTTCCTCTTGCTTCTGTCGAAGTGCGTGCCTTTCGTTTTTCCCTTCCGCAGAAGCCCCAGGCGTGTTTCGCCCCCGCCCCCTCCCCGGCTGCCACCCACAGCCGCATCCTGCCAGCGCCGGGGCTGCAGACCGACCGGGGCGAGGTCTGGCTTCGACATCCCAGCGCAAAGCCCTTCGGCTGCTTTAAAAACGTTAAGGGAAGCTTGTTGGGTACAGGCCTAAGCTTAATGATGACAGTGGGATCGGGGCATTGCTATTTTTTTTAACCCTTCGTTTGCTGGGCTGCATGTTGTTATGCTTTTTAAGAGATGTGATCGTCATCAAACGATGCATACACATCAAACGATGCGTAACATCAACAAAGCTGTCAAGACCCTTTCTAGGGTGCACATCTCTGAGTGGGGTCCCAGGCATGATTGGGAGCTCTTTTTCTCACTGCGCAAGGTATTTGAGAGGGAACCAAGCTGGTGCTACGAAGTTACGGGTGCCTTCCCACTTGAGATATCCTATGATTCTATCAACTGCCAAACGTGTTTATAGAGAAGAAAACAATTCTGAGAAGTCCCACCACGGCAGTTCCCCGCTCTTGGGCCAGCTGGCTGGGCTTGCTTGAGTGTAAAATACAATAGAAATGTAAGCAGACAGACCGTGCCTCGTTTTACAGGACACAGACACAGGTTAGGGAATCCCGCTCCTGGCCCTGAGCAAACCCTTCAACGTCGGTGTTGCTAACATCAAAGCCGAGACCAGCATCCCGAGGAGCCCGAGGCACAGGTTTTTTACACAGTGATTTCTTTTCATCTGCTGACCTGTTTTCCAGCGCACCAGGTGCCACACAGGGGGTGAGGACACAGGGCCCAGCAGCAACCTGCCCTCACCCACTGCAGGTGCTCTCACCCCCCTTCCAGCCAGAATCCAGCCAAGATAACCAAAAGCCTCTTAGCAGACTCTAAGAAGAAAATTACAGACATTTTTGTATAGGGCTGAGGACTACTCAGTGTCCATGCTTCCCAGCACGGATCCTGGGGGAGTTCAGGCGTCAGTGTGTGCTGATCCCCTGTGGACATAAGGCTGGGACAAAGACTTTGGTGTTCAGCGTAGACAAGGTGGGTACATGGAGGCTCACACAATTTTACATTCCCAGCAAAGTTTTCCACTCAACCCTTAGATGCCTGTGGACTTGGAGCTACTCAAGTACCTTGCAGATGTTACGAATCACATACTTGAATTTAGGTACTCGAATGCCACCGAAGGTACCTGTAATGCAATCATTTCCATCTTTGGATCTTGACTTCTGTGTCAGCTGCCTCATAGCGTTGAACTCCTGCTGAATGGTGGTGAGTGTCTTCAACTGCTGTTGCCTTTATGCCTTTTTTTTTCCCCTAAGAAAACTGAAAGCAGATTTCCAGGAAAATAATACTGTGCTCCAAAATAAAACTTTATAAAGGAAGCTTTTTAGACCATTAGCTACAGAGGGAGACCAAGGCCTCCAGACTAATAAAGACCTGTCAATAAAATATGTCTTCTATAACCAAAGCTTGACAAAAGACCTAATTCTGCAAGATACAAACTCGCAGCTATTCTAATGTGATCTCCTGTGGCATTTAGCAGACTTAGCGAAGACCAGAAAATGCAGCTCACTATATTCCCATTCAAACATAATTATAATTTACTGAGTGTTTCCCCACTGGGAAAAAATAGTCAGGTTTTGAGTACACGTTGTACAAATACATACACATAATATGCATATACAAATACATGGTACATATTGTCCTCCCTGGAAAACAGCTTTAAGGGTGGCAAGGTGGCAGTAAGACTCTTAGTGTCACTCAGCTTGCAATGGTTGTGCTGGAATGAGCTCCAAAAAGGAGCAAAGTCATGGACAAAATGCTGCTATATTTGTGAAAATGCTGTACTCGGAGATGCCCAGGTCTGACTCCAAGCATTTCTCCGACAGGAAGTTTGATCTGGATCTGATCTGACAAGACTCTGGAGCGCGTTTGTAGATCGCACTACTCCCTCCCCAGGTACCAGCCTGGTATTTAACCTCCCCGAGCCACTCAGGTGCTCTGGCGGAGATAAGCATAATTTGTGATGACATCTAGGCTACACCACAAGATAATGCTTCTTCTGGTGCGTTATTCAAAATACCTGCCAGGAGACTTGCTTCAGCTGCTTAAATATGCATCTACAGTGCGTCTGTGGCTAAAGCTCTACTCAGAGTGGCAGAACTAAACTGAACTGCCACCCTCAGGAAAACTTTATTAGAACCATTTCACATTAAGCAGTTTATGTAACTAGATCTTAAATAGACTGGCTTTCTAGAAATGTTGTCAATCCTTATCTGTAACAAACTTATCCTTAACAAACCCATTCAACTTTTTTTTTTTTTAAAAAAGGAGTACCTAGAAATATTGACCATGCAGATTTCTTGAAATCATTGCACTGGAGCAACTCTTCAACCTGCTACAGATTTTCTTTGAGAATGCCATTTCAGATCAAAATGCTAAAGACATCTTGCCTTGAAAATCAAATCCTTAGATCTAAGTTGTTATGGGTGCTGGAACTTTGAGCAAAGGCAGACTGTATATTTTTAGTGTCACCTGTAACATTAAGTCTTGACTTGAATCCTGTCTGCATGTTTTGGAGAGCACTAAGCGGTTCTTTTGTCCTTGTCTTTTTCTCTGGTACGTAACAAATGCACCGAAGGGGGCAGTTTGGGTCTTTATCATAAGCTTAATGGACAGTTTTCAAAGTAAAAATTGACTGGTCTGTAGGGAAGCAGAAAAAAAAACCCAAACCAGGGTACTTTGGCATATATCATCATCTTTTGGGCTGTAAAACAAAGCGTGTCATACTGACTTTCGTCCTGACAGGTATTCAGGCTTAAATATGTCACTGGGTCATCAAACTCATATTCTTCAACCCAGACAAATCATCTGCTCCAAATAGCTGTCAGAACACTGAAACATATTTTTTGGTCTAGGTGTTCATTTTCCTTCAAATTGCTTTGTTCGTATCTAGTCCTACCCTTTGTGGCTGACTTTGAACTGAATCGCTTTCTTACATATCAGAAAAAAAAAGATCCATTACAGAGCAAACACCCCATATTCGCTTGAGAAGGACGTGAACAAGAACATGAGTTTTGCAAAATTATTGACTTTGCCAGCTTCCAAAAGAAATGCTTGTTTGTTTTTTTTCCTTTTTTTAAAGTCCTTGAAACCACGATTCCCATCATACAGAGGAATTCCAGGCAATGTCAGATTTCCACCAGACAGAGGAATTCCAGGCAACACTGAACATGCATTATGCTGCAGGGTGTACACCAATCCTTTAGGACTGTTCTTTTATAGGAGGCAGAGGTGACACCAAGATATCGTTAATGGTTAGTGTTTTGATATGGAGCCACAAGGCCAGTCCTGTGGCATTCACTGGTTCACGCTGTGTCGCCTTAGCAAAAGCTCTGCAACTGTCTAAACACGCTTAATAGTCACTTTGTGCTGCTGGAGTAGAAGAGAATCTCAGCCTATTTCTGAAACATCCAACTATTTTTAAATAAAACTGCTAAGTATCAGTAGCAACATAATCCGTTTTCAGCATGTAAGAACTTCCTGCTCCTCTTACTCTTGTTTTTTCCTTAAAGTGTTTTTTTTTTTTGTGAGGAAGAAACCAAGTAAAGATAACCAACTTTACACAGATATGAATGGCAAAAGTGACATTGCTGTCACTGAGAGAAATCTCTTGAAGCGGAAAGAACACCTCCAGCAAAGCTTTGGAGGGGAGATAAGAAATAAGCAAAACACAACATGTGCTTTCAAAAATCATTCCAACATGAGAGGGGCATGGAAAAGATAATATCACATACATTTCAACCCTTCCTTTGCTCACGTTCCCAGCAAAAACCTACGCTCATAAGAGAAATAGCTGTGAAGTTTAAGACGTTACCACTCCTCGCCAGAGGTTACTCAAACCTGCACCTCAGTGCATTCACCGCTTAGTCAAGACCGCTTTGAAAAGCATGTTTCTCTCCAGTCACTGGATTTTGCATAGAAACAGCTGAGGTGAAGTGAGTATGTACGCTCCACTCCATCGGTTACTGCACCTGAAGTTACTCCTGCTGAAGACATACAGCGGTGACATCTTAAATTGTACCAGCTAGATTTGCCTGGAGCCCATCTAACCTCTCTTCGAGGTTCCACCATGCTCTTACGTAGATGGAGACTGAATTAGCTAAGCTGCTCTTTCACTAATTTCCCAGCATTACCATAGGCAGATAACCGCCCTACTGACAACTCTTTTATGCTGTTGTCAAGGACCTCTGTATCTTCCTACTTCCCAGCAGTCAGGAGAATGACTTGCTATTCTGGAATCACTGGTGCTCCTGGCTGACCTACAAACTTCCTTCAGACCCATGGCTGGCGAGTTCATGAACACATCACATGGGAGTTCTGATTGTCCTACGGTTTCCAAAAATAGGTAAAATGCCTTCCCCATAGTTGGCTTTTCTATTATCGTGTCAAGTGCTCCAGGAACTACACCTTCTGTCCAGGCCTTGGTTGTAGAAATTATTTCCTTCACAGAGGCGTGGTCCCAGGCGTGTGAAGCAATGTTAGTATTCAATTTTCTTTGAAAAAAAATAAATTTGAAATTAAGCCAACAGTGCTTGCATATAACCTGAAGTGAAGAAGCCTACACAACTCTGGGGCCAACAGACACATTAAGCATTGCACTAAGGGCAGGTTCTTAGATATACATCCTTGTTCATGTTGTTCCTCTTCTGCTTTCAGAAACAACAGGGAAAACGAATCTCAACTCCTCTGGGCAGTACAGTCACACTCGCCTCTGGTTGTTACGGATTTGTTTTAGTGCCAAGTTTCTCTGTCTCCTTCTACATGGTGTTCCCAGAAGCTCTGCATACATTTATTAGCATGGTTAAGAGGATAAATCCAAAATGAGAGAGACTTAAAGGTCTCTTCGCAGTCGTGTCTCTGCTCCAACTCAGCACTGAGCCTTAAATTTACTGGTGGTTTTTTGGGTTTGTTTTTGTTTTTTGACTAGATTTTCAAAATTGAGGCCCCTTCAGTCCTTAAAGGGCTGTCATGAACACGCACAGAGAACTATACCCTAGCTGGGGCAGGCTGGTGCCCTCCCGTACCAAAACCAGCATCTCAGACAATCACAAAGCACTCGGTATCCGTCAGCATACTCAGGCTGTCCTGTGAACCCAGACAATGACTCAGGCTTTCACCAAAATAGAGGCAGAGGAAAAAACAACTGTGGTTATCTGGTAACGCAGAGCTGTCTGGTCTCACCCCTAACGCAGAAGGCCTGGGTCTCAGTCCCTCTCCTCTCCACCTGTGGAGCACAGGGGTGCAGGCACTTGTCAGCTCAGGGCTGGAAGCAGAACAGCAGCACTGGAGCGACAGTGCACCGGAGCCAGTAAGCTCTGCCGAGCCCCTACCCTGCTTCTCCGCTCTTGCTGGCTTGGACCCAGACAGCTCAAGTTTCTCTGCATATCACTTCCCTGCTCTCCAGATTCTGGGGCCAGCACAGGCAGAGGCAGCCCAGATCTGTTTGCACACAGGATTTAAGCCGTTTTCCTGTTGCGCGAAGTAGAGCAAACAAAGATGAAAGGGGCAGCAGCTGGAATTACACAGCTTTGCGGAGATTCCATAACCATGCATGCATTTCCTGTATCGGGAAATAAGGAGACACTTTTCAAGCATTTTGCACTTGTAAAAGGCTGCTAAGTGCAGGGAAATTCACCCATCCTGCAACTTCAAGAGCTGCGGCTGCAGAGTGGAGGCACAGAGCAGTAAGCAGTTTGCTTACCCACTCCCACTTTCCTCATGCAGCAACTCTTTCTCCCTACTGGAGGAAGCATTTTCATCCGCTAAGAAGAATTAGCAGCAAGCTAGAAAACAATCAAAAGGGCTTTTTTTCCCCCCCACATTCTGCCTGGAGTGATGTAGAGAAAGTATGATTTCTGTGAGGAAAATAATCACAACCTGAAGCTACTATACCATGTTCTAGTTAACTCTGCATGAAAGCATTCAAGTAGCTCCTTGCCCACTTCCTTCAAAAATCTAGAAGACTGAAAAATGAAAGAATATTACACTGCCAGAGATGAATGAGGTACATCTACCATTCGTGGCTTTTTGTGCGCAATCTGGTCACTCCAAAGGACAGTCGTTCGTCAGTTGAATCATGCTGCAAAATTATTTCCACCTCATTGTCATGCTGTCTGTACAGTTACTTAACTATGTTCTTTACAGGAATTCAGTTTACTTTCATTTCAGATTGCAAATAAAAAGAGAAACAACAGAAATAAGAATTATATAAATTTGAGTATGTGCTTTTATTTTATACTTTCATGGCACACTTTGATTTGTAAACGTTAAATTACCGGTCCCCTTCTTCATATGTTGAAAATAACCACCAGGCATTTGAGAGCATTACCTGAGATTTTTTTAAAAAAAAAAAAAAAAAAAAGATCTGGCATCTTTCACCTTACTCACATACAGTACCATTTCATGAAGAATTACAAAAGGGAATGTTTTCCAAAATAGGACAGTTTCCTTTTGACTATAAAGATATAGAAAATACACCAAGACACCTTAGAATGATCAGCCTTATTCAGAGGATGTTGCAAGTCACTGTCTCAAACAATTCTATTAATGCATAGCTGAAACACTGCCATCAGTCCTGCAGCAGCATGATATCAACATTGTCATGAACACCTTGTAAAAGTAGCTCCCCTTGATAAGTGACAATTTTCCGTCGTTTTGCAGCCTTAAGAGTTCCCACTAGGGCTTCAAAGAGGTTGGCACACTTTTCGTCAGCAAAGAGCACACCAAATTTCACGCTCACTTGGCCATCAGCATCTAAATCAAAGATATAACATGAAAACACATGCAGATTTTCTTTCAGTTAGGAGATCAATGGGAAACAAAGTAACAAGCAGCGAAACCATTGAAAGTAAACCCCATGGTGTGTCCCAACTTACTGGGGAACGTATTACGAATGCCTATGATAAACACCAGGCAAAATTCCTGCCTGGTATGACTTTCCCTTTTTTCCAGAGACTCATATCAAGGATCAAACATCTGCTATGTTTATTTTTACTGATGACTTTGTGAAACCTATGACCAGCATAGGCTACTGAACCTCTTCAAAGCGTAAGGAGGAAATTAGTTTTATATCATTAAAATGTTAAAAATTATTTTTTTTTTTTTTTTACTTATTAATATTTAAAGTTCACATTGCAAAAGGTGGAATGTGAATTCATTTCTCTCACAAAGCAAGAATTTTAAGATACATGTTAAGGTTATCTAGGTTATTCCTAAAAGGCAGATGTAGTCATACAAATGCAAGACACAGGCATTCGGCTTAGGCTTTGAAAAATCAACTGAACTGAACTAAATTGCATTGGAACCAAAATATACGAGCAGGCAACACATCCACAAACTGCATAAATATTTGTAAAGAAAGAGGAGTTTTAACAATCTTCAGAGAAAAGGCTACCTTCTAAGCAAGTTCAAGGAAGGTTGGGACTACACCTGTAACTCCTGGGCTAGTTTTAGGCATACAGATCAATTCCTTCCAAATAATACTATGATGAACAGAATTGAAGTATATGAATTCTGAAGTTCAGAAGTTACCAAGGAAGGAAGTGGAAGGAAAAGATGAAACTTTCTTCTTTGATGGCTGTAGGAAGCATTGAAAGTCTAAAGAAAAAGGTAATTTTGCAGTTGATTTTAATGGGAGCAGGATTTCAGGCCTACATCCTCTGTGCTGCAGAGGCTTTAACTTCGTAACAGAACTACTTTAAAGGATGGGATGCAGGGAGTAGCATACAGTCCAACATTAAGGCTATATGCAAGTTTTCAGGTTACCTGAGCCTCTTTAATTAAATTTGCCACGTTCATAGGTTAATATAACATGACTATATCTATGACATGTATGTCATACACATACATGTATGTATAACATGACTACATCTGTATGGTAGGAGATATTACAATACTTACTTTTGGTTCCCAAGCGCCGAATCTCCTCAACTAAGAGGCTAATTTCATGTTCCACGTTCATTGTGGTCTAAAAAGTAAAATAAATTTTGACAAAGTTATTAGGAGACCCGTAAATCCTTTGCACTGTCCTGGGCTGTTCACAGTTCACCAGGAATGTCACAGCACTTGGCAAATCCCAGTAGCCTGGAGACACACGGCTACGGGATAATCTAAAATTTCAGTCCTGAACGGATAAAGAGCCTCCACACCTTCACATTTGAGAGTAAGTGAACAGAAACTACAACCTAAGTATCTCCTTATATTTGTGTTTAGAATGTAATCTCAAAATATGAAAAATGTGTGAAGGGCAGGGCAGGGGGGTTTGTTTGTTTTAAAGAATGAGCTCAGACTGCCACAGAATCAGAGCATCCTGGTAACATCACAGGTCTTTAGGGGTTTTGCAACTTTTTATCAATGCCCTCAATAAAAATGGAACATCTTCCTTTGAATTCCTCTCCGGGATACATGGTAATTTGGCTTTTTAAGCCACACCACAGCTTTCTGTTTATCCTGGCAAGATACCACAGACATGCAGCTGGTTACAGCAGGTCTGGGCACACGGTGCCTGAAAGGACAGCAGCTACCACACGCCTGCTACTGACAGCGGAACTGAACCAGAGATGAACTATGCAAGCACCCCAAGAAGGCCAACATTTATTTCCATTCGTAGTGACCCCAAAGAACTACTACACTGACAAACTTACCCTGTGAACCTCTTTGCTGTGAAACACATCAATTTTCACCAATGCACAGCAATGCCTTGCAACACTTTAGCCATACGCAACTTTGGAAATGGCAGCACCACAATCACACAAAAAAATATCGCGCTACAGAGCATCCAGGTTAATAACTGCAGGCACCTGAAGGGAGTTTTGGGATCTATGCCAGGCAAAACAGCATCGACACAATGAAACCTTTAGATGAGGAACTCCTTAGGCAAAAACTGGCATCCAGGTAGTCACAAGAAACTGGGCCTCACAGACAAAGCAAAGCAATGCAACAAATACAGCTTCCGCAGGTGCTAACGATGCAGCCTGGAGCAGAAGCTGTAGAGAGAGCTCCTGGGGCTGAGCACTCAGTGAGCACCGAGACCCTCTCTATCGCTCAAGAAACCAGGATTTCTGCACAGACCTGGTAAGTAAGTAGAGTTCAAAAAAACAGTATCTGAATGGATCATGAACTCTTCCTAAGGGAAAATCTTCCCCTCATTTTTTTTTTTTTTCCTCAGTTCACATAGGTAAGAGTGACATAGTTCCACCTCCTGACCCCTCATGAGGGAAGAGGCAAAAAAAGAGGCAAAAAACCCCTTGGTAACAGAGTCTCATTTTCAGATCCCGAATTCACTTGCAAAAATCTGTCTTTTTGACATACAATAGTGAGCAAGCTTAGTATCAAGCATGGGCTTCAGGCAAAGCCCATCCAAACCAGCGTTTCACCCCTAACGCGTGGCATCAATCCAGGCTCAAACAGTGGATGTTAACGGGCTAACATATATGTGTGTAATACCCACAAGAGGATGCGGTGAGGCGGTCCCAGCTCTAAAAAGCTGCCTAAAAAGGGCATGGCAGCAGGGCCGCGGAGCGTTAATTGCCTCGCATGCTTGCTACAAACTTTTAGATTTTGTTTAACTGAGCGCTAAATATATTGTTACAAGTCACAGAGGAAAAGATGACCCATCTACCGAAAAGCTTATGCTATCATTATTAATTTGTCAAGCTGCCAGTTTTAATATTGCTCATTACAATGGCATTATTAGCTTCTCTTTAAAGATGCTCTTTTAAGTTTGAAGGCTTTTTTACTTTAAATTCACGTTAATTTAAAATTATTTTCCCTCATACACATGCACTGCCAATTTAAGCAGCAACATTTAGAATTTTTTGAAAAATAATTCATTATTATGCAACACTTTTGAGATCAGAGAACCACGGCTGTGTAAGGACTGAGGAAGAAGGGATTCCAGGTATTTTAAGCGTACTTAAATATTTACTTTATATTGTCATATATTCGACACGCCAGCTATTAAACTCTAGTATTTCTGATGCCAACACACTGCTGGAAGCCGGCGTAATTTTTCAGTACGCGGCAGGAAAACGAAACTTTATCTGCTGGAAATCCACCTCACGGCTGCTGAGCACCGTCACATCTTCCAAACCAACCGCACCGACCCCTGCCGCTGCGGCTCCCGCAGTCCCCCGCGATAGATGGCTCCCCGGCGGAGCCGCCGTCGGAGGCAGAGCGCGGTCCTCCTCACACCGAGCTCCCCCCGCAACGCCTCCCCGGGCTCTGCCGGGGCCCGGCGGGGCCGAGGCTCCCCCCGCCGCCTGCGCGCCGGGAAACGGGCCCGGCCGACAGGCAGCCGCCGCCCGCTGCCCGGGCAGCGCCTCTCTCTCCCCGGAGCGGAGGAAAGCCCGGCTCCCCCCGGCCCGCTCCCCGCCGCCGCCACTCACCCGCTGCCGCCGCCGCTCTCGCCGCGAGGGGCCGCCGCCGGCGGGAGCCGCCTGAGGCAACACAGGGGCCAGGCGAGGGGCGGGCGGCGGTTACCCGCCCTCCGCCGGGACCTTGCCCCGCCCCGGCTCGGCCCCGGCGCTCCCCGCCGCCCCGCTGCGGCCATTTTGGGTTCTGCCGTTGCTTCCGCGGCGGGAGCGGCGCTGCCCCGCCGGGGGTCCTCTCCCCGTGGTGTGCCAGGGCCGGCGGGCACCCCGCCTCGGGCACCGAGCCCGGCCCTCCCTCGGCCCTCCCTCGGCCCCTCGCAGGCCGAGCGCTGGCCCTGCATTCCCAGTTGAAGGGCTGTGCCGTTCTCCCCCCTCCCTGGGGAGGGCCTCGCTCCTTTCCACATCAGTGACTCCTGGCTTGGTGCCATCTACAGCTTTCACCTCGTTTTCTCCGTGAGTGTGTTCGGTAAAACGCCTGCCAAGGCCAGCCCTTCCCGAACGGCCTCCTTTCCAGTGGGTCTGCTCTCAACGTAATATGCTGTGTTGCTTCAGTCGCTTTCTGTCACTGTACCATGCCTCGTACCCTTCATTTCCACCCGCTTCCTCCGAGGGACACTACAGAATCATAGAACTGTTAGGCTGGAAGGGACCTTTCAGATCATTGAGTCCAACCATTAACCTAACACTGACAAAAAACACCACTAAACCACATCTACCCACCTTTTAAATACCTCCAGGGATGGCGATTGAACCACTTCCCTGGGCAACCTGTTCCAGTGCTTGATAACCCGTTCGGTGAAGAACTTTTTCCTAATATCCAGTCTAAACCTCCCCTGGCACAACTTGAGGCCATTTCCTCTTGTCCTATCGCCTGTTACTTGGGAGACCGATCCCCACCTCTCTACAACTGTGCCACGTTCTTTTCTGATGCCCCTCACATTTGTTTTCTCCTAGAAAGACGGTTCTCTTTCTAGAGAAAGCGAACGAGCTGTGTTATTTACCTTCAATAAATTCACGTCGTGGTTTATCTAATTTTTCATTCAGCGCCACGTCCTTGCACTCTGCACCATGGAGAGTAGGCAATTTAATTTCTTCCGTCTTGTATCTCGGTATTCGTTACTGCTCTTGTCTCTCTTACTTCCTCTTCACCTCACTGAAATGTTTACATCTTCTCTCAAGGACACAGGCACTAAACCCAAGAGCTGCATTAACTCCTACAGAGCAATGAGTCTGCCGCCAACCCGTTCGTCAGGGGCAAGACTCACACCAAACATCTCCGGAAAATTCTCACCAGCAGAGCTCAAGGCATTGCCGTTCCCGGCTGTCTCTCCCACCTCCTTGTCAGGCATGACTGCCCCTGAAACAGAGCTGGTATGAGAAGCTATTTCCAGCCCTCGCCATTCACATTCTCATCTGTTAGCTTCTGAAGGTGAGACCGAGATACTTTCTCAGACTGTGAGCTGCGCCAGTTAGGTCTGGTCCCTTACTACAGCCTCCCATCCCTGGTGTAAGGATGAATAAATAGCTAGCGGCACCTGAAACCACTACAGCAAGCTCTGCTAGGGCTCGTTTGGCAGAACCTGCAGCTAGATAAATCGATTTGCACAGTGGAAATGATGCCAAGAAGATCACATTTTTATCACTGCAGGGACGTATAACTAGAGTTCAAGCCCTTTCCTTTTCCGAGGGATTTTTCTGATGTTGGTGTTTTTGTTAAAAGATTAACTTTTCCTTAGAATAATCACTGTTTATCAGTAACAGAATCTTTGGTTAGTCAAAAAAAACCCATGCTGCTTTCTGCTCAAGGAGCTATGTATTCAGCAGGTGATAGCGTAGCAAAACATTTTCCCGAACAGATTGGCTGCATTGAACATCAGTAAGGGGTGCTCTTTTGAAAAAAGCAAACCCTGATAGTTAGGAAAACAAGTTAAGATTGAAAGGGCTACATTCCGAAATCGATAATGAAATTAACGAAATTTGAATCTGTTTAAACTGAATCAAGAGACAGTGGAGAATTCTCAGAAAAATGTAGTGTGTGAAGAGTATTGATGCTCTGTGCACATGATGGCATATGTGCTCGTATTAAGGCATACTGCTTTTCCTAAGATCGTCATTTTGTTGGCCAGCACAATGCTAAATACTACAGCAAAAAGGATAGACTTTTAAGGAAAATTTGAGATAAACTTTTTAAAAGAGAATCTAATTAGTATGGTAGCAAATATGGCAAATATTCCAGTTATTTAGCAGTATAGAATAACAGTGCTTTTTTTTCTGGTTTTTTTTTTGTTAATAATATGCCTTCATTTGCATAACTCACAATCTCTAGATTTCTTAATCATTGGAACACCATTACATTTGCACAAATAATGTAGGCCTTTGCTCTGCATAATGTGATTGTTATTATGGATAATTTATGTTTGATCAAGTAATAGTTCAGACCAAAGGTATTATTACGAAATCTATGTTAGAATTTCTGTTCTAAGTCTGTTTTGAATCATAGCCCCTAATTTATAAGTAGATGAACTATACATCTGAGAAAGATGAACATAAATTTGTAATTCCTTATCATTTTCTTTTAGCCCCTTTTTTTTGGAGGAAGTACAATTTATTTTTTTTAAATTCTGTCTTTTGAAACGAAAGTGTCACATACTCAAGTGTTGGTCCTTAGGAACACATGGGGAGATTATCGAAATGTGGTATGCTTTCATTACTGTTTCTTTCATGGGCCTTCCCTGTCATGTAATATAAAGTAATTCTAGGTAAATCAGTACTCAAACCCATCTGTTACCATGACAATTAAGGGAACAGTGATGCTGCCAAAGTACGAAAATGAGCTGGGCAGCATCGGGACTAAGTGACCGATTATATCCTTACAGGTGCTGCAGCAGAGAGCAGGAAATGTGAAAATTATGGAGATGGTGAGTTTCAGTCATTCTGCTTCCACAGAATGATACTTTAAAAAAAAAAAAAAAAAAGAAGTGCAAAGCAGTCTTTTACAAGCACAGAGGACAGACATGGAAATATTGCTCATACATATTTCATATCACTCGTTATGATCATCACCAGACTCACAATTCATATTCTCTTTTCTGCATTTACTAAGAGTGCTCCCCAAAAGTCATGAGATTCTGCCTTAAAACAGACTATTGTAAGTTGACCTTCCTTGGCATCTCACTGTACTGTTACTGTTTCGCCCCATGCACAGTTTTACATGAAGGCAGACAAACACAGGAATTACGCAAGGTTTAAAAAACATAGCTTGAAAACACCACAGTAGACGTACTGGATCTGATCAAGGAATCAATTTAACCCAACATTTTGCCTCTAGCAGTGACGAACCGCAGGCATTTGGAAAACAGTATAATCAATGAAAACTATCAGTTGATCCCCTGGCTTCTCTCCTGTCTCCTGGCACTCATTGGAGCAAGTAATTTTCCATCTTCTCCCTTCTCCATCATGTTCATGCCTATAGCTCATCTTATTTTCAAGCTGAAGAGCCCTAGTTTTATGTAATCTCATGTAAAATGAATGCCTTTCCATGTTGCTGATCCTTCTTGTTGTTCTTTATAATTTTTCAAATAATTCCACGTTCTGTTTTGGGATTGAATGAGTAGAACTGTTAGCATTATTCAGCATATGGATATAGTACATAAAATGACATCGTGATGTTTTCTGTTTTGTTCTCACTCTAATAATTCTCAACATTTTACTTGCCTTTTTGAAGAGCATTGAGCACTATCCACACTGGTTTCAAAAAGTGTTTCCAAAGTGGTAGTAATTAATTGTTGTTATAGATAATTAGGATTATTTTCCCCCAGAACATTACTTTGCATTTTTCAGCACCATCAGCTGTTTTACTGGGTGATTTGAAACAGGATCACACAAACTTTGTCACGTCTTTTCCCATGTCATCAATGACAGCTTTGAACAACACAGGTTCAAACGGAGATGGTACTCAGAGCATACTAGTAACCTCTCTCCCTCATGAAAGTTGACCATCATCTCCTCCTACGTTTCAAGCTGTTTATTGATTCCGAATGGAGCCTGTCTTCTTACCTCATGAGAAATTAGTTTTGTAAAAGTATTTAACATTTACAGTAAACATGTTGTAAACGTATCTGTTGTAACATGTTTCTCCTGAGACAGATGCATAGAAGCATAGACCAAGCCTGAAAAATGTAGGAGAAGGTTAAAAGGTCATTTGCTCAGTAATGGCCATCTTTTTCTGTTTTCCAGCATATATTAACTAAATATTCTCACTTTACCAGTATTTCTTGATAACCCATGCTGTTCTTGTTTTGCACAATACTGTTTTCTTGAATTTTTGTTGCATTATATGTGCTTGTGGATAGGCAGACACGTGCACCACACGTGCATATATGCAGTTTTCTGTTGATACCCTCACCAGCTAAAAACTGGGGAACTGACACCGTGATTTGCATATTTCACTGATAGAAGAGATCATCTTATCTGTCTTCTTACATAGTCTGGGTCTTACTTTGTTCTTTCAACACATTTTTGTTTGACTTGTTGATTTAGTAGAGACATGAGTTCCTGCCACATGTGCCTGTGTCCAGCCCCTTTGCTTTAACATCAGCAACTTATACCTGTGCAAATGCCCGAGATTCTTCTTCCCGTCTCCAAAGCTGGACGGAAACTACAGTGCTGTGATTCAACCAGGAGTGTGCGTATGTGTCTTGCCTTAGCCCAGCCCCATCACGTATCTGTACCGTTGACCTGCTGTGAGTCACTGCTCCACATGGGTGTGCCGTATGATGCAACCCACAGTAGGGTTACGACTCAACATGAAGTTGTAAAGCCACTTCAGCCCAGGCTAAAACAGGTCTTTAAAAATACGTCTTCGCATGATTTAAAGATTTCAAGTGGTAGAGGATCTACTGCATTCCTTATCCCTGCGGACTTTGTAACACCACAGAAAAAGTAAGATACCTTTTTCCTAGAACAAGACATGGTCTTTGGCTGCAGTAAGAAATTAAAAACCAGAGCAAGTCAATGCTGTTATAGAAATCTGAGGTGAGTAAGCAATATTCAGTTGTTAGAGATAGTCAGAACAACAACTATATTGTTGGAGACAAGCCAATCAACCAGGAAAATAGCACTCTATTCTCTTACGAACTCCATATCCAAAGCATCTCCATCACTTTTGGTCCAATCATTAGTCTTACTTGGCCACTCTTTCTGTCTTAAGTCAGCAGTTGTTTCAAGGGAGAAAATTATTTTACCAAAATGAAAAGCATAGTGATGCTCTGGAAAACGTTCCAAGAATTTTCCTGTAAAGTCATCTTTTAAAATGTTAATTGTATGGGCTGTTAGCTTTACTTTTCCTATAATGACCAAAAAAGCCCAAACCACAACCAAAAGAGAACAACAAAACCCCCCACTTTCTCTTTTTTCTCTCTCTCAGTGAGTTGAAAAAGTAACCTAACAAAACATAAGCATTTCTTTTAACGTAATAGCAAACACGACAGACCAGCCTCAGAACAAGAGAGACTACAAATACAAACGCTGTGACTGCTGACAGTCTTGGCACTTGAATGAGCACTTCCACTGAGGTAAATGGAATGATTCACTTATATCGTTACTCCCCTGTGTCTGTCCAGGAGAGGGGACTTATTTCAGAAATGGCCTCAGGGCATCACACCCTTCTTGTTATCCACTACGCTTCTTCCTAAATTAAGCATGTAAATCTTTACTACAGTTGAACACAAAAGAGAAGGACTACTTAAAATCTTGATGTAAATCACCAAAATTACTTGCTCTACACCTAGGCCAAGAGTAAACTTCTGTATGGAATGACAGAAAGATGCTGTATCAAGTACAGGCTAAAAGAGGGGGCCCGTAATGTTAGTGATACAGCACACACTGTAAAAAGAACTATGAGGTGACCCTAACCACGTGTCTGAGAGTAGTTACTTGAAAACTGTAAGACTGAACTCAAAACCTCCCTAAATATGCACAAAGTCAGAATTAGCAGGGGGCTTATTTTGAGCTTGGGTGATGCTTTCCTGCACAAGAGGATGTGAAGTAAAGAGGATGTGCAGTAATGTCTTTGGACATTCCTGTGTTACGTGTACTATGCATACTATGTAATCTGTGAACATTAAAGTGTTTGGAGACAGTTTACAAAGTGAAAAAGAAATATATATAATATATACAGCTGATATATATATCTGAATCAGCTGAAATAGCTGATTGTATTCAATGTGTTTTATGGTGCTTCTTGCTACAACAGCTGAATATTTGAGAGAGAGGAACATGAAGACTAATTTCTTTCTCAGATTCCTGGTATCAAAAAATCTCTTGTAGCAAGGAAACAGCAGTACATCTCCTGATCTCCAGACAGTGTGGTAACAGCTGAATCATCCAGTCCTTCTGTCCTCTGGTATGCGTCATGAAAAAAAAAATCAGCTTCCCTTCTCCCTTTCCCTCTACACTTATACGTACACGTACTGACATTTTGGGGACTTTTTCAGAAAACCAAAAATACTGGCTTTGCATAAAGATGTCAAATAATGGTAGCAGAGATGACAGTTACACTAACACAGAATTACTGTTCACATCCACATCAAATACAGCTCTAGGTGTAATATCTTTATTTATTAGTTTCATATAAATTTCCTTCCTAAAGCTCAAGCATTTATAATGACTCACGACAGAAGTACATCAAATCTTTTCCCAAAGGAAATCTTATTGAAATGGAACTGTGGATTGACATTTGTCAGAATGCATTTACTTAATATATGAAATCTTGTCATGGCAAAAGTCATTACATTAAATTATTTTTTTTTAGTGAAACGTCAAAACCTCCTGCTGGCTGTGCAAGCATCGTTCACAGAAGTTCACAGTTTGCTAAAAACCATAAGAACACTTTCTTTATCACTGGATTAATGACAGGTAATAATCATTTAATGCAAAAATCCTGTTTACAAGCATTTTCAGGGATAAACCTGTAATTTTGCTAGCCCACATCCCAGGTTCTTAGCTGAAAAACTGTGTTTAAGGTGCACATTGGATCATTTCAATCTGATAATCTTCACAACTACACTGAATTTATACTATATTTTGAAGTCAAGTATAGGAGCACTTTATTGGTTCCTGCAAATGGGGAAGTGTATTTTTAGGGTCAAATTTATATATAACCAGCTTTTTAAGAATTCTTTTCTGGTTCCAAGATACAATGCCAGCTCTGAAATCCAAATGAGATTCAAATTCGTAACTGATCAAACTTTATTAATAATCTCACTGGCACTGCAGCCATGAGTCTTTTGATCCTAAATAATTTGATTTCCTGCTGTTTGAAATTGCAACACAGAACAACGATCAGACTCCCAACGGAGCTTCCCATAGAGCACTGCTAATGGCCTCACCTACTGACCTAATAGCCTAGCAGGAATTTCTGTCATGGTGTAGAACGTCAACCTGTATGCTGATTTCAAATAGTAGACAAATATCTACCAGGGAAGTACTATGAGAACATCACATTAATTTATGCTTTTAAACAGACCATATGGTTTGATAACAAATGATATGCCAGTTTTCTCCTTCATCTAACACCTAAGTTTTATGAATTTTCATGAATTTTTAATCTGCATAGTTAATTGTAATTGTGAATCCCAAACTTCTGGGATAAGTCTTACCCTTTTAAATTTTTCCTCGAGGAAATTTTGTCCAAGCATCTCTGATGTGTTGGAGAAGCTTAGATTTAAAAACATAGCTAAGAAAATTAAGTATAACCATCTTCTTGTTTGGCTCATAGTTATGCTATGTAATTGTATTACATGTATATAAATAATATTTGCTTCTCAAGGCGTTTTGATGTCACATTTTGAAGCAAATATTATTTGTTCTCTGTCAGATGAATAGCACAAATGAATCTCACTTCCCTTGTGTTTACTGAAGGAAGCACAAAAGCTGTCTTGCACACAGGCAAGTGTTTTTGTGAACTGTTACAGAAAATTCCCAATGCACTTCCTCTGAATCCAAGCCTTCCTTACGTAAGTGTAGACCAGCTTCAACTTCCTTCCGCTATTAGGAACCAGCACATTACTCCATTTCATAAAGTTCACCTCCATTTTGAATTTAATGGAAGTTTATAAAACAATATTAGATGACACGGAAGAGTGCTACTGATGGTCTGCAAATTTGGCAGAAACAAAGGTGGGGGGAGGCCTGATGATTCCAGAATTTCTATATGTATTTCTGCTCTAAAAACCATAAATAGCTGTAATTACAGTGCAAACAGGAAACAGAAATGGGAGGAGTAGTTTTATTTTTTCTTTAGACAATCAGTTGCATCATAGACTAAGGAAAGTAAAACAGCGTAGCATGAGGACTTCCCAGCTACATAAACCAGGTATGGATGTCCATCAGAGGGAAAAGGTACATGTGGTCACAGGTAGAGTACTTGGGATAAGGAACAGAGGAAATACTGGCCATTTTCCCCAGAAGTACATTCTGGAGAGGTGGGGTCTTAAAATGGAAATAAAAAACAAAACAGGGACTTATTCTCAATTATTTCACAGAGTCACATGACTGAAGCTGTATGACAACACTTGACAAGTCCTCTGGGAGGAGGAAAACTGGAGAAACAGTCTCCAAACAAAGGCAACTGATCATTAGGTCAATCACTGGATCAGTTCTGTCTAGTACTAGGGAGGCATGCAATGCCAAAAACTCCAGTCAGCCAACTTTCCCTCTTTCCTCCTATTGAATTGTTTCACTTGGCAGTGAAATAAAGGAGAAAAGAGATCTGATGGGAAAATGTAGTCAGAGCCTAACCTCTTGTTTTTTTCTTAAAAGGGTGTGTTGTGACCTTTCATGCTCTAATCCTTTAGAAGATTTGCCTTGACCTCAGCTGGCGTTTTCTCAGGGCACCTTTCAGAAGAGAGACTGACTATGATGAACACTGTTAAAATGGCTGATGTCGCACTAGGATGTACATCAGCCACGGAAAACTAGCAAAGTAAGACTGCTGTGAACTGCATAGAGAAAAATTAACAATCTCCCTGAAAATCATTGGGTAAAGTGCAGTGGCTAAGATTTTGGGTAGGAGTTGAAAGATCCCTAATCTTCAGTCAGGATTTTAAATTGTATTACGTGTGCATACATCTTACACCAGTATTTACCTCATCAGACTTTAGCTACCTGAAAGTGAGGTGTCTATTTTAAGTTGGTTACTTGACTAACTCTCTGCATGTATACATTGCTATGTCTCTATAGTAAAGGAGAGAGAGAAATACCTCACCTTCCAAAAAGCACCGCTATAGAGAGAGCTTCAATAAGCAGGTCAGAGATGATGACTAACTTTTAGATAGCTGAAGAGACATGGAACAAATAATAGTTCTTTTGTCACAGCTGTAGGCTAAGAGACGTATAAACTAAAGTACCAAGGCTGTATTGTTGACCCCATTCTGTCAATTAACCAAAGATTCTCTAAGCAAACACACAAATTATCGTTAGCATTAACAGCTTCTCACAATAGCAAATAGTCATCAATAAAGACTTGCTACATCGGTTAACTGATTACTACAGATGAGAATGTTTCCACCACAGAGTCTTTGCACAAGGTGGAAAGACTAGTATCTCATCTTTTCACAAGGTGGAAAGAGTAGTATCCCACCCCAGAAGAAATGCAGGCATTTTTTCATTCACTTACTTTCTAAGGAATACACCTCCTTCATTTCATTACTGGGAAATAGAGTCTGTATGTGTTCCCAAGCTACAAACTGACTGCACAGGCTGTTTTTCTCACAGGTCAGATGTGAGGAAACAGAGCCATTTCACTTCCTTCAAAATCTCTATATAAAGAGAAGAGGAAAATGGGACCAGACCTATTGTTCTTACAGTTTCCTGCCTCCTTTTTCACTATACTTCATTTGAAAAAGCAAGGGTCTGCCACTTTGAGTGCATCATCTCTATTCAGTGTATTTGGATATATAGCAATATATAATTGGCTCTTGTAGTACACAGAAAATATCAGAAAAGCCTTTGTTTGATAAGAAGGTTGTACGTCAAAGGTAGCTGTTGCCTCTGTTTTTCTTTTATATAAAATATAGCAGCTCTTCATTCAACGTGTTCTCTCTCTTCCAAGACATTAAGATCAAACTATACAAATAAATAACCTGCCCACAAAATCTCAATAAACTAGTTTTGTGTTTCTTTTTCTCAGATATTTTTCCTAAGTCTTCAGTCATTTGAATGGCTGGAGTATGATGATCAAATATAAACAAGAGAAAGGTTTGAGTTATGAAGTACATTTGGCCCACTCTTGGCTACCCTAGTCCCAGGCTTTTTGCCAGGGTTGCAGCAATTCTCAGTGGAATGAACTGGGAAGCGGTACAAGAAGTTTCTCCTCTCTCTCAGTGACGAGATGTAACTGGAGATCTGGGTAAGCAAGCATGAGCCCACTGTATGCTCCCAGCAAGCCCCGCTTTGCTGTCCAGTGCTATTTCTTCTATCTGTACTAGATCCTCCGCAATGGAATTACAGGGATCGTGCCCAAGGCTTGTCCTGTCTGTCTCTCAGCCACCTATAAATACAAGCACTACCCAGACATTACCCAAAGCTGGCCACGAGGTAACCTACTAGGACATCTCTGGATCAGGTGAGGAAGAGAAGGATGTGATAGCCTGCTACCTTTTAGCACCTGTTCAAGCTAGGAGATGCAGGCTGCCACCACAGCTAGGTAACAGCAGTGCTTGGGTTCCCGCAAAGAATCAGCGTTGCCTTTTATCACAACTGTTGTTTGATCTATTGGGGAGTACAGAAGAGACACAACAAGGGCACACACAAGTTAACAGTTACATGAAAAAATGCATGAACAGCAAAAGATGCAATTGTCTCTCTGTATTTATGCACATATATATTCATTCCAGCCTGCTAGTTTCTAATACGCTCATTTTATGATTAATTTAAAGAACTGTAAGATATGAACCTTCTTCTAGAAGGAACAGGGAGAAATAAAGTACTTGGCAATGATTTCACTTAAATTCAGAGCCATAGCATTATGTAGGCTTAGCCCCAATTCTACCAAATATAGTCCCTCTGAAATGACTGGAACAGAACATGATGTTTCAAAAATAATGTAATTTCTTTAGAACATTTGAATGTGTGTTAATTAAGTATATTTCCACTCTGCTCAAATAATAGGTTTAGTTCAAATAACATTTATTGATTTTACATTACAGGACTGTCATTAGCATTTGCTAACTGAGTCAAGTTTAGCAGGAAGTTATCATGGTAAGAGCTTTCCTTCAGGAATTATTTATACACTAACAGGAAGACTACATCTTTCTTCTCTGACATCTTGCGTCTTAATGCAAACATAAGAAGTTCCAGTTCTGTGGATGTTGTATATATCTTATTGTTGAACTCAAAAAATGGGGTTTCTGTGAATAGGAATGCTACCATATTTCAAAATCAATTTCTGTTCCCAAGTACACTAATGTAAATGCAAATTTATACTCCTCAGTGCGATAGAATTATTCTAGTTTTTACAACAACATATGTAAGCTGGGGACATGGCAGTGAGGTCAATGACCTAAAGGTTAGTGGGGGTCTGGCTGTAGTGGTCAGGGCCAGACACCAGACGGCTGCTGGAGGGGCAGCCGCAGCCAGGGCCAACCTCATCCCATGGGAGCTGCAGCCCCACCGCATCACAGCCCTGCCTGTCCCTGGCCCTGGGACGCTGGTCCAGACCTCCCAGCCCTGCCTGGTGCCCTGGCTGGGGGCGGCAGGATGGGACTTTTGTTGGCAAAGATGGACATTGCCTGTCTTGTCATCACTCTTGGCTCCCACCTTCCCTTGCTAATGCCTGACAATAAATGTGGATAAAGAGATGTAACTTGAAATAGATCTTCAAAATAAGTCAAGATGTTCAGAAAGAAAAAAAAGAAAAACACAGGGGACAGAAAAAAATAACACAAAAACATAAAAATTAGAAAGTGTGAAGAAATGAGAGTCTGTAAAATGTATTAAAGCAAAGCTAGAGAGAGAGACCTTTAATTATTAGACTCCTTCCTACAGCCACCACAGATAGAACGTGCAGCATTCTTAATATCCCTCCTATACCTGACTCAAACAGCAGAGAAATGTCATAACAGTGTCGTTTTTAACAAAAGAAGCAGATTTGAAAGCACACTGGGGTGTTTTTGATCTGGAGGACTCTAAGAAAAAGAAATAAACTAGATTATTGCTATCTTAAACAAATATAAGACACAGAGGGAGTTTTACATTTTATTTATCTTAACATATCAAGAGCAGCCCACATCATCGTAGAGAAAAAGGAAGGGATTAAAATCCTTGGGAAACTGATCTTAATGGAAAACAGCTAAAAGAACAGGCTGAGTCAAATTCTGAACAAGAGGCAGAATCACACCGTGAAATAACAAACTGGTGAATCCAGAACAGATAAAGTACCACAGCATAAGGAAAAGGTGAGCTGGAGTACAAATCCCAAGACTATCAATATTGTGGAGGATTGTATTGCTAGTGTGAGGAATAAATATGTAGAAAGAAAGGTTAAAAGGGGGAATTGAAATCCTTCAGTAACTGAAGATAACTGAAAACTGTAAAGGAAAAAATAGTAAGATGGAAACAAAAATATAAGTGAAATGGAAACGGAAAGATACATTTATACATACAGCTAAAAGCAGAGAGTAAGAAAAGGGAGGGTTGAGTATGTGTGTAATATGGGAGAGAGAGATGTGAAATTTGCTTTCAGGACTTCTTCCCACCTCGTAACCAATTTCTGACAAAATCAGTAACGTGCCAGAAGTTTCCTGAACTAGCCATTAACAAGCCTCCCAGATGGAGATCATTATTCAATGGAATAATGATCCATTAGGAGGGGATAACATCCTTCTCCATCAGCAAGTTATAGTGCACTTCCATGTTCAGGAAGCAAGAGGAAAGAGTAATAAGTACGAGAACAATGAGAACTGCTCAAGAATCCAGGGAGACGGGAGCTGAGTAAATAAAGGTAGTGAAGGAGGTATGATCTTTTCAGACTACCAGGGGCTTCAGTAATGTAAATTCTAGGACTTGAAAAAAAAGAAAGATACTGAAGGACTACAAAGGTAACCCAAATCATTAAGAAAAAGTAATTTTAATATAACCTTATTGTACAAGGCAATTGTTATCAATGTGTAAATAATTTTATGAAGAATTATGTATGTTAGTGCCAAAAGTACAAAGAAAAGTTAAACTACCTTATCCCTCCTGACTCTACAAAATTATAGAGAATATATTTATAAAAGAGGATGTAGGCACTGTCATGCATGATCTGTAAATAAATATGGCAGCAAGACCAGATGGATTTATAGTTAAACGTTGAAAAGGCTTTAAAAGGAGTTTTAATTTCTATAAGAAGAGAGTTATTTGATAGTATCATGCAAGCAGGAGACATCCTCTCCTTTTGGAAGAAACAAGGATAGTTTTAAACTTTAAAAAGAGGTGGGATTTGACCAGCTGCTCAGGCTTTTGAGGTGCTGAGGTAAATATGAAAAGTCACTCTCCCTTCAATTCATTCTCTGGAACCTACCAAACACATATAGTTGTGCTGGGGTGAGAGTAGATGCCTCCCACCTTCTGAGATGCAGAAATGAAATCTCATGTAGAAATCTGCCAAAATCATACAGAAGTAAAGGTTTCTCCTTTCCAGTATCTCTCACTTTTATTTTTTTAATCAAAAAAGTTTTCCTTTAGAGGTTTTCATTTGACTGCTTACTCCTTTCAATCAATTGATGTATTTGGATGAAAGAGAAAAGGGGACAATTTTTGAAATATGTGCAACTTTTACAAGGACCATGATAGAAATATTTACAAATTAAAAGCTTAAAGGAGAGCCTGAGGAAAACTGAGCAGGCACAATGGTGAATGATATGGAAAATATATTATTCATTCTCCATTGAAGAAATTTACACAGATAAATATTATTAAATACTCCACATATAGTAGATATCTCCAGCCAGGATCCCATACATATTTCAGTGGTGACACAGCACGCTAGGGAGGCTGCTTAGAAAGAAGCTATTATTTTCCCTTCCGGGATGTGCCTGCACAGAGGTGCAGGAGGGACCAGAATGACCACATTGTGGTGAGTAACAACATCGCTTTAGATCCATCATTTGCTTGCTGAACGCTCCTTGCAAATGCGCTCTCCTTGTACAGAAGGAAAAAACCAACACCCCCCTCATCGTTACTGTCTGCTACATGGCTCTGTGTGGAAAGGATTTTTTCGTCCACCACAGAAAATCTCATAGCCTTAAATATGGGACGCCCTTTTGATGGAGAAACAATCCCAGTGGGACTAGTAGAAGAGAGGGTTGCTTCTTTGAAACATGGATGCCATTTCGTAGAAGGTAAAATCAGCAGCAGGTGAAACCCGACCATGTGACAAAACTGGTGTTTTTCAAAATTGCAAGAATGTAAACACGAAGGTTGGAAAGAGGTTGTAAACTGTAACACACAGAATATACATGCAGAAATTTACAAAAGTATGGGTACAAACATCTGTAAAGTGGCTATATTTGCATTAAAGCGTTGCTTCTATACAAAGGAAATAAGGATGCTTTTAGAAAAGCATAACAGGGACTTCTTTCATTTGTAAGTGTTAACACCATCAAAACATTCTTCTGTATGGGAATAAAGTACCCTACCTCCAAGGGTATCTTCTTTTTTTAAAAGATCAGGCAGCAACAATAAAACAGCTCTAAAGTCTGAGGCTGCAGGTATTTTTAAACATCTCCCATTCATTTCTAGTCTTAATCTACTTGTCTTCCCACTAAAGAATCAGAATAGAACAAGTTCCCATAACTCCTGATGCAAGTAAAGGAGTATAGTGACAGAGACTGTAAAACCTGCTCCACAGCATTATGTATGCGGAAGAATTTAGAAAGGCAATGACAAATATCCTCCGGCCATTTTTCTAAACTTGGGGAACGAGGTGCAAGATGGAAAGTGGACCCAAATACATACTTAATAAGGCTGAAAGTTATTTGAACATGTTTTAATAAAAAAAAATTTAAAATCTGAGCCTATAGCTTACTTTAGTGCAAATAAGGTAGTACAGTGAGACCCACTAACTGTGGTAAGAACTCAGAGATTCAGAGACCCATCAAAAGGAGATAGATGCTAGGCGTGGCACTCCCATGACACTTGATGAAGACTAGACCCTGCATATGTGTATGAGTTTATTTTTAGAAATAAGTCTCAGCATGTGTAAAAACTAGTTTTTAGAAACCAATATTAATTTCACAGCTGATAAAAGATACTGAAACCTCAGCAGTGTTTTAACTAGCATTTGCCTTAAATGAATAAAACATTGCTTTTTTTTTTTTTAGTAGCAATAGGTATACATATTTCTGGTCACATATCAAGTTGTAAAGTATTCCTTTTCTAAAAAAACATAATGTTTTATTGATGTACAATTTGGCTCTGATTCTAAGAGTTTTTATGGGCAGCAAAACAACCTTTCACTTCCTTCCATCTGGGTCATCAGACTTGGCCGTCCTATGACAATGATGATTTTATCTGACTTTGATCTCTCAAAAGGATAACTGCTTTGATATCAAGATATGTCATCTAAGAGTTACTTCACAGAAAATAAAATGCAATAAAATTAGGCGCCATGTGGAGAACAGCTTAACTCTTAGCTATTCAGAGCTCTGAATTCTATGATACATTAAAAAGAGAGAATGAAAGGTACAATGCCTAAAAAGCCAAGAAAAGTTCCTCTTCTTGCTCTGTTTAAATCATAATTCAAGGCAGTTAAATCAAGTTTTTCACGTACCAAAGTCTGAATCCACTATATCAAAAATGTATCACTAATGATACATTTTGGTGGGTATTTTGCCATAAACCTTCTTCTTTGAGTACATAATTTGAGCTCTGAGAAATGCTGTGATAGAAATCTTTCCAAACAAAAAGAACTAAAAATAGAGATATGGTTTCATTGTTTGGGTCAGTTCCACTGAAAAGTGAATACAGAGAAGTTAATATATCTTACAAACATTCAGGAATGCTATTTTCCTCAGTTTGTTCTGTAGCAAACAGGTAAGTTTATGGTACAGGAGTTGGAAATGAAACTCAAAAACCTGTTTTTCAAAATAGCTACCTAAGCAGCTTCAGAGTGGTGCTATACACAGTGAAAAGCCTGGCATATTCCCCCAAAACATACAACTCTCCAGTAAGCAGTGGTGTGACTTTTTCACATGACACATCATGTGTCATGTTGTAGTTGTAGTGAAATATACAGTTATTAAACTTACTTCAGAATTGTCTGGCATTTGGACATGTGTGAATAGTCCATTCTAGGGAACCTCCTCCCTGTATCATTCCTTGTGTCTTGTACAAACTGTTGCAGCCAAGTGATCACCATTAATGTCAAAAGAGTGCACCCACTGCAAAAATGAAAATAATAAAATAGCAACTCAATTAAAATAATAAGATGTTCAGATTACTTTTAGACATAACTCAAAACTATTTTGACAATAGAAGTATTTTGTGGTCCTTATGCTAACTTACGAAGAACTTTATAGCTACAGATATATACATATATTAATCTTTCAAACTCCAGTGCCCAAACTAGCATACTGAACCTGTAAGAAGCAAAGGCACTTGAACCCAATCATCTGCTAATAAGTGATTTAAAATCCTCTTCTACAAATGGCTCTGTATAACTAATAGAATTGCAGTATGCAATTTAGCAGTGGAGGAAAGGTTATATTCGTTTTACTTGCAGAAATACTGATGTGACAATAGCTCAATTAAGTGACCTACTTAACCGACCTAAGTTGTCCTTATCTAAGTCTATAAAATCATAATAACTAGACATAATATTTAAAAAGTTAATTATTTCTTCAGTATAGGCTATTTTGAGGAATTTAAACTAACTGAGAAATGTGATCAATCCGTGTGGTTTCATCATTAATATAATTTGGGGTTGCAAAAGCTCGATAATGGTATGTTTCTGGGAAGATCCTTTCACCTGCTATTTTAACTACAAGTGAACATATCAGTGGTTTTCAGAAACTTTAGTTAGCAGAAAAGGATATACTGTGTATTTCAAGAGGCAAAGAAGATGAATCTCCACTATAAGTTCAGAACATAACTATCTTAAGAGGCAGAAAAAAAGGAGATGCTTAAGAGAAGTAGAGCAGTTGTCAACAGCGCTCTGGAAAGACAAAAACTGTAAGAGCTGTGAAAGAAAGTAAAAGGAAAAAGGGAAAAGATAAATTAAAAATGAGAGGATGCCTCTAAGTGTGAAGTACTTGACTGCCACCTTAGTGGGATTTAAATCAGATCAGGTAGTCAAAAGGGTCTAGCAGGAGATCGTGGCATTCTACATCGGCCAAGTTACTCTGCCAGGGATGTTACACTCCCTGCAGAGACCAAAGTAGCTTGGAGGGAAGTAACTTTGTTGGTATAGTGCAGTGAGAGCACAAATTTAGCCAGAGAAACACACAAAATCCAGGAAAACGCAGCCAAGAGACACACAGAGCGAGAGCTCTGGCTGAAGAGGTAAGTGAGCTCCTCTGTTCTTTCTTGGAAGACTGATGTACCGAGTTACTGTCCAGGCCACTTCTTGTTGCATGTTAGGTGGTGCTGCTGCATAAGCCATTGATGGTGGGGAGGGACAGCATACTGAGAGAAGTAATCATTTATAGCAGGGCCTATGCAGCAGAATGGGTAATTCTTCACTGGTTACCAGGAAAACCTATGCTCCCAGCCGCGCAGAGGACAGCAGGCTGGGGCTGGGGCAGCCGCTCTCGCCTGATTTCCAGATCCCAAGACCTGAACGCTGTGGAGCTTCTTTTGCAAGCACGGCAGGCGACCCGCAGAGCCAAGGCCGCTATCCGGAGGAAGGCGGAGTCTCCCCCGACAAGAGCCCGGGGTCCCCCTGAGGCGAGCTGCTGCTGCTGCCGCCGGACCCGGCCCGCTTCCCCGCACCGCCATGCCCACAGGGGGCGCTGTGGCCCACCGCACATCCGGGCACCCGCAGCGGCTGGTGGCCCTCTTTCCCCGCTAACCCCGCCCGCCGGGGCCCGCCGCTTCCGCCGCCGCCGGGCGCAGGCGCTGTGAGGGGGAGGGAGGCGCGCGCAGGCGCGCGGCCGGGTGGGCGGAGCGGGTGGGCGGTTGGTGAAGGAGGAGGGCGGGCGCGCGGGGGGAGGGAAGGAAGGAAGGTGTGAGCAGCCGCTCGCGCGCGGCGGTTGGCTGGGGTGCGCGGCGGCCGGCGGCGGCGTCCCCCACCTTCCCCCCCCGCCCCGGCCCCGCGCGACGGGCCGGGCGGCGCGAGGCGGCCCCGCGCGCTCTCTCCCCCCCCGCCCCTCTCCTCCCCCGCCCGCTGGGCCGCCGCCGTTGGATGCGGGGCGGCGGCGGCAGCGCGGAGCGGAGCCGGGGTGTAAGATGGAGGGCCTGACGCTAAGCGAGGCGGAGCAGCGCTACTACTGCGACCTCTTCTCCTACTGCGACACCGAGAGCACCAAGAAGGTGGCGTCCAACGGGCGGGTCCTGGAGCTCTTCCGCGCCGCCCAGCTGCCCAACGACGTGGTCATGCAGGTATAGCCGCCGTGGGCCATCCCGGGGGGCTGGGGGGGCTGCGGGCCCGGGCACCGCCCCGCCCCGCCGTGACTGCCGGCGGGGAGATGGCCCCGTCCGGGGCTGCCGCCCCTCCCCTCCGCAGCGCTCGCCCCGGCCGTCGCCCCCTTACCCGGCCCAGCAGCCCTTTGGGCAGGGGTTGTCCCGCCGGCGGCGGGGAGAATGGAGCGGGAGCCGCCAGCACGCTCGGGAGCTTTGTCCGGCCACCTGAGCCCCGGCGGGAGAGGAAGGCTGAGCCTCTCCGGCGGAGAGGGAAGGGCGGGGGGTGCAGCTCAGTTGCTGCGCCGAGCATGGCTGTAGCAGGCCCCCGCTTGTGTGCTTGTGGGGCCTCTGGCTACGAGGCTAGGAAGGGGCTGTTGGTAATGTCTGCTGGCGACCTCCAGCAACTGGTGGGGAAGTGTGTTGTTTGCCTCGTGTCGGCAGAGGCCATCCAAAGCACGAGAACCCCAAAGCATTTTGGGGATGCAGGGGAGGTTCGTCCCACAGTCTGCTGATGAAAAGCACCGCAGGAGGAAATCTGGGTTTGTATCGTTGAGGGCTACTGACACTGATCCACTTCACCTAAGCCACGCAGTCTTTTTTGGACATCAGTTCCCAGCAGGTATTAACTTATCTGTAGTCATCAAAACATTTCTAACAATGAAAGATGTGGTGTTGAGAATGACACGGGCCCATACTTGCAATACGTATGTGTACAGTTTTAGCACTTATTTTCTTGGCCAGGTTATGTCTAAAAGGTGTAGCAGTATTGCAGAGCTACCGACATAGAAAAGGAAGAGTCTGCTCTATTCTGTCTGTGTAATTATCTGAGGAAAGTATTCCCAGTGAATCTTCTTATGAACAGCTATTTGTAATAATTTGCTGCTTCTGCAGTTCCCTCTGTTATTGTTCAGTGCTTTAAAGTTTATGCAGTGTTTTGAGCTGCTGTGGGTAAAAGCGTGTCTAAAGAGCCCTACTGCCTTTTATGTAGTTTCATCCTCAGTCTAGTGAGATAAGCAGCACTTTTAACAAAGCATTAAAGTTACTGTAGCCAGAAATACAGTACACGAATTTCGGCGTTCTGCAGTTTGGTACCAGATTTCATGAGAGTACTTATACTCAATTAGGGCTACTGTTGATGTCCTTTGGGCTCCTAAGAGCAACTTGGTTAGTTAAAATGAGTTTAAGATGCAAAAAAGTGGAAGAGGGCTGAATAAGAAATGATTCTTACTGGTAAAACTAGTAATCTTATTTGATGACTTGCTAGACTGGGCTTAATGGTAAGAGAGTCTGTGCGCTCAGTATTATGAGTGAGGTTTCTTGAGGGTCGCCCACTGCTGCTTTTCACGTGTGGCCAACCAATTTCAGAAAAATCATCTCAGGAAAGTTCAATGTTTGCATGTTTGTTGTATTTAAAATCTATTTTCCATCAAACTTGTCTGGATCACTGTAAAGATAAAGTAGTCTAGTGCTAAAAGATTTTATTTTATGCAGGGATTTAGTGCAAGAACTTGGAAAGACTTGGAATCTTGAATACAAGTGGCCACGGATTATATCCTTATCTGTTGCAGAGGAGGTCAGATATTTTCTTGCAAAGTAGATTGCATCTGAAGACAAGAAACTACTCAGGCATCATTCCATGGGTTCTAAATAAATTAACTCAAGCAGCAGACCTGGCTTATCACTGTAGTGATCTTAAGGAAAGCCTTGCAGTTAAAACAGCAAACAAGATATTAGATTGCCTGAGGAATGAGACTGTAAATAATACAAAGAAAGTCAAAATGCCCTTAGCAGCCTGACCCATTACAAATGTCTTGTGCAATCACTGTTGGTCACCTGTAAAGTACCCTGTACTCGTGAGGGAGAGAATCTAGTTGTCTAGTTACATTATGTTCTCTTCGAAGTGTGTCTGTACCTCAGGTTAACACAGGCATGAATACGTTGGATGGGGGCTCTTCCAAGGGAAATAGCATCTGATGCTTTGGAAGCTGCGACTATGTCACTAACACCCCTAGGTGATACAGTTTAAGAAATAAGGAAACTCTGTGAAGGAGGTGTAATTTTCTTTGGACCATGTGGTGCTATGTTCTTACCTCTTCATTTGAAGCACCTGATGCTTGTGGGGAAAGGAACTTGATTCAGTTACACAATTCTTATATAATCCTGGAATGCAAGTGTTGTACTAGTCACATGAATGCTAAGTCCCTTCGTAGGTGTGCAAAGCATAGTACAAAATTACCGCTCTTGAAACTCACAGGGTCTAAGTAGTCCCAAGGAGCTACCTTGAAGTTTTTCTTCTTCAGTAGTACAGGTCTGTAGATTCCTTTGAATGATTCAGAACTAATTCTGTTGGAAATGAAAGTGTGTGCATTTTAAGACCCACAACTTGTTTTGCTTGCAAATCTGTTGTTTAAAGGCTGGACGCACATGCAACCTTTCCTGCAAAGAGTTATGTTTATGTGAGATATCTGTCTTGGCAGCAGGAAAAATTAATCCATGTGGCTAATTGTTCCTAATCATTCTCATTTCTGCCTCTAAGGGACACTGTCAGCTGCCTGTTAAATGGGAACAAATGAATGTACAGAAGACTGAAACAGTTATGGTTGCTGTATACAAATCATATGCTCACAAAGCGACAAGACCCTGGAAAATAAAAGCTGTGTGTCCACTCAGTGTACACATCTATAAAAGAACAGCTTTCTTACCTGAACAAAAATACTACAAATTGTCTTATGTCCTTAATTGCACATGTGAGGACACCAACCTTTATTAACCCATATTTCTGCCTTTTTGTGCACATCCTTGAAATTAGCATTAAGGTAGAAGATTTGCATAGAACAGTGAGTAGAAGTAGTATGTTTGTTGGGAAAACAAGTCCATCTACTTCACAAAAGTTATATGAGTCTTTAAATTGCTTGCAGGGTGTGGTTTCACATTGCAGCTAAACCGATCTAATGGTGAGTTGCTACTGAAGAAGGTGGTTCAACCTTCCTTCTTCCCCCAGCCATGTGCTCCTGTTGCTGCTTTGCCTTGCAAAGGCATTAGTCCTTGTCCGATGCTGTTGTACACTGTCATCAGGGGCTATGCAGGTAGAAAATGAATCACAATTTTTTGTTGATTTTAACTCTGCATCAGCTAACAGTGGGATTGAATGAATGTCAGTACTGGCATGAGGAGGGAGGCAGAAAAACCATTTGCTGATGGAGGGGAAGAGGAGAACTTTCCTCTTTCTAGAGCAATTCAGCTGTGACCTGGCATGGGTTTTATGGTAGCTTAATCCACAAGAAGCTGGAGGTGCCTGATGCTGGCACAGACATTCATTTGACAGTGAGCTGGTTCAGGGAACTTGTTCAGCCAAAAGTTAGGGGGTTTTGTCAAGTTATTTTTCACTTGATTCAGCTGCCTGAGCTCGTGCCTCAGTTGCTTGTTCATCAGTGTTTGTATTTGCAAGCAGTGTGACACAACACAAGTGATCCCAAGGAGCTGCCATCCACTCTGTGTATTTATTTCAGAAGCATTTCTTTGATAAAGTTCTTGGTCCTGTAGACTGAATGCTAGCTGAGATTCATTAGGTGCACTCCTAGGGTGTATCTTATAGGTTAGCTTCATGCAAAAGAAATCTAGTTGCCTGTTCTGGAGTGGCTGCACAGTATGAACCAGAGCAGTGAGGGTGATCAGGAAATTGACTTCAGAAGCATGTTTTGCTTCTGACCTAAAATGCTAATGTAGGTATGCTGTTGAAATCAGTTGTTGGTGCCTCTGTACTGGTGGTGAAGTTGCTTGTAAAAGCTACAGTCAGCCAAAAAACGTATTGTGAAGTTCATTACTTGTGCATGGGATTAATATAATAGCTGTGACATTTTTTCAGTTTGTAGAATTCTTATTTAGGTGATTTAATCACAGAACATTTTATGAACTTGCACTTATTTCTTTGATTATGAATCAGAGAAGCTTTACAAGATAAGAAGCAAATCAGTTGTGCATATGATACTCATCTGAAATTGAGTCAAAGCATCTTGCTTCAAAATACATCACTAAAAAACACCAAATACGCAAGTATTTTAATGTACTTTCTCTAAAATGAATGAATTGTCATCTTCAGTGTTGACATTGTACAGTAACATTAACTGACTTATAATTTAGTGTTAGAAAGTCTTTGAAATGACAGATGAATTGTACAGTTATGCCCAGTTTCTTCAATTAACAATATGCTTGCATTAGCCCATTAAAAACCTAGTCTAAAGCTTATTTTTGAGTCTTGTTAGCCAATTTCAAGCTTTTTTTTTTTCATTTCTAAGAAGTCTTTACAGACAGATTAGTTTTGATTGTTCTTGTGTCATTGATGAAAAAAAATTACTGTCTCTGGTTGTCTACCTCAACTCTCTGTTAGAGTTTGCTGCCTTCGCATCAAAAGTTGTAAGAAAGTGCATACCTGTGATGTAGATGCTTCATTGTAAAGTTCAGACTCTTAGTGTAAAGCCTTATTCATCAGGTACAATTTCTGCACTGTGCAGAAAACTATCTGAGGTGCAGGCATATGCTGTCGTCTGCTGTTCTTGGAGTGACAGCTTTTGGCAAACGCAGGGAAATGGATAACATGGAATGGTAGTTTCCTCAGATGTCAGAGCTCATCTGTGTCAAGTGGCGCAATTATAATTGGAATTATAATCCATAGGCAGAACATGGCAAAAAAAAATTGCAGGTTCTTGATTTAAAATATTGGCCTCTCTGTTGGAGAATGAATGTAGAGAGAAAGGGATCTAAGAAAAGAAAAACTTGTTCACAGTGATTTTATTGTTGCAGTTAGTGTTTCAGTGAATTTTCCTACACAAAGAGTACCTTTTTATCAAATCAGTAGAATTTACTAAATGCCAACTGCAAATGGAAACTGAGCCATGCTCAGGATTACCTGTGTGGTAGAGACATGCAGAAGACTCAGCCTTGTTCTGATTAATTTGCTGAATTTATTATCTTTTCAGAACTGGTGGGGTAAGAAGTTATAATTCCTTATACACTGCAAATCTCATGCCTTCTTTTCAGTGTATATTTAAAAATACATGGCACTTTCAGATCTTTAAAAAAAAAAAAGTACGCTGTGTAAAAAGCTTTTCTCTCCTAATACTGATCTCTACCTAATCTGCAAACAAGCTGAAATTTTAAAAAGAGATCACTTAATTGAATCCAATCCATACATTTTGGGTTTATAGTTTTTTATTTTAAAGCTTACAGCTTTTCCATATGACATTTTAAAATAAAATTAGTTTAGATTTCTTCTGAGGCGGTACTCAAACAGGTCATTACTAAGGCATTCTTCCAATGTAGAAATGTGTAACTATAGCATTTTTCTTACTCATTCTTGGTATTTTGTTAGCCTGAGCACCATAATGTTGATAAGTCTGTAGCCTTTTAGGATTACAATCATATGTAATTTATATATAGCATTTATATATAGTATTTACATATTTAAAGGATGTTTGTATATATGTTATGCTGTATCTCTTTTCTTGTTTAGGAAATAACTGTTAGAAATCTGTTGTAAATACAAACAGTACCTGGATGGGCAGTTAAGAATATCTGATTTGTGAATTACATATTTATTTTTTCCCCCTCAAATGTTATTGTAATAGAGTATTTTTCTTTTCCTCTCATCTGAGCGGTAGGTTAGTTTTGTTCCTCTGTAATGATGAGATATATAAGCAGTCGTACTTTCTGCTAGTGCTAGAAATGGCTCTTAGTCTGCTTTGTATCCTGTGAACTGTGCTTTGAGTTTTCTGCAGAGTTCTAGTAAAAATGTTTACTTTAATGTTACCTTCACAGAGACTATAGTGGGCTGCAAACTGTGTTGTGTTTTGGTTTTTGTTTTTTTTTTACAGTTAATTCATTTGAGTAGTCTCATATCTCAGCAGTGTTTAGTCAGAGAATAATCATTGTTTTTGAAACGAAAGGCAGGAAGTTACTGGTAAAACTTTAGTACTGTAGATTAGGTCTATTGGACTTGTTTTCAGCTGATTTCTCAGTGTAATTGACTGGCATTCATACTGTATAGTCACTTACATAGTAAATAATTCCTTCATAATTCCATATGCCAGCACAGCACTCAGCTAATTTCAAGTATCACAACTCAGCTTTGTTTGAAAACAGTTTATTTTTTTCTTTTTAAATGTGCCGTCAGCTGACAGCAGGGATGATTAATGTCCATTCTGACACCACTGGGTAGAATTCTAAAATCTCTTCAGAAATATCAGGGCCTTTGGAAAATGCAGCTGTCTTAGAATCAAGTTAGCTGTACAAAATTATGGATTGTAAACTTGATCTTTTTCATGTAAAGGTGATTCTTTTGTATTAGAAGTTTTGAGCACTTCACTGACTGCCTGTGAAAATGGCAAACATGCCTTCATCTTAGTCTAATCTTCAATAAATATTACTGTAGATACTGTGAAATTATAGGACTTTGCTGGCAGTCTCTATGACTTTTCAATTATATTTGGTAGCTTTCAAAATATTAGTCCTTACAGACAGGTCATAAATATTTGCTGTTTAGATTAGTTCTCCTTGTAGAATTCCTAGACTTCAAATTGGAGTTCTGCTCTTTGGTTACATGAGTTTGAAGTCAGAAGTGAGTGTGGGAGCAATAAGTTGACTACCAGCTTTTTCTTGCTGGAGTTCCAGTAATGATTAGTGTTAAGAATACATTTCCCACTTGTTCTTTTTCCTTTACCATTTCCATAGGGATATTATTAAGCCAGTGGTGTCATTCTTTCTAAAATAACATACTAAGTTGGTGATCATGTTTGTCACTTGCTTGTTTTTCCACTAAAGAGTTAAATTATCCCCTGCACTTGTTATACAAAAATACATTATAACTTAGGCATACCTGTCTGTGTATAGGAACTGTGTTTTGATAGCTTAAAGGACTTGGAAAAGATGACAGACTGACCTGAATTTCTGGAATGATTGACTTCTGATGTCTAAAATGCTCCTGAAGTATGGTAACAGTACAATTAGTAGACTCAGTTTCAAATACGTCGTTCAACTTCAGAAATCCCAGAAAAGGGTGACCATGACAGAGCTGTGTAGAATTTAACATCAGGTGCTAACTTTTTCCTGCTTTGGACTATTAGTTGTGAATTTTGTAGAAAAGTCTGTTCTTACTGCAACAGTGTGTACGACTCGTTTTTTTCTGAATTAAAATGTCTGAAATCGTTTAAGACCTAGTGTAAGCAGCTGTGTTCTGAGTCTCAAATGTAGCTCTATAAATGTGCAGTTTTTAGAATTTTAACTAAGTTAAACTTTGATAGACACATTGTTAAGACTTGTTAAAGCCTTACTGGGAAAAGGAGAGCAGTGCAAAGCTAAGTAATTAATTAATGCTGGTCAGATTGATCCTCAGAAGAAAACAGATTGAGATGGGAAAGCAGTGTAAAGTAATGGGCACAGTAGCTTCAGGTGGACTTGTATGGAAATGCTCTATTTGGCCAGGCCACAGCAGGACCACTAATTCTGGGATTAGAGTGTGCCTTAATCTTCATTTTACATTAGCACAAAACCAGAAGCCTGTGTCCATTCTTGGAGGCCTTTATGTCTTACATTTGTTCTGGCATAGTGATAAAAGGTGATGTGTGGAGAAAATATTAAAATCAAAAAAGTAAGAAATTAATTATTAGCAAAGGATGTCAGTCACTAGAGGTCTGAAAGGAATCAAAACGTCTATATAAATGCCACTGTCTTCAGCATTTAGCACCTAAGTAGAAATTTTGCAGGAAGAATATTCAACTTAATGCTGCTTGGCAGGAGCATCCACAATTAGAATATAACATGTGACCTCCCTTGCATTATTTTTTGTTGCAGTGGTAATTTGAAATACTAAATATATTATTGCGGTAAAATACCTCTCTAATGCCTGCTGAAGCTAGGTGCTTTCTTGGCACTTATATGATACTTTAGCTGCTCCTTTTTGTTCCAGAAAATGCAACCACTTGAATGTTAAAGAGTCATCCTGGAGTCTCAAATCATCACAGACTGGCTTGGGCATTGACAGTTCTTGCTTAAGTGTGTTTCTTCATCTCCTATTGTTTGAACTCTTCATGGCACCACCAGGAAAAAGGAGACACCCTTGTTTTGAGAGCAGTTCTTATATTCATGTATCAGGCAGCTATCTTTCCCTTCTAAGGAGGGCTTCTTTGGGCAAGGCAAAGAAGGTGGAGTTGCAAGTGCTCTTGATGAGGTGTTCTGTTCAGGTGCCTAATTTCAATGCATTCCACCCCTTGTAAATGCAAAGTACACAACTTTCTTGAGGCTGCAGCCTTACAAGAAGTTTAGAGTCAAATGAACAAATAATTGCTACCAGACACATGTTCCCATGTGTCTTGTAGCTGCTGAGGTGTTCATTGGTTGTACAGTAGACAGATTGAGTTTAATAAAAGAGCAGATAAGTGACACTAACTTTTTGCTGGCTTATGGAGTGGAGTCGTCATGCTGTGTGATCAGACAGATGAGCAACAGCTAGTGCTCAGGAATGGGGAACTATGCAGCTGAGAGTAGAGAAGGGAGGAGCTATTTGGGTTAAGCAGTAATGTAAAATTGCATAGGAAGAGGAGAAAGGTATGTGGAATATCTCCTTTTAAAAGAACCTCTTGTTATGTATTGAGAATTAAAAATTATTCTTGTAGGTCCCCAGGCTGTCTTTTGCTGCTTCAGGTTTGGTGTTTTGTTTTTATTTCCAGTTTTTCTTGCTGCTTTATTACCACTGCTGCTCATAAGGTACCTTCCTCATGAGCACCGACTCTGCCAGAAGAACAGGAGAGAGAATCTTAATGCAAGCAAAGATAACTCTGCCTTGAGGTCTTCCAGCTATGGCTTTTTACTTGGGAGGATAGTAGTTGCTTTCTAGTGAGTGTTCATCTGGCTGGATTTTCCTTTGTTGGTGCTATTGAACATGTCAGAAAGGAATATGCTTATTTATTCTGCCCTTTTTTTGAGGGTATTTGACAATAATTTGTTTATGGGTTATAGTAGAGTAGGACAGTCTAGATCTTCGGAGAAATGGGCCCTCTAAATCAATATCTTGAACTGTTTTGTAGTTGCACGTAGGGTGCATCTACCTCATCTTTGTGGATTAATTGATGGTGTTTACCATGTGCTACCAAATCAAGAAGGGAACCACTGGAGCTCTGCAGGTAAGATTCATGTGTTTGACTTGTAACAGCTTTTGCAGCAGCTATTAGCAAGATCACAAACTGATTACAAATGGAAAAATCAAAGCTACTGCATTAGGAAGTGTCTCTGATAAGTGAGGCTAATCCACCATGAACATATGTGCTACCAGGAACAATAGAAGATGCTGCAGACCCCTTTTGGAATGGGTTGAAGTCAGGAATCACACAAAATGTAACTGGTTCAAAAAGTACTACAGTAGGTAAAAATTCTGTGGGGTTTTTGTGTGTGGTGTTCAACGTATTCACTTGTGAAGATACATATTTATTACGTGCATCTGTCATAAATCCGTTTTAAATTGTCAGTGGTTTTTGTTTGCTGCTTTTCTATTACCAGAGTGAAAGCATGACTCTAAATCTGCCAACCCTTACTCAGGGAGTGGACATCCTTGTAAAACAGATCCCAAAGTAAGGGGCAGAATCATTCTTCTGAGGCTTAAAATACTGGTTCATTTTTTGACCAGCTAATTAACTTCCTTCCTTCTGATGTGATTAATTCTGAAATTTCATTTGATTGAAACAAAAGTATGTTTGAACTTCAAATGACCTTAGAATGGGAAAGTTTAGTTCTAAGTATCTATAGAGAATTAATTATCAGAGCTGATGAGTAGGGGCTTTTTTCGTGATGGTGTTTTAGCGGTCTGCTTCCACTGTGGATACATGCAGTGTGAAAATCAAGGGTGGAGAAGTATTAGGAGAGGCTCAGACAGTAGGAGACTCTAAATAGTTCATTGCCAGAGAGCGTGTGTTGTCTTGGAAGTCCTCCAATACTATTGCTTTTATTTCTTTAAAGGCCTCTGTTCAGAAGCCAGGTTTGTGGCATTGACTGAGATTCATCTTCATGGAACAGTCAGTAAGACTTAAAAGGAAGACCTTACAATTCGTTATGCAACAAAGTACAACATCCCAAATATACCCTGTGCCTGGGAGTTCTTAGTATCAACTAATTAAGTATATTTACTACTGTGCTTCTTAAGTACCTAATAAGATAAATGTATGTATTAGTGGTAATGTTATTCTTGCTGTTCAGCACGTGAACGTTTCCTACTTCACACTTACTGAATTAAGTATAGCAGTTCTTGATATCCTTCATAAATGCATTTTGCATATGATCTTCGGATAGGTGTAAGACTGTTTAAATATTTGTCGTATACTGCTATTCTTGCTGAAAGATAGAATTCAGAGCAATACTTGGACTGCTTTTTAGTGGCATTTTTTTGTCCTGTCCCCAGCTTTTTTTTTCTTGTGTGCCATCATGTGCCAAGGTTGTGGAGCCTTGCAGAGAACTGGGTCAGAGACTTGACTTGGTTAAAAATAACTGATCAAAAGAAGGATCTTTGTCAGTTCTGTCTTGTTCCTATGCTGTCAACAACTGTTGTGTCTTAGAAGCTACTTGTCAAGTGAGATTTTTTTTTTCTGAAGAAAAGTTGAAAAATCTTGATGAATAATTAATCAGTAATGCTTTGTCCAGTTGGTGATAGGTGAGAGGCTGTAGTTAGAAAACTGTGTGAGGATGTGGTTTGCAATTAGTGAGACAGATAGAGATAAATGAAGTGACAGGAATTGATCTGTTGAACAGTGGTTGCAGAGTAACAAGATTAGAAGGTAGCGAATTGTCAGGAGAGAAATGTATTCAATCTAGGAAAAAAAGCGCAAAGGAGACTTTGATATGTAGTGATGGTCAGGTGTTTTTTTCCTGCTACAATAGCAATGATTAGGAAGTACTTTTTTTTCAATTTCTCTTACACATCCTGATACTACATTACACCGTAGAGATACGGTTAATTTTTGCTGTAGCTGAGATGAGTGGATTACATGAGTTCAGGCAAGCACTTTGTAGGACAGCATATTCTAGTACCCAATTTGAGGCTGTATTCCAATAAACTTTTAATTTGGAAAACATCCTGTCATATCTGTTTAATGCTTAAGTTTGCGAAGAGCTTTAGAATTTTCATCAATGAATTGATTCTTATGGGATACAGAAATAACATTGTGGACGTGATAATGTTTTTAATTTTAAACTGTGAATCAAAATCAATCTGTAGTCAGTTACATTTTTGTTAAATAACGTAAAACTGAATGTAGGTTATTCTGTTTAATTTTTTACCTTTTTTATCTGAAGTAAACTTAGCTTTTTTAAAATGTATTGCTTGCTTTCCATTAAAAGGTTATTGTCAATATGCACAGTAAAACTCAAAAATCATGTACTAAATACTGAAGCACAAATATATTCATATGGTCTGGTTTAACTCAAGTTTGTATCAAATATTGTAAATGAATGTGAAAACTTGTTTTGCACCTCTGGTGCATGATTTACATGCTATTGTTCATGGGATTGTTTAATTTAAATGTAAGAGAAAACTTTCTTACTGTAAGGGTGATCAAACACTGGAAGGGGTTGCTCAAAGAGGTTGTTGAGTCTCCCTCCTTGGATATACTCAACATACAACTGGACATGGTCCTAAGCAACCTGCTGTAGCTGAGCCTGCTTTGAGCAGGGGTGGCGAAGTGGATGATCTCCAGAGGACCTTTCCAAGCTCAATTATTCTGTAATTCTACATAGGGTTTCTTTCTGTTCATTAAAGAAAAAAAGTCTTACACCAACAATACAAGCACAAAAATTCCTGCCAAGTCACAGTAGGACTACCAGAATACCTCAAATTAAGAATGTGTTAATAAAATCAGGACCAAAATGTATATTCTGAATCCCAGTTCTTCTTTCTTGCTTTGTATCATTATGTGATTTTTTAAATTTTTATTTATTTATTTTTAGTGAACAGTCTTCCGTTAATGTTCTAGTTCAGATGAGGTGATACAGAAGGTCCTCCTTTGGCTTTTTCACTTCCCCCTCTTGTCAGCATACACCATGTGTGTTGTAACTTCCAGCCTTCAAAAGTTGTCTTAAAGTCTTGCCTCTTACCACCCTCTGGTATGGGACAGTAGGTGCTTCAGTAACTGTCTCCAAGCAGGTGAAATGTTTTTATCTTTACTGTGTAGGTGGCATGCGTGTTGCTTCATTTATTGTTTTACCATTTAAGTAATCCCTGCTTAAATACTGTTGTACTTTTGCATGAATAATGTTTACAGTTAATGGGCTTGATTTGCTGTGTAGAAGAAACTGGGGGTGGGGGGAGTGTGATATTCTGGAAAGACTCTCCCAGAGAGGTTTTCTGAGTTCTGGGAAGTGTGTTTCACCACATTTGATAGAAATATGATTTGTTCCACGTCACCTGGAATTTCTAAAGGTTCTCAAGTCTTAGTTTTTTTGGTTCACAAACCTTTCCAAGTTCAAGGACCTCTTACTTGAAACCTGCAAAAGTTCTAGAAGGTATGTGCTTGAAACAGTGCCCTTTGTCAACATATTGCTTCCTATGCATGCCTGATCTGCACCAACTCCTGATATTTTTGGTGCTGCTGTTAATTCTTTGCAGTACGATGACGGAGCATGCAATTTCATAATTTACAGCTGCTGCACTGAGGTTTATTTTCGTTGTATCAATAGCTTCCAGTAATTCTAGAGCTTCACAGAGTTGTTTGCCTTAATCCGGTTAATTGCAGTAGTGTGACCTCAAGAGCTTCATATCTAGGGAGATGAAAACAGTCATGGAGCATTTTGTCTTGAAGATGGCTCTGCATTCCTTGAAGAGTTTAAGGAAATTCCTTATCCTCTCTGTTTCTAAGAAGATGAAAGCCCTAAACATAAATCTCAGAGAAGCAATCCCTTGATTATTTTTTTTATTGTTATTCCATCCCCCCTCCCCCATTAGTATAGCTTATTACCTGTTGAATGTTTAAATCCTCCTTCAAGAAGATTATAGGTAGGTTGTTTTGAGTATGTTCAAGCATGCTGTCACTCAGCAGAGGGGTCTTTGATTAGATGTTTACATTTAATGGTTTTACTCAACCTTCAGTTGTGTTTCAGATTGCATTATATTCTGTGTTTGAAACAGAGGGCTCCTTTAGCTATCTATGGATGGCTTTGACAGCAACTTGTTCAGCAGCATAAGGGCATTCTTTTTTGTTAAGGGTTTGGGGTTTTTTTATCCTTAGCTTTTTGTTTTTCTTGATACTTAGATTTGGCATATTTTCTACATTTCTATCTATTTACTTTGAATCCATGCTTGTCTTTCCTTTCTAATACTTACCTGCCATGGTAGCTTAATTATTAATTCAGTTTTTAACCGAAGTATTTTTTCAATCTGGCAGTACTAACTAGCTCCAAACAAGATAATTTCTAGTCCAGCACTGTCTTTGAAATTGCCCAAAGCCATTACTGCCTAATGATTCCATAGGCTCCAAATGCCTGCGTCAGTGCTTCCTTTCATAAGAAGCTTTTCCAGAGTCCGCTCAGTTACTTATCTGTCAATGCTAGGCCACTGGATCCACAAGCTTTTTCTGTGTTGGGTGTAGTCAAGTATATGGATGTTCATCAATCTTCTAGGGTACAGCGCTTTAAAAAAAGAAATCACTCTTGCTGTCACACTGGTTTTGATTGCTAGCTGTCTCTTGAATCTCCACTACTTTAGTTCTGTCAGTTATTTGAACGTAGTGTAATTATTTTTGGCATTAGATTGGGTACAGGCAATTTATTTTAGATGTTGATGCCTCAAAATTTTTATTGCTTGAGTTGTCAGTTGTCAATTTACACGGTCACTTCTTTCCTCATGGAACTTTTTGTAGTCCAGCCAGCTTATTGAAACTAAAGTATTCAACTGTATTGAGTAATTTTCTTTTAGTTAATGAGCTTCAGAAAGTGCCCTGTTATCCCCTGACTTCTGTCCAGACATCATGCTGCAGAAATACTATAATGGGAAAATACAATTAACACAGGTGCTGTAGGACAATGTGGGAAGTGTAATGCAGACATAGCCAAATGATTTAATGCAGCTAGTTTCTGTCCAGCAGGATTTGAGCTGCATGCACAGCCCTAGAGCTGCTGATCCTCTTGGAAGTTCTTTGGGACTAAGTGTGTGTCAACTTCCGACACCTTCCTGTGACAGGTTTTACAACAGCTTATTTTCCTGAGGCCTTAGAATCCTGGTGCATGGTAAGGAAATACCCAAGCAGCTTTTTGTTGAGCCATATCTAGCTCAAGTGTTGTTAATAAACCCATCTGTTTGATTGTACAGAGTTACCAAAGTCTGTTTCAGCAGTGCTGAAGCATACAGACTAACTCCTCGTTGATAATGTTGTTCAGTTGTCGCTATGTGAAAATGTAGTTGACTTCTTCAGTTGGAACTTGCCTGCAAGCAGGCCTCCTCTGCCCTTCAGAACTGTGTCCTCTGAAAGCCGGGAAATCTTTCAGGACAGCCTTCTCGAAGTCCAGTATCAATCCATTCCAGTAGTTAGGAAAATGAGCAGATGTGTCAAGAGACCACATTTGCCAAATGGGGAACTTAAGACTGAGCCCTGGTAGGAAGGGTGAGGAGAGAAATTAGTGTTGGTGGATGTAGATGAGACTGAGATTCTCAGTGCCTTCTCTGCATTGATCTTCACAGAAAAGGTCTCATGGGTCTTTGCGCCTGGAGATGGGATTGAAGGAGGAGAGAAACTACTAGTACTGCAAGAAGATTGATGGATCTCTTGAGAAATACCAAGTTCATGGGATTAGATGGGATGCTTCTGAGGGTGCTGAGAGAGCTAGTTAATGTCATTGCAAGCCAGCTTTCTCTTTGAACAGTTGTGGAGATCAGGGGTGGGCCTCAGTGACTGGAGAAAGACATGTTGCAGCCGTCTTCAGGAGGGGCAGGAAGGTTGATTTGGGGAACTGCAGGCTGGTCAGCTGCACTTTGGTCCCTGAGAAAGTGTGAAACAAGTCTGCTTTGAAGCCATTTCTAGGTACGTGAAGTGAAAACGGTAATTAGGATTAGCAAGCATGGATTTACTAAGGGTACCAGATTGTCTGATGTGATGGAAAGACTAGAACTGTGGTTGAGGCGAGAAAAGCAGTATGTCGTCTACCTTGACTTCAACGAGGCTTTCACAAGGTGTCCAGGAGCATCCTTGTGTCTCATTTGGAATGTTACAGTCTAGATGAGACTGCTAGGTAGATAAAAAGACAGTCTGGATCATTGAGCTCAGAGGGTCCGATGTGGGACATGTATGCTTGGTATCTTATCAGTGACCTGGCACAAGCAGGAATGCAACCTCGGCAAGTTTGCAGGTCTTTGAATTTTGTCTGAGAATTATTTAAATGTCTTCATCTTGTGTTTCTGGATTACATCTGACAATATAATACTAAAATTTTTGAATACTATTCCTTTCTGTTGCAGTTACTGAAGACAGACAATATAGCTGCCTAATGGAGTAGCTAGTAGTGACATAAGATGTTTATCGTGTGCTTTCTTGGTGGGTTTCTGGGTTTTGGTTTTGTTTTTTTTTTTTTTTTTTAAATGAACGTGGCCCCAGTTACTCTCTGTTACTCTACCTGACATGGACTGTGTAGAACCTCTGAACTGTAGGTGAAAGAAAAGGTGTATAATTGTGAAAATATTAAGTTTTAGACTTTGTACTTTTGCTGGACTCTGACTCATGTCACATCATATTTGGAGATTGCACATGAAGTTGTTACTGAAAGATTGTATACATGAAGTAGTTACAAACACTTAATGCAAGGCATGCTGCTCTTCAGTGTATGAAATCACCTCTGTAGAGCAGTTCGTGTTTTAAATTTCTTTGTACAAGTAACTATGTGTTTTGTTTCAGATTATGGAGCTCTGTGGTGCAACAAGACTTGGCTATTTTGGAAGAAGTCAATTTTACATTGCTTTGAAACTTGTTGCTGTGGCCCAGTCTGGTCTCCCTCTAAGAGTGGAAAGCTTAAATACAGGTAAATCACAGAATCGGGGGAATTGAGTCGCTAAGTGGAATTATTGTACTTGGCTCACAGATTCTTGTTGGGTAACCTTGTAAATTAGGGTGGTATGTCTTTTTATACATGTTGCAAACTTAAAAAAAAAGTGGGGAAGTGGGGGGACTATGAGGGAGTGTATTCTTACTGTACAATAAATACGAGGTGAAATTCCTTACTTTTACTGAATAAGTATTGTGTTCATCACAGGGTAAATGAACAACTACTACTGACTATTGTGTAGGTACAAGTTCATTCTATAAGTTACTAATGTGAGAACTTGTGTGCTATATCTGCTGAAAAAGGTACTAGTAGGACTAATGTGAATTGGAAGGAAAAGAAGAATGCAACATTTGCAGGCTTTTATAGGTGCTAGTTTATGAAGTCTCAATTGCAACAAATGAAAGGTCGTATTTTCTAAAGCTGTGTTCCTTTGCATTTGGCTTGATGGTTTTCTCCCTTCTTAGTGCAAATATGCAGATTAGTCGTTTAAGATTTTTTTCTAGTGAAAAACCTGACCTGTAAAAGATCTTTGAAGTCTGTTATCAGCCAAAATACCTGTTATCCTACTTTTCAAAGGTCAACTGTGGTGTGGGTAGTGAAAAAGGAACAGGAGAAAGATTCACTCTTGGGAGATGGTTGAGAACAGCAGAAAGAGCTTTGTTATGTGGCTCTGCTGTAGCCTTCCGAGTGACATAAGTGGATCCATGTCAGTGTTCCTCTGCAAGATTAAAAGAGATTTAGCAAGATGAAATAGTGAGTTTTAAGCCACTGTAGCCCTTTGCAGCATAATACACAACTCACAACTTATAAATATCTTTGGAGCTCAGCTTTGCCTTAAAGTGACTTCCCTAGTAGATTTTATGTCTTTAGAATACAAATTATGATATAATTTTTATATGCTAGGAGTTAAAAGGAAGTTTTGGAATTTTTTGTGTCTAAAGGATATAGATTAAACAAAGTAGTTAAGGAGACTGTTAAAACCAATCTGATAGGACTCAAGTATTTGAAAAAGATATATAAAAAAAAGTAATTGTAATGTATACTTTTATAATGATGTTTATTCTAGGCTCATACAAACAGCATAAACTACTGTCATGTTTTTTTGTAGCTTTTTGGAAAAGTGCATTGTTTCAGTCAATGTTTTGCTAGTATTCAAGTTCCTTTCTGCTCATAAGCCACCCTATGTTTATAGTCTCTCTTCCTAGTTTTCCTGATGAGTGTTCCCAAATCTAAAGCCTTCAGCAAGCTGTAGCTGATTGCTCTTGAATCAGAAAGTTGGAAAAGGGAACTTCAACTCTTAATATCTGATAAAACTGGGACTTGATATAACAATTGTAGGATTTCTCATCAAATGCCTGTTGAAGAAGGCAAAGACTAAAATGTATGTAGCTTTTTCAAGAGTTTTTTATATGCTTGATTTTATTTTAATGCAAGATACATTAACTGGAAGGAACTTTTCTATTTGAAAAAAAGAAGGAAGAAATTTGAAGGAAGGAATTGAAGTTACAGAATTGGTTTCAAAATATAAAATATATTGCTATAAAATTAGCAGCCGTTGGAACTTTCATAATGGACAATCTTTCCTTGATTCATGGCAATGCTAGAAATACTTGTAATGGTTTCTGGACTTCTAGGAATAATATTCTGTAACTGCTTCCAAACCTACTAAATAGAACAAGTACAATTGACAGAACATTTATTTTTACTCTAACTGTTTTTAGCTTTGGTTGTCTGTTGCCTTGGTTGCAGTGGTTCCAGTCCTGTCTATGAAGTTCCTGCTCCTAGGGTGATTCAAGTGTTGTTGTAGCAGCTACTAAACAGCTAAAATACAGCAGGCTGAAGACGCATAAAATGGTTGTGAGCTTCCTTTGAAAACTGGGGTTCAGCAACCTGGCCAGCTGGGTTCTGCCCACAGTTCATCTCCAAGAGGTCTTGAAGAGGAACTGTTAGAGCCATCCTAAACTAAACCGTATACTCTTTCTCTCTTCAAAGTAAAACATTTAGTTAAAACTTAAATTTTAGGACATCTACCTTTTAGCTCTGCATTCTATGGATGTTTTATTTAATGATTATCTTAATGTTATTCACTCTTTTATCTTGCTGTTTTTACTGCTGCTCTTGTTTCTTTTGCCCTTTGGTTCAGTGTGTGTCTTCAGTAGACAGGAAGCTTGCTTTATGTGAGCTGGTGAGTGGAGACTGCAGTCAAATTTTGAGTACTAAGTCCATCCAACACAAGTGTCATCTAGTTGATTCTTAGTTAAATAAGTGCTTTTTTTGATTACTCAGATGTGCAATGTAGTAAAAATACTGGCTTTTAATTATTATACTACAAGCCTCTAAATCTGTTATTCCTTTGTCCCAGAAAATTTTCCTTGTAGTAAGCTAAAAATTGAGGAATTCATGAACACTGTCTATTCCAAAGTAATGTTTACTTTCTAAGTATGGAATACAGTTTTGGATGGAAGAAAATGTTAACAAGGTTGTGGACATAAAAAGTACAGAGAACTTTCTAATTTTTCAATATCAAGATTTAATTCCATTCATAACAGCTATTGCATTTATAATTGAGGGATTTCTGAATGGTAACAAAGGTTCTAGTGTTGAAATGGGACTTTCTGCTGCAAAGACACAGGAGTGGGGTAAAAATGGCAGATTTCAATTGGCCACGTAGAAACATAGTACAGCAAAACAAGTTGATTTATGCAGTCTTTTTTTTAAAGGCGGTAATAGAGTATTTTGTGTTCCTTCTGAACCCTCTGTATTGTTTTGTGAAATAGTGCTAGATATCTCACGCCAAAGCCTCATGTTGGAACAACCGATTGCATAGACTTCCCCTGTGTCAGTTGGATGTTCTAGTGTCTGCGTTATCCCGTTTTGCAAGAATACAAATTCTCACTTGTACACAGTGACTTTTTTTACTTTTTGTCTGGCTGTAGGTCACTGTTTAGCTACATTAATAACTTTCCTAGTGCAACATATGGGCTACAAGGCTAATGTGAAATGGACACCTACGACTGAGGAAGGCATCAGGAATTGCTTTAACAGAGTTTCCATGTGATGGGTAACCACAAATTTAGCAAAGAGGCTGTGTTGCATGCTCCTTCCGTGTGATGAAAGCTGGTTGGCACTTTGAAATGTGCTTGTGACAGAAGCTTAAATCAAGAATTTATATTCTTACTGGAGCACTGTTCTTTAATACTGGATACATAAAGATATCTATGGATACATAAAGGTGTCTACAGTTGCTGAATGCTATCGATTCAAATGACGCTCTTCAAATACAAATCAGCTTAATGTTTAACTTTTATGTAGTAAACTGTATGCAATTTCACCTCATATTTTAATATAGTTAGTAGTACCACTGACTCATTTTCAATACCAAAAAGTAATCGAGGTAAGCAGCCAGCAAGAGAAATTAAATTTGATCCATGCTTGTAAATTTGTTTTGTGTTAAAAAAATAATTTCCAAGCAAGCTGTACAGCAAATCCACAATTCATTTGTATTCACAGGGGACCAGTAAGAAAGTTGTGGTTGGGATTCAGAAGAATGCTAGAAATCATGCAGTGAAAAATTGAGGATATTCATATCTTCATTTTTATCTCAGACTACTCTGAGCCATGGTACATAAACCTAAGGACCCCCTAGCATTTTGTAGAAACTTTGCTTTGTAGGTGTTTGTAACAAAGTGAGGTGACATCAGAATGCTCCCAGTTGTATCCCAGTAAAACAGCTAATTTAGCTTCTGTTGTAGAAAGGTATATACACCTTTTTACATGTGTTTAAGCAATAGTTGCAGTTTTCGCAGTAAGACTAGATCATCTGTTGTAAATATAAACATGACAGCTCACTAAAAGATGTTGAATATAGTGCAGTATTTTAGCATTTGTTTTGTTTATGAACAATTTTTTATGAAGACTCTCTAATTATATATATGTGCTAGAAATGGTAGATGAGACTTGAAAATCACGCTTCAGTAATTAAATGTTGGCAAAACCAAGGGAAAATGAGCTAAATCCAGTGTTGTGTGAAAAGGGGCAAAGCGGTTTTGGCAGAAAATAAACCCCCTTGCATTCTAACACTCCTCACCGAGGTGGGAGGCTAGGTGCGGCTAGGTTTAAATTCTGAGTGATGCCCAATCCAGCACTATCAGTCCAATCATGTTTAATATTTATTAAACTATTATGATTTGGATACACTAATAGTGGACTGCACCTTCAGTCTAGTTGTGCTCCTGAACTAGCATGGCCACTCTCGAGTCTTTGGTCGCATTCAGTGAGAAACCGAACTGACTAGCTACTTAAACAGTGCAGTTTATTTAAACAACAGATATATAGGTTCTTAGGATTGCCGGTGATCAATACACTGTCTGCAAAGCACGTGCAAATGAAAGTGTTGTTACATATACAAAACGCACGGCAAAGTTATAAAGATACAGCCTGGCTATAAATGTAGAAAAGAGAGTCTCTAGAGAAATTTCTAAGTTTTCCGAGGAAGCACTCGGTATAATCTAAGTCTTACCCAAAGGCGTCCCTATGGGGGGAAGAGAGGCTCAGCCCGTCGACTGATCCCAGAAGTCAGTGATGTAATTCTTTGCGATGGTGTCTTCCCTGGGTATCTCCCCTCTCTCAGGCTATTTTTTTATACTATTTGATATCTTTAAGGTGGAGTTTGAGTGACTTTAGTCATACATACTTTTACCATGATTGGTGTAAATTTTCCTCGCTTCACAATTAAAGGTATAGTTCATGAGAAATTCAGGGTGCAGGCTCAAGGAGGAGTGGTCGCACCTTGGAGGCAGGTAGCCTTCGGGATGGAGGTGTGTTTTGGTATTATAATGACATTATAATGAGCAAAGTTCGCACAAAGGACAGCATTTCATGAAAATTTGACAAAATGTTGGCTCTGAGTAGCGTATAGGCTGCTTATCTGTTCTGTAGTACCATCTCGTTCCCATACCTGCTATACATCACAAGGGAAGGCCACGGAACAAGCGCGTTGCGTTCCATCCCTCGTGTAGCTTCGTCTTGTACAGGGGATTGCAGATGTTGCATTCTTTGCATACCAGCTGCGGCTGTATTCTACCTCAGAAGCCTCTTGATTTTATAACTTTCCTTAATGTGTGAACAATGCTATACTTTTGTATTGTTTGGCCAATTTAGTAATTATTCCACATCCAGATTATCTGATTGCTACTGCATTTAAGGCAGAGTTCTAGTGCAAAACTGTTATGGAGCTATGTGAAGTCCTCTGTATACCACAACCAGAACTTGGGTAACAGAATCGCAAAGGTACAATGCAAAAGGGTATTTGCTTTTTTTCCAACTGGCAAATATTGGCTTGATTATAGTAGCAAGCAGTCTCAGTAATTGAGGCAACTACAAAATAGAACCGCATTATTATTTTTAAGCATCATACTTCTGTATGGTAAATGGCCTGCTCTACTTTTTTTTAACAGTAAAGGACCTTCCTCTTCCCAGATTTGTTGTGTCAAAGAATGAACAAGAATCAAGACACACAGCCTTGTATTCTTCAGATGCTGATAACCCGGCTTCATATTCAGGTGTGATTCCTCCTCCACCTGGTAGGATACAAGTCAAAAAAGGCTCTGTGAGCCATGATGCAGTTCAGCAACGTACATCAACTGACCAACAGGTAAATTAACTTAAAAGGTTAAATGGGACTCCTAGCCACTACTTGGCTGAATAGATGTCAATTTGATAGGCCTTCTAAGCTTTGTTACTTTCAATATAGTTTATTTAAAAAAAAGAAATCATACTGGTGTATATTATACATAAAGGACACGTATTCTTCTGAAATATTTGCACATAGGAGACATTTTTTTCAATGAAGTCTTACAACGTGTGTTTAAAATATTGGTGGTAATGGACAAAGAATTGAGACAGAAAAGAGAATCAATGTGTAAGATATGGTAGCAAATATCAAGTTGAATTCATTGTGATGTTAATACCTCGTTTATTAGGTAGTTCACATAGGCTTCCTGGTCATTGGAACAGTGATACTGAATACCATGGTAGACTTGATTTCTAGTGCCTCAACATGCTCCAATACCTTTAAATCCCAAATACTTTATTTAAATTTTTTTTTTAAATCTCACGGTTACTTTTCTTTGCCCTACTTTTTATTGTTTGGCTATTTAATTGTTAACTAGAGACAATGAGAACCAGAAAAAAGACAGATGTTTTCACATTGCTTTTTATTGTGCTCTAATAATGAGAAAACTGATTTCCTTTTGCTCACTGGTTCTTTCATCTTCAGCTGTAGGATATCTGAATAAATGAAGACTGTAAAGGCTTACAACTCTGTGCTTCCTTATAATTCCTTTTTTTTCTTTATAGCCTTTACACTCTCTTTCCATGGGGAAATCTTTTCTGATTGTCTTTTCTACAAGCAAGAACACTGAGTGCAAATATTAAATTTTGCTGGGTGTATGTTTGACTGTGCATAACTGCTGAATGACCTGTTTTATTCCCCATGGTATGGTCTTTTCTGGGCTTGTTTTGTAAAGAATCATGGAACTCACAAACATCCCTTAATCTATCTGGGAATCAAGGAATCACTTGTAAACATTTATTAATCTCTGTGGAAATAGCCCAGACTGATCCAATATAAAGAAAAAGAAAATTAGCAGAGGCCATCCATAGTCAATGTTTAGCTGCCACTTCCTTTCTCCCAAACTGGAGATGGGGACTGTAATGAAATGAGGGCTGGCAGTAGATCTGAAGATAGCTTGTCATTGTCTAGTTTTGGATAGGTGTGTTTGAGAGAGCTCCTAAGTGCTTCATGAAGAAATCAACAATCGCAGATCTCCTTGATCTCATGTTTTAGTTTGCTTGAAATAATTTTTTTGTGTGCTTCCAACATGGTGTGGATTTCTAGTGAACAGGTGTAATTCAATACAGGAACCTGTACTGGTGTAACTTCAAAATAACTATTCAAAATATCTATTGCTTGAGGTCTTCCAAGTTGAAGTCACATGTTCACAGATATGTGTACAGAGGTGTACGAGCATCTAAATTTCATTTCTCCATCTTGGCTGATAGAAGCAGCTTGGTATCTCTGCTTCACACAACTCTGTATGGGATCATCAGAATGAAGAAGTTGTGTGTATAAGTCCTTTGAGAGATCTGGCCCACAAAACAGACTTGGAGCAAATGTAACAGACAGCACAGCATTGAGTCCAGCAGTTTTAAGCTGTATTCATGGTCTAGAACATCAGGGAAGTATTGTGTGATTTTGTACCCTGTTGTAAAACTGAATTTTCTGTGTCTGATTCTACGTTTCTGACTGTACAATGAAGCCATTCAAGCAGCCTTCTTGTCCCAGTGAAATATTTATTGATTTGGACACCATGTTAGAAACAAACTGAGAATTTGAATCCGCTTAGGCTGAGAAAGGGGTTTGAGCCCAGGTTTCTCACTTAACCCCAAAAATATTCTACTTTGGTTATTTTCCAAAAGATGGATACAGCTTTTAGCCATGTTTTTGTAGAAAGTGATGATCAGTTGTCTTTACGTGGAGATACCGCTCAGATTTATAATATCTAGAAAGAGGTTCAGACTGAATCCTCATTATATGCCACCTCTTTCAGTGATGAGGATGAGAAGAGCTGAAGTCTGAGAAGTAAACTACAGCGTGTCATTTTCCTAGGGATCACTCTTCTGGAGGAATTAAAGTGTCAAAGTTAAGCATGGATATTTCACTCTTACAGCTTGTCATGTAGCTGTTAGATACTCCATTAGTGAGTTTGGGTTTGGGGATTATTTTTTTTTGGTGTTTTTTTTTCGTAAAGCTGTTTACTGACTTTGATAATACACTTGGCACTTCAAAATACATTGATTTCTTAAAATACTGTAGCTTAAATATTATTTCTATGAAATCATAAGATATCTTAATCTTCATTTTTAAAAACTGGGTTCATTCATATGCAATTTTCCATATTGGTGAGATTTGTCTTGCATAGGTTAATGTCTTATAATTACAAATGTAACAGAATTTAACTTAGAATATTGTCTACTGAAATTGTCCTAGCTAAAACTATTTCTTTATCAATGCATTATTTTGGCAGTTCCCCTCAATGAGCTTCACTCGGAGGCAGGGCAATTGGGTTGTATTTCCAAAAAGTAGCTATAAATGAGGTCATCTTATTTATTAAGTAAGTGTGAGCTAAGTTCAGTAACATCCTTATTCTATGTCTAGCCAATTTTGTGGTGGCATTTTTAGTTTATAATGGCTAAGTATTATGTAAATATAGCACTGGCCAGAAGTTTACATCTTTTTAGTATTGTTAGTGTTAATAGGAGCTGACTGAAGTTGCACCCAGCTGTCATGGAAGCTGCAGAACTGATTCTAGGAGTCAAGCCAAGCAATGAAAGATGCCTTTACTCAGTAGGCGGCATGTTGACTGCACATCCTAGTGGAGATAAAACATTGGGGGAAAATAATTTTTTCTACTGGCATAATTTCTTCTTCCTAAATAATAGAGGCTAGGTAGACTTGAAAACTTCTGCTGACAATGTGACATCTATATGAGCACTTTTATTATCATACATATGTTAAGCACGGTGTATATATATATCTGTATGCCTTGGTAGTAGCAGCCATGCTACTAAAAATGTTAATGGACACCAGTCTTGAGAATCTAGATTCTGTTGAGTTCTTGGGCTTTTGTAAAAAGAAATCCTCCTAGTAGAATTAGGAGCTGTCATTGTAGATGGAAGCCTTTTTGGCTTTTTTTTTTTTAAAGGAGTAAGACAAATGTACTGAAAGCAGTTTCTAAGAGGAAGCTGCAATATTGGGATTGGGAAGTATTTTCTTTCTTCTGAAAGTGACTAAATGTTCTCAATATGAGTCTGTTAGATATTGTCTTTGGATGTTTTGTGTTTTGTTGTTAAATCCAAAAAGCAAATACTTCTTCCAGTGTCTTTAAGTGTTGATCAGGTACTGCTTTAGGATACTTTCACCTGGTTTGCCACCTTTTCCAGGAAAGGGGGGTAGCTAGTTTCAGTAAATCTTGGTGCTCTAACAGCTGCCTTTGATCCAATTTGAATTTGTTCTTATTGAAAATATTTTACTAGATTTGTATTTAGTGTTCCAAGTAAGATCTCGCCAGTATTAATACTATTTTGTAGGGTTCTTCCCCACTTCTGCTTGGTATATCTCAAATCATAGACTTTAGCAGCTGTGAATAAAGTGAATCTGTCATATTTGAAATATTGTAGTAGTCCAATAGTTGACATGTGCATCCAGTCTTCTGTTTTCAGCTGATTGATTCTCATTATGCACTTTGGTATTAATTTCCACTGTGCAAGTCATTGTATTTTGTATTTTTAAACTTGATAGTTTACCATAACCTATGTCCTAAAAGGAATCCATCTGTCTGATGCCTCCTTACATGTGTTGTCAGAATTCATCAGCATGCGATTTGGTGTGCATAAACAGTTACCTAAAGTATCAAATTAGGTCATTCCCCAAATCAGTCATTCAGGAGCATTATTAGAAACTTCCCTTCAATCCCATTGTTCCCATTCTAATACAATTCAGCTTTGTTCCTTCCGTAGCCTTAGGTTCTTGTATTAATCTTCACATTGTTGGAATTATCTTGTGTGGCACCCCACTGAAGTATGCTGAGGTTCAGGTTAAGTGTAGTGCAGTTCCTTTGTCTAGAAAACTCACAAAAATAACATCAGCCAACTGAAGTAAAATTTCTCATGCTGTGATTGATCCCTTTTCCATTTGTCTCTGTGTTTTTAATTGTTTTTTTCAAAACCTAGTCTAAAACTTTTCAAACTATTGAGGTCAGACTAACAAGTTTGTAACTGGCTGAACAGCACCCCCCTTCTCTAAAAATATGTAATGCTGCATGTGGAGAAGTTCACATTGAACCTTGGACTGTTTTGTTCTTCAGTGTGAATGCTAGTTGATTACAAAAATGCAGGTTCTGCAATGCAGTTACCATCTCTAGCATAATCTTTCTTCATGATGGATGTGTTCCCTGACTCTTATGCAGGCTGTGTGGTATCAGGACCTGGATCACAACACCCTTAGAGCTACCCTTCGGATACCATGTCTGGCTTCATTGTCTCTGGAATTCTCCTTTAGGAGGCTTTCTTCTGGCCTGAGGTGTGAGATCCAGGAAAAGGTTTATAATCTCATTTGATTCATGTATGCTTGCAATGCTCTTTTGAGGCTGAGATCCTTCCAAAGTTACTTTAGCACAGTATTGTGTTGCCTTATGCCAGTTTGACTTACCTTCACTAAGGTTCTTCTTTTGGAGACATATATTATATCCCCTTTTTGAATCAACATGCTATTTTCAGTAACTGCTTGTCAGTCCAAAAAAGTCCAAGTTCTGAGTCCTTCATAGTGTCTTGGTTTCTTAATTCCAGTTTGACAGAAATCATTATTTTTTTACAACTTCTTAAAAAATTTTTTTTAATTAAGGTTTGCTTAATTTTCGCCTGTAGGCGACAACCTTATTTTTTGATTAGTTATTGAGAAGAATGTTCTCAGCAGTTTGATTTAACATGAAAATGATAAATAGTTATTAACTATTTACATCAACATGCTTTTATTTAGATCTGTTTTGTGGAATAACGTAAAGAGGAAAAATAAATGTCATAAGATAGTAAAACCCAGAACATTGTAATTGCTATGATTTTTATTGAGGTTTGTTTGGAGAGAAATTAAAAGCTAGTGTTTTATATGTTTAAATATAGTTGCATTGAAAGTGCTAGGACAGTTTATCAAGGTAAGATTTTAATAGCAGCTGATCTAATAAGTAATACATCAACTATAGTATGTAGATGGTGAGTAAAATTGTCAAAATTCTTAAAAAGATTTCTGTTAAAATTGGTGAAATTCAAAATCGCTGAGTTATCAGTAACCCAAATTAGGGAAACTGTTGTAGTTGTTGCATGTTAGGATTTTGAAGAGCAATTAAGTTAGGTTCTGTACCCTAATGCTCTCAGAGAAATCTCATCCTGGATATTTCAGGCTTTCAAAATTACTTTCTTTTATTAGTAGATCGAACAGATGAAAGTGAACAACTACTTCCTCATCTGTGACATACTCTCATAAACTCTCAAAACACTCTCAGTTTATGAGAGTGTATGTTGCAGCTGAGGAGCACAGGTGGTTCTAATGAACATACTGTCTCTGTTTAATCAAATGTGAAGCTCAATGCAAAGTTGAAGTGGCAACTCTGTACAGCAAACCGTGTTTTCTAAGCATGAGTATATGAAAATGACAGCTGCTTACCCACTGCAAAGGCAGGTACACAGTTGATGTTAAGCTATATATAAAGGGGTGAATGAACCTGTATGTAATTACAGTTTCAATAAATCCCTACTCATTGTGTCTTTTCATGACTGCTTTTGAATCTGAGTCAATGTTTCTAGTCGTGCATCCTCCCCAGTCTTTTCTGGCGTACATCTTCATACTTTACACTTACATCGAGGTATCGGTGTTTTGGCTAAGCCATTTTATACACACACACACATATTTCTGTGTGTATACAAAAATAGATGAATATATATGTATTTTAAAAAAAGTTGAGTTTAGCTCTCCTAAGCTTCTGGTAAGCTAGATCAATGAATGCCATGAGTGGTGTGTGACAGTGACTCTGATTGCACAGGGGAAAGATAGTGCTAGAGTAACACTATCTAAATTTTGTGTAAGCTGCTTTGGGAATGTGTGCCTTGTAATAAGGTAAAGCTGAAGGTGTGGCTTGTCCCTCTTCCAGAAGCTTTGTGACATCAGAGATGGCGACACACTTTTGCTGTTTAATAATTTTGGAGTCTGTAAGCTGAAGCTCCAGATCAATTGTGTGAAATCTGTTAATGTTCAGAATTCTGCTATAACATTGGCTGGAACATTGAGAACAAGTTAATTATTTATTATGCTTGTACTTCTGATGATTTTCAGGCTTACTGAATAGTGACAGTTGTAAGCTTCATTAGGGCAAGGCTACTTCATGAGGACTATGTGTCAAGAGTTTTAATGTTCACATGGAGTTACTAGAAGTAGTGAGTGGTTTCCTTTAGGTAGACAAACTATTGTATGTTTGTCTGCCGCAGGTTTTTTTTCTGTGTCTTTCTGGACCATCTGACTTACCAGAGTAAGAATCCTGGAGTAAATGAATAGTGTCTGTTACTAAGCATAGCTTTCCCTAGGTATACTTCTGGTATTTTGTCTAAAAATTCAAACATCCTTCAAATCTTGTTTGATAAAAGATGGCTTATGTAAAAGCCAATGGAATAGGAAGCTTTTCATTGATTTCAGTGATGCATCATCATGGTTCTTAGCACCTGCTGCACTATGCTAAGCAGACTAACCATTCTACCTGCAAATGGCACTCTGGATACCCTCACTCCTTCCCCTCTTGCCCCCACATACCTGTAAGGGTAAGAATATACTGTCATCTAAAATAAACTTCTTGTCATCTAAAATAAACTTCTTGTCATCTAAAATAAACTTCTTGTCATCTAAAATAAACTTCTTGTCAAGTAAGATGCTAAGAGGAGGAATCTTCAGGCAAATTTCCCAAAGGCACGTAACTGCAACAACAAAATCTTGAACTGGTGGGAGGTACTGTGGAAAAACAGTGATTCTGACTGTGCAATCAGCTGGTCCCTGAATTAAAAGTTGAAGTGAATTAGTACTGCTTCTAGCCATTTTGTAATATTCTTTGCCAATACACATGGGCATCATTTAAATGCTTTGAATGGAAAGTTCAAAATCTTGCAGCCTAGGAGCTTATTTAAAGAAATCTGACTCAATGATCAGAACTTTCAGAAAATACTTCAGTTGCAGAATCAACCAGGCTGGCCCTGTGTTCCAGGAAAAAGGAAAATGAGAGTGGGGGAAAAAAGTGACAGTTTATATCAATGTGTTAGAAAGTAACCAATCATCATGGCCCTAAAACTTTTTTGTTAGGATGTGTATATGTACTTTCCTTGGAGAAAAGCTTGTTTATGGCACTTTCTCATTGAGTCTTAGACTTTTGCGGATGTAATATTGATTAAAAAGCATAATGACCTTTGAGTATTTGGTAAAGTAAACCAGTTCACTTTTGGGAATCATGTGAAAGTCTACATACGGTCTGGCTGTTTGTACTTGGTAGGATGTTAAGAGTTGTTAACACAGAGAAACAAAATTTTTTTTGTCTATTGATGAAACGGATTTTGAGATTTTTAGCTTTGTTTTTACTTTTCAGGAAACTCGGGAATTCAAGCTTTGCTTTCTTGTTGTACTTGTTTTCGCTAATACAATTTAGTTCAAACTGGGAGAATCTAGCAAACAGAAATTGCAAAAGATCTAGATACAGGGAGGAAATTACTTTCTACTATATAAATACTTTGTAAAATATAAGTTTTTCCTTTATATTTTTTTTTAAATGAAATAATCTAGTAATTTGAATGTCTTAGGTGGAAATGGCACATGTGATTCTCTGTTTTCCTACCTGTTCAGGGAGAATAGAGTACAATGAGGGATTAAAGAGAAGATTGAGCCTTACATCAGGGCAAGTTACCTTGTAATCTGTACAGCAGAGAAATAGATGGCATAATTCTTTGAAAAAATTACATCTATGTTTTTGCATATTAAAAAGAAAAAAATGATGCGGCCTGTCTAGTGATTTTTTTTTCAGTGTCTAATTCTGGTTTGTTTTTTAAATGAAAATAACTGATTGTGAATCACTTGATGAAAATTAGGTATGATAATAAGTTGTACAGTAAGTAATCTTTTCTTTTGAGACCTGGGTTCAAATGCAACTTTTATCACAAGTGAAAGTAACTCTTATAATCTAGTTTCCTTTGTAGCTAAGTCATTTAACTTGGCATTGCTGTTTTCTTAAGAATGCCAAGTTAAAAGTATATTAGATGATGCTGTTTGAAGTGAATGTGTCCAGTGCAAGTCATATTGTATCTGAGTTCTCCTGTTCCCTCATTCTAATAAGTACTAAAATTTTCACTCTCTAAAATAAGAATTTAACTGCAGTGATGGTTGTTCCTAGAAATAATGGTTTTAGATAGGCTTTTATGTATTTAGTTATTTAGTAAAAAACTTAAAAGGTTCCTTTGTTTTATTAGGAGTCCACATCTCCAGTTGTTTCACCACAGCAATCCCCACCAACCTCTCCACATACATGGAGGAAGCACAACCGCCATCCCAGCGGAGGGAATAATGAACGACCTCTTGCTGGACCTGGGCCTTTTTGGGCTCCATTTAGTGAAGCACAACCAGGTATAAATGTCTTCTGTTATGCTTCAGCTGTAACCCAAAGTTATGGAATTCTTAAATAAGTATATTAAATGAGTTTAGGGCAGTTGATATTTTCCAGTCCTGGAAACTTTCTTGCAGATTCAAATGTTCATGTTGATGGCAGCACTGTGGAATCTGTGGTCTTGCACATGGTGAATCCATTTCTTAGTGTGTTATGGGAAACGCTTAAAGTTTGGAGGGAGGGAAAGAGAGTATGAAGGTTTCCCAGTGGAAAGTTTTCTAATACAAAACTGACATCCTATTGAAATTGTGCAGGAATACCCAAAATGTGGGTATAAAAGTGTCAGTATACCCAAAAATGTGGGAAGCTCAAGGGAAAGCAGCAGATAATGTATTGTTTGTTTGAATTATGTTTCTGGTAGAATAGATGAATTGTCAGAACAACTAATTCTCTTAAAAGTTTTTTTGCTTTCTTGAAAGTTTATGTAAGTGTAACTGAAGCTACTGTATCTCCAATCTGTCAAGGTAGAACCACTGGTTTCAGTACAGCTTTTCATCCTTTATTGTTCTTTGTTTAACATGAAGACCCTCCCTGTTGTTTTAGCACTGTGTTCAGATTTAAAAAGCTTTCCCCTTAATATCTCATTTCAAAAAGTTCTGTTTTCTGATATCTGATAGACTTAATAAATATGGGAACAGCAGAGCAATTCTAATTCAGGTTCTCTTTTTGATGATACTGATAAATAATACCTTGCATGTTGTAGGCTGTAGATTCAGATTGAACTGTGTTTGGTTTATTTCAGTTGTGATACTACAAAATTCATCTGTTACCTTTTCAATTTATTGTCACTCGGTAGTTATAAGCATCCATGGAGGACCAGTGATTCTGTTGTTAGAATTGGTTGGATAAGGAAATAAAACTTACTTTAGAAGTGAAGTGGGTTGTATGCAGAGGTTTATGTCGGTGTCCTGAACATTGTTTGCTAGTAAGTGCTAGTCAATTCAGAATAAAAAAATAAAGATTATTAGTCTGCTTATTGCATATATGATCACTTCTAAGAGTTCAGTCCAGGCATTGTAATTTTGTAGCAGTCAAGTTATTGACCTTTTTCTTGCATAGTTTAGTTGATTTGCTTTTCTTGCAAGCTGAAATACAAGTTTGTCTGGTAGATGACTTCTAACTTGTGAAGGTTTTCTAACTTACGAAGTCAAGGACTCTGGGAAAGTATGCAAACTATTCCTACTCTTGAAGAGTTCAACATTGTCCTCTTAACGTGGTATTACAAGTTTATTTTAATATTTCAGTTTGGGGATGCTTTCCCTGTGCTGTCTAATGGATAAATTCTTTCAGTAGTTGTCTGAAAACATTTATGAACTAGCTCAATATTAATTGATTTTATATTCCACACTGAAACACATTCATAGTGTGTTTAAAGTAATTTGGAGATACTGTTACAGAAGGATTGTCTGTTCTGCCAATGCTAATGATAGAGTGGATTTTTATAAATTAGTTTAACAAAAATTGTCATCCTGAATCACTGTGGGTGGTTCTTTGGCACTGCAGGTGATTAATTATTCCTGTGAATTTCAACTGTTCTAGACAGGTCGTCATTCTTTTTCCCTCTCTTGAACCTACTTTTTAAGGATAGTATTTTGTAGAAAAATGTTCTGCTGGCACTTAGGTAGAATCAGATAGGCTGTTGGTTACTTAAAAATCAGCTTTGCAAGCTCATCTTGATTTCAATGCAGGATGTTCTTGAGAAATTAGGTACCTTGCAAGTACATGATATTTTCAGTAGGATTTAAGGCAGGACTATACCATTTCACTTGTGATCCAAGAAAAATAAGAACCCAGGTCTCTCTGCTTGTATTTCACATCATGCGAAACATTGTTTGAGGGTAATGGGATTGTCAACAGAAAGCATGGAACCTCAAGTGTGAAAATGTTTCTTGATGGGTCTAATAATAAGCAGCATGTTGCCTTAAACCAGAAGGACAAAAATCAAAACATAAATCTTTTGTTTGGAAAAAGATATGTTTAAACAGGAAGATTCTTACTTATGCGTAGGACGCTTCATTGCATCAGCATACTCCCACCATAAACAAAATTAAATAGTGCTTTCTGTATCAATTTGGGCTGTAGAATAATTATTAGATAATGACTCCGTTGTTGTTTTTTAAAAATCTTACACCTTGTCTTGTATCAGAAGTCTTAAGGATAACTTACAGCTGTAGCTCTCAATTTCTTGAGGAAGAAAACCTGTTCTGATCTCAACAGAGCAAAAGAATTTGTATTTTACAATTTTTTTTGCCACTGTGTTCAGTAATTCAGTTAGGATAGTGTTAGTGATCATAAGTAGCTGGACTCTGAGGCACTGTCAGGACTAGGTCAGTGTGTTTACACACATGAAATCTGAAGCTGAGGCTTGTTACCATCTTTCTTCAAGACTTTTTACAAAAAGAGACTCAAAGGGTGCATGTATTTTACTTTAATATCAAGAGTTCAAAGTTCAGTGACAGACATTGGTCACTTGTGGAGAATCATGTTTATAGTTCCTTCAGGTCTCATCTTTAAATGTCAGAGTCAATTCTATTAAAACCTGAGTCTCTCAAGGCTTCCAGGTGTCTTTGATTTAACAGTTTAAGATAAAGCTGTTCAAAAATCATGTTATGCCTTAGTTCTGGCTTGCATATCTGGTCTAGATCAGTCTTCATAGAATAGTACAGTGGATGAGTGAACCCCTTGTAGGAAACAGAATTGTATATGAGATGAGAGCCTCCTGTTCCTATAGTTACAAGAGAAAAAAACCCAAAACTCCCTGCTTTTACATTTTCAGCTCATTTTGCACCACAGCTTCAGCTGCTGGAAGGATGCTGGCTGTGACAAACTTAGGAGTAAGAACCCCATCCTCACTTCAAATAATAGTTGAGTAGCATGTCAGAATATGGGCTAGAAATTATGTTTTATGACCTTGTAATCTATTCAGAGTGGAAGCAAAGCAGAGCATTTATGTTGGCGGTATCGAAATAATGATTTCAAACTAGTAAAAAAAAAAACCTAGTCTTCTGTTCAGTCATAGGACCTCTGTTAGATTTCTTTGTCGTTACATCAAAGTTCTGTTTTGATGTCTGAATCTGTATAAGAACTTGCAGCCATAAGCCACACTTCTTTTTCTTCATTGGAAGAGATTTTGCTGCAGTTCATGAAGTCAAGAATCAGAAAACTCCATGGAGAGAAATGGAACATGTTTACTATACTAACAGTTCACTTGCATCTTTAGAGTCCTGAGATATTTACTGTGCTTGCAGGGAACAAAATAGTCCTTTGTCTCCTAGTTACTGCTTCAATAACTGCTGATAATTGGCCTTGTTACAGGTTAAAAACTATTCTTACCTGAATGTGATTATTAAGGGAGGGAAGAGCTCTACAGCATTTTGTCTTATTGCCAAAATTGTACTCGCTTTCTGGCTTTGTTTCATCACAAATTGGTGGTAAGGTGAACTCTTGCTAGTTTACAAAGTTAGTTGAAAATGTAGTTCTCTGAGTAAACCCACATTTGTATAGTTATTGAAAAATACAAGCTACTCAGACCATTTCTTACACTTAAATCTGTAGCTTAAAGTGAGGGGTTAACTTTTATCCCAAAGGAAATAATCATTTTCCACAAGTTATCAATGTATTGGTAAGATATTCAAGCTAGAAGAGAAGGATACAGAGAAGCCACAGGAATTCAAGTTAGATCTTCATGCTAAACATAGCGCATTAGACTTCACCAGCTAGTTCAAATCTGATAATTGGTTTTAGGCCTACAACCGTTCAGAGTGCTGATAATGGTGTTCTCACTGATAAAAATACACAGAGACCGTTGGAGGTAGTTTCTTCCTTGGGTTGCAAATCATAAAAGAAAAATACACTGATTGTTCTGAGTCTTCTCTGTGGCCCAGTTTTATTGCACCATCCCTTCTACGTCAGTGTTCCCAGTCTGGTTTTGTAGTTTGAGAAGGAAGTGAGGGGTGCCTATCTCTAATTCAAATGTCAATTAGATGTAGTTTTAATGATTCGAGAATTGAGTTACTGGCTGGTGGCAGTCCATGAGTATGTCTGTAGATCCAGTTACTAGTAAAGTAATCGTTCTCCAGTGTTCTTCAGCCTTCCTGTACTGTGTCTTAAAACATTGCATCACAGAGTGAGTAACAGGAACAGTAAATAAAGCGTATTCTTTGTGGGATGATTTGAACAGAAAGGAAGCAGTTCTTGTAGTACTTGTAAAGTACTCTGAAGGTATGACAGTTTGATGCTGCTGGCATCTCCATTGCTGTCAAAGTACTGTTTTGGAAGAGGTGATGTGCTAAGTGAGGTACAAGCTGAACTGTACTAAGATGAGCTGTTGGGAGAAGTAAAGGCAGAGTAAACATATGTAAGGCTAGTGGTAATTATGTCAGTGTCTAAGGGGCAGAGAAGGGGGGAGCCATTGTATCAAAAGTAAAATTTGAGCGTGGCATATCCATGGGAGAGAGGTGAAGGACTTGTCTGAGTCTGTCTGTTAGCCCTGTGCTGAAGGAGACCAGGTGGAGGGAGGCTGAAGTTTTCTGCATGTTTCTTTCCAGTGTTTTAGAGTTAGGTCAGCTACTGAAGAATTGGCCCCAAGGCAAAAAGCATTGTCGAACACGTTGCCTTTATTATCAACAATTTTGGATAAAGTCACTAGGAGCTCCAGGCCACATCAGGGGCTTCCAGAAGTGGAGGACAAATTTGGGAACAAAAGGAGTAGTTAATAGTGGCTTTTTATACTACTAAAGCTAACTTTAAAAACAAAACAACAAAAAACCCAAACAAAACAAAAAAAAAATCCAAAACCCTTGGTGGTATTCTCATATTTTGATGAAATTGAGAAATAATGTAACCTCTCAATTTTGTATATTTGACTTATCTCCTTCTTCAAAAAAAATCTTTCTCCCCCGGAAATCTCAATTTTTGTTCTATGTAATGCAAGATTAAATGTGTTGTGCATAATTATGGCTATTGTATGTAGGAGAAGAGCAAAGATAAAGCAGTTCTAAGCATTTCTTTTATTACCTTCTCCTAGGAAAAAGGTCATTTATGGAGTGAAAGACTAATTGCATACTGGCAGATATTAAATAGCAATCTTGTATACTAACAGTGCTACTGTTACTTTAGATGTTAGCCCTCAGTGTGCCTCGCTGATTCTCAGATTTCCTGCACTCTGTTTACTGCAGATTGTGTATTAGTAGTATCATCAGTCTCCAAGAAACTGAAATTGTTTATATTTGTCAGCTTCATAAATAGATTGCCTATATATAAATGGACTTCTCATAGCAATATTATTTAGTCAACCTCTTGACAATAAATTCTTGGGGTCTATTGCTTCAATTTAGATCTTAGTGGCAGGATTAAAATTATGACATTAATGTCATCTTTCTTGTCTGTGGATTGTGTGGAGGGTTTACAGAAACTCACAAGAAGTTGATCTGCATTTTAAAAGAAAATCTGCTTCTATATATGAGGCAGAAATTCCTATCTAATTATGACTTTATTTGATGTATTTCAAGAGAAAGCATTTAGTTGTGCAAGAAGAGTAGATTAAAGTAATCAGTTTCACAGCTGCTGTTTGGATTTAAGGAGTTCAGCATTTCTTTTAGGTGTCAAAGAGTAGAATGGAGTCCTGGGATTCTTCTAGGCTTGTTCTAGATGGTTTACTTCCCTTCTGATCAGTTCCTTAAATTTTTAATTTGCAACTGCAATTTCAGAGAATTTTGAGGGTTTTGTACATAGAGCAGTAGGTGGACAAATCTTTCTATAGTTGCTTCATTGTTATTTTAATACTAAGACATTGAACATCGGCAGTACTTCAGAAGTAGCTTATAACAAGGCAGTGAGTGAATCTCAATTACTGTGTTCCAGATAGAGTGCTGACATCTGCAATGTATTAACTATATGGATGCCTTTTACTGTTCTTGGCCTGTTTTTAAGCAACTGAGTTAAGTTAGTCTAGAAATAAATTAGAAAAAAAACTTCTGTGCCGAAAAGCCTGATTCTTAAGAGGAATTTTCAAGGCTTTGTTTTTTGAATGGCAAACTAAAACCTAAAAAAGGAAACAAGTTTAATAATAATGACAATAAAGTTGTGTGTTAATATTGTATGCCACTTTTAAATAGCTGATTGTCCATACAAGGTGTCGCTCAGTGCGGTGAAGTGAAAATGGAGTATTAGTTAACTCATTCAAAACCCATTAAATGGGTAAAACCCAATTTACATTTTACACATGTTGCAATAATCTTGTTCCTCACTTCTGTCTTTTTAGTACATATTTAAGATGACCTAATGTAAAAATCTACAGGAGTGAGTTGTCAGGAGGTGGGCTTTGTCAGCTTGGTGCGATTTGGTTTCCATTTTCTTACCATTCTAAAAGTGTTTATGTGCCTGACAGGAGCATGTGTTTCAGGATATTTTTTTTTTTTACTGCTTTCCATACCATAGTTCTTACTCAGTTTTCGAGGTTGTTTTTTGAAAAGGAAATGTTTCTTCTACTTTCAGGCTCATCTACTTCTAGTGATCCCATATGGTCTGGCCATTCACCACCACCCCATCAAGAAAACTGGGTCAGTTTTGCAGATACCCCACCAACCAGTGCTCTTTTAGCCATGCATCCTGCTTCTGTCCAGGTGTGACACTTTATTGGTATTTGATTTGCTTCATTCAGATTAATGTTGCAGTCCTTTTTTTTATATATATATAATTTTCATTGCAGATGTTTACTCCATATCTGTGCAGTAGTCTGTTCAGTGCTCTTTACCCAACAGATACTTGTTTCATTGAGTTGACTTAATTTGGAATGATTAACTGAAAGCTACTAATTTAAAAAAATGTCAAAAATTATGGCTTTAAAACATTTGTGTTTAGCTTTTTTGCATTTGTGCCATTTTTTTTTCCTGCTTACATATCTGCAGTCATGCCTATCCATATGTATCAGTGTGCAAAAATATCCTGCCATTTTCCTGTAGATGCAATCTGATGATAGTTTCCTGCAGTCGTTAAACTACTTTGAGATTTAACTATGCTTTATTTTTTGAAGGCAAGAAGTTGAGAATTCATAGAAGCATTTTAGGTAGATAATACTGAGGAAAAATATTTCATTTCAGGACCAGACAACAGTACGAACTGTAGCATCAGCTACAACAACAAATGAAATTCGTAGGCAATCAAGTAGTTATGATGACCCCTGGAAAATAACTGATGAACAAAGGCAGTATTATGTTAATCAGTTTAAAACCATTCAACCTGATCTAAATGGATTTATACCAGGTAAGTTACTCTTTAAAAAATATAACTGTGGGTGCAGCAGTTTTGTTACAAAGACTTTGTTATGTACTTAGGTTTGCGTACCATTTTGAAGAAAGTTCTGCGTTTTACTGCTAATGGTCTGGTAAACGCTAGTGTAATTCAAGAAAGGACTTGAAACCAATTTGCCTTTTTCCTTCTTTAAACTCCAGTAATTAGTGCCATTTTCCCAAAACCTTTGCTAAATAGCTCATTTTCTTTACCATAGCTCTGAGTCTTCTAATGATTTAACTTGCTCTAAGTATCAAAAATGGTTATTATAATTTTTCAGGATCTGCAGCTAAGGAATTTTTCACTAAGTCAAAACTACCTATTCTTGAACTTTCTCATATTTGGTAAGTGTTATGTGTCTTTATTTGGGGTAATTATTTAGAAAGATGACAGCTATTGGGCAGTCATCTAATAATCTACTTACTAGAAGGTGCTACTAGTACTCTAGTATGTTCAGTCCTACTCATATTTATGCCAATATTACTTAGCGGGCTTTAATGGGTGACGGCTGGCACTATTTGCAAGGCATTTTGAGCTTATGAAGAAATTTCAAACACTTCAGAGTAATTATTTGGGGTTTTTATTGTTAAAGATGCATTTACATTTAAATAGTTAATTCTTTATCTATATTTACTTATTCAAGTCTTAAGTTTAAATGAAATGTAGAGATGCAAATATTTTTAAATGCACTTACTGGGACTTGATGACAAATTTAGCTTTGACGTGCAAAGCTTGTTTTTCATTGTATTCTGGAATTTGTTCTGCATCATTGCATGCTGTCATTAAATGGCTTGCTTTGGCAGACTTAATCTTTCTTTCAGTGTAATGATTTCTAATTCAGGTATTTTCCCATTTAAAGTAAATTACATTGCCTCAACATTATCTTTTCTATAGTATACTTTGCCAAAAATCTGAGGCCAATAATATTGTGTAGTGTTGTCTCAAATGAGTTAAAAACCTGGAGAGATAAAAGTAGGTTAAAATGATCTTTAAGCTCGAAGAACTGTTATTAATGAAGGCTCATCCTTTTGAAGAGTAAAGCATGTAGTGCTAATATGAAGTGTTTAATAGGGTAAAATGAACTGTAAACTGCATTCTTTGATCTTCGAAGTAGCATAACAGAAGTATGACTTTTGGAAATAAAATAAACTTAAGAAACTGTATTTATGCTAAGTTTTCCTTTCTAGGGAACTGTCAGATTTTGATAAAGATGGTGCACTGACATTGGATGAGTTCTGTGCTGCATTTCATCTGGTAGTTGCTAGGAAGAATGGGTATGATTTGCCAGAAAAGTTACCTGAAAGTTTAATGCCCAAACTGATTGATTTGGAAGATTCAACAGGTAAGACATGCTTCAACACAAATTTTGCTATTTTCAAATTATTGTATAGTTGTTGCAGTATATCAGCAGATATTTATAGGTTTGTATGAGCATAACGCATTAGTCACTATGAAGTAAAGCAATGTGCAATTTTTAGAAATCCTAGTACTTAGAGCTAATCTGAGCATGTACTTGTTTCTGTATAGGGAGAGCTATTTGGGAACACTACACATATTGACCATTACATTTGGAAATATTGCCTGTGTCCTTTGAAGGTTAAGGAAAAAAAGAATTCTCGCAGTGTGGATTTTGTTCATGATCAGCTATTATATTCCAAATTCCCAATCCAGCCATACTTCAAACTTGCTTTCAAGTGAATATGCTTTCTGTTCACCCTCACTTCTGCAAATATGACACAAGTTTCTAAGTCTGAAGGTATTTAGAAAATATTCCCAGATTCAATGCTAGAGGTAGGACTGTGTAGTTTAAAAGTATAGGATCAGTAGCACAGATTTTTTTTTTTCCAATTCTACTCCTAACTTGACAGCAGGGTTTATCTTCCATTGCTTTGGCGTTTAATCTTGCCTTGCATAGTCCTTTACCTTTGGATGCTCCCAGACAAACCATTGAATGTATGAGTTTCGCTTGTTAATATGTACCAAAACCTCAGTCCCATAACTAAAAAGCAAACTACTGTTCCATGTGAAAGTGGTGTTTAAAAACAGGATGTTTGTGACCATCTTCCTTTTTTATTTCAAAACAGATAAACAAAACTGAATATTTTAAAACTGCTTTAGATTACTTTTTAACAAGCAGTCTTTGCTTGGAAAATCAGGTTATGCTGTGGGTGCACAGGTACTGTGACTTCTAGAATTTTATTTCTTTTTACTAAATACTTCAAAGGGGTTCTCTTCATACTGTGTTTGTAGGGTGTCAAAGACTTTCTTCTGTCAATTATTGATGAGTTCTTAAACTAGATACTCTGGCTCTTACTACTTCTGCTTTAATGATTAAACTGTTTTCTGTGGGAGTCTCTTGGCTCCTCAGAGAACCTTTACAACAGCGGTCAGCCGCAACTGAAGTGTTTTCAGTATGAGTAAACATGTACCTGGTCTTCCACTGCCTTTATTGGTAGTAGACTTCAAGGCTTTTATCATTTAACTGAAGTTGTCTGGAAACTTTATAAATGGGATATTAAACCAAAAAGTGTTATGTGTATGTTTTTTATTATTTTACAGACAAACTTTGACTTATTTTCATGAGGTACAAAGTGGTCTTAAAAGTAGTTTTTCCTGAAATTTAAAAAGTAGTTAAAAAAAAAAGTTTTTGTATTTATTTTTTTCTTAATTTGGGCCACCAGTATTGGAAATAGCTAATCTGTTCTAGCACCTAGCACAATTTATCAACAAAACTTGTATGTTAAATTATTTTAGGAGAAGCTATTGACATAGCTTTAGTTGTAGTTAACAACAGTCCAACTCACCAATATACATTTACTATTTTAATCTAATTCAGAAGTTACTCAGAGGTCTATGTGCGGACTAATGTGCATGATAAATTACATGGGTTCAACATAAGGACTGTAAATCAGCCTAGAAAGATCAACCAGTTAAATTTCTGTAATAATTCTTTCTTTGCAGTTCCTATAAAAGCTGTATTTCAATAAAACTTGCTTCCAACAGCCTTCTCAGAAATAGACACTGTTAAATATGGCACCGGAGTGTCTTCTTGAGTGCACTTTTTTCATTGGCTACAACTTTCTCAAAGAAATAAATTGTTAGATTTTCTACTGACTGAAGCCACAGTGTGAATAACATACTTTAAAACTGTTCAAGAAGGTGAATTACTTGAATGTCGTCTTAAACCAGTGTGCAAGATAGCACTTCATTTCAAAAGTGTTGACAGTACCCTTACTAATTCTATCCTTTTGTTAGAAAATTTCCCCTTGATCTTCCACGCTTCTGCTCTGTGCTTGAAACTTGCTGCCTCTTCCCATTTTGACTTTTGAACTAGTGGCCAGCAGAAAGAAAAGTATCAGAGGGCTCCCTGCACCCTATGTCTCTGTTCAGACAGGGGGACGGTGGTCTACTCTGGTCTACTTTGGCAACCTGTCCCTCATCAGCCCCTATTATGTGCCTCTATATCAGCCTCTATTATGTGACCAACTGCAAGTGTCCCAAACCTGTTAACATATTGGTCTTGTCTTACGTCTGGTTTTGTGACCAGGGATATGTATTTATCTCACATGACATAGACCTATTGTATAATAAAGCATTTATATAGTTGGTTATTTTTTCTGGTATAGCGCTACGTCTCTACAGAGTTTTAATAGAAAAAATGTTAAGTGGGGTGCTAATATCTTTCTGATGAGACCAGGGAGAGGAATTAGATGTTTTAAGTTCTTGAAATCATGTGGTAATTCTACAATATATTTGAATGATTTTAGTATTTTGAATTGGTTTGTATATTTCAAAGAAATATTTGGATTGTAGCAGCTCCACTTAAGATTTAACATTGTGTTGTGGTATTTGTAGATAGATAATGTCAGCTTTTCAGAATGAGCAAGATTTGTCTGCATAAGAACAGCCTGTAGAAGAAAATTGCAGTGAATGAAAACGGGAGCATGAAGTCATGCAGTTGTACAAATACGTCTCTAAGTGCTTATACATTTATTTTGTGAATTGAATACTGTTGATAACATCTGCATCTGTCTTGGCAGAATTTAATCTGCAGCTGAAAAGAGTACTAGTCTCTCTTCCTGTTATGTAAATAACTGTAAATATTTCCCTTTAAATTTAATCTCAGTTAGTAAAAGCTACCAAGCCTTTACAAAACTCAAAGCAAGTTTTTGCTTTTCTGTGAATTTGTTTTTTGTTTGGGCTGCTGCAACAATGCCACTTCTTTGTACGAAAAAGTATCTGCCATGTTATGTGTCTTACTCAATTAACTCTGAAGTTTTCTTACCCATAAGACACCTGAAGAAAGTCTTATTCACGTTTCATGTAGACACTTGCAAAATTCCATGAATTATGGGTAGCTGCGTAGTCTGTCCACAGCAGTTTTCAGTCTTATCTTTTGACCTCGCGTTTAACACTAGTAGTTAGTTCAGTTATCTAGTGCACCACTGCTGAAATGAGAATTTTGAGTGTGTTTAACTCATTAGAAAACTTTTATTCATATTACTCTTCAGAGCAATTGCTATGCAGTATGCATTCCCAAAACTTTACCACTGGCATATTTTGAACTTAGTATATTATTTTGCGTACAATGACCACAGTATGTCATCTTGACTACTTGGTGCCATCATTGTGTCTGTAAATATCGGCTTGATGTAGCCTGAAGCAGGTATTGGATGCAGTTTCTATCTGGAACAATTTGTAAAGCTATTTTCCCTAAAGGATGGTAGTGCAAGATGCTAGGCAATGTTTTGGGAACATTGAATCTCAACCTGATGTCTGACTATTTACAGGAAGTTTAAAAGAGTTTTGAAATTTTGAGTTACTGGTTTCTGTGTGTGGCTTTTTTCATGCCAGTAGCACCTCAATTGCTCCTGGTCTCAAGGTGGGACAATTAATTTATTTCTGGACTTCAGTGTTTTGGTTGTTCTTTTTAGGCTGTGCCTCTTGCTGTCCCCAGCAGCACCTTGGAGACAGCAATGGCTTGTTGTCAGTTTTCAATGATGCGGTTGGTCACCATCAGCTATTCAGGTGTTTCCAGTTCAGTTTGACACTGTATTTGTTAAGAGTTTCTTCTGAATGGAAGACGGCAGGTGGAATATTGAGCTGTCATAGCAGAAGAGCACACTCAGCTCTTCAGGAGCCTGAAACCAGTCCTTGTTATAAATTTTAATCAATTTTTGGTACAGTGTGTCACACATTTTTGTGGCAGTCATCTTGAATCACATTTCTATCAAGCAGTCCTTTTAATGGTAATTTAATTGAACCATCTTTTCTTTTGTGCAGTACTTTTGTCTTGATCAGGGTTTTAATTCTACAAACATCTTGTTAATATGTCTAGCTACTTATCAGTCACTCTGTCAACTGTTCTGTTACATTATATAGTTGTAATCTGAACTTCAGGTTTTTGAGGCATTCAGTGCATTGCTTTAGTTTGTGGTATCTAGCAAAACAGAAGACGCTGTAAGCAGGATTTTATTGTGTTATGCAAAATGCTTAATCTGCTGTTCAGATTTACTGTACCAATTTTCTAATAGTTTGGATAGAACAAAAATAACTGCTGTATGATGGAAATTTGTACAACTCTGAAGGAGGAGTGTTTCTGCAAGGCACTGTACTTGCTGAGAGCTCAGAATAAACTGAAATAACAGTAAGAATGTACAGTTGCAATGCGACAGCTGCTACACTTGTTCAATGTGCAAAATGTAGTGAATGGAAACACCATTGTTTTAGTGAGGAGACTTAAAATATTCTTTGAGGAATAATCTACGAGAATGGTTTTCTTCATCTCTGTCTTCATATTTTTGGTTTGTGTTTGCATTGATATACTGCTTTTGCTTTAACCTTTCATATAAGGAAGTAATTTATTCTGTAAGATAAACTTCTCGGTGCTGGATTTGATGTAATAAACATTAGTGTGAAGTTATTTCCTCATATGTAAGAAAGAATTATTTTTTTCTACATGCCATCAAAATCTAAAAAAGGTATTTAAAAGCCAACGTACAGGGAGATAGTAAGATACAGAGTAATCTTCAAAGTCCAATTTTCAGGAATATCCTCAAAATAAGAGTAGCACCTGATAAATAGTATATTTGACTTGAATGAATGGTTGGTTTGGTTTTTTTTTTGCTAAGTATTTACTTGGAAAAGATGAAACCGAAAGGTACTTTGCACTTTCCATAAGATGTGAGCAGCTCCTCTGAGAATAAACTGAATGCATGATTTTGGTTTATAGTGATTCCTCTCATTTCAGAAGTTGGGGAACAGACTGGTGAGGTAGGTTACTCCAGCTCTCCAGCAGAAGCACCTCCAAGCAAGTCTCCATCAATGCCATCCCTAAACCAGACCTGGCCAGAATTGAATCAGAGCAGTGAGGTTAGCACTTTTGAGTTATTTCATTGCCAGTCAGTAATTAAATTGTGTGTGCATCCATAGTTCATCATAAGTGAACTGTTGATTACAAATTGTGAAAAAGTTAGCAGGACAATAGACACAGGAAAGTTCTACATGTGTTAAATTGTAAAAAAGGTAATGTTTTCCTTCTCACTTTTCTGTCTCATTGTGAGATGAGCTACTGTTTAAAATGTTGTCACTAATGGTAATTAGGCTTTATATTAATCACAAAATGATCTCATAGTATTTATTGGAAAAGTTGAATTAATTTCTGTGGGTGTTTTTTTCATTTAGGGTGGGTTTTTGGTTGATGGGGTTTTGGTATTTTTACCTCTGAAGGGCTATTATAGGCAACGCTTTTGCAAAACTTCAAAATAAGTTTCTGTCAGATCTGGACACTGAGACTGATTTCTAGATGTGATTTTTACCTTGAAATATAAAATATCTCACCAGTAATGTAGAGAAGTCATAGCTCTGGGTTTGTTTCAGAAGCAAAGACTCAAATTTGAATCTGAAGCCAACCATTGGCTAAATTTATTTAAATTTTAAATTTTTGCTGTTATGTACTTATGCTTTATCTTTCTTTACCATATGTATTTGCTGTATAAGCAGTGTTATATAGTAAAGCTGTATTTTGTTAGAATTTGAAACGGAAGTTACCAAACAGGATATTAATATTTTTTTTCACCACAAATGCCCATTGTTTAAAAAGCCTGTAAGAGATTGATTCCTAGAGTTTTTCATGTTACTCTGTTTTGACATTTTTGCCCTTGACTTAGAATAAACCAGTATTTTATTCTAAGAGCGGCTTCAGAGACTCAGATGAGTTCCTGATTGCAACCATACTACAAATATGATGTAGGCTTATTTTTTGTTATAAGGGGGGGGAAAGGGGAAAAATATTGAAATTATTTTTGGAAAACTCTTTTCATTTAATAATCTGAGAGACTCAAGAAGAATCTAAAACTTGTTTTAACATCTAAGATAGTACTGTCAATAGCTGAGTATTATCTTACCCACTTCTCTTACTGAAAGAGCTCTTTGTGGCTTTCTTCTTTCTTTATTACACTTCAAGTGAATAGAAGATTGGTAGTAAAAGATTTAGACAAGCCAAAGGAGAGTCAGTATGAAACAGAAAATAAGCAAATTTTTAGGATTAAAGTTAGGAACGGAGGAAATTTTCTTCCTCTCAGGTGGAAGGACTTTGTGAAGTCTGCTGTTCATCTTAAGAGCAAATGCCAGCCTCACGTTGATGTCCTTACCAAATAAAAAACGTAGGAAGTGATTTAGTGATTCTTAGGTGTTGTACTTGAGTGACTCTTAGACTGCTGGTAGGAAGCTATGTTTTAGGAGGCAGGTGAGCAGATATTCACTTGTTGCTAACTAGCTGTAAACGTCTGCAACTGTATTAAAATTTGCATTGATACATTCCCTCATGTTTGCAATAAAGATTTAATAAATTAATGATTTGTTAAGCTACATTGTAATTGAACAGATTCCTTCAGTCAGTATCCAATGCAACTTAAACCAATTGAATAAGGTAATTACAGTGGTGGAACAAAGTTAATGACCATTCTCTGTCAGCCAAAATCTTGTCTTACAAAACTGACTTTGTCCATTCAGATAGGTAATGTGGTATTTTTCTTCTGAAAATCTACTAAAACTTTAAGAGGTTTGGAAAAGTTCTTGTACTAAATATACTACCAGATACTAACTATACTAAAATGAGTTGAACAATTATTAAATGTTAAGAGTTTTATGTTCTAACACAAAGGATTTTCTTATTTTTCAGCTATATTGCTTGCTTCTTGCTCCTCAGCATTTTCTTCTCAGCATGAGTCAGGTCAAAGTCCTCGAGGTTTTAATGCCATGAAAAAACTTCTGGTATTACTGCAGGCACCAGTCTAATTGTTTCCTCTTTGAATCTCTTAAAACTGTCATCAGCAAATGAATTGCATGAAAAAGTTATGCATCTTTGGATCATTTGCCTTTCCAGGCAGATTCATCCCCATTAGTTTCAAAACTGTTACTCTGTCTTTTCTAGCTCATAGTTGGTTTTTAAATTCCAGTTGTTAGGCTCAGCTACTGTAAGCTCACAAGTATGGACCAAGATATCAGTCTCAAACCTCAAAATAAAGAGCACCATGACAATCCACCTAACTCTGGATACTACATGCTTCACACCCTCACCTCTTCACTCATCACTCCTTTCTCACTTCAAACATCTTTTTCATCCAGTCTCAAGGCTGAGCACTAGGTTCTGAGAGCTTTAAAAAAATTGAAAAACCTACTAAATTCTTCATATGGTCATACTAGTTCTGACACAGATACGGAGATTTGCTCTTGAGTTCACAACAGTTTCACCTTGTTTCAAATGTCTTGGTGGTTTTTTTTAGTAATGGTTCAGGTTTCTGTGAGTTTTAGTTTCTAGCAATTAACCTTTTGAAAGTATTTTTGAAATATTTTTGCAAGTCCAGAAAAGTATTTTAGTTTCAGCTAGTAGGAGTTTTATCCTAGCGAATCGGTTGTATTGTCAGTGCTCTTAAACCTTCCACAGGATTCGAGATGCAGTCCAGTAGATCCTTAATACATGTAGCTTTCTATTAACCAGGGATTTATCAGTAAATAGCTTCCAGTAATATTTCAGGATGGAGCACAAATAGCATATTCCCAAGAGCAGTCAGAAGGTGTTGGTGTTCGTTTGTGTGTGGCCAGCTAGGCAACCTGAGGACAAGTAATAAATGTCCTGCGGTTTGGCTTCAGGGGAGTAGAATAAGAGATAAATTCAGCATCCTCTCTAAAAAAAATAATATTTTAGCATTGATCTGAACTATAACACAGATGCTGTACGCCTTTATGGAAGTTTTGAAAAATTAAGAAACCGTATTTCTGTAATCAAATGGTCCGTTTGCCAGTCTCATTAGTAACTTTGAAGCCATTGGGCAAACTGAGTTTAAAAGGGTAGTAGTGGTAGTCCTAAAATAAATATTAATGCATGTTTCATTAAAATGAGCAGGAAGAGGCCAAATCAGGGGAGAGGCTGGCAGAACTTGGCCAGTTTCTGACTTGGTAAAAATTGGATCACTCAACAGTGTAGCTCCAAACTACTTGCAGCGTGGCCCCTTCATGAAGGAGTGGAGTGGGAGACACGGAGGTGAACTGTTTAATACAAGGAATGGACAGAGCAGTTAATAAGGGAAACCATACATCCTTACTAAAAAGGCTTCATTAGATTCTGTCCATGAAGAGGGTAGTTTTATGTGTACAAAACAAAAAAATAAAAACAACAAAAAAAAACCACAACCAAAAACACAAAACCAGGAAAAAACCCACTCCTCAAAAAAAAAAACATGAACACTATCCCATAATCTTTGCCTTAATTTAAAGTTTGAAATGAGGAAATAAGGCTCTGTCTCTGCAAGGAGCAGCACCGTGCATTAAAGCACTTAAAAGTTTAGTTAATATTTTTCTGAATTTAATTTGTGCTGATCGAAAACAGTTATTTAGGAATTTCCATAAAGAGTTATTTTGGAAATAACTGTTTTAGACTAGGTTTACCTAACAGACGATTCATTAAATATAGATTGGTGTAGAGGAGAATGTGGAAGGAGGTTGACTAACACCATATAGTTTGTCCTGTATCTTCTAGAGTCATTTACGTTTATTTGCCTATAGCGATGGGACAAGAATTTTGACAAACTTTCTGAGCACTAAAAATTTTGTATTTGTAATTTTTATTGTAGTGTTTGGAACTTGGTTAATATTTACTTGTTGTTTTACCAAAATATAACAAATTTAGCATTCCTGTTGTGATTTGTGATCTTGTTTCTGGATCACAGGCTAATTTTATGTACTTTGGTACTTTGTTGATCTGGTTGTGGCTGTAGCTTGACTTAATAAGCATGAGGACTCTTGACAACCATATATTGATGCAGCATGCCTATATCTTACAAAATTGTTCAGAGACTGATTTATTTGCTTTTAGCAATCAACAGTGTTTTTGAATTTAATTCTTTGTCTTGACAGTGATTTGGACTTGTAAAAATACTCTTTTACAGCATAGAATCACTTCTCAGGGGTTGCACTGGCAAGCTGAACTGGTGTAATTGGAGTACTCTGCTCAGTGTTGATTTGTCTGGGATTTTGTAAGAAAATCGGCATTTACAAAAGTTTGAAACTCAGTAGCTACAAAGCTGAAGAACCTTTCTGTGGACTTTATAATTACACGCACAATATGTGGCACTGATTTTTATCTCTACAGTATTTGAATGGCTTAACCAGTTTTTTCACTTGTATGATTTGCATTGGCAAACATGAAATCTGAAGGTACTTCTTTGGTGACTGTGCACCTGTATCTTCATTATGGGATGTGACTGTAAAGATTAATATTGGCAGATAACAAACTTGGTCGCACAACAATCTCAGACTGAAATAGAAATGCTTAATGTGTATTAGTGTCCAAGTCGAGCACTGTCCAGTGCAAATATAGTACTTTCCAGTGCAACCCCTATGCTAAATCTCCTCAGTGATCTTTTACTCCCATCTTTTTCATCATGCTGACTTCTCTCCTCTGTCTGTTCAGCAGTGGGAGACATTTAGCGAACGCTCTTCAAGCTCACAAACTCTGACCCAATTTGATTCTAACATTGCACCAGCTGATCCTGTAAGTCAATCACTTAGCTTGCTTGTTTGAAATTAATTTTATTAACACTGAATTTCCATTCATTGTATTTAGCTGTTAATGCATGATTCCATGGACTGCTTTTTGGGGAATGGTGGCAGGCTTCTTAATTTTTGTACCTATTTTAGGAATTTAAATTTTCTAGTACTGCTCATGTTTAATATCTGAGTGCAAAGAATGCTTTTTTCCCTTGATTTTGATATAATACAACACTGCTATCAAAATCTGTATTACACGAAGTATTTAAATGTAATGGTTTTTTCAAAATATTTATAAGTCAACATAAGGGCCGCTCCCAGTGATAAACCGGTCTTGCTTTAGATTTTTGGCTTCAGTGTTCTGTTTTTTTCGATTTGCAGAGCTTGATTTGCACAAACTCTTAGGACTTGACAATGCCAACTTCACTGAAAAAACTACTGGGCTTTAATGGGTGTGGTATTTCATATTCTGAAGGTTTTCACCAAGCTCCTTTTATTAATAAGGCTTTTAATATTTCTGCAGCTAAACCTATATGTTTCTAATGCTTTACTCGGTGAGGAGTGCTCTGGAACATTATGTAGATAAATATCTTGCCAAGTTTGGGAGCCAGAAATTCACTACAGTGTTTCAAGTTCTGCTGGTTTTAAACTTCATAGCATGTGACATTGAAGCAGTTTTGAAATGCTTTAAATTATTTCAGTATTTAGCTGCTGTTTTCATCCTGCTTTTCTTACAAATTAGCACTGTTAGTGTCCATTTTAATTTAATTAATTGCAGTATTAGTGTCCGTTTGATCATATAAAATATATAATAGGTGTACATAATACGCATTTAAATGCTTTTCGTATTAAAAAGGTCACTTCTGAAAAGATATAATACATAAATATACATATATTTTAAGTACATCAGTGCTCCACTCTGAGTTAACACGATATTTATGTGGAAATAGTATTTCTAGATGGTGGAAGCTAGAATTCAATCTGCACTGTTCTCTGTGCTCAGAATTGCCCTTAGTAAACATTAAAAACAAATGAAAAAGTCATACTTAAAGTGAAAACCAGTGAAAGTGAAACCCTTTTCACCTGAGAGAGATTTTTTTTGTTTAAATGTACTGTATTTTTATGTTTTAATGAACTAAACGTGATGGAAATCAGTTTATAGTTGTTTCTTACTGTATATAATTGCTTGACAGTAAAGAGCTATTACTGTCTTGTCTCCACAATAAGACAGTAGTTTATTTTTACACATAATTATAAATGACAGAAATCTGAAGTTTGAAACTTTTTCCCATACATTGTTAACCTAGAAATTAGAAACAGTAATGATATATGGAAAACTCATATGTAGCCATATATATTTGTGTGTGTGTGCATAAACAGAAATTCAACAGAAATGCAGAAAAAATACTGGGAGATCACATTCTTGAGTTGTTTTCTTACAGTGCTTGTAGTTGTGAGAAATTTTAAAGAATGGTGAGCATCTTTACTCCTTGCTAAGGTAACAGACTTTGGGAGCAGGTACTTCAGGGTCTTTATTTGCATATGAAAATAAGTACAAATGACAGCAAATTTTCAGTGTCAGTGTGCAGACTTGTAATTTTAGCAGTCTCAACAGTGATGCATAGGACTGATTTATCGAACAACTGCTTTTCCAAAGGAGAGAATCCGCTTTCTTGAGCAGTTGTTAATAACTGACTATAGAGTAAATTCATAGACCAGTTCTTTTCTCTTTTTGGTGGAAAAGCAGTTGCTTTGAAGGTAAAAAAAGTGGAATGAGTTAAAACAGCACATTCATCCCCTGATATGGGAACATAATTTGCCTGTTGTAAGTGAAAGTTGGTAACATGTTGTTTTGTGTAAAATTAGATTCATTATCTGAATTATGAATTAATATGCTATACAAAAATATATTTAAGATCTTTGCATGATAATCCCATTGCAGGGGGAAAAAAGGCAATATATTTTAAAGCCATAACTATTCCTAAAAGCCTGGTGCAATAAGAATGTTTGAGCTGCAACTAGAAAGTGGTTTTAAAAAGTTTGTATTTGCAACAAGAGTAGTGCAAGTCATTTTAATATTTTCTAAAACTGCTTAATGTAAATTATTCTTGATGACATTGATCTACTTGAGTAGGCAGAGCAGATTAAATTTCTGATAGAAGGGTAGTTTTGAAACTTCTTGTTGTTTCTAGGGTCAGAATATAATCTGGGAATTTTTTTTTTCTGCTCTCATTGTTCCACCCATTCATATATTCTGAATATAAATGACGGGAAAAAAAAAAAACAAAACTCAGACAGGTATGTCCATGTTTTTAGGTAACGAACAAACTTGTGAACAAAAGTAGAAGCTTTGAGATTTTTTTAAGCTATCTATGTGGTTATCTACAGAAACATTGCTAGTGCCCTTTTTAAGTAGTATGCTAGGTTACACCTTAAAAGTTGTTACAGAACCTTCAGCTTATAGAGCTTTGGTTTTATGGGTATATTCAATTCCCTGGAACTGTGTATAAGATAAAACTATTAAATTCTGCTTAGAAATTACATTTCGTATGGTGTCAGTGACTCTAATAGAGCAATTTAAAACTAGATTACATCAGTTAACTCTAATCTCCTCCACAGGACACTGCAATTGTGCACCCAGTTCCCATAAGAATGACTCCGAGCAAAATCCACATGCAGGAAATGGAGCTTAAAAGAACTGGAAGTGGTAGGATATTTTCTCTTGCTAACAAGGAAAGTTTTGTAAAATTAGTTAGTTTTGCTTCCTTAGACGTGCTGACTTTTTTTTCTTCTCCTTAGGTGAATATATCTGGAGTTGTAACTAGCATAATTAATGAGATTCGCTGAGTTAAGAATTAGAGTAAAGATTAAGTAAAGATTTCTCAGTGTTAAGAGCTGGGAATAGAAGTAACACTGTTACAATGTAAAACTTCAAAGCTAAAATAATTCATACACCAAAAGTGTTAAAATACGACAACTTCAGTCTTGAGTGCAGCACTTCAGATAAGGGCAGAAAACTAATGTAAATCTTTGGCATCAGAAGTAAAGGCTGGTTCAGATACTTTTGTTTATTTAGACTTGTTTGTCTGTCTAGATCATGCCAACCCTACTAGCCCACTACTTGTGAAACCACCTGATCTCCCAGAAGAAAACAAAATGAGTTCATCTGTAAAATTTACATCTGGAAATACAGTTAGTAAGTATCAAAGTACTTTCTGATCTCATTTTTTATGTTACATAAAATGTAGATCTGATACATTCTTCAATGAATGAAAACTTCCTAGATAAGGTAAGTTTATCTCATTTTAGAGCTTCTGCTTAGAGACATTTATGATATGAAGTGTATATTAAAAGTAGTAATTTTAAAAGTTCTACTGTTGTCACTGGAGATGTTTTCCTGCCATATGTGTTCAAAAAAGTTCGTTTTTGTCAGCTCTTTTCCATCTTCCTGTTTTCTCTTTTGATCTTAGGATGGGAAATTGAAATTATGGGAAGTGGAATTGACGAAGTAGCATTTGATGCTACTTCCTCAGAACCATGTCACAACAGGTTTTCTGAAGAGTGAAAACCTGTTGACCACAAAATTTTCAGGCAATTCTCATCTGGTTTAGCTACTAAGAAAATGCGTTAGACTTCTAGATTTCTTTAAGTACAGCTTTTCAACTGGTTATTTACTGAAAACCAAAATGGCTTTTAAGAGAGTCTCCTGTGTCAAAACATTTTGCATTATTTTGATTTGATTAGTCTACTTGTCTAATATTGAGAAAGGTCCCAGATTAAATGTAGCCTGATGGAGTCTGTTTCTGAGATTTTTTTTGTTTTATTTAAACTGGGAACTTTTCTTCAGTAAAAATAATGTTTGAAGAACTCATTTTTTTGTCCTTTGCATTATTAAGATAGTAGTATTTTAGTTGGTTTGTAATACAGGAATAATTTAGAAAGTGCCTCTTCGTGTTTTGTTTTTCTCATGAACTCTGTTTCAGTGGCACTCTTTGTTCTGAGCAATGTCTTGAGCCTGTCTGTCTTTTTCTTTTCAAGCAGAGTTCTGTTTTTACTAGGTAGTCTTCTGATGAAAAAGAAAGAATGAGCAAACATGGTCTTTTAGTGGAGAAGCTGCTACTATATGCAGGATCTAAATTCTGAGAGCCCTTCTGTACCCTGTTTTCCTTGTCTGAGTATAGCTAAACCTTTGATAAAGGGCCTGTAACTGTATTTATACCAAAAAGTATTCTTCCCTCAGAGGAAGAATGTAGTGAAATAAAACAAACCTCATTGCAATGTAACATAAAGTCACCCTGTTCCTTTTTCCGTCTTCTAAGGTTGGTGACAATCCTTCAGCACTTCTAAAATCAAGCATGTCCTACTCCTTGGTGTGGTTGGTTTTTTTTTTTTCTTGGATGTCCCTTAACTCTTGTTGGCTAGATGGTTGAAGTGCTAGAATGTCAAGTGTTTAAAAATTATTGCTTATGAAACTTATATTTTGTATTTTAGATATAACATTATTGTCATTGTTTATTCTTCAGTACATCCCAGTAGTAACTGACAACTCACGGTATTGGGCAAGGGCGTTTGGTTTGTATTGGATCCTTCGATTATTCAGACTCAAGATTTTTGAATCCTGGCCAGATGATACCTTACAGGGAAACAATACAAGGACATAAACATTTTTAAAAATAAAAATTGGGTATTTGAAATCATATATTATCTGTATCTGTTAGAGTATATTAATGATGCGAAACAAATATGAAACTTTGTACTTTTTTTTTTACCAGCAGATGGTTACAGCAGTTCGGACTCCTATGCTTCAGATCCAGAGCAAATTGGAAGCACTGTAACGCGGCAACGGTTAGTAGAGTAGCAACTGCAAAAAAAAATAAATAAAAGGTGTTTAAAGAAGCCTGTTCTGAGCTTCTGGTTGTTTGACAACTAGGTTGTAAAATGATGGCTAAATAGATTCTTAACTTTAACACTCAGGAATCTGGAGGCAGTCTGTTTTCTAATGCGTTAACAATGTATTCCATTCCTATTAATGTGTAAAGTGAAAATTCAAAAAATAATGTAGTCTAAAAAGCTGTTTGATGTTGGCCAATCAAATGAAACTCCACATTCACTCAGAAATCTTAATAAAGACTTTCTCCTTAAACTCAAGGGAATGTAGGCACAGGAGATCTTGATGTTACTTGAAACCAATTTTTTTTAAAAATGTCCATTAGGCATTAATGGAGAAGGACCTTGTGACTTTGTAGCATAAAAGAATAAAACATAGATTAGAAATATCATGGCAGTAACTCAATCTCCTTTAATAATGGACTTTTATAAAATGAAGGGCAGTCACAGACCCAACATAAATTAAGGGATTGGAGGAAAGCTATGCAAGCACATAACCAACAACTGTATCATTTGACATAAAAGAATGTGCTGTACTAGCTGGTGCTAATTGTTCCCATTAAATCTGCCTGAATAGGATTAAAAACCAGCTACGCCATTAACCAACTTACAATCAGTTTTGGAGGTAAGTTGCAAAACAAAAATAATTAGGGTGACTTCAATAGCAGAGAAAGATTTGCAATTGCCTCTTAGTACAGCAGCTTGAAAATTTCTTTCCTCCGTTTTTACTTACTGGCAAACTTGATTGTCCTGATTCTATGTGTGGTTTTGCCCTATCAACATGATGGTTTCGACATGTTCTTTTCATCTCTGATCTTGGGTTGGGTTCTTTTACTGAACTTGTGTAGATGAGTGAAGCTTTCTGATGAGTTGGCGCGTTACAGCACAGGTAGCTTCTGTCCAGATCTGGCAGTTCTGGCAGTGTCCACCCAGGAAGTTTTTCTCTCACGTCTGCTTTTACTTCCTTCCACTGATAATCTCTTCTACCAATTGCAACTTTATCCATAGAGATGGCATTGTCCTTAATGCTACCATTAGTCCAGAGTACTTCTTGTATTTTCAAAAAGCGAAAACTGGCAAGGCTGTGTCAGATAATGATATTTCAGGAATGTCCTTAAACCACTTTCTCCCTTTTTTAATCCTAGTTGTGGCTTTTATACTAGACGAGCTAGAGGGATGACCCTAGGAGTCAGTGTAATTAGACTTGTATTTCATCACTTGGAGAGTTACATACCGTTACAGAAGCATTGAGCTGGAGAGTATATTAAGAAAGCAGATTTTCTGTCTGGACTTACACATTCAGGAATTCTAGGGTTTATGTGAAACTTAAGTACCTCTTACCTCTCCTAGTTTTATATTTTATGATAGTTATAGAAGAATATTACAGAAGTCAGTCGTGGAAAAGATTTTATCACGCATTCATGAGTTGAATAAAAGAGTAGCTGTAGTCATGTCAGTGATTCAGTAAATATGTCTTGCTAAAATTGGACTAGTTATGAAGTTTCTGCAAGCTGTTTTTAAATGGAAGCTGCAGAAAAATTCTGCATGCAGTGAATCCCACTTAAATGGCTCTTAGTGCAGTACTTCATCCTTCTATCCTTTCTGAATGTGTGCTCGATGAGCTTACAACAGGTGTCCACTAGATGGTGATCCTACCTAAGAATGAGTTCAAATTTCTGAAGATGCTACCAAGTATATAGATTTGGAAAATTTTAGGCAGCGAATTAAATAACTGTCTTGTACACTGAGATACTCCTTAAGCTTGGTATCCATGGAGGCAGGTCCAACAGAAACTTAATATTCTTCTTCAATGACATTGAACTTAACCCATTTAAAACCTAAGTAGGATGTTGACTACATGTACTTTGCAAATTATAGTGACTACCATCTGGGTGGAATTACCATATTTAGGATTCTCTGTTCCTGAACTATGATTATTTTGGGATGTGTGTCAAGCTATTGGTTTCCAAAAGATAAATTACTTGTGGTAATGTAACAATAATCTGGATAATGGGCGTTTAAATAAATAGAAACATAAAACCAATGTGAAATCAATGAATACCAGAAGGTTTACAACTGATCTTGCAGTCTTCAAAATCAGTGGTGATCAGGCTCTTTTCCATCTGTCAAACCTTATTTTCTAATTGTATACCCTTAAGAACTTTAGAATTTTAGTTCTGTTGTAGCCACCTAAAATCACTACAGAAGCTTATATGTTTTGCAGATCACATTCAGGAACATCTCCAGATAACACTGCACCACCGCCACCCCCTCCAAGGCCTCATCCTTCTCATTCTCGATCATCGTCTTTGGATATGAACAGATCCTTTTCAGTTACACCAGGTATACTGTGTTCCTAGTGTTTTTCAGTACATATATTCCTCAAGCAGACAATTTGTTTTTCCTCTGAAGAGATTTAGAGTGTGTTTTTTAAAACGCTGCTTCTGAATGAAAAAGCTGAAAATGTTGTTACTCTTCCTGTTTGTATTAAAACTTACAGTCCACTTTGCTTAAACAGATCATTTAGAAGTAAATTCTGAATGCTGGCATTGTGGTGCTTTGGGTGAATGTGGGAAGCAAAGTTGGGAAATAACATTTTGGTAGAGCACCCACATGCAGTGAATTGCACCTGCCAGGAAATTTTCAAGAGGAGTTCTTTTGGTATCAGGTGTATTAGAGACAGGTGTTAAGTATTTAACTTCAGAGGGCACTTCTGATGCTCTGCTTCATGGGGTTTTTTTATATCTTTTTTTTTTTAAGTACTTGTCAGTACTTTTCAATTCAGGATCACAAAGTATGAGAAAATGTTGAGTTTATAATGAGGGTAAAAGAAGAAAAGGACTAAGATCAGAAAAGTATGACCATGTCTGTACTTTGAGCTGGAACAAATTGCAAGGCCCATGTTCCGGTTCTTTGTTTTGTCTGTTCATAAATTTGAAAGGAGATGACATTACAATTATGGTCCTCAATATGACAGGTTAGTATGTAGGCAAAATGCAAGATTTCTTCATGTTGACAAGTCAAAAAAATAGATAGCACTGTAATGTCAAGAGTAATAATCCTGGCCAAACTCAGTGCCTCTTTTACAGGACAGCAACAGGCTGGAGTTGTTGCCTATCCCCCTGCAGTGCCTCCAAGACCACAGCCTTCACAGGTGATGTTGTCGCTTTTGGAAAATCATACTCTAACTCGGTGCATCATTTTTATCTAACTCTGAATTTTACCTTATCTCTAAAATGAGTAGTATTGCTTGGTAATTTTTTGAAACTGCCAGGATGTGAACGATGGCAAAACCTAGACTATAGCCAAGTATTAGCCTTTGCTGAATAAAGAATTGTTTCTGGTGGAACGATGGGAAGGGATTAAAGTAGAGATTGAGGAGGCATGAGTGACTCTGGAGCTCTGAGTTGTAGGAGAGAGAGGAAAGTTACGCTTCCACATTTCTTTCCCTGTGTAGCTAATAGGCTGTAACACAGACCGTGAGAGCAATCTTTTGAAGTTTTGCAAAATAGGTGTTTGTCTTCCGTCCACGTCTGGCACAGGGTATAGTTTTACATAACATGCCTGCTCCCATAAGGAGTGATCCCATTTCTTCCTTTGTCACAGGCTTGGTGATCTTTGCAGTCCTGGTCTGAGTCAATTCAATGAGCTGATTTGGTAGAAAACAAATCCTGTGAAAATTATTTTTTCCTTTGTCTCAGCCATCTGAATCCTTCAATTGCTGTGCAGGTCTGACGTGGGACAGATAAAATTGCTTTTCAGTTTTTTAGCAGCAGCTACTTGTTAGAACCTGAGTTACCAGAAGCTGAAGTCAGTCAATGGATCCAGAAATCATCTGCAAAGGAGGGTACAATGACAGACATACTCCGTACAGTGTGATCACATAAGCCAGTTTCCCTATGGAACTGGACTAAAAATCTATATCAAGCCTGACAGAGCCAAGCTGGACTGTTACAGCAGAAACATCTACTGTCCAATGAGTCTAGATAGTCTTACAGTGCATCCATCTTTGGTGTCATTCTCTGGATAATAGCACATATGATTGAACTTCCTTTTCCCTTAAATATTTCTGGTTTTATAAATACAGATTGGTCTGTCTGTTTGGGTGTTGGATGAGGTGCAGTTTGTCCTACTGACAGAATGTAAATCTTTGCCTACTAAAAAGGCAAATATCTTTAACGTTGTCACAAACTGCTGCTTGGTGAGATTCTTTGCATGAGATGACGGTCGTAAGAACAACATCACTAAATATTTTTGTTGTTTTATTTGCAGGGTGCAGGTCCTCATGTGCATCGCCCAGTAGATGCTGAAGGTCTAATAGCTCATACTAGTACCTCACCTCAACAAATACCAGAACAGCCAAATTTTGCAGACTTCAGCCAGTTTGAGGCATTTGCTGTTTCAGGTGTAAACAAAGAGGAAGAAGATGAAATTGAAACGCACTCAGAAGTCTTGCAGGTGAGCAGAAGTGAAGGTCTTGGTGGTGGTATTACACAATTGACATAATAAGACTTTGGTAAAGCCTACTTCTGCTGTTTTCAGGTGGGTTTTTTTATGGTGTCCCAATCCACTGCGACAAGGCAGTTACTTTACACGCTGCTACACTTATTTAGTAATTGCCAAACAGCTAAGCAGAAGAAACTTTTGTTCTCGGTTCTTGATTGTAATTCAAAAGATTTTGTACTTAATAGCATATATGTGCACAAACATAATTGTATTGGTGCATTTAAGTTGTAGCACAGGCAAAATTTCTCTGCTCGCTCTTGCCAGCCTTCCAAATGACTTACTGGCAAGTTTTAAAGTGGTCTGTTGAGATGACTGTCAAGTATTGTAAACATCTGCTAAAACTTCATTAATTTGGTTTTGTTCAAAGCCATTGGACAAACAGCTAAAGTGAATAGAGCTCTGGCATCCTCATATAATAGATCATTACAGATGTTTACAAAACCATGTTTCCTACTATAGACACTGGACTTAAAAGTTTGGAAGCCTCAGGGTTTATTCCTATTAATGTCATAATAGTTTACTGCTATTTTATTAATTACTTCATGTTTTCCTTTCATAATTTGTAGCCTTCATCCAGATTGCAAGTTCTCTGGGGCACTTCGTCATCCTCAGTTGCAAAAGTACCTGTGGTGCTTTGAAGTTCTCACAACTATCACCAGCATGTTCTTGCTTCCTTTAATCAGGAAGGTCAATGACGTAGAACCATTTAAGCACTCTCTATATACCTCATTGCAAAATCAGCTATGTTAGCTTAAGCTGCCACTGAAAACTGCTTAAGTTAAGCTTGCTGATTGTTTTGCATTGAGGTGGATGGGGAACGGTCTCATTGTGTTCCACTGGAGGGATTAACCTTTGGCAGTAACAGATAATGGTGGTAATGTAATAGCAGAAATAGCTGTAGCAGTTTATCATCAGGCCACAGCCTCTTTTGTACTATACAGTGCCACATAATGTTGGAGATTTGACTTTATTCATAGGTCTTCCAACATCTGGAGTACAATGCTTGAGAGCAGAGTATTTTCAAGTAACTATTTTGTCCTTTTTTTCATAGTGATTTTAGATTCTGTATTGAATCTTAATTTCTGTATGAAGAGATGGGTCTGACTATTGATTCTGGAAGTACAGCTTTTTACTTATGTGCCTTCTCTGCAAGCTGCTCCCAGGCCAAAACAGTGTTTGTGACGAAGATAGTTTTAGATGGTTTTGCTCCAAAGCAGGTGGTGGTGGTGTATTCCAGCTTGTGCTTATAAAGAAGACTTGAACCTGGAATTTTAGGTGTTAACTGTATTCATGTATCAGAAAAACAACATACTTGTATTTATTTCAACTGTTGCTGAACGAAATACCTGTTAAGAAGTAGTTTTCTAAATATAGTTTATATCCCCTTAGGTTGAAAAGCCCTCTGATTCTGCAAGTTCTCATAGAGGTGCCAAAGCAGATGGAAGAGTTGAAGACAAAGTACCTGCTAATGTCCCCACTAGTGCGGTATGCAAAGTGCACTTGGAAGGAGAGCGCAGTTGTCTGATACATGTGAAATTATATGTCTGTTTTGATTTGCAACAGCAATTGTATACGCATCCACTTGAACCCAGTTTTCTTAGGTCCAATATGTGCTTGAAATAGGCACGTGTGTGGTGAAGTTTTGCATCAGAAGGTGTTCATGATTAGCTTTATTATCGAGATAGAAAATTAAGATACTTGTAAGCGTTCAAAATTATGAAACAGAGCAAAACTTTTAGTGCAGAACTTGGTTAACGGCTTTTTTCTTAATGACACGACACATAATTACTGGGGGGGGAAGCATGCTCTGAAATGTTGTGTATTTGCAGTTATCAGTTGTACCATGGTGTTTCGGCTTGCACGGTTCTTTGTCAGTGTGTAGCAGCTTACTGCCCTTTCACCAGGGGGTAGGATAAGTTGTTTTTTTTCCAGACCATATAAGAATGCAGCTAGATGTCCATTGAAAAATATCTGATGGGTTGTAAATTCAGTTAGCCCAGTAACTGGCTTTAAGAATATGTAACACAAACAAATTTCCAGATTGTAATCCAAGTAAAATGGAGTTCCTGAGAATTAACAGGCTGTTTTCCCCTTCAGGGTAAAGGCACTACCCCACTTGCTCCACCACCAAAGCCTGTTCGCAGAAGATTAAAATCAGAAGATGAGCTAAGACCTGAAGCTGAGGAACATACACAGAAAACAGGTGTCATAGCTGCTGTTCTTGCTTCACAGCCATCTATTCCTAGGTAACCCAAGAAGTGTATAAATACATCTGTTACTGGAAAGTTTACGTTTAAACAGCATACACGCTTTCTGTTCTAGGAGTTGCAAACAATTTCTGTGTGTTTTGAATTAGATTAAAAAACAAAAACCTTTAAACTGTTAAATTAAACGAGATCATCCTGAAGCCTCTACTACTGGGAGACCTTTTAGAGATATTGAACTGTGGAGTGTGAACTCTTTTTAACTTCTGCAAGTATGTTGGAAATAAGCGGTGGAAGTATTAAGGTGTAGTGATTAACTTTAAATAACGGTCACTGCGAACAGTCCAAAATGTGTAGTCTTTGTGTCCTAGCGTGAGATTAGACTGTTACGTTAGCCCTTTGAGGTAAATGAATGTGGTATGGTGTGTTGGGACTTCAGAAAATTGATTATGACAAGTATTTCAAAATGTGTTGCTTGCTGTTTCTTTGAAACCAAGTATGTGTGGCTTCCATGCGAACAAGGTTAATCAAGCCAGGCAGAAGAGGGAAAATTAATAATGTAACAAGTTAAAAAAATTTGAAAAGAGGATTCTTCTCATTTAAAAAAGAGGAACTGTAAATGAGCGATTCAGCTAAGTGACAAAATGACTTATTACAATACTTTAATATATTCTCAGATCAGTGGGGAAAGACAAGAAGGCAATTCAGGCATCAATCAGACGTAACAAGGAAACCAACACTGTTTTGGCCAGACTGAATAGTGAACTGCAGCAGCAACTAAAGGTAATTCCATAATCTTTGTCTAAGAGAAGAGCCTGAAAGGGCAAGATGTTAGTAATGCACAGTAACCAGGCATCTCTGCAAACCAATGATATGTATAGTAGAGGATATTGATATAAAATATTTAGTTGTTTTTGTAGATCACTGAATATACCTTTTTGTGGCAAGCTTTGTGAAATTACAACAAACATATTTTTCAATGTATTGATTTGCTTTCAGCTACACAAAAATAGAAAAGCCAAAATCTTAACTTAATGTTAGTAATTTGAGGTAGCTGTTGTCATCATGGGATACCTTAAAAGCAGTATTGAGAAGAGCAGCTGAAGTGGCTTGCTTTTTTCTGAAGGAACAAGAAAACCTTCAAGTCTTAGTAAAATTACAGATATTTTTAAACAAATATAATAATCTGGAATGCAAAAATTGCAGCTTAATAAGAACAGTAGTCATTTGTTCATTTAGGTCAGCTATTACTGTTTTGGATTTATCTGTAGGCACCATCTTAACATCTTTCTCTGGCTATCTTAGCTTTTACCTCTGTAATATTTCAGACTTTGTTTGAAAATATTATAGTTGGCTTTGCAGCTGGTTACAACTGTTTGGCTTTGGGTGATTTGAAAGATATGAAGGAAATACTAAATGGCCTCACTTTTGAGCAAGTATTGATTTTCATTGATGAGACATTGCTAGCTAGCCACTCTTCTATTCAAATTATGGGAAGAGTTCTCCAGATTCTAGAAAAAACTTAAACGTTAGTTCTCAAAACTGAAGCTGACCTTTACCGGTTTTGATCGCATGAGGAAATTTTTAATATTCATTCTCTCTCTGTGGACAGTCAGTAGAAAATCTTTCTTTTGTAGGATGTTCTTGAAGAGAGAATCTCCCTGGAAGTCCAACTGGAACAACTTCGACCCTTCTCTCACCTCTAAGCCTACTGCCGTTAACTGTGAATTTACTAATTTTGAAAGGGGTATTGGTTTAAAAGCCTATTTAAAGATCCATGCATCATCTAGCTCAGTGCACTCTATTCTACATTAAATGTTGTGGTTCTGTTTTGTCAATTTGTCCACTTTTGTATTTAAGTATTTTAATTTCAGTACAGAGAAAGAAAAAACTTTTTCCTGGAATGTGACACTGCCTCTCATATCATTTTCTGTGAGCATCCGTGATCTTTGTTGGACTTGAGTTTGCAGATTTTTGTCGCCAAAATTTCCAACTGGAATTTTTTAGTGGTTTCTTTTTTCCCGTTGAAACATCTTTGCAGAAGAGGATTGCTAATCAGTTGACTCTAAACTTCAAGCACGTAAACTTTTCTTTTGCTATGGCATTTGTTTTATTGTGCCAGAAAAGAGGAAAAACTAGTAATCTGTCATCAGCCAATGTTACTTCCCAAGCTGCCTTTCACAATTGGAAAGTTGTTCACAATTCTGGACAGCCTGCCTCTTTGCAATAAACCAACTTATTCAGGTTGACAGAGTTCTTGCAGGCTGTTTGCCACGTCAACTGGATTTGATTTTGTGTTTTTGTTGCATACATTATAGAGTATGTAACCACAGATTGCCAGGTGTTCACATTTTGTCCATTCATGATCCTGATTCAGCCGCATGCATATAAAGATTTATGGTACAATTGGTAGTCTGTCAAACAGACCCTTTTCAGTCCTCTCTTTTGTGAAAAGAGTTGGGTGTGAATCCCCAACATATTAATTACACATTACCTAAGCACCACCTGTAATTGCATGTTTCACACATTACCTTTTAATAACAGATCACATCCACCAGTCTTCACTATAACAAATTGTATTGTCAAGTAACGTGTCAATACCTCTATGAACTTCTAATTCCCAGCAAAAAAAAAAAAGTAAAAAATAAAAACCGAACAGTTTGCTTCTTAGGAATTCTGGGGTACCTTCTGTCATCTTGTTTCCAGGCCTTATTTCTCTGGCATATAGACAGGCTTCACTATTAACAGAGTTCCCTGAGTGTATCCTGCTATTCAGGTTGATGTACTGTATTAGGATTTGTTGTATATTGTATGATACACACCTTTTGATCTCATATGTAAATTTGCATTAATTGCTGACTAACAGCAGATATTCTATTTAATGGCTTCTTCTGGCTGTGGGATCATAGATGTTTAACTGCATGGATGTATCTCTGCAGAATCAGAACTAGCAATTGTGTGATTTTTACACCAATAAAACAGCACAATATTTTAATTTTGTTGATTCATCTTTACCTGGGAATTGAAACTAATTCAAACAGGAGGGAGGGTTTTATTACAGATCCAAAGGGAATTTTTGTCATTTTATGGCATGTGTGAGAACAGTTGATCATAATCCCTTGACCATTTTCTTCCCTCATTTTTTAGCTGTTGGTCAGAAGTGATCAAATTCTCATGGTAATCTGTGGCTATACTCCTTTTGTATCCTCCTATAAGTAAATTTAATATAGTTGTAACTTCTAAAAAGTGAATGTTAAGTACTGACTTGTGTCAAAGAAATGTATAGTTCTTTAATCTTCATTTCTAGTTTGATTTCCTTGAGAGTACCTTTCCAATTAAAACTAAATGGATCGCCTGTTAGCAGTCCTTATCTTCACTGTCTGTCTTCTGTGCTTAAATGAAATTCCTGTAACATCTGCTTTCCTTACAAAAGTATAGCTCAAGTCAGATTTTTCTGCTGGATATGCTGTTTGTTACAGTGAAAAAGGAAGTATTTATCTTTTTGGTTATCTTATACAGACTGCATAATTATGGTTAATTTTTATTACTATAACTATTCCAAGATTTTTTCAAATGTCATGGAAGTGTTGCAGGCAGCTTATGTATATAATCCAAAGCAAGATTCCCTGGTATGAAAGACATGAATGTCATAGCTGCATGAAAGACAGTACTTTCTATTTGCATGTAAAGGGATTAAGAAATGATAGCTAAATGGGCAAACGGTTACATATAAATTACATTTCAACTATGTCTTGCCAATTGGTAGATAAAGTGCAAGGCTTTGACTTAAAAAAATAAGGCATAACTAGGAAAATGCAAAAAAAACCCAAACAAAACCAAACCTAAAAACCTTGAAGTTGATGGACTAATCTCTTCTATTATAACTGCCAAGTAGCAAGAACTGTATTTAAAAAAGTGGGAAAAGTGGATCACTTACTGTAGTCAAAGAATGTTAATTTCAAACCAACTGTATCTTGTCCATAGTTTATTTTAAAGTTAAAAGTACATTTTTAAAATAGAACTATTTTCATATTAATATTTAAGTATTAAGCCTATGTTTATAGCCACAGGATTCTTAAATCAGAATCTAACATTTTAAGCTTAAATGTAAAAAGCCTTTTACATTTAAATGTGACGTGTACATATGAATTTCTGTAACATCCATATCTTTCTAGTAGAGTGACAAGTTAGTGTCTCAAGTGAAGAACTTAGGCAACCTGAACATTTTTGTGTCTTGCCAACAAGTCTGTTTTTAAGAATTCGTATGGGTTACTTTTAATGCATCATTCAGTGCGTTTTAAACCAGTTTTTCATGATCAGAAGAGCTTCTAACTGAAAAATTACTTATGTCTTAAGAACATCACTGCCAATGATGTTCAGAAGTTACCTCACTTAGTAATGTAACCCAACTTTGATCCCTTATAAAGTTATTTCTGTCTTTTCCATTTGTTTGATCTTGATCCGGTTACTGGATGCATTATTTTTTACAAACTTAGATTGTAAGCTCTTTGGGGCAAGGAATTATGTACTGTACGAGAGGCGTGCTTTCCATATTGCAAGTATAAATGTAGACTACTAAATAGTATGGAGTATGATTCATGTACCCAGCTAGGATGGATGGACGGCTCCATGCATTTCTAAAACACCTGCAAAATGTGTTTCTTTGGACTTTATGATTGGAGGAGTGGCTCTTTTCTCGTCGCATTTGCGTTTCCTTTGTTTCTCCTACTAATGTGCCTCTTTCTTCATTCCACCTGCTTTGGAGTTGTTTTTTTTCTCCATTCATTGCCTGTCTTTGGACTGCAGAGATTTCCAAAATGCAAAGGTAAAAAAGCTGAAAAGCCACTTTTTTTGAGTAGCATTTTAAGTCTACCCAATGTAAGCTAGTATTTTCAAGTTTTTTGTATTTCACATGCCCCTCATTTTACTTGCAATTGTACATGAACTAGAGGATCTCTTATTCCTGAAAATGTCTTATGTGGGATAAACAAAGTTGAGGTTATAAAAACTTAAAACTAAAGAAAATAAATTTGCAGCATTGTTTCTTGTGTGAGATGTCTCTGTCCCTTATGGATGGGGTGTGCTGTGTGTGCTCTACATTTAGGGCCAAGTTGACTTACTCTCCTGGGTTCAGCTATGCACAGATTTTGTCTCTAAATGCAGCTTTATGGATGACCTAGTCTGAATCACTTTCATAAAAAAACAAAATAAAAAATTCACTTTCTCCTGACTCATTCTAGTCTTAGTTTCTAGCAGAATGTAGTTTCACGAAATGGTAATATGTTACAAAAACATGTTACTCCTAAGTGAGTAATAACAATGCAATTCTTACTCTCTGTGGAAGATTAAAAAAATAACTTGTCTATTTTAAACATATTTGCATGCTTAAGTTGCTTAAATATTTTACAAAGCAATCCCTGTGCAGTTGAGTATTCAGCTATACTCCCCAAAGTTCCATTTTTTTGAGACCTACAACTTAATTTCATAAGCAGAATTCCAGCATGTTTTTCCATGCATATTGATGTATTAATCATTTATAATACAGCTCTCTAGAAGAAAAGGCATGGAAACCAAAGACTTTATTCTGTAATAACAAAAAAAAAATTAAATGTTACATTATTTTAAGTCTTTCAAAACAACTAACTATTGGTTGTACGAAAATGTCTATATACTAATAACCAAATGAGACTACAGTGTTGTCCTGATAATTAGTACCCAAGCAAAATATGAACTTTTTCTTTTTCACAGGAGTCTTCGAATTAATTGCTTGTCTAAATTCAGTTATGGGTTTGGGGGGAGGGTTTAATACTGTGTAATTTTCTTTCAGTAATATTTCTTTAAATTAGCAAAATGGGTTTTAAAGGTGCAATTCCTGCTTTAAATGTAGATTGTACACTTACTGTACCTGAACGGTACACTGCTGATCGTACATAATTGTACCTGGCTGTACACTCGTTCTGTACTCCAAAGTGATGTTACAGTACTCTTTTGCAGCTTACTGATATATAGGTATTCCATCTCTTGCATTTAAGTTATGTCAGAAACAGCCCTTGTTTCATTATAATACTCAAAAATTCAGAAATGTAGCTCTACAAAATACTAAGTTTGTGATCTCACAGCTGATATCCAAAGTTTTAAGAAGACTATTAGTACTATTTGTCACATTTGACAGCATGCTGTAGTATGGAAAGCTACATTAATTCTCTTCCATCTCTGGTAGAATATGTTCTTGATGCCTTCACTCTTACAGATATGAAGAATGCATCTAATCTGGAATCAGTTGAAATTACCCTGTTTTGACTGGTCTTGATTAAACGTGACAATAAACAAAACAAAACATCATAAGTAGTGAAAGCAATTTAAACTGACATTCCGGGGTATATTGATGAAAACCCAAATTCTAGCAATACTGCTGTTGAATCTCACATGACTGGAGTATCTGTTTCTCAGTCTGCTGAGGAGCTCACAGAGAGAGAGATACATCCTGCTCTAACAATGCAGGTAAACTCTTTGATAGATCCCATGTAGCAGCAACAGTGGCTTCTGCTTTCTGTTATCTAACTTCAGAGGTCTAACTGTGTTTCTCTCTCTGGCTCAAAAAAGACTGCATTTAAACTGACAGAAGAGGGTATGGTCCATGGGGTGGAAGAAGTTAAATGTAAGAAAAAAAGCAGCACTTCGAAGCGAGAATGTCTCCTGCAAGGAGCCTGTTGTTTTTGGTATCCAGTTGAAAGGCAAATCGGAAAGAATGCCATTTGAAAGACAGTTGCATTATTGAGAAAGGAGGCACTAAAATCAGAGATTCGCCCTGACACGCAGCTGAGGGAGCGGGAAGCAGAATAAGCATTTCAGCAGTTGCTGCAAACACTTGTGTATGTGAACACTTGTTAGGGGCTTCTGAAGGTCTGGCATATGTGATCGGCTGTGTCAGACTTGGCGAAAAGGTAGGTATGGCAGGTGGCTTCAGCAACGTGTGCTTTTTCAGCAGAAGTCAAAGGAAATACTTTGGGAAGCCCTATGGTAGCTTAGGAGTGTGTTTCATTAGTACAAAGTGCTGTTGTGCCTTACTTTGCAGATCTTGAACTGATACAGAGCTTGAGTTCAGTCTGACAATACTGTATGTATTTCAAGCAAAATATTATGAAAGTTGTTTATGGGAAGTTGTAATTCAATGTATTCTATCACAAAATGCAGAAGCGATACGCCTCCAACTTTGACTTTTTTTTATTTCCTGTTATGTATCCCTGCCCTTGGAAGAAGAGTGCTGCGATTTCCAACAAACCCCTTTCCTAGAGCTTCTGTGCCATTGTCTTTCACTGCCATCGTGAAGGAAATCAGTCACCTCCTTTCTGATCAGAAGGAATGAAGAGGTCATAGAAGAATCAAGAGGTCCTTTTGCAGTAGAAGGGTACTTAAAAGGAATATATTCCTTGGTTTGCTCTGCACTTTGGGGATAAAGTAGTGTCGAAGCAAGAAAATTCCTGTGGAAAAGCAGTATTAATTCACATGTCATTTTATCAAAATTAAGAGGCTAACTATTTTGATGGATTTTATGGTTTCCACCAAGTTGCTTCCATAGGTGGACTCGCTAATCAAGAAACACGCTAAAATTTGTAATCTCTTAGAACTTTTAGTGCCAAAAGTATCAAATGTTATTTTCTGAATGTTTGGGGGTTTTTTTATCCTTTTCTTTTGTAGCCTTTTCAGACAATGGAATCTTTTGAAGTTTTCAGACTTCCTTATTGCAAATAGCTATGCATGTAGAATAGCAGAAAAAATTTTGTTCTACTTGTGGGGAAAAAAATTGTATCCATTTAAATCCGTGATTGAAGTGGGGTTGCATTTCAACTGTCACAACTCAAGACTGTCCTGATCTGAATTAATACAGGGTGACTACTACCAAAAATTGAACTGAAAATAGATATGATGTTGATTCCAATCTAGAATTTTGGATTTCAATTTTTGATAAAGAGGGATTGTGATGTTCACGTATTATTTTATATTTGTGTCCTCACACTTTAAAACCACCAGTAAAGATAAAAGAAAAATGGGGGCAAATAGGTTGAACGCTGGATCCAAAGGAAGCCTGCAACTGTGTGTGTCAGTAGGTATAGATGTAGTGCTATTGTCCAACCCAGGTACTTGATACCGTGTGCTTAATTATAAGTCTGAATGCATGTTTAAATCAGGTAGGAACAGGGTTGAGATTTGCAGTGATAGGCTCTTGTGTAATAGCATTCGACTTTATGCTGCATCCGCATGTTTGGATGATCGAGGTGGTAAATTCAAAATTAATTTACTGCGGGAGCCTTTCAGTAAATTACGTGAATTTCTGTGTACTCCTCTCTTGGGCATATAAATTTACCAGTAGACATGTGAAATCGTGCATGCAGCTTGCTTTCTCAGCAAATCCGTATTTTAAGTGCATTCCTGAAACCTTAAGGTGAAAGTACAGCCTGATGCAAACTCATAGTAGTACAGTACGTCTAACTGCTGTGAAGTTGCATAAAGTTAACACTCTTAGTACAAAATTCATTCTTGTGTCATGTGGATTTGCAATCTGCTTGTAGTTGTCTTTAGAAATTTTCAGTTCTGACGTGGGATCCTGTGGGATCAAACCTTCGTTCAAATGAACTCTTCTATCCAACAAGCTGTAAGAAGTTCCTTTTCATTTCCAGCATGATAAATGCGGACTTCCCGCTGTCGATCTCGACTTCACCCTGCAAACTGCTGAGTCTGCAGGATAAAGCATGTTCCTGAAGAAGTTTGTACGTGTTTGAGATGGTAGACTGAAATTAATAATTTGCTTAAGGTCTGGGCTGACTTCACTCTGGAAATGCTTCTGTGAGAATATTTGAAACCTAGGTTTCAAATGAAAACAAAAGAAATTGTTATCCTGTAAAATATAAGCCAAGTTATTTAGCGTTTTTTAACTTTTTTAAACTAATTTTACTAACCTAAAACTACTTCTAGGCTACTTTGTCTTTCTAGACTGGCGCTTAACGTATGTCTGTAGTGTAAGACTATTCTTTTTTATTCTTGAGTTAGGAACTAACCCAGTGAGAGATTTCTGGGTTTGTTGTTAAAATCCTTAAGATCTCTATAAATTCAAGACACTTTATAAACGTACAGCTTTGATCTCAGACCTTGTTTGATTTGGTAGCCTATTCAGCCCCTTATTACTGCTCTGAAAGTATTAAGGTGCTTACAACTTTTAGCCTGTACAAAGTAAGAAAAACACTTTTTCTCAGCTAGGCAGCATATTCTTTCATGTACAACCAGTGAAAGTTGAAGCAGGTCTGCCAAGGTTACATTTTGAACTGGCTGTATTGCCAATGTTTAAAACTAAAATACAAAATGCTTACTTTTTTCTTGTAGTTTCTGTGGGGGTTTTTATTTTATATTAGATTAGATTGAAAATCCTGATACAGAAATGTAAATGATTTTTATTAGTTGCTGTGGTAGTCTGAATGGTCTAACGTACCCCTATTTTCTTTCACAGGTGCCTTGCAATTTTAAGGGTTCCATATAAATGTTTCTTGTATTGGCACACGCTTAACTGTTAGACTGCAATCGTTCTGGTGTTTTGAAATTTTCAGTCATTTCGGTATTTTGGCTTTTGTCTTAGTGCTGCTGCATTGATCAGGGTGGTCAGATTATTTGCAGCGTACTCTTTTTCTTTCATTCGCTCTGGTCCCAGTCTGCCAGTTCGTGGGAAAGCTTGGTTTGTTCTTGGTTGTTGCCTGCTCGGGGTTTTGTTGCTTTAATACTGTTAAAGACCTGTATGTTGGAGGTCTCATACTAATCTTGGTGTTTCTAAATAGGAGGGGGGAAATTATGATCTATTGCAGTGGTTAACTTTTTAAGATTCAAAACTTAGATCTAACATCAGCTACTAGAAATGTCATATGGAGGATTTTGGGGTTAGAATGGAGAGATTTACAGCTCTCGTGGAAGCGTGCCGCAAGTCTCTGTGTAAAGCCTTATTGCAGCAAAGTTCGGCACTAATACGGAAATGTGCTGTGTCAGGTCTCATTGCAGAATCAGAGCCGTCGTCGTCTCTGAAACACAGAAGCTTTTGACTGGCGTTATCTTTTGCTGCTACAGATTATCCTTAAAGAAAAGAAAAACAATAACCTTCCAGCGACAGGGGTGTGAAAAGCCAGCGGTGTGAGCAAAACTGGCTCCCGGCTCGGTGCAGTGCCCCAGGCAGCGCGACAGCTTCCAGTCGCGTGAGATCAGGGATACTGCCTCGGCAGTGCTTTTCAGCAGATTCTTGCTCGCCGCTCGTAGTTGCTAGGGCACGCGTAGTTGTAAGATCCTGCTACCAGAGAAGATCGCTTGAACATTAGCATGACTTCGGATGCTGCATTCCATGGAAACCTCCACAGCTTCCGGTGTGTGCACGTAGCTCTTCTCGCTCGTGAGCAGCTCCCTGGCAAGCTTGCTTCGTGTGTCTGCCGTGTCCGTGCCCTAAAATCAGAGTTAATTGTTTCAGACAGCAACTTCATATTGAAGGTCTGTCACTGGTGGAGGTTTAGGACAGTAAATGAAAGGGATAATAGACAATTGCTTTACACAGCTTGAGAAGAAAAAGATTTTATTTTTTTTAGACACTTACGTAGTTGTGAAACAGAAGGGTGATGGCCACATAGTTGAAAAGCTGTCCTGTAGTTATTCAGATACAATTATTCCTTTAATGCAGAGATCCTGAAAAAAAAACCTTGTGTTCTTTACTAAGTAAATACCAGGGCAGCCTGTCAAATCAACAGCCTAAACTTGCGTTTAAAACTGTGTAGCAGCCCTGGCCATCAGTGAAATATTTTTATTAAAACATTTGAAATTTTATTCTAGGGTAGATCAGAAGTTATAGTGAAAGATATCGTGTTAATAGTGTTTGAAGAAAGACGTATTTTCTGTATTCCTGCATGGAGCAGGACTTCACTCTGCAGCTGAATAAAATTTTGGTGCTGTGAACTCAGTAGTGTTAAATTTCTGTAGTGTTGGGCACTAACAGCTAAAATGCAGCAACATCCCAGGTTTCACTTTGTTCTGATGACGGTTTAAACAATGGAATGATTCTAAAATATTCCTTTTTTTTTTTCTGCTCTAGAATATCTATAGATGTTTTTTCTTTTGATCAGAGGACAAGACCATCTTGAGAATTGAATTCAAAGAAAGGATCATTTGTTGTCAAAAGTACACAAATCAAAATTACGCATTCATTGAGGCATTCAGCTCTGAATTCTGCTTACAAATTCCAAAATAAAAATGGTCTCTAGGCACCTGCTTAGCAAAAAGTAGCAGTTGCTACAGAAATACTGGTATGTGCGTTTCTGTCTGTTTTCTTGGTCATGTTTTTCTTTTAGAATTTATATAGTAAGCTGTAGCTTAAAAAGATAAAGAAAACAATGTAAAATAATTTTACTCCTTATAGCCTATATCTGGTGATTTACATGTCGTTCTTATTCATCCTGCAGCTAGTCCCGTGATTCAGAGATATCTTATTTTCTGTGGTATGTTTTGAGAATTATATGGAAACCTTTTTGCATTTGAGTAGGAAATACATTGTTTAAAGTATTTACTTGCATTAAGCTTTTAAAATTACTCATCGGTCTAGCTACTACTATAGTTTCTGCCAACCTATTTGGCTGACAGAAGCCTTAACTACATGTTGCAATGATTATGATTATAACGATTACAGTAAAAGCTTTTGAAGTAAGTATTAGGAATGAAATCAAACTTCCTGCAGTAACAAACTCCTGAGAAAATGCTTTTACAGGCTCTGCGTCCCCAGCCGTAAGTGTCTGAATTCATCCTGCGTGATGGATTTTAGTTACAAAGTGGCAAACGTGGCTCACGTATCCTCATGCCTCTCTTTCTTGTAAGAGCCCAGCGGCAACCTGCGTTTCTCTTGAGCGCCGCTCCAATCTGAGCAGTGTTTGTCCGACAGAGGTGCGAATGGTGGGCCGGGAAACCTTGATTTCACCTAAAGCAGAGGAGGCTAAAGCCCAAGAACTGAGGGGCGGGAGGATTAAGTGAGCAGCTGGCCTCCGGGTACGCCGTAGGCATGGGCCAAGTCACGCTCCCCGCAGGGAGAATTTGTCAGCTCTGTGTATATAGTAACTGCGTAGTAGCGGGGGGAGGAAATACGAGTTGGTTTTCCTCTTTAGTAGCCAACAATAACGTAACTGCTTTATCCCCGAATGAGTCGATGTGACACTTAGTTGAATTAATCATGCAGTCCTTATCCCCTACTGTATGTGGTGACTTCTACGTGCTGTTTGTGTTGAAGAGCTCATAAAATTTAGCTGAGCTCATAAAATTTAGCTGTGCTCATCCATTTCTTTATCTATTTGCATGTGTTAAAAGCGCTTGATGAGGCTTTAACAACTTGCGGATTCCTAGTCCAAACTAAAAGGAAATGAGCTAAATCGTAAGTAAGAGCTAAGCTAGTAACACTATTCTCTTCAAAAAAAATGTTCCATATTAATAGTCAGACGCTGTTTATTTTGGGACTTGGAAAACTAACGCATTTCAAGTGATAGTTTAACTAGGCAAAAGCAGACAATGCAAAACTGTTTTATAAAGCTGGTTTCAGATGAAAATTACAGATCAAGCTAAAAATTATCAAAACTAAACTCTTTAGAGAACCAAGTGGCATTATAGGCATCTGCAGTTATTTCAGAATCTCAGGCTTGCTTAAACAAATCTTAAAGTACACTGTTATTACGGGAAGTTAGTATTTATTGTATTAAATGGGGTTGGCCTTAATTCCTTAGCAAGTGTCATGTGGAGTGTGTCACTGGTTTGTTGTTTTGGGGTTTGGTTTTTTTTTTTTTTCCAAAACCTAGCTGAGGAGGATCATTAGGAGAAATATTAAATTAAAACTGATTTTCTTGGATGTAAATCATGAACTGCAACTTTAATTTTTATTGTTCTTCAGGATCCAGACGTCATACACTTAGCCTGGGAACAAGACCGTCAATCGAAGCATATGCCTGGAGTACGCCATTCACTGGGGAGCAGACAGATGCCTTTTGGAACGTTTAATTATTTTGGTAGTTTTAACAGGAAAAATCTGAGTTTGCTTGCCCAGGAATTCAGGCTCAGTTTTACTTCAGGCCTTTTGTACAGAAAGGGGGTGAGAATTGCCAGGTGAGAATCCCTTGCTCTCTTGTCTCTCAGCCCTAGCGCCGCTCTGGCTGGAGCGGTGGTCTTTGTACTTGGTCAGTCTTTTACACACTGACCTTCTGACCAGAAGAAAAAACTTTTGGCAGGTACTCATCGGAAAGAGACTGCTCGTAATGGTTCCGGTCTAGGGAGAAGAAGAGAGGGAATGCCGTGGTATCAGTGCCAGGGACAATCATCTAGCTAAACATTGCGTAAATATGTATAGCACAACAAAATTGTTAGTGTGAGAACAGATTTGAAATAACTAAGCGATTTTTTTTCCTCCAGGTATTAAGAAATACTGTTTTACTTGTATCAGTTTTATCTGACCACGTTCAATTAACCCCTCACTCGCATCTGTTCCAGCTCTGGCCGAGTGTCATTCACTGCCCGTCAGCAGCAGGCAGGTGTTCCACCACTTCCAGGAACGCAGGGACTCGCCTCACACAGCAGTTGCTTTGGAAGACGAATGCCATAACCACAAACATCCCCCCTTCCTCCTTCTTTCCCTGAGCTTGTGCTGCTCAGGTCGGGAATATCCCTTTGGTCAGTTGGGGTGGGCGCTCCTGGCTCTGTCCTCTCCCAGCTTTTTGCCCATCCCCAGCCTACTCGCCAGGGGATGCCTTTGTCGCCTGCTCTGCGTTTTCCATTGCAGTGCTGCAGTGGCACCGCTTTCCCTGTGCCTGCTTTGCGCTGCGCGTTGGCTGGTACTTCTGGGAAGTCAGCAGAGGATTTGGTATGTACGCATTCATACGGAGGATTCTGTCTTCTTTTTATAGCGAGTGAAGAGGGCTGTGATAATAAAGCCCATGTTTTGTGATGACGATAGCCAGATTGCTCAAGGCATAGATCACTGAGAGTGAACTTAGTTATTTGTAATTAAAAAGGAGTGAATTAAATTAAATGAATTAAAACGGAAGTATTGCTGGCTAAAACGTGCGTGTTAGTAATCCTAACCGGTCTCTGAACTCAGAACTGGTTCCTGTGTGTGACATTTGACACACAGCACCAGATTTGATGGCATGAGGAGCGATGAGACGCAAGTGTGTTTAGAAGAAACAACTCAAAGACGCAGTAAGGCTGCTTGTGTCCTTGTGTGCTTTGGGATAGCCTAGGACAAATTTGTCTGCCGTCTTCATTTTCAAGAAGGGAGCTCTGTCCCCAGTTCCCTGCGATGGGTAACCTCTGAGCAGCTCCTGTCTTTTTAGAAAAAAGTACCCTCAAAGCACCTGTTACGCCCACAGCAGTCGGGATTTATACAAGGGAATAGCTGGGGGAATTACCCGTGTGAAAACAGGAGTTTTGATTTCTCATAAGAGGGTGTTTCACCACCCTCACTGTAAAAAAAATTCTTCCTACTACCTAGTCTAAATCTTCCCTCTTTTAGTTTAAAGCCATTAGTCCTTAGCAACAGGCCCTGATAAAAAGTTTGTCCCTGTCTTTCCTGTAGCCCCCTTTAGGTACTGGAAGGCTGCTATAAGGTCTCCTCAGAGCCTTCTCTTCTCCAGGCTGAACAACCCCAACTCTCTCAGCCTGTCCTCACAGCAGAGGGGCTCCATCATCTTCCTAGTCCTCCTCTGGGCCCGCTCCAACAGGTCCATGTCCTTCTTGTGTTGGGGTCCCCAGCACTGGACATGGCACTCCAGGTGGGATCTCACGAGAGCAGAGGGGCAGAATCGACTCCCTCAACCTGCTGGCCACCTCTTTTCCACATCTTCTCTAAGACACTTTCCTTTCCTATTAGTTTTTCTTCCTGACTTTTATTTTCTCTTTTTTGTGCATTGAGATTCCACAGATGTCTCTTGGAGTGAGGTAATCTACATCAGTGACGCAGGAAAGAGCCGTCGTCTTTCAAACACTGTATCCCTTTATCAGTGTGAGTTCAGGCCAGGAAATACTCAATGTCAATACACTTTTATCTCCATAAACAACTCTTCAGGAAACAGGATAACAGAGAAGCTCATTTTATGCAGCCACTTAGGTACTTTTATAATTACAGGACTCTCCACAAATACGTTATAGTATTTTTTTTTTTCTTTTCCTGCAAGAGCCTAGAAATGCGATTAGTTTATTACCACCTAAAGAGAAGCTCAGTCTCGCAAAGATGTTGCTACAAAATTTTCTTGTATGAATCCAAAAGATAATGAGCGTGTGCTATTAATGGATTGTGTAAAAGACGCAAATGTGTATCCAGGAGGAGATAAAAGAATTTTAATTTCCTAACTATTTGCAATTAGTGCATTCTTTGTGACTTGCAATTGCCTGTGGGCTTAAGATGGTTGAAGAAAAAGGTGCTAATTCTTGTATAACTCTAAACAGCTGCTTGAGAAAGGTATTTGTTAGTCTCCATATTTTGAATTGTACCTATGTGTTATTTACTTGCATAAATTGCTACAAAAATGATCAAGACACCTGCCAGCCCACACGATCATAAATTACTTGAAATGTGTTTGAAGTTGTAAGCCTAAGCAGATTTAGATAACGGAGACCAAAAAGGAAAAAGAATTCTCTTTGTTGTAGAATAGCTTAAGCTATGAAAACTGCTGGTTAAAAGTATGTTTTGGGACCACTATGCATTACAACGCTGCAATATACAGCGCTGGCAACAAGCTGCTCCTGAGGGTACAGCGCTCCTCCTGAATCAAAGTGAGCTGCAGGAATGTCATTTTCCTTGTATTAACCAGCTCTGCTGGTGACCTCTGCCACCGAAAGTGGCCTGGCACCTTTACACACCTTGAGGCGTGAGGCTAAAACATGATGGTTTTTTGCTTGATGTGCAGAAGTCTGCATGGAAATAAGGCCATAGTGCTTACAAGGAGAAGTTACTGTGCAGAAAAGGGTAATTGCCCAACTACTGGTTAAAGAGTGGAAAAAAAAAAACCCTTGGCTTCCTTTTGTGAGAAGCACGCTGGTATTCTAGTTCTCCCAAGCTGTCTTTGGATTTCATGGTACGTACCCAGCAGCAGGCTGGGACTTGGGGGTAACTTCACCATCATGCAAAACTTCTAGAGAATCTCAACAACGGAGACAAATCATGTAAAGAACAAGAACATCCTAAGGAAGAGCACAACTGGGATTCTTACCAGTTCGTTAACCATTGAGACTTGCCTGATAGGTGAGGCAGGGAACGACAGTGTCTGAGGCTGAATTTGTAGGCAGAGCATGCTGAGCTGTTAAAATGATCTTTCTGTCCCCAGCTGCACAGCACAGGCTTTGGCACTTTGTGTGATTCTGAAAGGAGCTGGAGCTCATGGAATCCACAACTACATCTTGTGGCTGAAGAAGCACCTTCTCTGAAGATGCCAAACAGCAGGCGTCTTTTGTTCCCTGGCCATGGGCCCACTTTGGGCCAATGAAAGCTTCACTCCCAAGTAGAAGGATACAGGTTTCATTCCTGGCGCAGTAAGTATATACAATATAGAATCTGAATGTATTGCCTAAAAACTGAATATAAAATAAGCCTAGAAGCAAAGGCATAGCTGGATGGACCAGGATAGAAACCAGCCTGATTTTACACAAAAACAATTTTTTCTCTGACCGTGAACATGAAGATGACACCAATTAATACCAGACTACTTATAACACAGGAACGACTACAAAATTGCATATTTGGATTTATTGAACAATAACTGTTTACTCAATTTTGGAATTTCACAATACTTAAATTATGGGGAGTGCTAGCAGGTATGATAGTTCTAATTTAGTGACACGATTATTCACAGTAATGAAAAAAAGTAAACTCTGCAAACATTCAGACCATGCAAGAACTTGTGTCTTCTTAACACAGCTGAAGAGATAGCAACTTCTTTAAAGGAAACGTCATATTTAAAATGTTTTACTTTATTGTTAATAAATTAATCTGTGGCATCACTGATCAACAAAACACTTAAGATACAGTGTGCAGATTGTCTACATACTGATCAGACAGGCAACATCATCGCTACCTTCAAAAAAATTGGAGAAATGCTAATGAACTTCATATACATATATCATTTTCAACCATATGAACAACACAGCAGAAAAAATGTACTTCCACGTTTCCCCAATTTTTCTATTAAATAAGGCAATGATAAAAAGCATAGTGCCACAATAACCTACTTAAAACTCTAGATGCTGAGTCCTGACATAATGCAGCACTCAGAGGAATGTGCAAAAATAAACACTTGGATTTGCACTTTGATTCTTCATTGTGTAAAATTAAAAAAACAACCCAACCAACAACTGTTCCAGATTCCACTGTCAGGAAAAACAAAAGAAAAGCTTCTGAAAGAATCCAAGTTGATAAAGCTGTTCTTTCAGCCCGTGGCACCATTTGGAATATCTTGAGCATCTGCTAAATGCAATTTTTGGCTGAAGCAAACCATTAAGGAATAACACCTTCACGTGTAGATGAGGTATAAACAAGAGTTTATATATAAACTTTATATATAAACAAGTGTTACACGGAACTAACCTTAGTCCTGTCATGGGTATGCACCAGTCCAGAAGAATTCAGTTCTATTAAATCCTATGCTAGTTCTCAAAACAGTAGATTAATCTTCCTTGATGAGACTTAAGCATTACATACCTCCAGAATTAGCTGGTGGATCAAGGGGGATGGCAGATTATTTTTATGACTATTATGTGATATTATTATCACATTCCACTTGTGTTCTTTATGAGACCTAGCCTTAAAAGGCTTTTTACGGGCACAGAGAATGTATATACCAGTGCAGTATCTTAAGTCCCAAACCGGAGTGCCACCTTCCTCAATGCATACAGAGTGTGTAACATCAGAAATAACTAGACTGCAGTATAAACTGAATGTATCACTCCTCAACTGTATCCTTAGCTTATCAAAAGCATGACTTAAAAGACAAGCTAAGACATTTAGCTTTATCTTCTTCTGGGTGGGCTACGAGCACGCATTTGTTCAAGTACCAAAGCTCTGCTGAAGTATTTGACTCAACCATAGTCTGACCCTAGAAATAAAAAATTAGGTAAGTCCACTATTCACAGTAAAAGCAGTGATAAAAAGCTGCACTTATTTCTAGAAAAAAAATTGGAAGGTAATAGGATTCACCTATCAACGGGACACAACATTGCTGAATACTATAGGAGGAATGTTATTATGTACGTTTGTTCCAGAATGTCTCAGCAAGACGCATGTAGAAAGACCCTGCTTCTGATGGGCTTTGTGACTGTCAACACATTGTCTAACGTGGTACACGCTAGCTAAGTGAATCACCACATGAAAAAACAGCCTGTAATTGGAAGTGTTAAGATCCAGTCACTTACATATTGGAAGAATCTAAAAATCCATACTGTGTAACAGTGCTAATTTAAAAAAAAAAAAAAGGACATTATTGAAGCAATCTGACTCCTATAAAGACAAGAGTTACTGGGGAAATATACTGTGATTTGATTGCAGTTAATAATTATGATGCAAAACAGACATTTAAGGAAAAGGATACATAGATGAATTCAGTTCTTCTAGCTGCAATATAAGTGTAGAAAGTATCAGAAATGGCATTTCAGTTAGTCAAATGCAACAATTATGCTGATATGATAAAATAAATACATTAAAACAATGAAGTAAATCACTAATAGTTTGGGCTGAAAATTATGATTTTTATTACATAAAGCAAAGCAAACCTGCACTGAATTCTACACCAACAGAGCCAAGTCCCAAATTAAATTTAAATCTGCTTATCTCAGGAAATTTAAAGAAATTTTAAATTTGGGGTTTTATGGACATAATACACTAGAGAAAGAAGAAACTGGAAGTATGGAATATACACATCTTTCCTGGATGTAGGAGGATGGACCACAGGGAAAATGGTCGTAGTTCCCCGGTACCTTGGCTGTCTCTAAACAGGCCTACATCCTCAGGCAGTTTACAGCTAGGCTGCTCCACTCACCAAAACAAGCCTACAAAAAAAGGCAACAAGGTACTGTGTTTTCCCAAAACCCAGATAAGGGCAGGGCTTACATCTTGGTTCATTACAGAACTGTGTTCTCCTCAACTGTAAATCACTGCCCACCCACCAGTGTTTGTTTTCCTGAGCCAAGTTCTGTGGGCAAAGTTCCATGTTTTCTACCTTCCCCATACTTACATCTGATAGCAGCCTATCCAGGTTGGAGTCGCTGGCTAGTTTTCTTTTATCTTCAGGGAGTTCTTCCAGCTCCCCATAGAGCTCCAGATTGAGGCGAGCAAGTTTCTCCTGCATACTCCGCACATGCTCCATCTGCTCTATGGAACATTCATTTCCTAAAAGGATGAGCAACAGCTTCAGATAAAGAAACCTGAGAGAGTAAATGAAGGTGTGAAGATGCAGCTTTTTGCATCAGAGGAATTTAAACATCAGATTTTCAAGTTAATTTGCTTTCTCAATGATTTCTCCCTGTTACACAGACTGAAGTTTCTGTCATCCTGTCTAGTGTTATGTTGTGATAAACTTATGACAACTATCAAATGTACTAGACTGGTTTTTAGAATATATGTTTTTTCTATTCTCTGAACTTCTCTCTGATTTAGGAAGGCCCTGTATTTTTAACTTGAAATGTGATCATGATAAACCTTCTTTCTAATTTTGATTAATCTTGGGGGTTTCTTGCAACTGATGCTTTATATAATACAGGCTTTTCAGGTTCTCTTGTAAAATTGGTGTGGAACCAATGTGTTCACCTAACACTAAACTTGCAAAAGCATCTTTCTACTCAGTACAGGGGAAAAAAGGAAGCAGAAGAGTGTCATGTTTTTTCTGAAACCTCCATCAGTTGTGACGTAGTAAGAACAGTAAGATGCTAAGTCAGAAGAGTAAGCTGGGTAAAATGCAACTTACATTGGATTACATAAAAGTTGTTACAAATAGTCTAAAGTGTTAATATGCAGCAAAATCAGGTGTTAAATACAGTTACTTCTTAATATTCCTAAATATCATAAATAAGTGGTTTTAAATTTGGTATCTTCAATCCATAAGCCAAGGTACGGGCTTTGGTAAGGAATGCTGGAAGGTACAATGAAACGTTATTTGAGTAGTCTCACAACAAAGACCTTACAATAGGACTATAACATCTATTAATTATATTAAACTTCATTTCATACAGCAGAGACCAACATGACAAACTGGCAGGCTGTCCATACAGCACATTTCTTTGCAAATGTTACCATTGTATAGCTATAAAAACAATTATTGTATACAGACAATTCATGCACTTACCAAATGCTTGAAGTTTGCCAGAATGGAAGTCATTCAGGAGACTCAGAAGTCCCCTTTCCATTTCCTGGACATCCGATACATCTGTGAGAAAAGAATGCTGGATGGGTGCTGCCTGTGCCCCTTTTGCTTCACCTCCTGGAGGTTTTGCTTTCTCTTTTATTACACTGAAAAAAAAAAAATAATTAATAAAACCCAAAAAGATTACTTCCTACTTTCACTGAGAATCTGAAATGTAAGATGAGTTTACATCTGGGCTTTGAAAATGAAATGGAAAATATATAATACATATTTCAATCACTCCTTTTAAGTTAAAAAATGGATCACCAGTTTGTCTTCAGAATAAAGAACATCATCACTACCTTGACAGTTTGATACTGCAAAATTAAGAATTCCAACAATGTGGTTTCCTATTAATAGTGGGAAACATCAACCAAGCACATATACGTAATGGCCACTTAATTATCTCAAGAGGACCATCACCCAATAATGACAGATGGTGCATGGGGCATTATCTACATTAACATCACCCCAAAAGTACCTGCAAGCTTTTTTTAAGCCAGAAAGAAAAACCCTCAGCAAAAATACGCTCCTGTTGTCACAAACACCTACAGACTGCAACCAGTGTGAAAAACACCTCGTTATAATCTATACAGGAAGGTGACCTTGCCTCCAGATAAATTTTCTTAGAGCTCCTTCTTCCCACTTTCAAATAACATCCACATTTTGTAAAACTCACCATCAGAAGCAACCTCCCAGTCTTCTAACACATACCAAATGGAACTAGTCCGTGCCTGAACAAATGTTAAACGTGCTGAAAATCCTCTACAGCCCCCTCTGCAGCAAAACCATCAAAATTCCTGGATCCCCACACATTTTTCTCTAGACATAAAATTTATTCAGAGCACCATGTGCCCATAGAAACTACATGAATGACACTGAATAACCATTATAGGTCCAAATGAACACACAATCGATATGGAAGCTCAACACTCAGTTACCAGTAAGAAATAGCATATTCCATCTCTGATCCACAGACAGACAGACTGCATCCTAACCTAATACAATTCGGGTAAGGGGCTGTTTTCATCCCCGATTTTGCCCATCCATATGCGCACACAGCCCTCCTCTCACGCTGGCATGGCTGCTTCCGCAGCCTCATGGTGAATCTGTTCAGAATCTGGTTCAGTGAAAAATTCAGAGCCTAAGAATTCAAATTCAGAATACTATGGGCTATTAAAAAACAAAATGTAAAAAAAAATCACAGGCTTAGCAAGGAGGTTTTATTTAATTCGTGCAGATAACACTGCTTGCAGAATAACAGGCCCCACCCTTCCCTTGAATACTCCTGGAAAATTTATTTCATTAGATTCTTGTGGATGAAGTGAAAACTCATTAAATACTCCTACTCCATTATCAAAACAGCAGTTCATCCTCACATTGTTATGTCAATTACCACTCCTGCTGGACTCCAGTTCAAGAAGTTGTCTGTATTATCACTGCTTGGAAAGCTTCACTGAACAATTGAGTAAGAATGTCCTTTTCCAAAACTTAAAGCAAAAAAGACATTTTCTTCTCTAGCCAATACTGTGGCCTACAAGAAATGAATTTCTAGTGCATTCCAGAACAGTGTTGAGACTTAAGTAAAAAGTACAGTCAGCTGCAGAAACCACCGATTTATAGCACTTCAGCATTTATTATTGTTTCTCTCAAAATATTAATACATTTTCCCTGAAAAATAATGTATAGACAGACTTTACGTTGCAGAAATTCATTATTCATCAGGCCAATACTGGATCCTTCAAACAGACTATCTATCTGTGCCAAAGAGGACAGTTCAGTACTTAATCTTCAGGTCAATAAACTCAGCTCTCTCCCTAGCTAACATTTCACTTTAAAAATCCCTCTTTGCTTATTTATCTACTGTATCTGCCATGGTCGAGAAATATATTTTCAAACATGCAGGAAAATTAACATTCTCAAATTGAAATAGATGTATCATCAATAACACCCAAACTATTCCAAAATGGCACTTCCTAAAGATCTGAATGCCTCTCTGTGCGCATGAGTATGGCCTGGGAGCTACCGCTGCCCCCACTGATGGGTCTCCAAACAAAAACACCTGGAAATGCCAGTTCTAGCTCATCCTGTTCAATTTATGTCCTTCATTTCCTGCCCTGTCAGTTCCAACCTTGCAGTCGTGTAATATTTTATTTGTTCCACACAGCTGTACATCTGAGGGTCTGCTGTCTCCTATATGATGCTCACATTTGCCATATTTGATCACACAACTTTTGTCTTTCACCAGTCACACCAGGCTACCGCCTCTTCAGCTATATTTTTATCAGTATGAGCCTACAGCATTGTGTAACATTTTATAAAGCTTACAAGAAGAGTATCGAGCACGTTCCTTTTCTGTAAAATAGCCGTTATATTGCATTAAACACAAATCGTTTTGCAAAATAAAAGACAGGTCATCAAAAATTTTCATGAGTCTGAAGTTCTTTCTCTTTATTCCCAGACAGTCTAAACACCCTTTAGGCTGTTTGAGCATCGGCAGGTTTCTGGCTCCCACTTCCACTGAGCTTGCAAGATGCTCCCAAGCTTACCGTTTTAACTTTGGTTTTTGTACCGCAGGCTGTGGTGTGGGATTTGAAAATGCTGTACTTTTACTGACTGGCACTGAGCTTTTCTTAGAGTTTGCAACCTGAGCAGGGTGACTGGTAGATGATTTGGGGCTCCTCCTCTTGATTTTCCTTTCTTCCATTTCTTCCAATTTACTGCATGTTGACTAATTTCTTGTCCTCCAAAGGGAAGAAAAAAAGTAAGAAACATCCATTAAAACTGGCATTTACAGTATAAGCAAGGGAAAAAACAGGTCACAGTGCATGGAAATACAGTTTTATAGTTTCTTCAAAGATGAGCAGTCACTAATTTCTTCAAACAAGAGAATCCAGTTTTCTGGAGAAGCTGCCCGGGCCTGTCTGATCAGCAAAACAGGCAGGAATTAAAATCTTCAGCATCAGCTTCAGCCGACAGGTACCTCAAAACAATCTCAACCTTTGCGTCCCATGGATTATTGCTAGAAAATAATCCTGTAGACTACTCAAGCCCGTGACAATCAAAACACTGAGAAATGACGACGGCATGAGGAAGCTGTCACTCACCCTTGACAAACAACCTCCTCTGAAGGGAGAGGCAACGGCCTTGTCAAAACTCAGTGGATGCCCAGTTGTTATTGCTACTGTATATGCTATTGACGGGTGCCACCCAATAACATATAGGCTGTATTACTGCTATTATACATGCTATTAGCGGGTGCTGCCTAATAACTTCCTCGCCTTGGGAAACGCCTCCCCCGCAACCCACCGCCCCACGGAGACGGCAGTGGGTGCTGTCAGGGGAGCGGCCGCCACGACTGACCCGCTGAGGGCCGCTGCCCGCTCCGCGCCCGGCGCGACCTCCTCTGCCCTCAGGCCCAGCCAGCCCCTGCTACGCGCCGTCATTTTATTACCACAAAGACTCGCGACGCCGCCTGTCGCTCCGTGAGGAGAACGAACGACCACCCTCCCTCTCCAACCGCCGCCCGCCGCCCGTTAAACGGCCGCCGAGGCGCAGGCCCCGCCCCCCTTCGCTACCTGTGGGGAGGCCCCGCCCCCGCCGCCGCGCGCGCGGACCCCCGGCCTCACCAGCCCCTGGGGAAGCGGCGGGCTCGGCACTGCACGGCCCGCAGGTCACATGACTGCGGCCCGGCCCGCCCCGCCCCGCCCCGCCCCGTCCCGCCTCGCGGAGGTGCATTGTGGGAGTCCCCCCGCCTCCGGATGCATTGGCGGGCGGAGCAGTAGCGGCCGTTAACGGCTAAAAGGGGCGGGGCCTGCAGCACTCCGAGGGGCGGCCGGGGGAAGGGGGGGTTATGGGACCCTCTCGGCACGGCGGCTGCCGAGATGGGCGACTGTCTTCGGCCTCGGTGCCTCCACAGGGGCGGGCGCGGCGGGGGGGCGGCAGGCCGCATGTCCGCTGCGGAGAACCCCCCGCCTCCCTCCGCTCCCCCCGTCTCCCTGCAGCGCCTCCGTGCGCTCCCACTCCGGTTTGCGCATGCGTGGCAGGCTGGGCGCGGAGGCAGGCTGAGCGCTGAAAACGCCAAGTCCCGTGGCTCCGAAATGTTGAAACACGGCAGGAGAGGAAAAGGGACTGTCGCCTCCTGGGCAGCAGTGCGTTTCACGCCCGATGGGACTGCGGGAGCTCTGCCCGCGTCCCCCGCGGAGGTACAGGGAGCTCCAACATGAAGGTTTTTTTGAAGGTTCGGGTGCCAGGCGGATTCTCGTCGGTGGCGGGGCCTGTGCTGCAGGTGGCACCATCGCTTCGCACGCCGGAGCTCCTCAAGCCTCGGCCGTGCTTCACCTTTCGCTTTGCAGCTGTTGAGCTCTCTGTTCAGAAGTAGCGGCGGGGAAAGAACAGGCCTGATAAAAAAGGAGGACCCCCGCCTCTGTCACACAGCTTCATCGGGATGTTCTCGGGGGGTTGTAGGTCCAAGTTAAACGAGGAGGACCCAGCTGCCACGTTTAGTTTGATACAGCTCCAATTCTTTTCCGATCTCTATTCCAGTCTTGAGTAGTTGTCTTACAGGAACTTAATTTTCAAGGCAGGCAATATTAGCAGGGTGTGCCTACCTGGCCTTAGCGACTAATAAGTTCAGCCCCCCCTCCAGTCTATTTCCTGTTATTTTCTCTATTGTAGAGGAACTCAAACAATTGCATTTCAGGTCATCGCTTGTCTCTTGTGCTCCCTGTCAGTGATGGCTTTGTGGACTTGAATGCTTGGCACATCTTTCCTAGCCATGGCTGGTAGCTCGAGGTGTTTTTCCCCCATGTGACAGTAGTTTGTTGCTTAGAGAGATGAGCTTACCGACTATCTCTACAATTTGTCTGTCAGCTTGAATTTCTTCTACTTGCAATGAGATCTTAGTTTTTACCTAAGAAACACGTTGTTTGTAACTGTACATTTTCTGATGAAAACTCTCGGACATTGCTTACACACCAGCTGTGAAGAGTGGTATAATCCGCGTCACCCAGGGCGAAAGCACTGGCCAAAGGCTTTACTGATGTTTGCAAGGGTGCGTTTCAATATAAAGCCATTGTATGACTTAACAGAGGTATGCAACTAGGGTGCCTGACTACCTCTGTCTAGACCTTTTGTGATATCAAAAATCTGATTCGTTAGTTATACCCTGATCCGGAGCTGCCTTACAGATCTTGAATTAGACTCATGGGGCTATTAGATGTAACAGGGCCTCATCACAACTTTTGTGGGACATTGCAGTTGTGAGACTCAGTGGTCACTTTGAGTGTGAAGAGGGGAGCTGTCACAGGGAGACTGTATTTGCAATGACCCTCAGGTGAAGGACAGGGACCAAATGTGCACTGAAGGTCATTCTGCAGAGAAAGTAATTCCTCATAGCAGGACACAGCTTGGATCTGAGGAGCTCGATCAGTTCTGAGATCTGTATCAGTGATACACTGACAGTTCACTCATGGGAATAAACAATCTTGGGGTTTTTACGTGTAAGCTACAAGTCTTGTAAGAAAAAAGGCACAAGTGGGAAGAAAGAAAAAAAGAAAGGAAGAAAGAAAAAAGAAAGCAAGCTCTGTAGCGTTAGAGATACATTAAACAAAAAGGTGGTGGTATAAGATTTAAGGGAAAGGTAGAAAAGCAGAAACATTTGTTCACTGTCTTTTTGATTCTGTAATACAATCAAATCTGATATCTAGTTTGGCATGCATTACAGGGACACAAGACCTAGCAAAATTCGCACAGGCTGTAGCCAGTCATGAATTCTCAGCCATAGGGATGCCCAGTAGAATTCTTATTCACACACACATGTGTATGGGGGCTACAAAAACTGTAAAAAGCAAGATTTACAGACAGATAATAACGATGTAGATAATATCAATACTTTTGAGATTCGTATGAGATAAGGACTGTTTCTGCAGGGTAGCTTCAGAAATGTTTGTGTTCATTCAGTTCATTTTTCACACGCTCTATGAGCAAGTAAATGTACCCACCTTTTGTATGTAGAGGTGTGGTTTGTTTTTTCACCTGTGATTAAGGGTGTTCTGTGTGTGCAGAATAAAGCAAAGAAGTTTGGCAGTTAGGATGGAGGGTGACTAGGTATCCCTTGTTTCTACCACAGCAGTTGAAATAGAATGTCTTATGGGCTGTTTTTAAATAAAGGGAAAATCTTTCCATCACTAATGCAAGTGTTTTTAAAATAAAATTATATTCAGAAAGCAATTGATTCCACAGCCAACCCTGCTGAAGTTTAGTCTCTCAGTATGAGGGATCAAGTACAGTAACTTAGTTACTTGCATAAGAACAGTGCATGATTTCCCTGGGACACCCTAGAAAAGCCTTACAGTCAGTTTTAGCACACAGGTAATGTTTTGCTCCAAGTACATTTGTTATCACTGCACACTACATGATATTAGAATTATTATTAAAATATCTCAATTACTCACTTCCATATCTGATTTAGGAGAGCCTACAAGGGCAGATAATTGGGAAAGCATCAGACTTTATTGTATGTTTTCATAGTTAAAGTAATTTTATAGTGAATAATTAATTTATTGTAAAAGATAATAGTAAGTTAAGAGCGAAGAATCAAAGGTAGTGTGATCTTGATTTGATACTACAAATCCTATTGCAGATAACACCATTGCCTGGAATCAAATAAAGATATCATACATTCACCAGGAAAAAAAAAAAAGTGTTTTGGATTATCTCCACTTAGCTGAGCTTTTGCATAATCTTGTATTGTAGTAATGATTCACAGTTTGGAAAATGCTTTTTTCTTCCCTTATAAGGCTTTTTTCTGACAACACCAACAAGCGTTACAGTGGTAGTGTGTATATATACTTGTTGACTGAAGTGCTCCAAGGGTAACAATGTTTTAATAGGAACAATGTTATTGTTAAAGAAGCAAATTAAAAAGTTAATTGAACCTGATTTTATTTACGTGTGTATCTCCTTACAAACTAGAGGCCCACCTTTGAAGATGCTTTGAAGAAGAACTTCAAAGAAGTTTGTCTGTACTTTGTATTGAGATATGCATGCAAATAAAATCAGATTCTCCTTTTTGAAACCCCTGTTCAGTTAACATGAGATGGCAGGTCGGTTCTAAACGCCTCCAAGAAAGTGATGAAAGCATCCGGTTCTTTAGCTTCTATAAGTAATCTCAGATGTATTTCACAGGGTGGCACCTTGTACTTATGGAAGAGTGACATTGCTGTAGCATCACCTTCCAAAAAAGAATGTAGCCTGGGACATACCTGTTCATAGGAAGTAAAGTACTTATTTTATCTGTTTTGTCACCAGCAGCATAACAAGGTGTGCATGTCTCTATCAGCCAGCTAAATGTGCAGAACAGTGCAGCAGAGTTGAAATTATATAAAAAGAAAATCAATTAACACTGGAGTAATATGGATGTAGAATCGCATGGGTTAGGCACATGCGTGTTCTGCTTTACAGAATGATGACAGATATGCCCTCAAGAAATGTCACTGAAAACATGTCAACATGTATACTTACATTGTATCTCTCTATATGTATGTATGTATTATTTGGCTCGGTGAATGATTATAAGCATATATAAATATTTAGACTTCTGTATTATTACTAATCAGTTTCCGCATCTCTAACATGAACAGTCCATTGAAGTCAGCACTATTACACATGAGAGCAAGTAGCTTAAAACCCCCACCAGTATTACGTGTGTATCCAGAGTCAGCTTACTGCAAAAAAAATCAATTCTTGGTTATCTACCAAAACATGAAATATGTGACCTGCTTAAAACTAAACACATCTTTTGCCAGAATGTGGATGTTGAATAAACCGCCTCCTTGGGTCAGCAGTATGGTAATTTGGGCACCCACAAAGCGGTAACGAGGGGAGGAAGGAAGGAGAGCAGAAGGGACTTGCTGAATCACTTGGAAAGCAGAATCTTCTCGGTTACACACAAGGCTGCCTCTGAAGTAGGGTGGCTGCTCAAAGCTTTTCCCTTCACTTTGCCCCAGTTTCCTACCATACACCAACCTCTAATAGCTCCTTGCTAATGTCCTCCTGGGACTTTCTCAGTCAGTTTTGTTCCAGCCTTCCTCACTTCTGAAGGTGTCCACTCTAGTCGTGCCCCAGTTCCTTCTCTTTGTCTGTCTTCAGTTCTCTCCAGCCCTGCTTTGGCCCCTTGCTCTTATAGTCCCAAAGGCTGTGATGATCTCACTAGGACCTCAGCACAGGAAAGACATGTACCTCTTGGAGCGTATCCAGAGGAGGGACACAAAAATGATCAGAGGGCTGGAGCTCCTCTCCTAGGAGGACAGGCTGAGAGAGTTGGGGTTGTTCAGCCTGGAGAAGAGAAGGCTCCGGGGAGACCTCATTGTGACCTTTCAGTACTTAAAGGGGACCTACAGGAAAGATGAGGACAAACTTCTTATCAGGGCCTGTTGCAATAGAGGAAGAGGTAATGACTTTAAACTAAAAGAGGGAAGATTTAGACTAGATAGAAAGGTTTTTTTTTTTACAGTGAGGGTGGTGAGCCACTGGCACAGGTTGCCCAGAGAGGTGGTAGATGCCCCATCCCTGGAAACATTCAAGGTCAGGTTGGACGGGGCTCTGAGCAACCTGATCTAGTTGAAGATGTCCCTGCTTATTGCAGGGGAGGTTGGACTAGACGACCTTTAAAGGCCCCTTCCAAACCCCAGTATTCCATGATTCTATGATAATATGACCTGGGAGATTCCCTAGGAATGAAAGCCAATTCTTCCTATTATGGGAGCTTTGATGAATTCCACCAACTATAAAGACAGCTCTGTTGGTCAGAGCAAAGGTCCATATAGCCCAGTGTCCTAACTCCAAAGCAGCCAATTGCAGATGTCCGCAAAAAAACATAAGAAGCTGGCAAACATGGTGATGCCCCTGAGTATTTCCCAGTCTGCAGCAGGTTTGTGGTTCCGATGAAGTTTCTATGCACACAGCAATGTTATGTGGCAGTCACCCCAGGAACTAGGCCTCTAGGGCCTGAATGGCCCTCACCAGTCCTACCTGAGTCTCTCGCCCCGCTGCCCACGGTTCCAGGAGTCGCATTTTAGCTCAGCCTGGAGCCTTCAATCCCTGTCAGAGCTATGCTGAAAGGGTCTCTAGCTCTCTCTCCAGCTCCTGGGTGGACCCCTGGGATGTACGCTGTGGTCTTGTCTCCAGAAAAAAAAAAAAAAAAAAAAGATTTCTTTATATGCCTGGAAAATTATGTTGAAAGAATGTTATTAACATGTCCACTAGTTAGTCTGCATTTCGTATTCACAGAATCGTGGAAATAATAGTGGTTGGAAAGCAACTCTGGAGGTCATAGCATCACAGGATACTTCAGGTTGGAAGGGACATCATGAGGTCTCCAAATCAATGTAGGGTCAACTGTATGCTCAGCCCAGGTTGCCCAGGGCTTTATCCAGCCTATCTTGAAAACCTTTGAGGATGAAAACTGCACAGATGTCCTGTAGCACAACCTCCCGCTCAGAGCAGGGCTACTGCCACATCAGGTCAGCTGCGGCTTTGTCTGGCCAGGCCTTGAAAACTTTGAGAATGGATATTCTACCCACCCCTGCAGATAACTTGTTCCAGTCCTAGTGAAGAAGTTTTCCTTTATGCAAGTTTTAGTTGTATAAAAAACATGCTAATATTCTATATTTGTTCAATAGATATGCAAGTGATTGTACAGTTACATTTACCTTCCTCTAAATATTTGGTTTAAGTATTTGTAACGTGTGTTAGGATCCTCAAAGGAAAAAGCACTTTGGAACTGTATAATAGTTGTTTTAATAACCCAGATACTCCAGCTGGAAAAAGAAAAAGTCTATCACTGGCCCTGCTGGCACACCCAGTATTTCAGGTATGCTCCCAAACCTAATACAGTTTTTCAGACTCTGTCAGGGATGTAAAACTAAGGTTAGCGAGAAATGCATTGGCGGTTCACTAGTGTATAATGCGTTCTCCTGTAGAATTATTTCAAAACATTTCTCCGTGTTTTTAGATGCTGGCGTGTCATAAAAAGAGTGGGGTTTTCTGAAGGATAAGGCTGTGAGTCGCTTAAACGAAATGTGGAGGGGAAGCAGGGAGGGAAAAGACTTCTTGTGCAGGATGATTGCTAATCTCCATCTCTCACCGTTGCCTTGCCTGGACAGTGCTAGTTCACATGTTAAAATATATTATAAACAAATTATTCCATCTACCAAACTGTTTCACTAATTTTATCATAAATAACCTTTCCCACAGTACTCAGATGACCCACTGACAGGCTTGAGAAAAGGCTAGGATAATATGGCCCCACTCCTTCAAATGCTTGCATGCATGTTCAATAGTAGACAACAATGAATTTGATGTCTGCCTTTAAAATAAATCAAAATAAACCTTGGGCAAATCCTTCCTCCTCAGGCAGCCTGCTGAATTATTTTTGAAGGTACTCATTGAGCTTCTCACCGGGAATGTAACGATGTTTACAATCACTCTAAGATCGGCAGCATGATATTTACAGAATCCCATCGAGGTCAGCAAAACTGAACCCTTGTGAATCAAAGTGTGAAGTAAATTCTAGAAACAAGACCAGATTGGAAAATACGTGGCAAAAGGCTTTTCTTCTGCACAGCTGGGGATGTATTAGTGCAGAGCATGGTTTCTGACGTATATTATGGAAATAATATGTGGAAAGGATTGTTGTGTTTTATTTAACCTTAAATTTGTAACACCTGTTCTTGGCAGGCACCTGCTCTTTTCCCCTTTTAAATATTTAAATATTGAATAATGTTTATGATTAATTTAGTACAACAAGATAGAACACGCAGCTCGTATCACAAAGAACCAAGGTGCATCTTTTGTTTTCTGTAGGCTGCTTTTTAAACTCTTCAGTAATTTATCACAAGAGGACCATAGTGGAGTAAGACCTTTCAGAAAAAAAAAACCCAAACAATCTTAAGGTAGCAATTGAAATAGAATACTTGCTCAGTTGATTTAATAGTTTGGCTAAGTGCCTACAAAAATTGTTTTATTTTCTTTGCCAGTGTTTGTTCTCAATGTCAGTAGGAGAAACTACTGTTCACATTCTCTCTATGAAATGCCACTGAACAGTATTGCTAGCACAGAGTAACCCAGGCACGCCAGGGAAGGTCCAGTAAATAAAGTTTAACTTTTCAAAGCAACTTCAGCCTCAGCTCTAGTGTGCACAAACATGGGCTTGTGGGCACAATCACCTGCCCACACCTCTGAATCTTCTCTCGTGGCCAAGAATCGCAATGGTGCGAAACTCTCTGCAAACTCAGGGAGAAAATAAAGGCAATTCCTACCCCAAAGATCATGCAACAGATGGATACAAGACAAAAGAGGAAAAAGAAAAAAGGAAACAATCCGACAACCTGGATCTATGTGGTCAACCAAGGTTTAAGCACAGCAGCAACCTAATTTTTGTGAAAGGTTCTGCTGGCACTGTGGGCAAGGATGAATTTGTAGCTCACAGGAAAGAATTTGTAGGTGAATTTTTTGGATGCATCCTTTGGCTTAAAAGAAAACCAAGCAAGCTTAAAATTTTCTTCTTGAGCCACACAATATAAAACTAACTTGAATATACTTCTTTTTTTTTAAATATGGTAAACTCCATATGCAAAATTATAGGCCGCATTTGTAAACTTTGATTCAGCTCAAGGAAAACCCAGTAATTTTTCTAAGTGAGAAGATTTGTGAAGATTATGCCTGTGAAGAACTGTGAAGGCAAGCAGGTAGACTTCCTCTACTGAGTGTGCTAAGAGTATGAAGCACAGCTCTCATAGTTACAGTTATAGAAACAGAGTTATATTATAGAAATATACAGTTATATTCTAGAACTATAACTCAGATTGTCATCTTAATATCAAACTGGGACAGTGGGTTATTTGCAGTCTGCAATATTTCCTGGTCAGATTTGTAGTTGGCCTCAGGTCACTTCTTTGTGCTGCTGGGGCAATTTGATTCCCTGCCTCCTCTATAGCTTGGTGGCTATATAATAGTATAAATACAACTGCTACAATGTTTTAAAAGCATCAAGTGACTATTTTTTTCCAGGCTGGAAGATACATGGCTGAGAAGTTCCACTGGCTACATGTCTGTTCTCCCAAACAGACATCAAAAAGCATGTTTGTAATTTCAGACTCTGTTTTGTTAGACGTATACAAATGCAGAACTAAAACCAAACAAAAATCCATTCCCTAAAGAGAATAAATCTACACAGAAATATTTGTACAGAAAACTGTTTCGGAGCAAAGCATATGCTAAACGGTATGCTACAGTTTTCTTTTTAATATGATTTTGCTCCAGTCACTATAAATACCAAAGAAGTTAAACATCCAAAGCATTTTCCTTTGCATTGGAAACGGTAAAAAGAAATAGCAGCAAGAGGTCTCGGGTCCAAACAGGACACGTGTGACTTTGTGGACCATATTCCCGTACAATAACTACGGCCTCTGTAGCAAAATGTCTAAGGCTTAAACACGTGATGGAATACAGTGGGCATGCGCGTCGCCTTGTTTCACTGAAGGCAATTGTATATAGCCTAATAGTTAATGATAGTTTGGTACGGTAGATATTAGTGCGAAGACTTCTATTTTAAGCTTTTCTTAAATTAATAGAATAACAGGTTTAAATGAGCCCTCCTTATCAAAGCATATTATAAAAATATGCTTAAAAATACTATGCTCAGGGAAAGCATAGTAAAAAGTTACAGACTTTAGTGGAAAATAACTGACTATATGTACTTACAAGTTTTGGTTGTGGATCACAGTAATTGTATTAGTATTCAAGCAGTTATAACTGCCATTAAATATAAAGCATAGAAAAAAATCAACACATTAAAGAAGCAAAGTGGCATCATTGTGAAAGAGGGGGGGTTTTGTTGTTTTTGTTTTGGTTTGGTTTGGGTTTTGTTTTGTTTTTTCTTAGTATGTACAACCAGGGATTAAATTTGCAAACTTGTCTGAAAGAGACCATAAGGGAGGCTCCTGGAAGGAGGCTCAAATACAATCAGCATTTTATTTTTTTTCCCTAAAGAAGCTGTTCCTTGGCCTGGATTTTTTTACACTTTCTTCCCCCCCACTTTTAAGAAGAGCAAAACGTAACTTTTTAGCTGTATTTCACAATATTTCAAAGTTGATTCTTATGCTATTAAGCAAAGCGCTTCTGTATTTTTCTTGAACTAACTAAAAAATTATTTCACTAGAAATGCTTAAAACTCGGCATATTCATAGGCCTCCGAGGAACACGTACTCTGCCAAGTCTGAAAACACTTGGAACAGAAAGAAGGTCTGAGTAAATCTTGCATACTGTGCTAAATTTTTTTTACTGATTTATGAAGAAGACGCTGATGTTGGCTTGTACAGTTTGTCTGATCTGTGCAATAAAATGAACACAGCTGCATTTATTACACTGACTGCCTAATCACGTATTTGGTACCCACAAACTTTTGGGAATATTCAGAGAGCGGTATGGGCTAAAAATCCTAATTTCCTTTACTTTCTCTAATATCGCTCTCAATTTATTTTTAAATTTAATGTGTTTGTTTGTGCAAGTTAGAAACTTTAATAGTTTCTGCAACACCAGTAATTCAGATCATGTATACTTGTTGTAAAGCAGCAGTCCTACCACCACGCAGGTCGTGGGGAATACAAATGCGCCAGCCATCACAGGTACCACTGTGAGTTTCTTCATTTGGCAGTGTATAGACCCTCAGCTGTTACTCCATTTAGTGTAGACTTTGCTATTCAGTGTAATCTCTAGATAGGCATAAAACAGATTTTCCCTTACCCTCAGTCTTCCAAATTATTATTTTGGAATTTGAAAATTTTTCACTAGATTTGTTTGTTAGCAATATGCCCGTCATTGAGACTGACTGGGTACACAAAAAAAACCTGACCTTTGCGGCGTGAACATGTTGAATCTCATCCCAACCCAGTCATCAGGTAGATGAAATTATGCAGAGGAACATGAACGAGGCATCCAGAGACCTTTAATGATCTACCACATCGGTAGATTCTTCCCGAATGAATATTTTTAAACGTCAGCTTGAGGCCAAAAGAACTTTTTCCTGGCATCCTGTGAATAGCCAAAACATGGAGAGTATACTAAACATACTTAGGAAATATTTTGTCTTTTTTTTTTTTTTTAATCTGCGAATTTCAAGAGGTATCCAGATCCTCTAAAAAAAATGGAGAGGTGAGTTCAGTCACAGCTCCACTGTAATTTCACCAGCGACTGGTCCATCCACAGTGGAGATCGCAATGACAAACCATGCTCACGTGCAAGGAAGAGAACGGGGAAATCTGCGTTGGCGGATAGATGATTTGTCACACCCCGCGTTTTTTCAGTGACCAAAGCCTGTATTTTTTTTATGAGGCAGGAGCTGCCGCAACGTATCAAAAATCCTTTGTGACTGATGGGTGTACTACTGGTCCATGTTCATCGACTGAAACAAAACAGGGTGGCATATTTTTTAAAAAAGTTATATACATACACACACACACACACAGAGGCACACATATATATGTTTTTTAAACAAGTACTTTGCTGTGGCTATAGTAACTGATGGTGGGAAGCTAATACCTAAGGAGAAGCCACGTTCTGCTTCCGTGACCGGCTCAGTCTGCACATTCGGGGAGCAATTTCAGAGGCTCCCATCCGTTGGGTGTATTGTCTGCCCTGGGTCCTGAGGCATTCATTTGAGAACATAATCAGCCTGGTTAAAAGAATACAATTTCAAGTCTTGTTTGACTGAATTGTTTTTCAAACTGTTCTAGAGTTTTTGTTACGATATTTAGTTCATGAATCAAAATGTAAACTGTGTAATTACTTCAAAGGAGACCACATATAACACAATTAGAGAAGACATAGATGTGGTCATAGTCTTAGGTAAATAAAAATTTCATATGGAATTTATGAAAGCTTTCAACACAAGCTGTTCTCATTAAAGCTAGGGACAGCAACAGAAGACTTTTCCCAGCATTTCTGAAATCTCCGTATGTTGAGTCTGATTTTCAGCTGATAATTCTTCCAGCCTTTGTTTTTCCAAGTGAAATTTTTCTTTCACAAATAACAACACTCATATTCCTGTCCTGCAGTCACAGACACAGGTATGCTGTATGCATACCTGTAGCTATGTAACTCAGTAATAATTAATAATTATACATGATTTAGATTAGATATAAGGAAGAAATTCTTTACTGTGAGGGTGATGGGACACTGGAAGAGGTCGCCCAGAGAAGTTGTGGATGCCCCATCCCCAAGGCCAGGCTGGATGGGGCTCTGAGCAACCTGATCTAGTGGGAGGTGTCCCTGCCCATGGCAGAGGGGTTGGAACTGGATGATCTTTAAGGTCCTTTCCAACCCAAACCATTCTGTGGTTCTGTGATTCTATGATATTTAGATGACTTAAGTCCTTGTGAAGCAGAAACCTAAATGCTTTATCAATTAAAAAAAAAGAATGTATCAGAAGTTTTTTCTGCCAGAGAGGAAGTGGAAGTGAGGAATGTGCTGTGTTAACAGACACAGAAATGTCTCAACCAGATGAAGAAAATTGGTATGGCAACTCCAGCAGTAGTATTATTGATCCCTTGAGATAATCTCTCAGCAACGTGGTTTCTCTGTAGGGAGATTCAGCTTGGGATTGTTTCCATTTCCAAGAACTGGAGTCCTAAAGGCAGGTTGTGTCTCAGTCCCACACTGCCATAGAGACTGGCCATCTCCTTTTTGCTCTGTAGTCCACGGAACACAAGGACCAACAGCCTCCGATGATCATTATGTGCTTTTTGCTCTGAGAGCGCTGTAATTTCATAGCCGTGTTTTCACAGGCTTTATGATCTCTTACATGTTTTTCTATCCACAACCCAGATTTCCCCCCACCATTTTGCTCCCCTGAGAATGGCACAACAAACTGCGGTGTGTTGAGGTGCAGATAATGAGAGTACATTGTCCTGCAATTCCTTCACAGCACATCAGCTGCCTCATTTTGAGCTGCGGTAGTTCTTCACTGAGGACTTCAGATGCTTGCAGAGCGAGCTACAGACCATGCATCTGTGAGCAGGAATGGAAGGAAGGAAGCCACTAGAGAAGCTCTAGTGGCAAAGAGCTGTTATGCCCGGTTGGTGTGCTGTTGAATCATATCCTAAAGCCATCACAACTACCGCTTCCTTCACGGTGTCATTCCTACTGCAGTTCGCTTTGATTGTTCCATTGCACCATTGCTAGCATGGCTTTTATCCAAAGACAACAGCATAAAGATAGAAAAATGAGAAAGGGTTTGAGAGTTTTTAAGCTGGCAGAACATAGTGTGCCGAGTCTTACACTTGTGTAGATATGCAGAGCTCTGGAGTTCTGAAAAGCTCAGGGACCAGCCAGCAGAACAACCGAAGGTCTAAACCACAAGCTGGACAGACTCAAAGAATACATTTTAGCCTAATGTTAGGACTGAGAAAAGAGAGCAGGGACAGAAAAATCACTGGGACTGGTGCAACAAACGCTAACCTTTAAGACAGTGCTCAAGAAAATATTAAACTCACCTACTATGAAAGTGTGTCTACATCTGCTAAGTACTTTGAATAATAGGAATGAAGGTGTTGGAGTTACACTGCTGCCTTTTTTTAATGGTGAAGGTGACATGGTGAAGAAAATCAGCAAAAATATTACAGAACTAAATAGAAAAGGGAGCTCAGCTCCAAGCTTCAAGCAGGTGCATGACCCAGGGATAAGCCAGCCAAGGAGAGCTTGGGGCTGGCAGAAGTTTGAAATGATGAATGTCCAGGAAAATAGGACTTCATAAACAATCTGTGTCAGAGAAACCTCTGCCATCACCAGAGAAGTTCTGCTATTAAGTTTTAAAAGAATATCCACAGGATTCCTTTTCTGCACAAGGAGGGAGTCTTTTGGACCAATCTGGGTACTAATCCCAGTACACAAAAATACCAGTTCCTGGCATTGGTAAACTGGAAGAAAAGTGATGATTGAAGTTCTGCTGCATTGTCAGGCAAAGGTGATCTCCAGTGTAACATACTGGCGTGTAAATGTAAAGAAACCCAGCAAAACAGTTATCATTTTTTCTGTGGTAATTAATTTGATCATTTGTTAATTTTTATATAAAGCACAAAAATTATGCAGTCATGAGGGACAGACCGCAAAAGAAATAGGTAAAAATCTGGTACCGTTTAACTTTGTCAAGAGTCAGATCTATTCCTATTTTCTGCCTATCTTATGCAGGTTTATTTGAAAAAGGTTTTCTATTGAAGACAGAAATTAAATGTATGATGATTATAAGAGCCCAGTGCCCCAACAAGACTGGGAGCATCCTCATACTTTTGGTTAACCAGGAAAGAATAAAATGTCAGAAAACATCCTTCTCCTGCAGAATTGCCTCTATTTTAAGCCTACACCAAACTTCTGCAACTCAACAGCCAAAGGAGCTCAAAAACACAGAAGCTGACTGTGTTCCCAGAACATTGAGCTTGCTATCTAAATTACAAACCAGAGCTCGTTAGCGCTGCTCCGTGAGAAACCAAGAAATGCCCTCCTCCATCTCCCCAAGCTGTACTGTTGTTTATTCCTATGTATCAACTTGGTTGGGTTTTCCTGGCCTACACAGGCATACAGCTGGACTCTGCGGGCTAAGCTACCATGGATGAGCCTGGTGATCCCAGCTGACCACATCTAAACTACCCTTGTGGCTCGTAACTACAATTTCAGGAAGAGCTGTCTGATGTTTCACGGTCGGCCACGTGGCTCTTGTACTACTGCTCGCCCTTTGCTTCTGAGAGCCCATGCGGATTGCAGAAGCAAGCTGAGGGAAGCGTGGCATTCATTCCGCAATAGGTGATGAGTAACTCCCACAAGACTTGTCTTCTGCTTCTTGAAATAGAACACAAAAGTTATTAGGTCCTTAATGCAGTAATTTAACTTGAGGCTTAAAATGCCAAAGGAAGAAAGCTACAATTTAGACGTAATGAACTTTCCAGTCAACTTTGAACTTCCATTAAAAATGAAATCAATATTGACTCGAAATATCTAGCAAAGTCTCTACTGTCCTCTTGTCTGCCTTCCTTCTTTGCATCTTGGCTTTCTAGGCTCTGTTCCTCTTCTCAGAGGATCTCCCACTCCCGACCGAGGGCATTGGCAGGTGTGAGACCCAGGACTCGGGGTCACAGCTCCGCCAGGCTCAGCTGCGCCAGTGAAAGCCCCTGCTGCCCGCTCAGCTCCCAGACCTCCTTCCCAGCGGACGCAGATAAATGGAACGCAGCCGCTCGCTCCCACCGCTTGCGCAACACGATTGCCACAAACTGCGCTGACGCGGCCGTGTGTGGCCATGAGCCACAGGGGAGGCTCACCCACAGGCAGCGGCCTGATGGAGAGCAGGGAGAGGCGTAGGGGCCGTCACCACCTGCCAGGCATTGTCCCCCTGGCCGGCCCTGCCCGCCTGACTATAAAAAAGGGGCAGGAGCATCCTCATGGTGCTGCCAGAAAAGGAAACATCTTCCAGCCGTAACTGCTTGAAGCAGAAAATATGCATGGGTAGCTGGGGGTAGGGGGTGGGGGTCTGTGTCCCTGAGAAAGTCAGTATTTCCACTGAACTTAGAAATTGTAAATGCTTCCTTTCCAGCACGATGAATACTTTAAATCTCCAACTGTGTAAGTATTTAAGCTCCGTTTCCCTTCCTATGTCCCTTCCTTTTGCACAGGAAGAAACAAGCTCTGAGACCATCCTTTGCTGGTTTCAGTTAACCAACGTTCACATTTCAGTCACTCAATATTTACATTGTTTTCACATCTGTCTTTTTCTGAGTATTCCATATAGTAACAGCCCATCCCAGAAAAACAGACCTGAGTAAATTAATGAGAAAAAAGTATTGTTCTGGAATAAACATACAGACTTTGAATGTTTCAAGAACATCAGTGCATTTAAAATTCAGATTTATTTCTTAACTTGGTTTAACTGTCAGTCCTAAAAAGACCTTCTTTTTTATGAGACATTATTCCCACCAGAATTATTCAAGCTGTCACAGTAGTTCATTTTACAGTTTGCAAACATAGGAACCAGTGAAATAGGTAAAGTAGGCTTCACTGGCAGTGAAATTCCACTCACTCAGAGTAGCTGAGGCTCTTTACCGCATTTTGGTGTGGCGTAAAGTTTTGATTTCTCGTTATTGTTCTCCCTAGGCTCAAATCTGTTTTAAATACTTCTTCCTGCTTACAGACAAGAACGTGCAAAAGTATTTGCAACATCAGGATTTGATCTGAATTTTCAGAAAGGATATTAGACTGGTAAATGTATCTTTTTTAAACTACCTATTACTAAAACTTCAAAATAAAAATGAGTAAAATATGCTCACGTTCTTACAATATCTTCCCTGGCAGATATGTTGCTGTGGGTTCTTCTCAGCTGACGCCTGGACTGAGCTCTTTTCTTGTTTTCTTCCTACTGTGTTTTATATTTAAGTCCACCTCATACTTGGTTTCCCCATGACACTCCTATAGTTTAAACAAAACATACACAGATCCTCTCCTCTCAATTCAAACATGCCAGTGAACAGGCCACAGTTTTTATCAAACGACTATCCCAAACAAACATGTCTAAGAACTAATGAAGACATTATGTCCCAAAATAAAACCAGAAGAACTCAATGTGAGAGGATGACTGCTTTCCGTCCTCTGTTAATCAATCCTGACAGCTTCCCTGTCGCAAGACTATTGCTTAGGGTTCCTTATGTGCTTAAAACCCCGATTAAACACCATTTAGCCTGTTTGCACCATGTTCTTCTCATCAGTTTCTACAAATACTGCACATACGCACTCAGTGGTACTGTCTGCAACAGAAAACCAGTGGAAACATTACAAGTTGCAAAGTTATCTATTGGTAACCTGTTTGGACCACAGTCTGAAGAAAGGTGGGTTTGTTCTTCATTTTATTAACACTAGATTGCATTGCTTTTCTTTTTTTTTTTTTTTTTCCCAAGGAAAACTTAGATGAAAGCCTTTTTTAGCTTAATGTATGAGAAGAATTAGTGACTTGCAATTTGTGTGCATGAGTATCACCCCTAAATGTGTTTCCTGTAGATCTTAACTCTCACATGGGCCTTTGAACCTTTGGTTTGTACTGCACTGTCTGAGGCCTTGCCCCCAAACTCCTCCATGCGCCAAGGAGCTTCTGAAAGGCTACCAGTGGAATTGTTTTCTTCAGATTTCCCTCAAGTAACCAAAGCTAAGACCACATATGAGAACTACTATGATGCAGAGTATTTTGTTATAAATTATGTATCCCCAAGACGCTAATGGAAGGGCACAGTGTATCTGTCCCTGGATCCTTCCTTCTCCAGCTGATTCTCTTTCTTTCATCGCATACATTCATCAGCTGCAGCTGCAGCAGGAGCTGAGCAGGCTATGGGGCAGGAAGGTACCGTACAACCACTTTTCCCCAGGGTCCTTTTCCATAAGAAGAGTGGGATTGGGTTCCTCTCTTTATCATATAGCAGGAGCCCAGAGCCAGTAGGCCGTTTTCCAATTAAAATTAAATAGCAGCTGTTGACAGTTGCTAGTAGGCTAAATTGGCTCTGTGGGGAATAGCCCATTAGAGCAGTCATCTCGATGGAGGGATGATTGCATCTTGCAGGGGTTTCTAAGGCTTGAACCTGCCTCCAGCCTGTAGCGCTGCGATGCTCGATGTCACGCCGCCTGGTTCAGACTTGGCTTTTCCTACCTTGGTGTCAACCTTACTAAAAATTAACCCCAAGCCGTGACTGCAGCCCGCCTTCCCCGGGCAGGCTGTTCTTCCCCTTCCTCCGAGCACCATCTCCAGCCCGACCTGCGGGGAAGGGGCCGAGGCGAGACTTGCCCCGTCTCTTCCTCGGTCCCTTTCGCCGGGCAGGACGGGGTGGTGGGGGCTGGTGTCCCCCCGCCTCGCCCGGGGAGCCCCGCTGGCCCGGGCGCTGGTAGCCGTGGGGCTACCTCGGCTGCGTTAGCTGGCCGGGAAGGGTGAGGCTCTGGCAGAGGCTCCAGTTCGGGGAGCCACAGGTAGGCGGCGGCCTCTTTTCCCAGGTTCGTGGAGGCTTTTTTTTTTTTTTTTTCCTTCTTTTCCTCCCCTCTCTCCTCCTCTCTCTTTCCAGCTCTCGCTTTCCGGGTTGGGAGTTTGGGGCGTTCAGAAAAGCGCCTGCAACGGCGCGGGGTTCCCCAGGTGGGGCTGCTCCGGGCTTTTCTCTCCTCTCCTCCTCCTCCTCCCCCCGCTCTCTGGCTGCCTTTCCTCCTTTGTGGCCGCATCCAGGGCGCTTCAGCCCCCCCTCCCACGCTTCCTCCTTCCTTCCCCCCCTTCCCCAATCTCCAATTCGGGGGGGAGAAAGCCGGGTTCTTTCCTGCCTCCCGGCCGCCGGGCAGCTCCGTGCCGCCCCGGGCTCTCCCCGCGACCGCCGTGCGGCGGCGGCGGCCGCCCCGCTCCTCTCCTTTCCCCTCCCCTCCGGTCCCTTTCCCTCCCTCCTCCCGCGGCCGCTCCCGCCTCCCGGGGCCGCTCCCGCACATGGGCGCCGTGCGGGGCTCCCCCTCCGCCCAGCCGGCGGCGGCAGCGGCGGTTCCCCCCCGGCCCCGGAGCGCGTAGCCCGGCCGCCCTCCCGCCCCGATTCATTTCTTGTTGTTCCCTCTCTCTCCCTCCCTCCCTCTCTCTCTCTCTCTCTCCTCTTTCTGAACTTTTGTCACCGCTGCTCAGATGAAGACTTTTTGCGCCGGGGACGCCTAGTTTCTCTCCCTCCCCAGCTCCGCCACCGTGCCCTGCGCTGCCCTCCTTCCCCCGGCCGCGATGCCGTTCCCCCTGCGGACCCTGGAGCCCCTGAAGCTGTGCAGGTTGGAGGAGGCCGGCGGGGACGGCGCGGAGCGGGGCGGCCCGGCGCCCGGGGACCACGCCGGGGCGGCGGAGGGGGGAGGCGGGCGCCGCCGCGGCGCGGTGCCGCTCTTCGGGGCGCTGGAGCAGGTCAGCTCGTACGCGCTGGTGTCGCTGCTGATGCAGCTCTCCGACCTCTCCCGCTGCGCCGGCGACATCTTCGGCGGGATCCTCAGCGAGGCGGACTCCCTCTGCCACCGCAACGCCCGGCTGCAGCGCCGCCTCGGCGCCCTGGAAGCGCTCCTCGCCCGCCTGGACCACCGCAAAGTCAAAATCCGTGAGTGGCCACCCTTCCCCGCCGCGGCGAGACCGGGACGGTGGCGGGGACAGGGCGGGGGGGAACCGGCCGGGGGTCGCCCGCCCGGTGGCGGTGCGGTTTGCGCGGCAGCCTTTGCTTTATTTATTTATTTAAAAAAAAAAAAAAGAGAGAGAGGAAAGAGGGGAAACTTAAGCATCCCCTTCCCGCCTTCAGGTGGCCCCGCCGGTGCTTGTGCCCCTCCTGCTGACCCCCACACCGACCCCGGGCTCCGTCCCGCCGGCTCCGGCGCTGCCTGCCGGCCGGGCAGGACGGTGTCAGCGTGTCGGGGGGTGGGGGTGTGTGTGTGTCCGGTGGCTGCTGGCGTTTTCCCAGTGCCTCCGTCTGGGAAAGAAATGTAATTCATCGGGGAGAGGGTGTCGGCAGCGGGGGGACGGGGGGAGGCGGGGAGCCGGCTGGCTTTAGCCGGGAGATGGTGCGGTAAATCCTGAGGGAGGGCTGGGGTGGGTTTGTTTGTGTGTTTACGTCGGGTTTGCGCTAGACTTCGGATCAGCCGGGCTTCTGACAGTTCAGCCCACATGCCTGATTAATTCTTTTGTAATGTGCCTGGGAAGACCTCAGTAAACAGAAACCTGGATATACTTTGCAGCTGGTTTTGTATCTCTCGGTTCTCCTGGGCTTCTGCTCTGTGTGCAGAACTGATCCCACGTTTGTATTTTCAACTTCATACGGAGGGAGCACAAGCAGCAACATCCAGATTTGGCCTCAGATTCCTAAGTAGCGGCAGCATGGGGAGGTTCTTGCTAAGATTCTTTCTAAGCCTGTAAAATGGCCCTCAGAAGCAACCCACTGTACAGCTACACACAGCTATAGGAAAAGTTGTTTCTGAGCTTGGTCCAACTTTGGAGAAAGGATCCCGTAAAAATTGTATCTTCTACAGGGAATTTCATTTGTGTGTGTCCTAGCTCCCCACAGAGTAAGTGAAAGATGGCTTGCAACATCAGTTTAGCTTTCTCAATGTGTTGGAAACATTCAGGAACCCAAAGAACTGTGTTGCAACTTCTGTGACAGCTGTGTAAGGTATGAGCCTAGCCTAAATAGGATTGCTGCTCAGAGACCACCAGTAGTTTTCTTCTAAATGGAAGTAGAAAGCCTGCTTTGCATATGGCATACTTTGGAAGAAAATTGTTGCGGAAGGCCTTTCACAGATAAGATTCAAAGAGTATCAGCCCTGTATGGGTAACTTACCTATTTCATTGCGGAATTACTCCTTATGGTATGCTTTAGTATACAGTTCCTCCAAAGGAGGAAACCATCATCAGCCTTACAAAAAGGCTCTTTCTGTGGTTTGTAAGTGTTAGGCTAAAGTTCCGTGGTAACTGGTTTGACTTTTTTGGTGCTTTGTAATTGCTTGACAAACTTAAGGAGCTTTTCTTCCTCATCAAGACAGGTAGATCCTTTTCTGCCAATAGAGTTACGTTAGTTTGGCATGGCATGGTGCAGTCAGATTTGAAATGAGACTGCTTTATTACCGGGGATACCTGCAGTATGGTGGTACGTTACATTGATGCCCTGATAGGAAGCAGTTTTTATTTATCAAATAGGGACCTAATTATTACCATACACTGATGCAACACATCTAAAGGGAAGGCTGATATGAGGCTAGTGCTGCACTGTGCAAACCCTAACATTTTACATGCGTCAGACATTTATTCTCTCTTGGTCATCGTTTTGCACAAGTTACATATTTACTACTTTTTTTTTTTATTACAACTCAGTTCATTGAGCTAAGCCTGTTATTGCTTTTAATTTTATGATCTTTGCTCTTGTCATTGCAATTCCCAAAACTGGACACAGTTCTTATGTTTGGCTTTCTCTGCTTGGTTTTAAATTCTTTGGTAAGTGGTGTCTCTGCAGTCAAATTTAATTTTGCTACTTAACAGCCGCATTGCTGCTGTTAATATTTACTTTTCAAAGATCTCATTTATTAAAGTCGATGAGAACTAATGCCGATTTCTTTCTAATTTTCTTAATTGTATGAAATGCAGACTCTTTGTAAAGGAAGATTATTTTATTTGCCTATTGTTCGCAAGGAATTGATGTGTAGGCTAAGCATATTGACATGAAGTTGCACATAAAGACGTATCAATTCCCTTCTTGTATGCTTTCTACGTATTTAATCTGGCCAAGGAGATCGGGTGGGATGATCAGTTGTAGTTAGCATCATGAACGTCTCTATAATGCAAGCTGTCAAGGCTTGTCTGCAAGTTTAACCCTGTTCCTGGCATTAAAGGGAAATATCTGCAAAACAAAGAGAATGGTTTAATAATGCTGGCTTTGTTTGCGAACAATGACAAGGGGGATTTTTCCTTCCCATTTTTGAAGATACACAAGCTTCAGGGAGAAAGCTGTTTGCTGGTGTGGGACTGTAAGAACAACAAGGAAAGTAAACAAATTTAATTGCTTTCCCATTTACTAGATTCTTGTTGCTCATAAACCTTTTCTTATGGGGAAAATATTGTAAACTACTGTATCAATTGTGGTGTACAGGCAGATGCAGTGTGATGTTGTATCAGATGATTTAAGTATTTTGCTCTGGTTTTCAGGATGAGGGGATAGGACGTTGTACACCTGCTTTTCAAATCATGGGTAATTTCTACTTGAATAAATGGCTTTTGTTCTCATTGTGGGGCCCAGACAATAATTTCCTCTTGGAACCGAAGGTCCCAGGGTGACTTCTGTGATCCCAGCATGATCTTATATGGGAAGGACTAGAAGAGGACTAGCAAACTTCAAATCCGGGTCGCAGCCACTTCTTGGGATGTAGCTGCAGTCTGGCAGCTGGCATAAGCTACGTCACATATGTCCCTGGTGCTTGGGAAAGTACATACTTTGAAATTGTAAGGGGTTTTAATTTGTGTACTGTCATAATTTTGTTTCAGAGTAAAGTTTCCATGTAGTATCCTTCAGATAACAGGGGTCCATTAGTGCTTGTTCCCTGCTGAGCACGGCTGGGGATGTGAGGGAGGGAAAGCAGGCAGGACAAAGCTCTTTGTCTCCAGTTAGTCATTCTTCACAGTCATGGACCGCACTTGCTTGTCTGGCTGTACAGTGCGTGTGTAGGATCCGTATACTCCTAGATATATATATATTGGAGCATTAATAGGTAAATGTGTCTTGAACGGTCTCTGCTGCTTCTCTTCTGTTATATACTCTTTGGTATCCTGTAGTGAATGCGTTAGTTCAAGTACGTCCGTTCATTGCACCTCATGTGAAAGAACTTTCTGATGCGTCAAACTGGTTACGGATGTGCTGTGTTGCAGTAGGTGCTGCATCGTTGCAACCCTTACCAGGGGAAAACTTCCTCATCTACCAAGAGTGGCTGGACTTCTGCCATGCCCTCCAACTGGGAGGCCTGCTTTCCAGGGGTCTTGTATCGGTGTGCCGCACACGCTCGCAGAGTTTAATTTAACATTCGCTTTGGGATGTTGAAGGTAGATTTCAGTTCTACGTAATCGTAGTGATGGTTGTTTTTTTCCAGCGTTTGCCACTGTTGGGATTCACTGGAATGGTTTGTCTCTCTCTGGTTTGGTTTGGTTGTCTTAAACTTTCCATTTAGGATTGTAGAGATGCTTTCCTTTATGTCCCCCAACTGGGAAACTTGTGCCTGACTCTGTTTCAATGAAGGATATTTTTAAGGCCATTTAGTAAAATACTTTCCTGGCGTGTACTTGAGCTTTGCATGATGAGCAGGGTGTTGTGCCACAAGAAGGGACATCAAAATATGATGAGACATGTCCCTGTGGGGCCAATGACTGGTCTATAACTCATTGTGGTGGGAGGCACTAATTGCTCAAGGCAGTTTATAAAATTCAAGTGTAGTATGCAGTACTTGTGACCTTAGTTTAACTGCACTAGCCATGTCTAGAGAATTAATTAGATTCAGTAGTCTTTTTTTTTTAAACAGTCTTTCATCAGGTTTTCATTAAGCTGATGCGTGTTGCTGTTTTGCGTGGTGTTTTATTATATGTTTCCAGGATCCAGCTGCTATAATATGTTTTACACCATGGAACTTGCCTAAGTGCTTTTCATCTTTTAGCAGTGTGCATCTGTAGCTGTGACCTAGCATTAGGTGATGTAGTTTTCATCACTTTCAGTTCTTAAATGTCAGGGTGGGTGAGGATGAGTGAGGACAACTCTTTGAAGTGATCAGAGCTCATCGTGATGGCAGCAGAGAAATCTTGCGTGAATTACAAGGCCAGCTCTTGGGAAACACTGTGAGGCCTTAAACAGTCATTGTTTTTATAGGGCATGAAGAAGGACATTCTTTCCATTAATATTTGTCCTCTACCATCTGCAGATACTTGTGCAAAAATTAATATTGCTGTTCTTGTCTGTGAATCCTAATGGTTTGTCAGACTGGAAGGCTGTCCCTTCCATCTTCTATGCTATTTATCTTCAGTCTTTCTGAAGAGATATTTTGAGAGAAATGCTGGGAGGTTAACCTAATGACAACTTCTGGTTCAGTTTCTCCAGTAGTAGGATGGGGTTTGGCCAGTTGTACCTCCTATTCTAACAAGAAGAAACTGATCCTGTGGGAGGGAGGAAATGCTACCTCCTAATTAGCGTTGTTGTTTAAAACCCTTCAGTGTTTGGTTTTAAAGGCACAGCATAATCATTTGATGTTCATGCAGAACGTGTATACATATGCATTTATTTCTTTTTTCAAGTTGAAACACATTAATGCAAGAGAGCTCGGGGGATGGGGAGTATGGCTTTCTATTTGTCTGCATGATGGACGGACAATCCAGTTTACACTTCATCTCCTGCTATTTTGTTTAGTAAGTATTTTCCACGCTTTGTGTGCAAGGCAGTACTGGAGCACATTTCCTGCTTTAGCCGAACAGGAAGCTTTATTCAGCTTATTCCTAGGGAAACCCCTCCTCCATCCCTAGCCACCAAAAGTGAGCGTTATTCAAGACAGTATCAGCACTAGGCAGGAGATGAACAGGCTGGCTGACTTTCTGGGCTTTCTATAGCTTGTGGCGTAAGGAAAGAGTGTACGAGATATCTGTCGTCTTGTAAGAACAAGATGAAACCTTCTTTGGGAAAAGGTTTAGAAAAAAAAAAAACAACCCCAAACCAACCAAAACTTCCTCTCTCCTCTTCCTCCTCCCCAACAAAACAACCCCAAACAAACAAACCCCAAAACCAACCACCAAAACCCATGGTGTGCTGGTGAGGAATCTTTGGTGAGAAAGGACTGACTTTCAGGGGAAAAATTCTGTTCTAACAGTATTTGGGAGCTACAGTTTGGCTACATTACTCTACAGATGCTTCAGGTGACTGTGCAATGGTACTTTTCTTCTCTCTGTTCCCGTGTAAAATGAAGATTCATTAGCAAAGTTCAGTCCATGTTAAACAGTTAATTCCTAAGTTCCCCTAGGGAAAAAAAAAAAGGTATTTTCTCTTTTACCCTATTGTGATTATTCAGATTGCTGCTCAAAAGCAATATAACTCTCGTTTTATTTAGCTAGTGCAAGACTAATTATCTGTGGAAATTCAACCTGATCCAAAGGAGGTTTCGTTTGAAATAAGCAGGAAGAAAGTCTTGAGTTCGAAAAAGATTTCCCATGGGGACGGTGGGCCAAGTTGCTGTGCTGCTGAGTGGCAGAGCTCCAGCTGAATTCAGTTTGGCGAGGGCTTGGCTTGCTGTTTTGAAAACAGTTGACACTCTTTGGCTGAAATTTAGAGCTGCTTTGTACATTGCTCAGAACCTATTATACACCACCTGTGAACATTTGTTTCCGTAGATCTTATGATTGGCTTGATCATTGAGGAAAACGGTGTTTAGGAGAGGTAGTTAATGAATTAAACATACTTGTATTTAGTTGTTTTTAATTAGGATTTATTTTGAAGGTTCCTAGATATTTTAGGATACAATAAAATGTCCTCAGATGTTTCGCTTCCTATTAGTATTGGCACAGTCTCAGCTTGGTTGAGCGCGAGCTAGTAATCTTGGTCTTGTGGGCTTCCCTCCTAAGCTGCTAATACGAAGTTCCTGCAGAAGAGGCGTTTTTTGGGTGAACCTATTAACAAACATAAAACAACACAGTGGAAAGCCACTGAAATTCCTCAAAACCTCTGTCCTGGAATTTAAACCACCCTCTAACCTGTGGAGAGTCAGATGAGGCTTTCAGGGAGGATGGGGAGCAGATTATCCCACACGAGTTTAGTGATTCCTGCACCTTCCTCCAAAGCCCTTGGTGCCAGCTGCCATCAGCCACGGGATACTGAGTTTAACGTTGCCAAGGCCATATTAGTTATGGTAATTCCTGGCCTTTTTTCCATATTTCTGGGTGAAGGAGGGGGAACTTCCCTTTCCTCCTCATCTTCCTTCCCCCCTCCGCCCCCGCATGTTTAAATAAATGATAGGAAGAATGAGGGCATGTGCTTCAGTTCCTGTTACCAGGAGTGTTAGTGCACCGCAAACAGAAAGGGAGATCGAGAAGTAAAAGGAATTAAAAAATGCCCATCGAAGGCTTGGCAATTATGCAAAGTCCCAGTTTCTTTTGTAGTCGTAAGCTAGCTATCAGCAGGCGAGATCAAAGCTGTCCTCCCTAACAGTTAACAAGATCAATTAAACACGGTAATTAAATGTTGTTCTTGGCTGTAGGTTTGATAGGAAACCTGCTGGTTGGATGGCAGTCTCCGGAGAGCCTGGATGACACGCCACTTAGGAGACTAGAAAAATATCTTTCTACCTGTGGGTTACGCACAGATTAATGTGGGTGGACTTTGCAAGTTGTTTGTATTTATGTCTTACCGTGTTTCAGTTGGGCAGGGCTTCTTCTGGCTTCAGGCTGCTGTGTTTTGTTTGGTGTGTGTTTTTTTTTTTTTTTTCTTTGTCCTTTGTGAATGATGGTGTTTTATGTTAGGTTGTTTTAATTTATTTATTTATTGGCCTCTTGTCCTTTAATCAGCGTTGTGTCCGTACGAGATTTCGTTGCCCTTTGAGAATTCTGTGTAGTTAGAACAAGAATGTTTAAGGCCCTACTGAGTGTGGTTGAGCTTGCGTCAGGGAGCAGCCCGCAGGCAGGGGAGCTGTGCCTGCAGAGAGAGGCAGTGCCGACTAATTGCTTTGCCATAATTCCTCTTGGTAATTTCCCCATCGGAGCCACTGGTCTACCCTTTTTGTGGGTTAAGGCCTGATTTATTTCCCCCCCCTTCCTCTTCTCTTCCTCCTTTTCTTTAGTCATTCAGGCTCCCTGCCCCAGGTGTGCTCTGAGGTGTTTCTCCATCTCCAGTCCTGCCTGCTCAGAGGGGTGACAGTCTCAATGTCCGCTCTACACCTCACCCCCCACCCCCCCGCCATGACATGCCCGATAAAACTGGTCTTGTGCATCTCCCATTCCTCAAAAGCAACGCGCTCTGTGTACCTGAGAGTTGGTAGGATTTGGGAGGAAGGAGGTGAGGGGATGGGAGGCAGAGACAGGAAAGGGTGAGATCTGGTGGAGCTTCTGGCTTTCTCAAGACAACCCCTTCTCACCCCTCCATCTCAAACCCCATTGTAAGGCCTTTCTGGCTGGGGTTGTGGCACCTCAGTAATAGTCTTTGTCTTGTTTGAGTATGTCCCTTTGTTCATTTTTAATGCTTTGCTTACAAGCACAGAGATGTCTACTGCTCTGCTATCGGAGTGCAAATCAAGAGCAAAACCATCTACACCATTACGGTGGTAGAAGTGAGAACATCCAGGCATTACTTGAAATTAAAAAAAAAAAAAAAGAGAGAGCTCAAAGGGATTCACTTTAATGTATGTCTGTGGTTGAGTTCTTATAACATTTTAACCTAAAGAACACTTTCATGTTTCATTAGGTTTAATTTCCCTAATCGACATGTGAGCAGCAGCTCTGTTTTAATCTGAAATTTAACATCTTGACAACCAGTAGATCTGTTAAGTCAGTTGATTGGATATTCCTTTTACTGTATTCAGGCTGTAATCTTAACTAGGCAAGTTTTGATTAATCTAAGATTGTAATTTTTTAATTAACTTAGCTCCTAATTTTCAGAGATTAGGACTATGCCTAAACAGATGTCCCCTGAAGTAAATTGAAACTATGGATGCTATTTGAAGAATTGAGCCACTTAATTTTCCTACTGGCAATAAATATTGATGTAAATTGTAATGGAAAAATGGCAAAGTAGAGGTTTCAAGCATACTGAGTAATAGCAATAGTGGGGGGGTTTTTTGTTTGCTTCTTTTTTTTCTGGTTGAACGATCAAGTGGAAAATGAAAACAAGATACTTCCCCAGAATGTTCTAAATGGCAGCGTACCATACTTTAATGCTCTTCTTTCCCTTTGCGCCTCCCGTTTCTCCCCCCCCCCCCCCCCCCCCCCCGCCTTTTTAGTATCAAAGTGCTGGCTACAGAAGAGCTCTCATCAGCTTCTAAGTGGTGGGATAAATATTGTCGCTTGCTGGCTTACATCTATTCTTCTGTGTCTGGTTATTACGTTGGTAAGCCTTCTCAACAGCATGGGTTTGAGTAAGAAAGCAAGTTTAGTCTTTCTCCTGGCAAACGGACATCTGTCTTCTGTTTTCTACTTTGGCGAGTTTTGGCTTTTGGCAACAGATGGGTTTTGCTGACGGGAAGCTCAGCAGGACCAGAGAGGGATGCTTTGTGGGTTATCTCTAGTGGCACCTTTTGTTCCTGTTGTATGGGAGGAAAGAGCTCCCAAGTGGGTGGTGTTGGCTTTCACTTCCTATTCAATATCTAGTTGATGCTGAGTAACTGAATCTGCTTCAGTGGCTCGAAAAACCAAGTGATGTTTGGCTAATGTAGTATCTTTAAATGTTAAAACCTCAAATGTTGTTAGCCACATTGTCTGTAGAGGTGCTTAAAACATTCTGAATTAGAAAAAAGAAGCCAACCACCAGGAAAGGGGATCAAGGTCTTATAAAACTTATCTAAAATGTTCTCTTTTTTGTTAGCGGTGGTACTTGATTTTCAATTTAGAAGAAAGATAGCGAAGCTTGATTCATTACACAAGATCCACCCCCCACCCCACTTATTCTGGACTTGATGCAAATAAAATCCTTTTTTCTCAAATTTTGAATGATCCAAGAAATTCTGGAAAGAATTGCTTGGTAAGATTGAGATGTATGTTAATGTGAACAATATGAACAATAATTCAATGAAGTATATAGTTATAGTCTCCTTTACGCTATTTTGATTTGTAGTGTTGGAAAGACGGAGGCCCTGTATTGTGAACTTTAACACTTTAAATCCGAGAAAGAACTTAGTAAGTTTGTTCTATTTGTGGTATGAGGGAGAAAGAATGAAAATAATATAATGTTCTTAATATGCCTCGGTGTGTTAGTTTAGATACAGTTTTCTAAAACTTGTTCATTAAACTATTTCCTTGCTCTATTAAAACAAAGGTAGGTGGTTACTGTGCAGTTCCTCCTGCTTGATTTATTTACTTTTTTTTAGTAGCATGTGTACGTGATAGAATATCAAGAGTATTATAAGATATAAGCATATTTATCACTAAAAGTCAGTTTGCACGGTTGAATGCACGCCATAGGGAACAGATAGGGTAGGAAATAGAAGGGTGATAACGGGAGAACAGCAGGTTTTTCGTACCAGTTGTGTTCCAGACCTTGATGGAAGCCCAGATACAGGGGAAACTGGTATGGCAACTGATCTCCGTGGGGCCAACGCCCTCCCCCGTATCTCTGGCTGCTCCCCTGGCAGCGGGGAGCCTGTGCAGTCCTGCTGGGCAGGCTGGGGCAGCCCGAGCCCTGCGGGGAGCGGTCCCGCAGAGGCTGGGGGGGGGGGGCCCGGACCCCGTGGGGCTGCAGCTGGGCTGGCCCCAGGTTGTGCAACGTGTGCCCCAATGGCTCTGCTCCCGCGCTTGCTGAAATCCCGGGTAGCGTTGGGTAGGGATTACCTTGTCCCGGGGAGGTGAGCATGATCTTAACAAGGGTGGTTTAAAGGTAAATAGATTATTAGAGCTGATTTTGAAATTATAATCGCAGTCGTAATTATATAATAACTCTATTATAAAATACACAGAATTGTAGTCTGTGATTGTGAGCTCTACATTCAGGAAAGCTGCAGAAAATGAGGTGAGGCTGCGCCAGTTCTCTTGCCCTGTCTGGTCTTGGTGGTCGGTGGTAGGATAGGGCTGCCCTTTAGCAAGATGCCCCCTGAACGGAGAAGAGGGAGCTTGTGCTTGCTTATCCTGGAGGAAGGTGAAACTGCCGTGTTGGCCTACTTGCAAATTTCCTTAAAATATTAGAAAGCATTTACTTAGCACAGCCACAATACAGATTTAACTGTGAGCATGAGGCTCTTTCCTCCAAGAGAGTCTAGTCTTAACACACACAAGTCAAGCTAGAAGATGGCAATTTAGTTAAGTGTGGTTTGAAAAAAATCTGTGTTGGAGAACCTGAAGTTTCACAATAGTCATGGGCCTTCTTGAGGTCTAGAAGAAGAGCAGGTAATTAGAAATCCACAGAGTGTTCGCCTGAGGCAAAGAATACCACAAAAACATAGAGCTCTTGGTGTTTTTTAGTTTGTCACGTTACAGAAGCCTCCGTTTGTTCCGTATCTGTTATAGAGACATTACATCTACTTGATGGCAATGAAGACCAAAGCCACCTGCAGTACTTATTATCTTGCCTGCTCCCACTTGTTGCCCAGTTAGGCTTGAATTCTGTAATTTGGGATGTCCCCTCTGCAGAGCGTGGTATGTAGGATGGGAGGGAGCGCTCTTCGAGGCGTGTTGTTTTGACCCTGTTGCTCTAACAGAGCGTGTTTTCCTCTCCCACCCCTTTTCCCAAGGCACGAAATACAGTAGCTTTTTTCCTTGCAAACCATTTTGCTACTGTTAGTAACCTTGCTGACAAATTGTGAAACTTGCTGCAGCTTTGAAATAGCTACAGCTTGTAAAGAGTAGGTCACTTAGCATTGTACATGGAGATAATGTGCTGCAGGTTAATACATAAAACATTTAAATGATTTAAATGCATTGTTTAGTACCAACTGGTAAAAAAAAAAAAAAGAATTAGGTCACAATAGACAAAAGCTTGTCTTCATTTGAGCTCCTGTCAGCTTGGCACGTTTGTGCTCAGTTGGTTTTTATCACTAGTTACGTCAATACACATACGGTGTTTCTAATTTAGATTATTATTAGTGGCTTACAGAAATAGGCTATGAATAAACTTAATCCTGAAGACAAGTGAAAACATGTGTATATTTCTGGTAAAAGTTTAAACTTACCAGGGAGAATCCAAGAATATCTGAACATTTAACAGAAATATCAAATTAGAAAAATGACCAACAGAAAAAAGGCAGATCCCACCAAATCGCAGGCTTGAGTACGAATGCTGTAGTTACACCCCGAAGTGACCAGACTGAAAGTCCTGCGTGATCTCAGTTAACACTAGAGCACAGCCTCCACTTACAGAGTGTTATAAAAGATACTTGAACTGTATGCCGGTTTTTATTTCTCCCCTGCCTCCGCGACCGTTGTTGAAGCTGTGACTGGGTGAGTTTGAATGGAATGAAACTTTTCAAGGAAAAGGTCACTGAAATCACAGAATCCCAGAAATGGGATGGCACCTCTGGAGATCACCTAATCCAACCCTACTCAGAGTAGGCTCAGCTTGAGCAGGCTGCTGGGGTCTGTGCCCAGTTGGGTTTTGAATATCAACATGGATGGAGCGGCCACAACCTGCCTGGGAAACCTGTGCCAGTGTTTGACCACCCTCACAGTAGAAAAGTTTTTCCTTATGTTAAATGGAGTCTTTTGTGTTTCAGTTTGTGCTCATTGCCTCTTGTCAAAACATTATAAGTGGCAACACTAATACGTTCTTCTTACTGGAAGGTTATCCAAGAGGGGTGCTAATTAGTACCCAAGATGGACAACCTGATCAAGAAAGTTGGCGTACTCTGTGGCCTTAGGTAAATGGCTTAGCGTGTTTATCTGAAAAAGGATGGGTAAGGGAAAGTGTTAATTAATCTGAAGTAACAAAGCTGGCAGTCAAAAACCACGTAATTATTTACTTGAGGACTTCTGACCTTGCAGTGATTCTTTGGAAGAACTTTAATGCTCTTGACAAAAATACCTACTGGTTCTATTGAAAGGCAAGGTAATAAACTTGATATCAGAAAGATGGAAACTATCTCCAGTGGAGATAGTGGAAACTTTCTAGTGTCTCATCTTGCAGACACTGTCAGCAATGTCTCTTAGAGATTGAAAAGCATTCACTGTTTGCAGGAGGAGCCCCGAACAACCCTTCCGCGTACTTAAGAATTTCAGCAGTGGCTTTTTTCAAAATTCTGACAAAGATTCTTGGCTAGTTCTTTGGAAATTGTCTAGGATCTAGGCTACATTAATACAATACCCTGTTTTTCCTTTGCTTGTCAACGGGAGTTTTATTAAGCAGGTTAGAAAAGATACCTTATAGTTGTGTTCTTCACCTTGCTCGGGACAAGCGACTGAACTCCAGTGAGAATTACAGGAAACACCTTTTTCATCATCCACATCAGCAGTTCATCAAATAAAGTAGTCCCTCAGTATCCTGAGTTGCTGCTAATTACCACATTTGCCTATCCTTCCCTTATGTAAGCATCCTTTTAGGCTGAGTTCATTGGCAGGACTTTGTACACGTGATGGTGCTTTAAATGAAACTTGTGATTTAAGGGCTAAATAAAAGCTATTGGAGAAAAATCACTTATTTTAAAATGGTTTTGTTAGACTCCGGGATTATCTGGTATTTTACATAACCTATTACTTACATGGATGGCAAGCTATTATTATACAGTCATTTTTTTTTTTCTCCAATGAAAGTTCATAAACTCTCGTTAAAGTGTCCAAATTCACATGGAGGAAGCCAAACTGGCATTCGATAAAGCTATATTTAAAGCTCTTGGCAGGACTTTCCCCATATGAAAGATGTTATATGTAAGCTCTTGGAATAAAACTTTAAGAAGTTTTGAGATGACAATTCTAAAGACTACCAGATCATCCTAAAATTAAGAGATTTAAATACTAGATCATGGTTTTGTGTCAGAGTTCTCTTGTCTTACACCATCTTTGTATTGTAATTTAAATTGATTTTTTTTTTGTTGGTTACAACACCTTGGGGAAATATCCGTTGGATAAGCTTGTAATCTCAGGTATTTGGCACCTCTGGTTGCTTTCTGCTGTGGAACCTTGCAAAAATGGGGTTCACTGAAAAGTCTGGCCTTAAGTATTTGAGCATAATGAATGATTTTAGTGGTGTGTGGGGTTTTTTTGTTTTTTTTTTTCCCCCCTGTTGTGTTTCTAAGGGGAATAGCTATAGCCTGTGGCATACATCCTGTTTTCACTGCAGCAGAGAAACCCTTGCTTTTTATTCATAATAGCTACTATTTTTCTTCTTTGTTAAGGCTGCGCACATCTGACCCAGGATTTCTTAAAGCCAAAGGCTAATAGAGATGTGTTCCTTTGTTTTTTAGCAGAGAGGAAAAGGTTGGTGTTTTGTTGATTTTTTTTTTTTTTTAAGCAGTTAGTTTTCCCCGTGGTGTTTTCAATCAATCCGTGTGTGTGTCTCTCTCAAAAGAAGCAAACCAACCCTCAACAACAACAACATAAACAAAAAAGCCCCCACCAGATGAAAACAACTGATTGACTTTGTCCAAACTGTAAGAAAACCAAAGAAGTAAAGGCAATTTATACTAAAAGCATATATTCTAATTTTTTCTAACCCGTATTAGTAGTGTAGATCAATAATCTAATTCGCAGTCATTTTTAAGTTGATTATATTCCTTGATACGTGTTTTTGTATAAGTAGATCATGTAGCTAAAATCTCTTTTGCCTGTTTCTTGTTTGCGTTTAAGGTCAAGAAGACATGGAGGGGTGAAAGTCTGGGTTGACTTAGGATTTGCATCTTCCAACATCAGTTTTGACCTTGAGTCGCTAAGTATGAACTTGGAACAGAAGAGCTTTATAGGAGTGGGTGATGGATGGGTTGTAATATTGAAGTCTCCCTCCCCCATGCTCGCATCGTTGGAGCTCAGTCCCTCGTTAGACTGAAGCGTTGTCTTCCTAGGGAAGAACCCGTTTGCTTCAGGAGTTAAAAATGCTGAGGCTGGCGCTTTGGGAGTGCGTTTATAGTACTGAATAGATGTAAGAGAGAGAAAAAAAGTGAAAAGTGTGTAGGTAAGTTGTTTTTTTCTTTTCTTTTTTTTTTTTGAGGGGAGGCGGGTGTTCCCCAATGTTTTGTAATAGTTGTAGTTTTAGTAGTTGTTTTAGATCAACATCCTGCCTATCTATTGCATAGTAAATGCTATTATATTCCTTTTACTTTCTCTCTGCAAACAGCTTGCTTTGTGCGTGGGTTGTGTTACATATTTTTTTTAATTACTCTTTTATAAAAAACATCTTTTTGAGCCCTGTCCACCTCCAGCTTTTCCCCATTTATTTCAGTAGCTCTAGCTATCACAGGTTTGTGTTTCGGCAAAATTGCTGAGATTACCCCTCATTCTTCTCCACTGAAATGCTATAAAAACAGAGAGGGGGTTGTTTTGAGAGGAGAGGGAATTACTAGCAGTGGAAGAAGCAGCCAAATGGTGGTATACCCGGGGATGCTCTGGAAGCTGTTTTTTTTCAATATTGAAACAGAGTTTCTCCTAGCTAAGGATTGCCCTTGAGTTTTTGATCAAGCTTTATTAATATTTGTTAATGAGTCTGGTGTAAGATCAGGACTGCTGTAGAGCAGTGGTGGGCCGAGCAATGCTGTGTGAAGCTGCCACGGTGGCTCCCAGCTGGGCTTCTGCCAGCGGTCTGGGGTGCCCCCAGATCAGAAAGTGGGGGAATGTGGCTACCTGTGCTGTCATATCCAGTTGATGTCTCCTCTGCATTTAATGAATCTGTTTTGCTGTGGATGGAAAAGGTAAAGTGGTTACAAGAACAGATGTTTTGCTGGAGGGAATTTTAAGAAAAAAAAAAAAAAAAACAAAACCACAAATGAATGTGAAAAATCAACAAAAGCTAAAATGCTGGGGATGAAATCCTATGAGTACTACTGATGCTTAGAGTGCTTGCGGTTGCCAGCATCCATGTGAGGCCTCTAATAATGACCAGCATTCTTGTACTGTAAGCTTGCAAGATCTCCTCTGATATGATTTAAGGCTTTCCTGAAGGTTAGAGATGTTCTTCCTCCACAAGTCTTGAAGGGACAGATCTTGGTTTTGGAAATTGGAAATACTGTTACTGAATTTGTGGGTGCAGAAGAATTGACTGATGTGCAAAGAACTGTGAAACTTCGGTATGAAAATACCACCACAAAAAGTAGATAAATCCTTAAATGGAAGAACAACGTCCCTCCTTTGAAGGCTAATGTTTCAAAAATGAGCCACAGCATAGATGTGGCCATAGCTATAGCTAAAAGACATTCTCACTCATAGAGGTCAAAAGGGCTGAGGATGACAGAATTCCCATTTTACAGTTGAGACAAAGAAAATTCAGAAAACTCAAGTGGTGCGTCCGGATAAGCTAGTATCAGAGCCTGCATCTCGCTCCTGGTGAAACAGGATATCCCAATGGATTAAGCTGCTCTCCAATTTGTAGGCTGCACAAGTTTGATCTGGCTGGAATCGGCTTGCCATCTGTTGAACTTCACTTTGATCAGTTTGGCTTTGATGAATAAGGGCATCAGTGGCCAAACCTATCCACCAGATCTGAGGAGGAAGGGAGTAGGAGTGCCTGGTATTTTGCAGACTTGGGCTGATTGTGACGATTAAGACGACTTTAATGATAAAGGAATATAATTGCATTATTCCCTGTGATATTCCATAGGCATTTAAATACAAGGCATTGCTTTTCACAGAATCACAGAAACTTCAGAGTTGGAAGGGACCTCTAGAGATCATCTAGTCCAACTCCCCTGCTAAAGCAGGATTGCCCAGAGCACATCCCTCAGGACTGCATCCAGGCGGGTCTTGAAAATCTCCAGAGAAGGGGACTCCACAACCTCCCTGGGCAGCCTGTTGCAGTGCTCTGTCACCCCAGCATTATATGAAATTAGTATTTTTATTATTATTATAGCACTTCATTCTGGTGCACTAGGAAATTCACCACAGAAGTACCTTCTCTAGTGATCAGTGTTGCAATGGTCCAAAGGTGTCTTGCATTTTCTGTTCACCTGCTTGGCTATGTGCGTGCCCAGAGACATTCTCTGCAACGCCGTGGTTCATGCTTGTTCCTTCAAATCCAGCTTGTGTTGGCAGCTTTCTCACTGCTCTGCTCGTTAATGCCTGGGCTGAAATCTTTCCTTCTGCTTCAACAATCCTGAAAAGCCTTCCTCAAAAATCCCCACTTTGATTAATTCCAACAAACCCTTGCAAACCAATTGAATAATGGTTTTACCACATAAATTGGCAGAGGTTATAATGTATATCTAAATACCAAAATTACTTCATCAGGTATGTCTGAGGATTTCTGTGGAAAGGTTCAAATGCTTTTTGACTTCGGTGAAGTAAATTTCACAGAAGATATATATGTGATAACCCCGGTGATTAATTGCTCTCAAATACTTATCCCAGCTGAGTTATGTAACATGAATCTCTGAAGGATTCCCAATAAAAAGTTTGTGAATGGTAGATGTAAATGTCTGCAGTGGCTTTTGAAATGTTAGATGTGGAAAGTGCTAATGGAAAAAATATTTTACAGCGTTCCTAAGATAAAGATAGGGTCTAGAATTTTTTAGGGCCTTGAGTTTAACTCCCACTGATTTAAAAAATTAAGGCTTTGCTATAAATTGTTCCTTATGCTTCTGGCAGAACAAAAGTTGAGTGTGTTCAAAGAAATTAGATTAAGGCTGAGAAGTGAAAAATACCAAACTGAAAGGTGTGTGCCTAATTCCAATGGCCACATATGAAAATCTGCTATAATACACTTCAGATTGTATGATAGAGTGCTATTTCTGAGTATCCCAATAAGGATTTTTTTTTTTTTTGGCAGCAGCATGATTAACACTTTTTCTTGCTTCCATGAGTCTTAAATTTTTGAAGTGCTTTTGCTGGCAACCCAGAATTTGGAAATGGACAAACACTGAGCAGAACATGCCAAAGTTTTCAGTACGTATACAAAATTAGAATTAAACTTCAAGGTTCATGATACCTGTAGGTAATACCTGAAGACCGCAGAAAAAGCAAGGAGCTTTCTTTGGTTTTGGTTGAAAATGGAGGTTGCAAGGGTGTAGCCTTTCTGAGGTGGATGGAGGCAGGAGGGGGTTGGTTACGTCTTGTGCTGGAGTGCCGAGATCAGCACTGACTTGGGAACCCCGTGTCTGCTGTGTGCAGGGGATGGGTAAAATCAACAGTTTCTCTACTGAGGTGTAAAGGAAATATGGTAAAACATTTGTTGTGGTAAAGGAAAGCATACCTGAACACAGGCAAGTGCGAGATCTCCAATCCAGATAGGCAGACAGCCTGTGCTTATCTTGCCTGTGTTGTTCATGCTCACTACTACCTCAGGAAAAAAAAAAAGCTTTTAATGATGAAGCTGCTCACAGTACTCTGTATGACATGCACTACTGCAGTCGTGTGCCCTCGTGTTGGGCTCTGTCCATCACTTGTTGGTCAACTTACTGAATGGGATCACGCCAACCATGTTTTCAGCCTTGTTTATATGGCAATGGTGGCTTTCAGGTCTCAGTAGCCTGTGCCCAGCTGCCTCGGGAGAAGTTTGGCCCTTGCATGCTGTGTTGGTGGCAGCTCTGTGCTGGCTCACGGCAGTCCCCCTTCCTGTCCCACCCAAGAAGTAGCACTCCAGACTTGTCCAGAAGGCTACTGGTGGGACCACTCCAGTTCAGACTGGGTTTCTTCTGGGATGCTAAGACGATCTTAGTGTTGGTGCGAATAAAATTAAATTCAGTCCTAATCTGTTTGTGCTCAGCTGACTAACTAACATGATCAGTATTAAGCGCAGCTGATTGATTTGCTGGTATTCTGTTTTCTCTGGAAACAGAATACCAGCAAGCTTTACTGGGGTAGGCATTCTGTTTCCTGTGAGGGCCATAGCACAGACCTTGAGATACTGGGATGCTGTAGTAGTGGGGCTTGAATAATTATTAAAAATAAAAAGAAGTTAATTTTTGCTAATGTAAGAATGTAGTGCAGCATTTTTGTGTGTTTGGTGTTTTTTTGGTTTTTTTTTAAGGATGCCCACATCAGCAGCCCATCACGCAAGGCAGTGCCGCCCTTCCTGTTGTAGGGGAAGTTGGATCTTTTGAAATGCTTTAACTGGTGACCAGTACCTTCTTGCTGTAGTGTTGTACTTGGTTCATATCAGATCCAATCTAGTTGAAGATGTCCCTGCTCATTGCAGGGGGGGTGGACTAGATGATCTTTGGAGGTCCCTTCCAACCCAAACTATTCTATGGTCAGATATGCAGCCCAAATGCTGCCATTTGGGGCTGCTGCCAGTTAACAGGAGTTAGAGCAGCCCCTGGTTTCAGTGGCACTCGAGAGAAAAACATCAAGCGGGAGCCAGCTCTGGTACTTTCTTGGCCAGTCCTCGCATCGCTTCCTGACCGCTGGGTGTTGGCAGTGCCACTTTCAACCTCTTCAACGCCAGTGGCAACATTTTGAAATAGTATGCGATTCCAAAATAAATGTTCACATGCAGATTTGCTGAGAATTAACGCAAAGTGTGAAATGAAAACAGATTTAGTTATTTTGGTGTAAGTTGGTATGTAGTTCAACTCCCCGTAACTCCCAAAGGATATAATAAATACTGGAGTGTTTAAATATGAGGCTTCATATTTTCTTTAATAAATGGTTTTAAGTAAAGTGAACTGAACTATTGTTAACTCTGTGGAGTGGTTAATGGTATGAGTATATCTTCAGGATTTTTCTTGGGCTTTTGGGTTGATAGTCCACTGTTGGGAGAAAAAAAGACCAACAAACCACCCTGTCTGTTTATAAATGCATTAATCTAAAATAGATTTTTTTTTTATTAAGTACCATTAAATAGTCATTTATTGTCTTAAGATCAAATCTACAGTGGTGGTGTGTTTAGGGTTTCTTTAAAAACAAACAAACAAAATCCCAAAAAAACCCCCCACCAAAACTTCTCCTGCTTTCCTCCCAGTCCTTAAAATAAAGCAAGCTGTACACTCTCCCAACCCCTGCATCCCCCAAAAGAAAATATTTAAAACATTATTTTTAGCTCAGAAGTAATTTCAAAATTACAGGTTGAGTTTTATTAACCTCCTTCCCACTCTCCTGCTACCTATAAGCGTGTGTGGCCTGTTCTCCTGTATGGAGTCATTCACGTTACTGCCAGCTGAAATCCCAAAGTAATGCTTTTTTATTTCTGAAACTGTGAATGTCTCAGCACTGTATGTTTATGGTGATAGTGGTGTTTTCAACCATGACAGTGTTACTCTGATTTACACGCATGGGACGACACTCTTCACTTGCCATCTTTTGAGGCGTTCCGTCTTATTCTTGCAATAATTAAGGTTCAGCTGAATAATTATGAAGACTAGCCGAGCATGTCCTTGCTTTATGTATTGTTTGCTTGTTTTTATGGTTGCAACTTATGTTTTTGACAACCAAACCCTGAAGCAGAAGTGGCAAACGAGGCCCAGTTGGTATTTTTCTAAGGTTAGCTAAGCAGCAACAAAAACTGTGACAGCTCTCAAGTAGTGGGAGTAGCAACTAAAGTGGGTTAGGGTTATTTGAAGCCATACATCGTGTTCATTCATACGTGGCAGTTCCTCCCTATCCTGTATGTAGTTGTGTTCATTCGTTTACGCTGTAGGAAATGAATTACGTTTTGAAGATCAGCAGAGCTTCAGAAGTCATTTACTCATAAGCTTTATTTACAATAGAAAAGGTACAAGTTTTTACAAACAAACTGTAATGAATCTGAATAATACATACATATATCTCACTGGTCAATATCAGATGTCTAGGACTGATTTTTTTTTTTTTAACCAGCTTTACTAATTGTAGCGAATATTCTTAAGTTGTTGGCAAAGTTAGTATTGTCACTATTTGCGTTTCTTAAATCCTGGAGCCGACACCTGAAAAACCTGAGTGGTCCTGATTTGTTTTATCTCGGCATCTCCAAGTCCTGCTCGATACGTACCACTGTGTACCATTGTGCCGTGGGGAGCGGGGGCGGAGGTTGGCTTGCTCATCCCCTTCCCTTACTTAGGGGCTGAGGAGTGTACAGCTCGTCTGACTGTAACTGGAAACAACTGCTGAACTTTCATCTGTTAATTACCCATTCATTGAGGACTGCACTGTTGCAGCATCTGTTAGTCATTATGTCTTGTTTAAAAAGAAGCCAGTAGGAAAAATATAGGAGGGAGAAAAACAGTGAGGTATTGGTTTAGAACACGGAATTGATAACAAATGTTCTATTTCTGGTTTCTTTGCTGCCACAGAATCCTTGTACCTTCATACAAATAATATAAATGTCTTTCATCACCTGTTAAATGAAGTCTGTGCCTGCTGCTTGCAGGTTCTTTGATTATTTTTAGTTTATGCATGTTTCAGTAGAAAGCTTTGAAAATTCTTGGGCTTGCTTTTTCTTCGCTCTGCCTGTGATGTCGTGTTTCTTTGTTGTTTTGTTTTGTTTTTTTTTTTTCCAGCCATGGGTTGCTATCAGGCTTTTCTCTGGATGGCTTTTCACTTTACTTTCTAAAGCGCGGCGGCACAGGGAGCAGAGAGGCAGAAGTTGGAGCCTGCGTCACGAGGCTGTGGGAGGCAGCACCGGCTGCTCTCGGGTACAAGCTTGAGAGTTGTCACCACACCGGTGTCAGCAGCTTCTCTGGAGCTGCCTGCGAGGATCCAACAAATTTGTAAGACTGAGTTGGGATTTTTAGAACAGAAACAAAGAGAATTTGTGCAGTGACTGTGAGAAGGTTTTATCTTTTAACTTTTATTGTTTTGGCCTAAAATGTAAGGGGTATGGTGGCTGCTTGTACCTCACAATAAATATTTCACACCCTAACTTATAAACAGGTCTTCCCTGTCTGATGTGGTGTGACAGAGCCACGTACAGTGTGTGTGCTTAGCTGTTGGAATGGTGTTCTGCATAAAACTAGAGTGCATTTCACTCTATGCTGATTTTTGCTTCGAACTGACTTCTGTGTCTTTTCAGTAAGCTTTATCTGTTGGAGCATCTACGCAATGCCCTGGCGTAACCTGTCCAGCCATACGTCATACACCAGAAGAGCTTGGTGTGGGGGGTGTGTGTGTGTGTGGGAAGCAGCAGGAATAAGGCACCGCTGGAATGTTCCAGATGCATTTTGACCCCCAAGAGAAGGTAGAAAAACATGAACCGCCCCCTTTGATGGTGGCAGCAAGCTGGTGGATGGGCTCAGCCCACTGCACTGGGTGACACCTGATCTGCGTAACTGGAGGTTGCTGTCACCCATTGTCCTCTCCTCCCGCTCTTGCTGCAGGTTCCTTGGGCCAGATCTAGCAAAGATCTAGTGCAGTGCTAGCTCAGCCTACTGATCCAAGGGGAAGCTTTTGGCAGAGGGGACAACACGCAGTTTTACTAGATTTTTTTTTTTATTTTCTCTAGTAAATTATTTTAATTTACTAATTATTTTCTCTAGTAAATTATTTTAATTTACTAGATTATACTCCCAGATGTACTAGGAGTAATGTCCGTGCTGGAGGTGGGACGGTGTGTTCATTTTGGCAATGCCCACCGTACTAGCTTCTGCCCTCTCTCCAGCATGCCAGCTCAGCACGAACGCCATCGCAGAAATGAGGCAAGTTGAGAGAACTGTGAAGAAGTAAATGAACCTGGCAGGAGCTCTGTATCTGGCATTTGCTTACTATAAAACCACACATGAGTAACCACATCCTTGGGAGGTTGCTGGGCCCGGCAGTCTGGACTTGCTGTCCAGCAACTTACCTTGCAAGCTAACCCTCGATGCCTAAACTCAGCTGACACCTCCCTCCTTGTCAGATTTTTTTTCTTTTTTGGTTTGTTTTGTATGTTACTTCTTCAGGGACAACAACAGGCACTTTTCATTAAGTGGTCTCTTCAGACTGAAGGCAGTCAGAGCGTACCAGCTTCAGTCGCTGGGCTGGTGTGAAATACCAGCACTCTCTATCCCTCCCGTTGAAGAGAAGGTCATGGGACCAGAAAGGAATAAATTAGGAAAGAAGCCTCCTAGGCTTTGTAGCCTGGGAGTTAGGGCACTTGGCTGGTTTGGATTAATGTGGGTTTTGGTCTGCGCTCCGGGATTTTTTTCTGCTTTAGTCCAGTGATCTCTTCCCTGTCTTTTATTAATACTAATACAACTACTATTAATAAAAAGTTCTGTGTATCCAATTCTGGGTTCTCAATTCCACGTCATTTATAAATCTAATTCCTTTACCTAGATTGCCAAGTATTTTTGGCATGTCAAAATGGAAAACTTTGCTTCCTATATTTCTCTAGAGTATACCTCCCTGCTCTCTTGCCATCTCTTGTCTTTGTCCGTAGGGACTGGAATTTTCACTTAGCTGAAATTCCTGTTTCTCTCACACACCTTGAGTATTCATTAATTTCACCTATTGAAATTGATGCCAGACCTGCGTGGCTTGATCTACGGCTGTAATTAAATGCAAATTAAACCAGTTTTGCTCAACATTAGTCTGCATTACAACTCACTAATTAAAAATGCCTAATGTCTTGAAAAACCTGAGTCACTGAACTTCTCAGCCTGGTACAACAGTCTGTGACTTATGTTGCAGTAAGCAGCTGGTTTGGAGTTCGGAGCACAGCAGATGCCTCTCAGATACTAAATAAGTAGAAGACAGGATATTACCCCTTCCTGTTTGTAGCTGCTTTAATGGGAATTGAAAAAGTTTTGTTGTTTTGGTTTTTGTTTTGTTTTGTTTTTTTTTTTTTTAGATGGGTTTAATTCAACCAGAAACTAGTGCTAATATCCAAACAGGCAGGTCTGCGCTTGTCACTCTTGTTGGGTTCTTTTTTTTTTTTTGATCTGTTCTGTTTTGCTGGAAACTCTGAGCTTTTAGGCTGCCCTGTCATCCCGCCTCCCTGGGAGCCGGGGCGGGAAGAGTGTTGCTCATCCATGCTCAGCCCTGCCTGGCTCTTCCTACGTTCGTTAGTGTCTCATCTCCTTTTGCCTTAGGATCAAGTTTCCTCTTCCTGCTTGGTTTCTGCCCCCTTGCATATCTCTACTCTGTTTTCATTTATTCTTTACATTTGCCTTTAGTATTGATGCTTCCCCAAAAGCTCTCCTGTTTGGAACATGTTAGGGTTACAACAAGCGTGCCTCTTAATATTAGTTCTCTTCTATGTAAAGTGTGCATGGGGCCCGATTTTGAAATTCCCCTTGGGCTGGGGAGACTGTTATTGCTCAGCACACTTTCCCTTTACTGTGTTTGTAAGCGTGGCTGTACATACAGTTTAGCTCGGAACAATATATATGATAACTAGTAGACATGCTGTTAGGAGTAGGCATATTGGTGGGTAGCTGTTTGCTGCCCAGTGTACAATTATTGCTTAATTGCTTTTCATTAGAGTTGTTTTTTAAACTGGTTCCACCTATATGCATGTGTTTGTTTCTCAGGCTAGTCTTAAGCAGCTTGGGAAAGTGTCTTAAGACTGTGAAGCCGGTGCCACTCTATGGGCTGTGCATCTGGGACATTTTGCGCGGTGATCACTTTTTGGAACTTTATCTCCCCACAAGAAGAAGCCTTTTCTCAAAATCAGCCCCAAACTGCAATCCAGACGCTGTACGAAGTTTTTTCCTTTGTTTTCAGTGTCACTAATAGAAAACTGTTTATTCAAAGGAGATGTTTAATATTAATGGTGGTTCTTTTCCTTGTCCTTAATCCTTGGTCATTCCTAACATTGATCCTGAATGGTCACATTGTAGTTTCTCAGTAATGTAGTTTGAGTCAGGATTTCTTGGATTTTGGTGCAGCATGGACTTCTTTTTTGGTAGCAGCTTCATCAAAGGACAGTTAATCTTTTTGCATCTATTGAGCAAGTGTGAATTTACTGTGCCTGTCCTGTCTGTAGTTATAGTCACAATAGCAGTGAGCGAACTGATCAAATCTTGCCTCCGCAAAAGCTGAGGTGACTGGCTAGCTACCATTAATAGTGGGTTTGATCGTTAGTGATCTATATTGGATGTGAACCAGTGCTCTAATACATACATGCTGGTCAGATTGCTCATGTCCCTTGGCCTTTGGGAAATGCATTTGTTGGTTACCTGGGAGCACTGCCATAGAAGGAAGGCTGTTAGGGGTTTCACAGTGATAGTAGTGTTTTTGTCTTTCAATGTGTAAGTAGAGTCTTCTGTATGCAAGTGCAAAACCAAAAATGCCAAGAGCTTTAGTTTTGGGACTCGGGCTTTTCTTTTAACTTTGCCTTCTGACATTATGCTTTTAACCCCCTACTGTAGCTTTTTCTGAATAAAACAGAAATAAAAATGATGGGCATTTTGTAAGCAGCAGAGAAGCATGCCATCAAAAGCCATTTTAAGCTTGCGTGTACAGCTTTGTCCAGTTGGTTAAGCACGGGAGTAGACTTGCAAGGCTTGGACTCCTAATTCCAGCTGTACCATTGATCCCCCACAAACCCAGGGATAAACTCTTCCCATATCCCTGTATTTACTAGGAGGTCTAATTCAAGTGAGCTAATAGGAAGCATTGAACAATTCAGTGAAGAGTGCATTTCTTCAGTTCTTCCTGTTGAAATCAAGGCCTCTTTCCAGTTCCTGTTTTAGCCTTGTTGCCATTAATAATCCCTCCGAAGCCGGTGCTGTGACTTGGATTTCTCTGCTCCAGATGAAGATGAAGCTGGGAGGAGGAGGAGGGGGAGGCTAGGGCAGTTTCCTGCCCTGCGCTTCCCTTTGCCTGCCCGAGAGCAAGAGTTCAATCGTGGCAAAGTGGGGTGGTGGGAGAGGATGGGGGCCACCTTTTTCATCAGGAGTGCTCAATTCATCTGAACTTGGGGCTTCAGCTCCTTCTCTCTTTGTGCTACGAACCTCCTAATGCCCCAAATCAGAGTTTTAAATATGGTGCTGCAGAAGAAATAGTAAAGCAGAAGCCCACGTCTTTCTTAAGCACATGCAGGCAGCACTCCCCTGTGACCTTAAACCAGGTGGGAAGCTGTGTCAGGAGTGTGGGGAGAGGTATGGGCAGAGGGGTCTGATGGAGTGGTGGGAAGCCTGGAGGGCTTCCATGTTGTATGATGAGAGGGCTGGAACACTTCTCTTGTGCGGACAGGCTGAGAGAGTTGGGGTTGTTCAGCCTGGAGAAGAGAAGGCTCCGGGGAGACATTAAAGGGGCCATTCAGTCTCTGAAGGGGGCCTACAGGAAAGACGGGGAGGGAATTTTTACAAGGGCATGTAGTAATAGGATGAGGGATAATGGTTTTAAATTGAAAGGAGGGTAGATTTAGATTTAGATATTAGGAAGAAATTCTTTCCTGTGAGGGTGGTGAGGCACTGGAACAGGTTGCCCGGAGAAGCTGTGGATGCCCCATCCCTGGAAGTGTTCAAGGCCAGGCTGGATGGGGCTTTGAGCAGCCTGGTCTAGTGGGAGGTGTCCCTGCCCATGGCAGGGGGTTGGAAGTAGATGATCTTTGAGGTCCCTTCCAACCCAAACCATTCTATGAGGTGCTGAGTGGCAAGAAGAGAGAACGGTCAATGGAGAGAACAGGGTGGCACTGGGACGTGTGGGAGTGCTGGAAGAGTACTATAGGGGAGTTGATAAAAGGAGGGATCAGATTTAAGTAGCAAGAGTGAGAGAAGGAAGAGGAGAGTATTCTTGTTTGTTTTGTTTTGGTATTCTTTTTTTTTTTAAACAAACAAGTAGAAAACCTGTCATTAGATGGCCTTTGTGGAGAGAGGCAAACCGAAGCTTGGAGCCTGGTTAAGATTGTGTGGGTGCATCAGCTACTGTTTGTAAGCACGGGAACTAGTGCTTATGTTTCTCTGTACAAAACCTGATACTTCCAGGGAATACTGCAGAGATTTCTGGTTTAGGCTTGGAATGTGGCATTTCAGAAAAAGCAAATGTTCTGCTGTACATGGGTATGTCTCTCAAGCTACCAGCGAGTTTCTCTGCTGCCCTCTCAGTTTCTTGTTGTGCCTGAGGTTGATAAGATCTTGCCAAAGAAAGTAAAACCAAAGTATAATCTGTTCGTGATGAAACGTTTGCTTCCTGACCCTTCTGAAGGATTGTTTAACTTGCAAAGATTGAAATATAATTATCAATATTTTAGCATGCCTAACCTTGCTCACTGCCCTTTCCCATCAATGGTGGCTGTATGTTTTGACAGGAATAGCCGTGTGTTTTTTTTTCAAGATTTGCCTATTCATACTGAAATATAGGTTCAATCTCTTCCACAAAATAATGAATGTGATTGGGGGGGGGGGGGAAGACAATCCCTGCCCTCTCCAGTACAGTGTCTGTGGAAATAGCATCCAGCTTGTCTTTGCTTGAGGGCGTTTTCTCTACTCTCAGCTACTGTATGAAATGCACTGACTCCATAAAATCATAATAGGCAATCTCAGGGGAGGTCAAATATAGAAATTATACTTAACCGTATAACATGAGTCCGCTTAAAAGCTAACAGAAATAGAACTCAGCCACAAATAATATAATGCTGCAGGAGTAATAATACACTGTATTCTGGGTTTTTTTCTTTTATGTTCTTCCCTGCGTACAGTCCCCGGGAGTTTGGTTTTGGGCATCAACCCTGTATAGCTCCAGACGAAGCACGGTCGGAGGGAGAACAGTGGTTTCTGCCACGAGATTTTGATGGGGTGTGCTTAAAAAACCACAAGGATTCCTCTTTTCTCAGGTCAAAAGCTCTGGTTGGGCAAAACTGATATGAGATCAGTTCTCATCAAGGAAAACCAAAAAGAGTCAGTTTTAATTTCTGGAATTCAGTTTCATTAACTACAATCGATGGAAACTTTTCCAATAAAAAGGAAGGTAGTTACTGGATAGTTTTGCAATCATTGGACTAATAGCAGATGCATTGAAAAATAAAGCAAACTCAGGGATAAAGATCTCACAATTAAAATTAGGTACTGTCATAATGTCTCTAAGTATCTCGAGTATGTGATCATGTGAAGGGCGTTTGTATGGTACGGAGGAGCACGTCTGACCGCAGTGTTATTAAGGGCAGGAGATTCAGGTTTGGATAACGCAGAAAGCGAGTGGCTGAGGAAAACAGAATCCAGTGCCATGAGTCCTGCTTTTATGTTTTATTCGTAGGTCTACTGACCTTCTACCATGGTCTTGGTGTCTGTTGTGAAAAGGAGCTTTGCATAATGTATGATTCCTTTTGAAACCGACTTGAAATACTTCTTAAGGGCGCTGTGCTCTGTCTTGGGGGATGGGACTTGCAAAGAATTACAAGCACCGGTTGAAGAGCTGCAGAATATCTGGTTTCAGGGTCTTTCCTCCTATACTGGAAATACGGTTTCTACATAGTAACTGTGTAAGCAGAGGGTGGTGGAGGAGATCTGTTGTGTCTACAGCAGTGAGGCAGGTTGAAAGCTGAGAAGCTGCTGTGTGACAGCGAGGGCTTCCCTGGTTACTGTCAAACGGTCTGTGTTTATTTACTTAACTTACTTTTCGCTCATAGCCTGACAGGCATAAATTTTGGTAATTCACAGTGGGGACATTTGACTGCCAAAGGAATTGGGGTTTGTGCATGATGGGATTTGAACCCAACATCGCATTTAACAAGAGTTTGCTCGTTGCAAATGTCCTTGTGCGTTTGTTCTGTTGGGAGCAGAAAGTGCACTTGCAGCTTTGCCAGGGAGGGGAGAAAGAGGGGAGAGGCAGAAGTCCAAAAAACGGTAACTTCTTGCCTGAATGTACATGCCGTTTTCTGCTGTGAACTTCTGTACCTGCAGAGCTCTTGGATTCAGCTTTACCAGTGGGAGCAATCAGCTGCTGGTCAAGAAGCGTGTTTTTGAGAGCCGGGAGGAGATTTCTGGGGGAAGAGCTACAAAAGCAAGGGAAACAAATGCACATTAGAAACAGATTAGATTATTGAATCTTAGTAAATGGAAAAATCACAGGATAACTTTAGCTTCAAAAAGCCTGCTGGAGATGAGCTAGTATTTTTTGCAAACTGGAATGACCGTACCCTTTCTTAAATCACTGCTCAGTGTGAGAACAGAGTTAAAACGGGAGATTGAAAATGAGCAGAGTTTGTATTCCTACCTGCAAATCAGCTAACAACTGACGCTTTCCATGTGTGGTGGGGAAAAAAAGTACGAGAGTAGTGTTGAGAAGACCCCAGAACAAATTGAGCACATATGAGACAGACAATCAGCAAAATAACCTTGAATTTAGAATGGTGGTGGTAAGCAGCATGGGCATGGCATGTGAAGTACTTGGGGTTTTTTTTCAAGTTCCATTGAAGCTTTAATTTGTGGTGAGATGGTTTTTGAAACGCCGACATTAGCGGGGATTGGCACTACTACTACTGTGGATTGGAAAATGTTGAACAAAGCGCACAATAACTGTATTTTTTGAAAAGTGTCTCTAAATTCATCCCTTTGGTGAAATTCTGCATCTCTTTCAATTGGCATTCCAGGTTTACCGACTGAAAATCTCTGGGGCTTGACTGGTTACAAATGTTTTCGTGCAAGCACATTAGCTTTTAAGTTGGTACATAAGCTGCTTTTTTTTAAAGAAAGTGAATAAGCTTGTAAAATAGCGTGTTGGAAACAAAAAAAGTCTTTTTTTCATATAGACAGATCTGATTCATCAGAGAGCATCAAGATAATTGTCACGATTTTCATTTTAAAAGGAAACCAAGAAATCTTGGCACAAGTGTAAAACTTTCTGTTGCTATACTGGCCTGTTGCCTGGAGCTAAATATTTGCCTCATGAATTTTCCTTTCCCTATCAGGAACAGGAAGCAATGTTACAAATGAAATGCATTAAGGTTTGTAAGTGATGCCTGCTATTTAAAAAAAAAAAAAAAAAAAAGATGCTGTAAAAGTTACGTGATTATAAATGAGAGAAACCAATTTGTTTTCTGGCTGAAATTTGGTTGGTCACTTATATTTTTTTTGTGATTTGAGTACTTCCTAGCATGGAGATGTCTTACTACTTGCTGCAAGTCTCCTTCGTCTGGATAAGTAAAATACATGTTAGAGTCAGGTTTAGTTATATGATTTCAAATGCTGTTAAGATGACCAGACACATTTTCCTTTTCCTCTATTTTTCTCCTAATGAGCTCAGCCACCAGCGAGTCGGGCTCTCGCTGTTGCTTCTCGGCCTTTGGTGCTTCATGTGCTTCTTGCAACTCTCCATCTTCCCCTTCGTCCCTGTTGGGGCGCAGCGGTGGCCGGGACCTGCATCTTCTCTCCTGCATCGTTCCCAACAGGTGCTGGCTGTGACAGGCCGTCGCCTGGAGTCAAAGGGATGAGAAACCAATCCTGTCGAGAGACCAGAAAAACCACAGAGGCCGTGCAAATACGGAAAAGGCATTTTTAAGATTTTTTTTTTTTTTTTTTTTTGTTCCTTTCGGGGGCTTCTGGAAACGTTCCTGCTTGTTGGGAAGACCTCGCTCTGCTGCATCAGAGGGCAGGAAACCCGGCGTCCCAGGCGGTGTACCACAGGCACGGTCTTAGGTCCTTAGTATATTTTGTCAAGCGCAATAAACGTGACGAGTGGCTCACCTTTTCCTGCTGCTTGGGATGAGGTAGAGGATGAGCAGTTGATTCTGGCCCTCCTCTTAGTCGTAAGAGAATGCGAAGCCACCACGCTACACATACACAGTTGACAATATGGTGAATGGTTCTCTAAGGCTACAGTATCATGGTTTTTCTCCAGTTTGGTGTTTTTTTGTTTGTTTTTTTTTTTTCTTTGGAAAATAAAGGTGATAGTGCTGACTTTGATTGTCACCGAGACAGATGAAGGGCTTTTTCCTTTAAGTATATATACTACAAAATTAACTCCATGGGTGGAAGATATCAGTGATATTTAACAATAATAAGCCATTCAATTTGTATCTGCGAGGGCCTCGCTTCTTGCTACATTTTTCTGCTTTGTCAATAACAGTTGCCATGTTTATGGTATTAAAGGATAAAATTTAATGGTGAAATAAATTAGCTAAAATGCAGAGCTTTACTTTTTTTCCTACTTTCTGATTCTGCGTTTCTGAAGTTAGGCAGGTTGGTTTTTCCCCAGTCTTTTTCCAGGCATATCATGTTGTCTGTTGTTGAATCATTTCCCTTTCATTACCTATTGTAAAGTAAGATTTCTGATCTCCAGTACAGACTTACATATTTTATTCTCTTTATGGGTAATTCTCAAAAGTTTTCCTTTTATTTTGCCTATTCTATGCAGCTGTGAAAGGGCTTCAGTCTTAGCTAAGCATACCTGGCATTAACTGTTCACTGCGTATATCATTACTACATATTTATAGTTCTTGAGTTAAGCTAGTTTGAATGAGAGCTGGGCACACAATGGAGTCTTTCCATCTATTCTGGAAAAGCTTTGCATGGTAATAAGCACTGCAGTTCACTGAAGTACTCTTATTTCCTAGTGAAATCTGCTTTCTCTGGACCCTTGAGGAATTGTGGGAGGGCATGGTGGTAGCCGTGGTTTATGTCTCTCTACCTGTGCACTATCATATACCTATGTAGGATTCAGCCATAAGAGTTTTAGAAAAGTGCTGTACTGTCTTTTATGTTTAGATTTTTAATCTCTATAGCCTTCCGAGAATCCCAGGCAGTAATAAAACCTGCAGCCCTACAAGGGACCTGTCCATTGGCTTTGCAATCTATTGACTTCACTGGGCAGGCACTTGTTTTCATAAAATGTATTGAGATATACGCTTCCAGTTCATGATTCATATCAGAAACAATTTATTATGTTGAGGGGTTTCTGTTCAACACGGTTTTGAGTTTTGTATTGTATAAAAGGGTCTAAAGTGTAAAATATTTTTTTATCATTCAACTATACTGTTTCTATATTAAAAATAATCTATGTATATGGAATCTTTGATCTGCACAAATCTTTAGAGTGTAAGAACTGCCCTTCATTTAGATGACTTCTAAAAATACAATATAGAGAGAGAAAGTAGAACCAAACTGACACAGCTCGACGCCAAGAAGTACCTGTGTCCACGCTGGAATTTGGATGACCTGAACATTAGAGGCTTCAAATGGGAGGAGAGGGCGAAGAGAGGTGGTGTGTTTAGGCAAGAAAAAGAAGATGAGTAAGTAAAACACCCAGGGAAAGACCAGGAAGGAAGTTTGGGGCTTAGCCTGGACAAAGCTGAAGGTGTGTGGCATTGGGACTGTGCCCTGTGTGACAGTGGGTTTGGGCAGCGAGCAAAAGAAGCGTCTCCTTTTTAATCCCTCGTGCACACAGAGACGATGTGGGTTGCTATGAAAACTTTCAAGCTCTCATTGCAAATTCTCTCCAGCTACAGCAAATTATCACACACTGAGATTTTGTCTGGCCGTTCTAATGCAAATGGACAACACTGATTCTTCTCTTGCAGAAAAAGTGATATTGAGCAAATCATCTGCATGGGTGTTTTGCCTGGTACAAATGCTGGGAATATAGCTGTTTCACTCTACTGAGGTTTTATTTATAGTTGATTTAAAACTGTTGTTTTTATTTGTGCCTTTTAAACTGTGAAAACTTTGACTCCTGATTTGTTTCAAAAGATATTTACTAATAACTAATCTACTAATAAGGAGTTTAAAAAAAAAAAAAAAAGACATTTACTAATAAGTAATTTTGTTTTGGAAGCCAGGCTCTCTTAGACACCGAGAGGTGTTGTATGAATTGAGATAAAAATCTCTGATAAATGTGGACTAAGTTAATGATTCTTAGTGAGTTGCCAGAATGATATTTATTGTTTGTGAGTTGTTTTAAGTTGACAAACCAGTAGAATGGCCTGTTGTGATTTGCAGCAGCGTTGCCTCACAGAATGCGCTTACTAGTGCTTTCCGCCCGCTATTCAGCTTGCTGTTGCCTGCTTGTTTTCTGTTTTAAAAAGTATTTTCATTGTCAAACCGCATCCGAACTATTCTAGTTGGAGCATCGCGTTTGCCGGTGCTCCCAGATGCTTCGTTTTGTCCCGACTGGCACCTGATGATGGACACAGAATATTCTGAACCGAATGGTAAATATGAGTCTTCTACTTATGTCACTATTTTTAGATGTATTGATTTTATTTAGGTCCGCCACATGTTTTATGACTGTGATTGAATGCTCAAGTGGTCACAGTACTGTTTGGAGCTCTGAACAGCAGCAATGTATGTTGGATGGATGTAAATATGTAGAAAAGAGACAAAGCATGCAGAAAATACCCTGTTTGGGGAACATTGCTGTGATAACAAAGGAAGATTTTTGTCTTCTGTTATTCCCGAAATCGTAACAATCCTACATAGATATGTAGGATCATAACGATATTTGGTAGTGAACAAGGGTCTTCTATGAAATCTGACTCTATGGGCCCTTCAAAGCTAAATACTGAGAACTGAGAAGGAACTATCTAGAAAAAGGGGTTTGGAATGTCTGCCTTGGTGAAACAGGAAAAAAATGTAGAAAAGCCTGAAACTGTGAGTGTACATTGAGTGCTAAGTTGTGGGAAAAGATTGCACAAAAATCTACAGACACAGATGAAGTAGATATAAATGCACTGCATTTTGCATCTTTGCACTGTTGATTTATTACAGGTTTTTCTGATCAGTTAGTGCCATATCAAATACTGAAAATTGGGATGGATAAGAGTGCTCCAAAGAAACCTTTCTGATGTGCTTCTAGAGCTCTTGTTTGTATTTTAGGAATTAATGCAATTATTAGCACACGAGTCTACAAATATGTACAATTTGTCTTTTCATGCACTACCTGAAGGGAACTGCTCACATGGCCAATCAAATCCATAAGGATTGCAGGATTAAATCTGCAGTGGTCTAAAAAAATAAGATCTCTAAAACATTTTGTATGCATTTAAGTATTTTTGAGGTATATATGTAGCTGGTATTTTATCTCAAATGTGTGTGTCTGCATAATTTCTACAGCGGAAAACCCTCACTTGTTTCTTTCTTGTTTCCCTCTCTTTTTTTGTGCTCGCTCCTCTTTTTATTTTTTTTAACTCAACAAACCAGAAGATGCTTTTAAAAATTATTCGCTTCTAAAAATCTAGAGGAGCCCCAATGATGTCATATGTCTAAAAAAAAAATTTCATTTTTATGTTGGAGAGCTTTTTTTCCTCTTCCTACCGTGCAAGTGTTTATATTTTACGTTTTTAAGGAAATCAATTTTGAATGGTTTCTGATTAGTGGCTTGGCCCTGCTTCATTGTCATGCTGATTTTCATATGGTTCTCTTAAAAATAAAATATCAGCAAGGCAGACGCGGTACTGGGGGGAGAGCCAGCAGCCCTAGATGTTTCTGGCCACCTTAATGTGGGGAAAGCCTTTGAGGTAAGAGCGGGAACTGGTGTCCGGGTCCTGAGCTGGGTGTCCCCAGGAGGGAGCAAGGGATGGCGAGGCGGGTAGGGAGGCAGGCAGCTCTCAGAGGGAGAGCCGGAGAGGGTGCAATAAGAGTATGGTGTCTTTTTCTCCCCCGGTCAGGGAAATTAAACATCCGATCTATAGCATTGCATAGCGAGCTAGAATAAAGGGAATGTAACTGGGAAAATGCTGTTACGGCTTCAGAGGCAGCCAGCAGATGACTGGGTGTGAAGGAGGTGACAGCTCTGCACCCGAGCAGCCCTCTGCTGCTGAGAAATAGGGAATTGGAGTGGGATGGGGGTGCCCAGCTGGGATGGTCTGTGTGTGTCAGCACTGGGACCTCACCCCCACATCGTTTCCCCCCCTTGAGCGTCCCTAATCCAGGTTATCCCCTATCAGTGCCGGAATCTCCCTGTTTGCAGGGCTGAGATGTGTTATTCCTGCAGTTCCAGCACTCGTTGCTTTTCGTTCATTCAGCTCGAAATATGTGAATGCCAAGCACGCAGAAGTGCTCTGTAATATGGCTGGAGATGTGTAAAGGGTTGGAGAGGAAAGCGTAAATAAAACATCATTTCCACAGCACATTTAATTTTGCGTTCGCTTATGTGTGGAAGACATAACTGAATTAAAAAAAACTTCTTCAATTACTAAAAAGGGTGTTTCTTCATAGTTTCTTTATGACTATGCAGTCAGTAGCTCTAAATTTATTTTACTGCTGTCAGGTGAATTTAAAACTTGTTTAAGCAGGTGAAGATGGGCTGCCTTTTTGTCACAACGAAACAAGCAAAAACCCTGTTGTGTTTCCTTCACCCTCCTAGGAAACTGCAAACCAGAGGGGTATCCGAGGGTGACAGTTTTCAGGTATTCCCCTCCATTATTTTTGCCCCTTAACCCTTGCCACTGCTGGGTGCTCAGCAGCCCTGCAGCCCTGCCCGCAGCTGCTCAAGCCAGTCTTGGGTTTCATAAAAAGTGGTATTTTATGGTTATCTCGTAAAGAATCGCAAGTGCTATGTCCCATCTCGTGCATTTGCTAAAATTGTTTTATTTCACTGTTAATTTTTTAATCTTGTGGGAATAAGTGGGGCTTTGGAAAACCACAGTGAAGAATTCAGTTGAAGGGAAGGCTTAAATCTGTAGTTGCTTTCATTTATGTCCTGTGATACATTGTGTAAAATCCACTCTGGTTTTCTTTTGTCATGTTGTAAGTAACGGGCGCTGCTGTGGTTGCAGGGTAGTCTCTAATATTCAGCTAATGAGGTGACGAGCAGGATCGCAGCTCTCGGTACTCTGTGCTGCTACGGTAGCTGCTGCGGTGCCGGGTGACAGCCCGTGCCCCCGCTCTCAGCGCCGGGACAGCCCCTACGCTGGGGCTGGTCCCTTGAAGATGCACTTGGGCATGTGGAGCAGTCACTGGGGTGGGGACGTGCCTCTGCAGGCTTAGCACCTAGGAGACAACCAGCGCAGAAATTAAATTTACTCTTAATTTTCACTTTGGTCCTCCATGTAATTTCCCCCCCCCCCTCCGCCCCGACAAAGTGACTGTACCTGCTTTTTAGCTGGCAGAAGTCTGTCAGCCTGGCGCTTTGATCCTGAACTCAGAAATAAGTTGTGATTAAATTGTGATGCTGGTCTTTCCATCTGTGGAAGCTTGCGGTAGCTGCTCAAGAGGAATACAATGCCCTCCTAACTCCGCTGTGTCAGGGTTGGCTTCATCACGACACCAGAAACATCTTTTGTTCGCTGCTAGTTTATAAAGCTTTTCCCGATTGTTTTTAAATTGGCGTTAACCACCAGGAGAAGTTCTAGGTGGTTATTTTTTTTGGAAGAGCATCAATGCACAAATGTGCCTCTACTTACTGTGTGTAGGCTTAAGTGAAGTCTGAACAATTTTAAGGGAGACAACACTGTAATTTGATGTTAACAGATTTCAGAGTAAGCTTTTTTTTTACTTTTTTTTTTTCTTACTGAAGACCAGGGATTTGTATATTGCCCAGAGGTGCTAAATTCCCAGGCAACAAATGACAGAACTGAAGTCACTGAAAAATTGAATGTAGAAATGCTGCTCATATGGTTGTAGAGCTCAAGTAAACTGCAGTCAAGTTCTTTATGTATTTGTCTATAGACTTTTTAATTAAATAGTTATAAGTGTTACATTTGGGAATAAAATAATATAGACTTTTATATAGAATTAGAATTATTTTTCCATATTTCTGTCCCTTACCTCCAAAAAGTATGGGCAGAGGGAAAGCCTCGTCAAGCTAAAATAGTACAAAGTTAAACTCAACTATAGATCTGTAATGGGAGTTTTTATAAATTCTGTTTTTTCCAGCTGTTTGTGTTTGGGATAGGACAGGCCAGATCTGAAATTTAAGACTTTTCTGACTATTTCAGGTCCTGCTGATTTGGCTATGGGTAACTCCGAAGCAGTATCCCTTGAAGGCCTCGTGCCTTCTGTGTGCCGTGTGGAAATGTTCCTGACCCTTTCTGTGATTCATGTAAAACAACCTTGCTTACCTGTTGACAAAATGAATGAAGTTCTGTTTCCTGTTAACTGGCAAATGACTTTGGCTGCTTTATTTCTGCAAAATTGTTTAAAAACTTGTGGGAGGCCCAAATGAAATGCCTTTTTTTTTTTTTTTTTTTTTTTTTAAAAAAAAAAGAGATCTAAATTGTTTGGAACTGAAGGTTATTGCAGTTTGATGTTTCTGGTAGCACATGAAATCTTTGATCTCGGTTGTATTCCACGTGGCCACATCATTCACATTTCCAAGGCATCACTGCGGTTAGCATAAATTTACAGGCTTTTCACAGCCTTACAGGAGAGACATAAGTAAAAACTTAAAAATAGATATGAAGCTTGGGTTTTAAACAAGTTTTACTGTTGACATAAGTAGTTTGATGGGCTTCCCTCCCTCCCCAGAAGTGAGGTGAGAAGCCTGTATATAATAACTGGTGTAACCACTCCAGATTCTTTGCTATATTATAATGTAGTATTATATGGACCGTGGTACCACCTATACCTAGAGCAGTGCCATATAGATACAGCTGATGTGTCTACTCTGTTAACTGTGAAAGAATGACAATTTCTAATTTACTTACATCTAATTTTTTAATAATCTTACACCGTGGAATGAAAAAGTAAGGTTTGAAAGACACTGTTGTTTTCCTTCCCTTTCTCACCACTGCTCAATACCAAAAAAGGTCAGTTCGGATATTTTTCTTTTTTTGTGAAGGCTATGTGGTAAGACTTCAGCGTTTTAATGGTGAAAGAAGCACAGTGTTTCCTTACCCACTGTATTAGTTTAGTTTTTGTGAAACTCTGAAGTTTTTACAAGAACTTTCTGGCATCTGTTGTGTTGGGTGTCTGCAATCTTGATCTTGTTACTCTTGCAGTGTCACCATTTTGCAAACTCTTGATCTTCCAAGCTAGACGGGATCTGCATTTCTAATACAAAAATTCAGACGTTTTTAGAGATCAAAATGGAACAAAAGTAGACATGTTTCTCCAGAGCTATTAACCTGGCGCCTTCTCATGAATGCTAATTAATTTACTCAAAACAACAAATGACACTTCAATTGGAGCGATTTTCCTTGAAATGTGAAATACTGCAGTATCCACAATTTTTCAGGATTATTTAAAAAAAAAAAAAAGTACCTCCAATAATGCCTGAGGATTAAATTTTGGTCGCTTTAATATAAAATATGCCTTTCGTAGACTAGATATTAGCCAAATAGAAAATATACGTACAAAATACAAAGGTTGTTCAGGAGCTTGCACAGGGTCATAAGGTTAGAGGGTGAAGCATGAAGAGTAACAAAATAGGAAATTTTATTAGAATAAGGTGCATTAAAAATATTTTGAGACTTATACTTACTGGAATGTTTTTTCTGATACTTCACTATATGAAAAAAATCCAAGCGTTCTAATACGTTGTCAATATTTTCTTTTCCACTGTCTCCAACTAAATTGAAGCCCAGCTCCACCATGATTTTCTTTTCACAACCTATCCTCCTTATTCCTAGTCTGTGAGAGTATAATTTGAAAAACACACCTATCCCCTGGGCAAGAACCAACAAAGTTTGACTTGTTCTACTAGATGAGCTCTTTGACGAAAATAAAATACTCCCCAATTAGAGCTGGGGTTGGGTTGAAAACAATAAATTGAAGATTGAAAGCTTGCTGATATTGACATTTCCCATACCAAGCTTATTACTTGTCAGGTATGTCATCATCTGTCTTGCTATCGTTTGTCAAACCAAGCGCCATTGGAATCAATGCAAGTTTGGCATAAATCTTGATAACAAATCTTGGTTATAAGTAACAACAGACGTAGGAAAATTGTGGTGATGTTTTTGGTAAATGCTATATTTTGGTGTGGCTTGGAAATTGCGATAAAAGTTCTGCAAGACTGTGATTGAGGTGGACATCCTTTTATGCTCGTAGTCTATACAAACAGGTTGGCTTTGGAAGAACACTGGAAGTTGCTTTGGGGGTAACAAATATTTTAGAAGTTGGTCTTAGCTGTAGAGTTGTGTTTATAACTGGCTGTTACATTTAATTGTGGTGTTCACAGTTCTTGCCTAGTTAGAGGTTTCCTTCTTATTTCTTCTACTCTTGGGTAGATTTCACTGTGTGTGGTTAAGGCTGAAATCAAACATTAATGCATCACATTATTTGAATGTTACACGAACAGATATTGAATAGGTATTTGCGCAGATTCAAAGTGAGTATTACTGAAATAGAAGCAATTCTAGCAGGAGGTGTCGTGTTGAAAGCAGCGCAATAGAAAGTTGGTGCTATAATAAAATATCCTTTTGAATTTAAGGTTAAAATTTTAGTATATTGGTCTCCCAGTCTAAAGATGGGATTTTAGTTGTAGACTTCCTTATGCTGAGTAGTAGGATATAGGAACAAGGAGCAGTGGACCTTAGCCTGTGCTGCCAGAACCTGGTTTGATGAGTACATTCATACACAGTTCAGTCTCGGGTCTGTTGGAGAGAGTTCCTGGTGCTGTTGTCTGGCTCTTGCGATGGGAAATGATGTGGAAGTTGAAAACAGTGTTGCAGGGAGAGGCTATGACTGGCAAGCTCTTCCACTTGCTCACATGCAGAAATCTACGCCTTTTAACTGGGCATGTACCAAGGTAAACAGACTCCAGTTTCTGGGAGGAAAACTGTGTTTGTTCCTGAGCTGCTTCGTGTACAAATTGAGTACCTTTGCCTTGGGACAGGCTGTGTGGGTAGAGATAGGAGCAACTTTATTTGTCTGACTTTTACCAACTGCTACAAATCTGTCAGAAACCTGGTGTGAGTTTTGGTGTCTGAGGACGGAACTACCGCAGAGTTTAAGGAGTTCCTGCCTGGAGCCCTCTGCTGCAGGTTAGTGCCCCGACAGCAAGATTTTCCAAAGCTTATCTATCAAGTGCTTCATCACAAAACTTCTTTAAAAAAAGTTTACCCTCAACCTACTTTGAGGTTTCCATATAATAGAGATGTAAATAAGGCAGAATATTTTCACGCTCACTTTCTAAATTCAGAAATAGTTCACTTCTCTGTAACCTGCTCCAATTTTTACACAAATTCTTCCTAACCACAATTTATTACACTAAACTGCAAGACATTAAAAATTCAAACCAGATATCGTTGTGACTCTTGGAAATTTGCCCTCTCCAGAAGGTATCTGACTTCCTTAAAAGCACTAAATCTGTCCATATTTGCTATTTTCCTATTTTGCAATTAGCATGTGCCTAAACTTTTGCCATTTTTGACTGCTTTTACTACATTGTGCAGGTGCTTAATGTATTTGCATCTATGCTGTGTGGACAGGCTGAGAGAGTTGGGGTTGTTCAGCCTGGAGAAGAGAAGGCTCCAAGAAGACCTTATAGCAGCCTTACAGTACCTAAAGGGGGCCTACAGGAAAGATGGGGAAGGACTCCTTATCAAGCAGTGTAGCGATAGGATGAGGGATAATGGTTTTAAATTGAAAGGAGGGTAGATTTAGATTTAGATATAAGGAAGAAATTCTTTACTGTGAGGGTGGTGAGACACTGGAACAGGTTGCCCAGAGAAGCTGTGGATGCCCCATCCCTGGAAGTGTTCAAGGCCAGGCTGGATGGGGCTTTGAGCAGCCTGGTCTAGTGGGAGGTGTCCCTGCCCATGGCAGGGGGGTTGGAACTACATGATCTTTGAGGTCCCTTCCAGTCCAAACCTTTCTATGATTCTGGTTCTCTGTCTTCTATGCTTTTGCCTTATATTCCCTTTTATCTGGGCCATTTCCATGCAGCCCATGCTGTTGAGCTGGCAGACCAGGGGAGAGGGCAGCAGCTTGCCATAGCTCCTTTCAAAGCCATCTTCTTGCCACCGTTGCTCTTCAGCAGAAAGCAGTAGGCACATCTGTCTTTCCAAATATTTGCTATTATCCTGTTCTTCCAAGCTTTGCTGCCTTCTCCTCATGCTCAAGTGGCTTGGCCCACGTTGTCAGTGTTGTATATTAACTTTACCTGTCAGTGAAGTGATTGCTTCATTATTGTTGTCCTTGCCAACTGTAATGTTCAGTCATTGCATGTCATTCCTTGACTTGCTTGTTTTATTTTTCTTTCATGTCATACAGCATGCATGAGCTTTTGCTGAGTGATATATGCAGAATTACTCATAATTTTAATATATAAAGGCTTATTACATACCTGAGTCTAATGAGTAAGGAAATAGTTGTTTAAGCTGCAGTATTTTATTTATGTATTGTAACTCAAAATAAACAGTGCATATCCATAGGCTCCATTCCCAGTAACCATGCTTATAATAGTACTGTGAAACTGCATGTGTTGTTTTCTCTATTTCCATCCCTTCTGTCCACCAACCCTACCATTTGTTTGTTATCCCCACTCGTTTTATTTTCTCTTAAGTCTCTAAATGACCTGGAGAGAACGTTTTATATTGTGTGTTTGTACAGCTTAGGTTGGAGTCTCTTACTGTAGGCAATGGGAGTTTTCCATGGGAGTGACGGAGGTGAAAGACAGCAGTTCTGGCACCAACATTAAAGTAAAGAGGTGGGGCCAGTTTTAGGATGAGCATAAACTCCAAATTATGATCTGGACGCAAAATTAGGGTAGCCTGTCTTTCTGTTCTGCTCGAGTCTGTAGTTTCACTCTAAGCTTTTACAGAGCAAAGTCTCCATGAACAGTTGGGTTAGACCGGCACAGCTTGTGGAGTGTCATCCAGGAATCTCTACACCAGGCTTAGTAACACGTGTCTGACCTGATCTTGCCTCTTAGAGATATGTTTGACGACTAGAAATTATAACATACCAAAGTACTTTTCATCCTAAAAGAGAAATATTCTGAAAGTGTACTTCAAAGTTTGTTCCTCTTCCCTAAGAGTTTGTACTCTGCAACATACAGGAGAAATACAAATTTTAATTCTTTTCAGAGAGAAGGAATAACTACAAAATATATGAGCTTGAGTATACAAGATATATGAGCCGAGGTTCCCCCGGCATTACTTGTGCAATCCCGTGTCTGGAAATGTCAAATTTGCTGTTTATTTGCAGCCTTTCGAGATACAGCGCCAAAAGGACTTACAGAGGCCACGTACTCAGCAAAAGCTTGGTGCAGAAAGAAGCCTGAACGCTGGCAGCTCTGAAGCTGAAAATAGCAGCTTTATCAACGTGTATCTGTCGTACAACTTTTGATCAAGCCTATGAAGTTTGCATCCTCACAATAGGGAATTTTCTAATGCAAACAGTTTTTACCAAATAGGCAGGGATTCCAGTAAGCATAGCACTGTGTCAGCCCATCATGTCTTTCTAAGAAGCCAGCAAAAAAATCTCACTGTATATTCCTTTTGTTTTCCGACCACTACGGTCGGTTAGTTTTGTCAGATTTACATCAAATGCGTCCTTCTACAGAAGTAAAGTAACTGTATCGAGCAGAGTATATGCTGTGCGCTCTGAGGAGGTTTCATGAGCAGCTTAAGTTCCTTTTTTTTTTTTTTCTTTTAAGTTCTGCAGCACCTGCGGTGTATTTCTGTGCTGGTGTGATGCCGGGGAGCCAGAGCTCCTCTCGCTGTTGTCAGAGCTGAAGGAAACGCAGTATTAGAAATTTCTAATCATGTTTTGGGGCTCTTTATGAAATACTTAAATGAGAAGAAAATAGCTCTTAAATAGAAATAAATGTAAACGTGGGGAAGGTAGCTGGGAGAGTTTATAAAATACATTTTTTGCAAGTTTGTCTACTTGTACCATTTTTCACATAAATAAACATCATTAGGATGTGCTTCCAAATATTGATGAATTTTTTTGGTCTGCAAACCATGGTGCCAGGAGCTGGCTTTGAGAGACCCGAAGAGCTAAAGATCAAGCTTTGCAACTTAACTTTTAAGTGAGCTGAAAGTTTCTACCTGTTAGTATTAGGTTTGGTTAAGACACTTCCTGGAGTTGCTGTTTGGTTAAACTTTCAGGTGTGCCTATACTAATTTTCCAAATTATGACTTATTTTTATAAGTGGAATATGGATTACAAAGATGCATAGATGCATCTAGGAATCATACCTTTTGTTTCTCTGCTAATAAAAGGCATAAATTACCTTTCCTTGTCTAAGTAACTGTGAGGTTTGCTGGGGCAAGGGACACAAAACAAGCCCTGTTACCTATTTCAAACTGTGTTTCAGTGCACAGGAGTTTTTACGTACGGTTACTTTATTCTCCAAAATGTCTCTTTGCAAGAATTACTCAAACCAGTGACTCTTGCTACTTTTCTCCCCTGAGTTGTCGCACACGTGATATTTACTGCACGTGAGGCTGCTTTTACATTCCGCAGAAGCCTGCCAGGTTTTTTTTCTTCTGTTTCAAAGCAAGAGTTCACATCTGAGTGTTTTTTCACTCTAGTGGTGGAAAAGGTCTGTTCGAGTGCGCTGTAATAACTCTGCAGAAGGGTTAAAACCCAGGGGAACAGGAATCACGCATTTGAAAAGACGCAAAGGTATTTGTATTCTAATAAAAGTGATGAGTATTTTTTTTTTTTTCCTTTGGGCATGAACACTGTTTGCCTCGCAAATGAGAATTCAGTTTCTCAGATTCATGATCATTTAAACAGTTGTGAATGTATGAATGAAACAAAATGTCGAGATTGCGAAAGTAATGCAAATAAATGAGAAATTTTACCTTTTTTGTAGTCGAAGTGAATTGGGTTCAGGATATTTGAAACTGATAGGGAATAAAAGAAACAAGGTATTTAGCTGCACTCAGAACCCTGCTTATAACACAAGTGTTTTAGCAACTGCATTTTTTCCTTGAATTCAAAGCTTTGTTTGAATGTAGGTGTTCGACCAGAACACCAGGGCATTGGTGTTTCCAAGTGAAGCTTTCCTACCTGCATTTTCTTGCAGGTGGCTGCTCAACGAGCGCGGGTGACAGGCCTTGGAATGCAATGTCACAATTAGTCCTTTCGTGACCTAAAATCGGGATTGCCGCCTGGGCTTGCTGGCCACAGGCGGTTCCTTCAGCAGGTAGCTGGTGTCTTATGCTCTGCAGGGGACTCCCTTCTGCAGTCTAGTGACAGCAGATGGTGCCAGTGACAGGGAGTCAGCATCTCCGGAACGTGGTGTTACTTATTCATCCCTCAGAAACGCCTGTTGGGTACACGATACGGCACGGCGTGAGATGCAGCTTTGTCTCCAGAAAGGCTTATGTGGATAGGTTTTACTCGCTCATTTACAAATTCCTCTAAGCACAGATAAATCTGCCTCTGGCAGGGAGAACTGGCTTCAACTGTGTTTTCACAAGATGAATTCATATCCCGTGTTTCCACCCCGTGCTCGCATGCACGCGCCCCTCGCAGATGCTCCGCTGTGACCCAGAGCGGGGACCAGGTCTGACTTAAAAATGCAAAGGGGGTGTGTGTGGTGAAAAAAACGGCATATTTCGCGGGGCGAAGCCAGACTGGATTCTCGCTGTGGCGTGCTGGCATGGGCACGGGGCGGGTAGCAGCGTTGCACACAGGCACCACCGTGGGAGGATGCGGTGGATGCAACCATGTCATGAGCTTACGGCGTGTCTGGGCAGGGGTGTGTGTGTCAACGCATCCTCCTGTTGTCACTGGCACAGTCATGCTGATCCCCCCTCCCCCCCCCCACTTCATTCAGACCTCTTCCCTTTCCTTGAGGGAGGTATGAAACAGCCTTTGATTCGTTTGTAAGCTTTGGGAAAATTAACACATTCAAATATGGATGGATTTATGCAGGCAGTCTCTCTGGTTAATGGCATTGGCACTGTCAGTTCCTTTTGAAGCTGCATCTTTGAGACGTTTACCTGCTTGCTTATTTTCCTTTTTTCCTGCTCAGGAGCTTAGCAACCTCTTTACAGCTTCCTTTCCTCTTCACCAGGGAAGCAGAAGTACAAGTAGAAGAGCACATCTGACAACACTGATGAAAAATAAGCATTTCTGTACTACTTTGCAACCTTTACCCCAACCCAAGTTAGTCTTTAAAATTTCCAGTACGGTAGCTCACCAAAATAGTTAAATTTAAATACGTTGGGAAAAGCCTCCATCCTCTGTCTCCTTCACTTCCATTTTTCTGTGGGCCGATTATACTGGTTTGTTCTTTATCTCTGTTCGCTGCTGGGGTAGGTTGCAGATACATCTCTAATGTGAGAAGGTGGCAGAAGCTGCCACTGTTATTACTGGGTTTTGAATATGTTGTAGTCTGGTATTTTCCTGCTTCTAGAGCTCTTTGAAGAGCCTGAGAACCAGTTGTGTGTGCTTTTTGAAGTCCTTCCTCTTGAGCGAGGCAGGAATCCCAACTGGCTGTCCCTGCTGATGCAGGAACCCGGGAGCTCTTCCTTAGGACTGCATCCTGAAAAATGAATGCAGTGACATAATGGCCACCCTGTTTTGTTAATCCTTTTCCTTTATTCCTTCTGCTCCTCCCAATTCACTGAGAAGCAGCACATCAATCCACACTTGAAACCATGTAGAGGTATCTGCAGCTTTGCTAGGATTGGCATGGAAAAGAAATTGGAGGTATCTATGTGTGTTGAGGTGGCCTTAGCTGTAAGAATTGGTGGTGGTCTGATTCTTACTGCATTTAGGTTTCGATGCTTGAAAGAGCTAACTTGTGTAAAGTCATATATAGTAGTTTGAATGAAAAGAGATAAAATCAAGAGGAAAGGAAACAAAACCCAAGGGCCTTTAGCATGCCCTTATTGAGACTGTAACCAAAATACACATAGAAAGTCTAATTAAAGATCAACTTGAGTCTGCTTTTACACCTCTAATCCTAATATTACAGTTTCAAAGGGGAGGGATTACTTTGACTTCTCAGTTAACAGAGGAAAGAGAGGAGAGGTGGAAAAATGTCTGATTCGCCAGTTAGCACCTATCCAAAGTTGTCTTGTCATGCTCAGCTTTGGCTCATTTTGTACACGCGTGGTTGCAGCTTCCCCTTTGCTTAATGCACGGAACAAACCAGCAGCATTTCAGGAGAAGTGGCAAAAAAGATGGGATGCTCGCTGTGTGCGGGGTGTCACAGCTGCCCCTTGCCATGACTGATGCTGCACTGGCTCCGGCTCCTCCTCGCCATCATATCCAGGCGGTGGGCAGTGGGGCAAGCTTCAGGGCGGGAGGACCACGCGTGCGCTCGTCCGGCTGGCTGTTCTGCTTTGATGAAATGACTTTAAACGCATTTCAAAAGAAAGTGTGGTTTTGTGCTAGATCAAATGGGTATCGTTGATGTAGTTGGTTTGCATTTTTGACTGGAGAGACATAAGCTGTAATTTTTCAGTGGAAGCGTATGCCCTTCTCTACTCTTAACCCATTCCTCCCTCCCTAATTTTTTTTTTTTTTTGTTATTTTTCAAAAACACAGGCATTTCACTCCCCTGGCTATTCTAAGATTTGTGCTAGTGCTGTAATACATCAGGAACACAACTGCTGTGGATGTTCTCTTTATCCAGGCCTCCCTTCAGCTTTTGCAACAAATTATACATAGCTTGTTAGGAACAAGACACAGATTATTTTTATTTTTTTTTCCCCCCCTATAAATTGCCAGCCCTCAAGCGTGGTTGGGTTCAGCTCCACGCCTGAGCCTGCACAGCTTGAGAAAGTCTGGCTTTGTCTGACGGGCACCAAGAGATGTTGCATGTAGGTGAACCAGAGGCTGAACCCTTACGCCTGTGTAACTTGGAGATTGTATTAATTGTGCTTACATTAGCTCTCTGCTGAATGGAGTCAGCCTGCCACAAAGCGGGGCAATGTTGGCAGCGGGGTTCTGGATGGATCCCATCTCTTCCAGTCAGAGGGGAAAGCATTCCCGGCCAGGAGGAGCCCGGTTTGGGAGCGGAGGGAAGAGAGGTTGTGTTGCAGAGCTGAGGAGCTCCCGTGGCTGTAACTCAGGTGGAAGTGGGGGGAAACGAAATAAGGAGGAATGTAAACGGTGCTTGAAATGTGAGTACGCTGGCTCAATTGTAATATTACAAAAGATCGTTGCATAACCAAATCTATGTGCAGTCATAACACGAATGTAATTTGATATAAATAAAGAACACAGAAGTTATTTAGAAAACAGTCCATATTTAGTCAGTTTGGCACAGTTTCCCCATGATGTGTCACTGTCTTCCAGTCCCTGCACTACCATTAGCGCCGCGTTTCAGTATGCTGAAATGTCTATAGGACAGTTCTGTAAGGTTCAGCAGTCCCAAACGCAACACCCAGTGACAGAGGCACCTCACAGCCCCTCAGCCGTCTGGCCCTGATTAAGATGCTTTGAGCGGGGACCATGATCAGGAGTACTCTACAGGCAACGCGGAGGGTAGTTTGAAGAGTGGAGCGGAGAGCCCTGCTCAAAACCAGGAGATAGCTCTTGGAGTGATGTTGCTATCTAGGTTGATACTGCTGGCGCTGAATATTCAGTGTTTTGAAGGAGTTATCAGTTGGATGGGTTTGTTTTGTGTGTGTTGTACTATGCCAAGCAGATATGCAGAACTGATTTGCCACTCAATGTTGGGCTCATGATGGGAGGTTGAGCTTGAAAATAACAGCCACTTAAGTCCTGAGTTTCTTCCCCAAGTTACTTTGCCTTTATTGCCTTTCTGCATTTTATGACAGCTGCGAAAGTGTCCATTCCTCCAATAGAAGACAGTGACCTATATATAACTCAAGTCCCTGTGCAATTACTAGTATAATAAAACCAGGTGATTCAGAAACTCTTTATCGAAGCTGTAAATAAACAACGAAATCAAAGATCTATGGAAGGTGATCATTTTCCATGAGGAAATCTGATGGTCTTGTGCACATACACGGAAGCTGGGAAGTTCCCGAGTCCTGCTTCTGGCACTGACGGTGACTGCCGCGCTGGTGAGCGAGTTGCATCACTTCTCCCCTGGCTTCCGTGTTAAATAGTTTCCTCTATTAACTGGCCCGAATAGTTTGTTTCCTCTGGAGTACTTCATCAGGAAGCTGCCAAACCTGACGTACGGTGGAGCCTGTCTTATTCTTTGACTGGTCTCACTGAAGTTAGTGGGTGTGCTTGTTAGGCTGTAATTAGACTTTGAGTAAGCAGCATCAAGTTATAAACCTAATACCCTTCTGAGATGAGTGCTGCTTAAATAATAAATAACCTTCTGTTTGTCTATCCAGTCTAGTTTAAGTCCAGTGAGCTTTCAAAATGAAACACTATATTGTGTGGCTCTAATAATTTCCTGTGAATAGCAGCTATTTCATACTGCGTTTAGGCCTGCCTTATACGTGATAAAAACACATGCGCATTTTGCACTGACATTTCCTTTACTTACTAATGTGCATTTTTTAATTCAAATTTTTTATTCAAATATCTTTCTTTTGCAAATTAGCTCTTCCTGCTTGCTCTTGGCCTTCATTATTTACTCTCATCTTGTGTGTTACTCTTCCTTCCAAAGCAATTATTACTTACATTCTATGCTGTGCTTGCCATACAAAATTTTCATATGTGGTATAAAATCAAATAGAGCTAGATATTTCAAACTTCGCCTCAGCTGGACCTGCTTAGGGAATCCTGTTTTCTTTCTTCCTCAATTCTGTCTTCCTTTTGCTTCCCAGGTTTTATCGGTAAAAGAAGCTGATATGTCCTAATACCTTTTGCTGTCCTTGTGCCTTTTCCTAGTGCTTGCGGAAAACAGGACAGGGTTAGGAGGTGGGTGATGGCCATCAGTAACTCAAGAGCGGATGAACTCCCCCCGGAGAACACGATCCTGTTTGTAGAAACAGCAGTTGAATTATTTTTAAATTAGGAAGTCAGCCACAGAAATGCTAGTTGTCAAAATAGGTCCCTCGAGCTCTCCGCGCTGGGTGGAGCGGTGTCAGGGTGCTGGGTGAGGGAAGCCCAGCTGCTGAGGCTGCCATCGCCCCTTCAGCAGCGCTGCTGAGACCAGTCCCTCCGGGGGGCTGCCGTGGGGCTGCGTGAGGGCTGGTGCTGCCGCAGCGAGGAGGGGAAGAAGGCTTAGGGCAGGGCTCTCAATGGGTGGAAGATGCCTTCGCTCCCGTGGCCATGTGGTGTTACACCGTGGGCTGGTTGTGCCGGTGCCGGGAGCCAGCATGGGAAAGGAAAAAGGGAAAGGGGGCAGGCTTTTTTCATCTATGTCAGACCCTTGCTGGGTATGACTGTTGGGGAAAGGGAGGGGAGGGATGAAGTGGTGAGGAATGGAAATTGTTCGAGCCCACGTTCTGCTTCTCCTTTGAGGGGCAAAACAATGGTCTGAGAGTAAGTACATCGACCAGTTCTAAGTGATTGACTTAGTGCCGGCTTACATGTTCCTGTGCATAGCTTCAGACCCCTCCACTGTTATATATGCTTTTAACAAAGTGAGTACGGCTTATTTAATCTATTTCTGTGATGTAGCTGGGACTGCTCAGAACAACATGTGGTTGGTTACCAGCTCTCTGCTAATAGGTTGTAACTTTTGAAGAGGCACAAGATGGAAACCACCTTAGTTCCTGCGTGCGCTCCTCGTGGAGCCGCCATACCATCTCCTTCTGGGATGAGCTCTTGCCGGCCCAGGTGGGTTACTTTAGGGATGGAAACGGGCAGAAGTGTGTGAAGGCAGGTCTCGGCACATTGGTTTCTGAGAAGGGGGAATAAGGCTGGCGGAGGGTATCGGCGTTTGGGCTGTGCCCGTGGGTCAGATCCATCGCTCTCCTCCTGCGCGCTGGGGGAGGCTCGCAGCACGCCCCAGGAGGCACCACGAGAAGGGAAGGACAGGGGAGGTGTGTTTTGGGTGGATTTCCCCTTAAGCCTTTTCTGAACAGAAGAGGAGGAACAAAACCTTCCCCCCCCCTTCCCCCCCCCAATGTTTTTTTCATAAAAGGTGTAAACCAACCACAAAACCTGTAGTGTTACGCAGGTAATTTAGAGGGCACCTTTAACAGAAAATTCAGTTGTTTGAAGTTAGTTTTTGTTGAAGTTGTATATGTGCCTTTAAAATTTCCAGGTGCGCTTAGATGTTTGCTTAACAAAAAAAAGCTCATTTTCTTTGAGCTAAACTAAATACCCTAGATTTGAAAAGAATTCTTAGGCGAAAGAGCCACCTTCTCATACCAAAGACTAATTACTGAGGCTTTCTGTTTTCTCAGGAGTCTCATCCTCTTAGAATAAATATTGCGTTTTCAGAGCACATTTCCTTGGATTTCTCTTGTTGGGATTAGCTATTGTAGTGCTGTCACTTACCCCGCAGGGTTGCTCCTGCTTGGCTGCACGGGGGAGAAATTACTGCAGCTTGCAGAGATGCTTTGCCCTAATTATTATTCTTCATTGAGGAGCAATGGTCCACCTCAGTGCAGACCGCTGGAGAGCATGTCTTTGCAAGGTGTCCGCTCCTGGAAATCCAGGACGAGAAACGGCCTGCATTCAAGTATAAGCAAAATTTCTAATGCAGCTACTCCAGGTGTAAGTTTTATCAATTTGTTTCTGTTTTTTTTTCTCTTGCAAGTCTTCGTGGTTTTGGAAGGGAAGGAGGAAAGGATCGAAGTTTCTTTTTATTAGATTTAGTAAAAATAGGACGTCGGTGTGTGTACAGTCTACTTTTGGGGCAATCAGTATGGCACCCACTATGTGCCCTTGATTATACAGTTGAGGGAACAGAAGCACTCTGTTTTTCATTTTCTGCAATTTAAGCACAGTAAAATGCTGTCAAGTAAGGCCTATCAGGGTCCCGTAAGTTTGATGAGGCCCTTTTCTTGAGTTTTTCTTCCCTGCTAAGCTGCTCGGTACTCCAGCGCCCTCCAAACTTTTGCATGCTGTGAAGTAACGAAGCAGAACATTAAATCTTTTAAATCCGAAGAGTGCCGGCAATCTACTGAGCGTTTCACAGCACTGTTGTCAGCGAAGAATGCATGTGTGTATTCTCTACATTGTAATCCTCTGAGTGTGAAATTAGATCTGCTACCAGTTTCTTTTTTTTTTTCTCTTCTTTAATTCTTTTTCATATCAAATATAATATGTAGTTTAATCACCCTATCTGTTTCTGGGTATATAAAGCAAGGGAGCTTGAATGAATCTTATATGAATCTTATATGAATCCTGGGAGCTCAGGTGAGACTAGGAAAAACTTAAACTTCCTTGTACTGATAAGCTCTCAGGGGCTACAGACTAAGACTGGCAAAGAACAATGATTGTTTTTTTTTCTTTAAGGCTGATTTGCAAAAATATTTTTCATGTCTTTTAAAATAATAATTAAAAGCTTTGAGTATTCAGAGAGATCCTTGTTTAAGAGCAGTCTAAGCTTCTGTTATACTTGAAGTCTTCTGTGATCCTGTAATATGCATCTGTGATTATGGGTAGGATAAAAGCAGCATTTGTTGAAGCTGTATACTTTGCCTTGCCATGGCCTTGCATGTTTTTTGTGCAGAGTGTGAACACTTGAAATATTGGAATTTCTTTTAAGCAGCATCACTCTAGGCTTTCACTTCCATTCTCTTTAATCTGGGCGAATATGTCTAAACAACTACGCTGACATGGAAGACATCATCCAACTGTTTACACTGTGCTGCAAAACAGAGGAAAGCTCATGAAAAAAACTTCCATTATTTGAGATTTATTTGACATATATGTACGTGTGGTTTCAGGGTACTGTTGCATCCCTTGTTTCCTGGAGAGTCCTTTGTTTGATATAATAATTGTGGCATTTTTCTCCTCTGTGAATCTTGTTGCTGTTAGCTATGCTTTTTTGGCTTCCAGAGGAATTTAACGAAGCCTTCTCTTTAAAATCCCGTGAGAGATACAGCAAGATCAGAGTGGAGCAGAGCTGCCTGTGTATCACTTTCTTTTCAGGGAGAGTCGTAGATGCCGCGCTGCCTTCTTCCTCGCTGCCTGGTGTGGCTCACAGCAGTGATTTGCCTGTGACCTTTCCTGTGAAAGCTGCCGTACTCCTGTTCATTAGTGTAGTTCTTGCTCACGCTTAATAAAGGTAGGTCTTTTGATCCTGTTGGCAGGTTTGTGTAGGTGAGGGCTGCACTGATTTGGTCGTAGTTAAAGCATAACAAAGTCGTGCTTGTTTGCTCATTTGCTGCCCAAAAGGTGTGGAGCTTGGCGACAGCTTGTTGTGTATGCCTTTGTGTTGGGCATATCTCATGCATGGAGTATAACTTTTGTTTTAAGCTTGAGCTAGGAAATGCGTTGGATGCCATCATTCAAGACCTTTAGGAATGTATTTGTTTCAGTGTGGGACACAATCGATGGAGAGCTAAATTCATAATTAGAAAAAGAGAGCGGGGTCAGCCAGGTACAACAAACTCTGTATGTCTGCTGTGCTTTATAATCTTATCAATTTTGTGTTAAGAACTTGATCTCAAAGACTTTGAAAAGCTTTCCTTTCTCCATTTTGAGGTGCTTCGTGATTTTTCCAGTGAATATAGCAATAAACTTGTTGATTGGATGAATCTTCCAAATCTTGTTACATTACCATTTTAATTGGAAAATGAATGAAAAGCTGTTATAACCAGGGGCAAGAGCAGATATGAAAGAAGTGAGAATCCTCAGAGGGACTCCATCCCTTTCTCGAGGGGCCTTTGGTATGCACTTTAGCAACACATTTAAATTATTCATACCAAAATTTCAATATGAGTAATAACCATTCAGTGCTCCTTCAATGACGCTCTTCTGAAAAACATGAACTTCTAAAAACCTGGTAGGTTTCGAGATCAGGTTTCGAATGCTTTAAAACAGAAGTTGCTCTTAGATAGATGTAGTCTCGTAGCTAATAATACTGAGAACTCGGGAGTGCCTTCCAGTGATCACAACTGCTTTATAAACACTTATTCTAGTCTTGCTTCTGTTAAAATTAATGAGAGTTTTGCCACCGGCTTCGGTGGAAGCAGGCTATGTCTCTTTAATTATTTGAGCTTCGCTTCACTGAAGCTAAAGCACAGGCGCAGAGTCAGAAAAACTGCTGCGAAATCCTGGCCCCATGGAAATTAGCTGACTTCTATTGTGGGTTTCCTCACAGAGCTTTTTAATAACCTACTCGACTGAGATAACTGCTGTTCTGTAGTTTTCTCTGTTTGTAAAGTGGAGGAAATGATACCATAAATCACAAGGTGGTCACAGGGGTTTGTGTATTAATAATATTTAATGGAGTGTTAGATTGTTTTGGTTGAAGCATGATGGGGATACGTAGATAGGTTATTGAGTCTCTTGTAAATAACAAAGCTGTCTCTTCCCTACATGCTAACTCACTAGTGGAAACACAGCAGAAAGAAATCATTTGTATTAGGAGAAGGCATATTTAAGCAGGTACCAATTAATTCTTTTAAGGTATCTGTAGCTGGATGGCTGCTTCAGACCAGGGCGTCTCCTCCTTGATGATCCTCGTGGTGGTTTTCTTTGTATATTTTTCCACCTACTGCAGGAAATTAAAGAATCATGGCCCTGCCTTCACAGCATGTGCACATAGGGTATGCTGTGTTTCTTTGTAGAAAATACCACGCTGTCACACACTAACGATGACAGGTTGTGCCGGCTGTGTTGCATCAGATCCCTCTCCTGTCAGAGAAGATGAAGAGGGATGCGGCAGGCGTGGCGGTGGTTGTCCCACCAGCGTTGCACCGCTGGGAACCTGAGGCTGAGAGGCGGGTGTATAACCTGCCCCTTGCTCAGCGCCTGGCCCGGGAGCTCCCCTGAGCTTAAAGATCAACCGTGGGAGTTTGAGTGAGACTTCAGAGGCTGGGCTTCCACCAGGGCTTCCCTCAAGCCTGTGGTGAGACACCGTGCCCCCTCAGTGTCTCACCACAGCCTTTCTCTGTGGCTTTGAAGAGGGAAGGTGGAGGGGAGTCCTGATTGATTTTGCCGTACAGGTCTGGGAATTACTGTGCAAGTTATGAGAGCCATAGGAATCATTGGCCAACCCTCGCATCTCCTTGATGACTTGATGCTGTGGCAGCATTGCGGAGCAGTGCTGCGGCGAGGCCTCTACATTCTGCAATCCTGAAAGACACAAGAAGTGTTTCCAACATCTGTTAACTTAGCTTTAATGTACAGTCTACGAGCAAAGGCAAAACCAAATTACAAATAATGGGTGTTGCAAAGGTTTCTGGCAATGCTGAGCTGTATCTAAAAGAAGAGTAGGAATCGCTGCAAAATGGTTATTTAACGTCAGCTGAAGGTCAGCAGCAGCCGAAGAAAGCCGATCTGTAAACTCAGTGGTGTCTCCTCCCACCCTCCCTGCTCTGCTGAGCCATTTCAGTAAGCTGACAGAAACAAAACCCATGGGATAACACAACAGGAAAAAAAACGAGGTGATTTTCTGTTGGGTGAGCATCTCAAGAGTGGAGGGCAGACAGCAATTAGATCGGCTTAAGCTGCATGGAACTGGGGCCTCGGGGCTTCCCTTGGTGTCGTTTCTCGGCCCTAACTGGCCGCTCACTGACTCGAGCGGGGCTTGCGGTGGGAACTGTTGGCTGCTGGGGCTGCGTCAGGGACGACTGCCATCGCAGTGGCTGGAGCGACATCTCAGCAGCAGCTGGTATCTGTCCTTCGACTGGTTGGTCTTCCTCTTGAATGGCTTAGTTGGCAAGCAAAGAAAATTTGGGGCATGTTTTGAGCAAAACCTTGGCACCATTGCCTGTTTCTGGCACACGTGTATGTTTGATTGCATGAGGGACCAGATGGCGGAGGGAAAAATGGCCTGCAAAGGTTTGATTTGAGTTGAGTAATAGAATCTTAGGATGGTTAGAGTTGGAAGGGACCTTAATGATCATCTAGTTCCAGCACCCCTTCCATGGGCAGGGACACCTTCCACTAGACCAGGCTGCTCAAAGCCCCATCCAGCCTGGCCTTGAACACTTCCAGGTGTTCAAGGAACCAATGGGTTCCTTGGGCTGGTTGGCTGCTGGGGCGGCAGCAGTCCCTGTCCCACGCAGTGCAGGGTGGCAGATGCTGCAGCAGTGCTGCCACCAGACATCAGATTGTGGCTAAAATACAGCTTGCATTGCTCTAATACTTATTTTAATTTGTTTTGGCTTCCCTAGAGAAAGTAATTTGTCATGAAAACTTAAATGTAATAACATTGCTTGACTAATTCCTCCCTCATGAACCATATGATGTGCCATAGGGAACTGGGTGATTGCGTTTTTTCCCCAAGAATGGTGGGTTTCAGTACCCTGCAAGGCTGTGCCAGTGCTGCATCTCTGTTTTGGTAGCCTGCACTGAAGCGTTTATTAAAGTTGTAAAGAAACGTTAGTTTTCAGTTAAATTTCAGTTAAAATTCAGTTAAAATACATTTGTATTTTAATAGGAATACTTCAAAATATTTAAGTACTTTAAACAGATATTTTTGGAACACAGATGTATTATTTTGTTAAAGCTCAGTGGTACCATGTTTCACAAAATATAAGTTGCTTTAGAAAAGTGAACATCTCCCCCTTTTTTTTTTTTTTTAGGCAAATGCCTTCATTTAATTGTAGCTCAATGGTAGATTCTTTTTTTTAAATATATGAAGCAGAAAACAGAAGAAATAAATAAATGTGTAGACTTGCTCTGGTTTTGAGAAAGCTTACTACAAACGCATTTATGCCTTAAACATCAGTAACTGAAACTTCCCTCCCTTTACAAATGCACTTGTTGTGATCTGTTCACTTTGACACAGATGAACCAAATTAGAGTTCAGTGGTAACTATATTAATTGGAAAAATTGATCAATATCGGTCTTAGTGTTTCCCCTTATAATTATGGGAAATACACGACCTTATTTGTGGTAGTGGTTGGCTACCCATATATCTAGTAATTATAACTGTTACAAAGAAGTAAAACAGAAACACATTTTTTCTGATGCTACATGAATTTCATCGGGAATTGGTAACGATTGCAACGGACACGCATTTTTGAAGAAGATTAAATAAACAAACAGATAAAAAGGTTGTTTGGCAGGCTGACAACTTGCTAGAGTTTCTGCTGACTCCTCCGAGTTCCCACTGTGATCTCCTTCCTTTGAAAACAGGATGAACGGGTTCAAAATTATCTGGCTGCGCTGTCTAAATCGGCTGCTTTTCACTGTCACAGTAAATGAATTTTGATTAAAGAGATGCTTTGAGCACAGGTGGTGACAGATTAATGCTCTGCAAAGCTTTACCTGGTGACCTGAGTCTCTAGGCCTGGAATTATTCTATATTTGGAAGGGAACAATTAAATATAGCAGGAGCAACTGAGGATTTTTATTACAACTGTGTAGCATTTATGATTATGCAGATAAAGGCCGCACTTTGGTTTACGGATGAAAGCTTTACACCTTTTTTTTTTTTTTTGGTGCGTATAAAAGTCAGGTCAGAGTCCAAGTACACACATTCTAACCTAAGTATGTGTCCTTTTAATTTCATAATGTTTTAAATCAAGCGTAAATAACAACAGAGAATGCTGCTGAGTAAACTTAATTCCCTGAATGCTTGGAAGAACCACTTTAACAAAATGAATAGTAAAACAAGACAAAGATTCTCCACTCTGTGCTTTTTAAGCAATAATAGAGAAATGAACCTTTACATGGAAGTCTTCAAAATTCAGATTTACAATACAATCAAATTAGTGTTTTCACACTTTCTTACTCCAGATAGAGGAGTTTTATCAACTGAAGTATAAGTAAGAACATTTTTAAAAATGGGATTGAATATTTTATGCTTTCCAGGGGTAGCAACTCCTTTTGGATGACCTTTTTGTTAGCCGCTTTCTGTATAGGACTTTACCTACTGGGTAGATTTATATAGTGTGCAATATATAAAAGAAATGGAAAGTGCATCTGTGTATATGTATAAATAGATGTAAGCAGCTATCTGATGGGAGTAATTTGCTGCAGAGAGAAGAGACTGACTGAATATGCTCCGATCTTGCACATTGATTTTTTTTTTTAAATGTTTTTTTCCATGTGTATGTGTGTTTTATAGACCAGCAAAAGCCTTTAACGAAGTCATCTGCCCATTGATTGCTTTCATATCAATTTAAAGCATACTAAAGAACTTCCTATCAATTATAAGAATAGAGAGCTGTCGATAGTATTTTGTTTCTTAGTGGCAGTTAGAACAATTTCATGACTATTAGTAAAAATCTGCAATTGTAAGTTCTTTATGTGTTGCAAGTAACTCTTCCATTTGATATTTTGATTTGAAGTAAATTGGACTTCAATTTAGGGTCTCAAAATGAAATACTTCTCCCCTTCCCCTCAATTCTTCAGCAAGGGGATTTTTCAGATAGTCGTTTGTGGATTTTACCCAGCTTAGATGACCTTATATATAAAAGTTGTTTTAAAGCATGAAATCACTACGTTTGGGTGTTCTTAAAAGTTTGTATTCATTTCAGAGCTAGCACCACCATGTTTGCGAAAGTTTTGATGGATGTGTGGGTTAACATGCTGCATGCGTGGATAAGGATGATGATGTACTGCTGGGCAGTTTGTCCGGATACCGTATGCATTCGCTGCCTTGGCAGTGCCCATATCAGACCTGATACGGGCAAGAAGAGATGACAGAGATGGAAAGCAAGCAGCGTGGCTGCAATGACTCCGGCAGGGAACATGACTTTCCCCGTGCTGCCCAGAGCTCTGTTCTGGCTGGAGGGGTGGCCAAGCTGGCCATCACACGGGGAGGTTGGTCTCTGCGGCGCTGGGAGAGGCGCTTGCTTCCCACTCGGAGTCCGTAAGCAGATCCTGTGTTTCTGCTACAGTCCAGCCAAATTTAAAAAACCTGGAGTTCCCCGAGCCCATAGTTTGGTAAGAGGACAGGCTATTTTTACATGCGGCGTGTAAGGCCAATGTTAGACAGTCCAAGAGTATTACAAGAAAGTGTTGGTATGCGTAAAAAAAATATGCGTATGACCAAGTTTATATTAATGCATTTATGTGAAAAGTTGTCTTCAAAAAAGAGTTCATATTGCATCAACTCCAGGTTTAAATAATGAAGTCCAAGATTCTCCAGTTACTGATGAGTTTCTTACATGGTGCTGTTGTAATTTTTGGAAGAGAAGCAGGAGTGACTTCATTCGAATCAAGGGGTATGGCTTTTTTCCACCGTCTCCTGGAACTGGTCTGAGAGAGAGAAACACATGTACTCCATATCCCTCCACGCATTTACAAAGCCCTCATTGAAATGCGCTAGTCCTTCTCAAATAATTAAAAATGACAAATGAATTGCCAAGTTTATAAAACTGTACGCTCTGCTCGACAACACTTTCTTTCTCTTTAGCATGGTAAATTAAAAAAATAATAAAATGGAAGCCAGTCTGGTTGACAGTTTCTAGGAATATTCTAGGCCGTAGTACCAGAAAAAGTACCAGTAAGCAGTACTCCTGCTTACTCCCCCTGTAGAAAATGAGTTGATAACATGAATGATTGTCTCTGGGAGAAACAACGGGTGAGGGGAATGGTGAAGGGAGGATGGAGGAAATGGAAAAGGGGGATGCTCGTTCAAAGCAACCACCAGCAGGTGGTAAAATGGAGACTTGTTTGGGGGAAGTTTTGAACCCGTGGTGAGGAGGTTGGCACAAATGCAGCTTCTGAGGGGTGGGAGGATGAAGGTTGATGGACACAGTGCAATTGGCCTAGAGAAGCGAAGACGTGTGTATCTTGGCCCGCGATGGGGAGCATCTTCCTTAGCCTGCGACAGGGAGCGCTTGCGCCATGGGGCACTGCAAGTGGCTTCCCCTGTAAAGTTGCCCCAGGTGATGGCAAAGTGAAGTTTTGCTGCTTCTTAGAGGCGGAGGTGGGGCCGTACTGCGGAGAATTTAGAAAACGGAATATAATAAAAAGCAGGCTGAAATGACATCATTCTGTTCTGTTCCATAAGCACGCGCTGCATGTGTGGACAGTGCACAGATGTTTTGCTTTGATAACTTGCTGTGTAGGTTTATGGCCTCAGAACATTGATAATTAAAGAGGTTGATTTTATTTTGAACTGCATGAAATTCTGTGGAAGCATATATCAAACTTTAAGTTACAATCTCTGCAATGTTTAGGGCGTTTCTAGTCATAAAAATTCACTACTTTAGTACTTAACATTTTTTTTATTACTTTTCCTCCTCCTTTTTTTAGTTGCTAATTGTTTCCAGACATTTTTTCACTATGATGATGGAGACTTCTGTTGACGTTTTCCTTTTCTATATTTAATTTTTTCTTTCTTTTTTTTTTTTTTTTTTTGGAGTGCAATGTGTAGAGAGGTGTTTTAATTTCATCCTCTTGGCAGGAAGTCAGAGCAGTAAAAGTTGAACATATATGTTTCTTGCCATCAGGATTTCCTGCCAAGGGTGTCTGATACCACACCAAAAAAAAAAAAAAAAGGGAAAAAAAGGATGAAATCTCTGGAGAGCTTTCTAATGGTTTGTCTTAGTTTACTCTTGTATTCCAGACTAGACTCTATTGTGTCTAATAGCAGGATTGATATATGCTGCCTGAATCTGCTGATTGCTAGAGAGCAGCTTTGCTAGATGAACATAACACATTCCATAGGTTTCTCCCTTTTATGGTCTCAATTATGTTACAAATAGTTTTTTCCCTCCAGTACGGTTTAGTGAATGTATCCTGCTTTTAAATAGACATTCAACATATGTGTGTCTGCTTTAAGAAAGGGCCAACAAGCCATAGATCAGATCAAAAAAATCATTTTTCAGTTTGACTATATAATCCTACTGAATGGAGTTTATTTTTCCTTGTACGTCTTTTCACTTGTTTGCCAAAGTTCCTGTTCTTTAATATTATCCCCGAGTTTCCTGAGAACATACCATCCAGGACCCTATTTTGGTGTTTTGTGTTGATGATTCAGAAACACCATAAATTGAAAAAAAGAGGGAATTAAGCAGTAACATAAATATAGTGGAGATGGTAGCTGTAGCAGACTGCTTCAGCTATGGACCAATGGTGATTTACAGTAGTGCATAGCTTGTGTTTCTTTACAGAAGATTTATATTTCAAAGCAGTGAAAAGGATCAATAAAATGGAAGAAATTTTTCATTTTATATTGTATGAAGAAGGCTGTGCTGAGTTCTCAAAAAATCCCTCCAAAACAACAACAAAACCAAAACAAACCCATGTCCAAATCCCCTATGCTTGTTATAAAATCATGTCCCTTCAAAGATCCTTTAGGTCAGAGGCCTTATGTGGGCGAGGGAAACACTCCCCTTTTCCATGCCCAGATTGTGGCATCTCCTCTGTGGGCAGAGTGTCATCTTCGTCCTTGTGATGGAAACGTCAGCTCTCGTTCTGCTGATTGTCGTCTTTTTTTTTTTTTTTTCTTTCAAATCCCCCTTAGTAAGCTCCTATGTTGTCCAGCACTCTCACCGTTGTCTTCCTTTGCATGGCAAAGCATGTGATATTTGTTGTAAATGTTCTAGACTATTATTTAGTTCTAGTTCTAAAACATTATTTAGTTTCAAGGTATTATGATTTGTTTTGAGCAACTGACTCTTCTGCATTACATGTCTCTTGCCAGCTGTCTGTTCATTTGATCATAAAAACAGAAAAAGCAATGTGGGTTGACCACTCGTGCTTTCAAGGCAAATCTATCCATTGATGGCTTAGTTTATTCAATTTCAATAAAAATATTTTCAGTGTGCTCTGATTTATGTAGTCAGTCATTAATGCTTCTTCTTTCTCACCCCTCTTAATATATTGGCTTAGTTTTCTCTAAGAAAGGACAAAAGAAAATGTCAGTCTATAGCAGATATAGGTCACTTGACTAAATTGGTAGGCACTTTTCATCTTTAGATACAAAGTGTGAAATGTTCATTTGGTCCCTTTGTGCTTTTTCTGAGGATAAAAGCAGCCTTTTTTTTTTCCAAATTGATCTGCAAACTGAGTAGTAAGCTGTCTCTTAGATGCAAATAATGAAACATAAACAAGGAATTTTTCAATAGGAATTTATTAATCTTTCACACCACGCAATATAAAAATTGGTAAGCTTATTTATTGGTGAACTGGCTTCAGCAGGTGGCAGTGATTGAATTTTTAGTCTTGTGTTTTCATCCTAAATTCATTACTGATGCAGGAAAAATGAAGCAGGAGAGGAAGAAAATAGTTGAAGTATAAATCTTGTGACAGTAATTGATAGCTAGGTGGAGGCATCCATCCGGAGCTGCCTGCTCGCCTTCATGCACACCCAGCTTCCGGTGACTGGGAAAGAGACTTCTTTTACACAGAGCTAGTGAAGAAAGGGAGGGAGGTGGGTACGCTGGCGGTGATCCCATTCTGCTCATCTCAGATGTTGCTTACTTTGTGCTTAAAAAAACCTATGAAGTTACCCTTTTCAGAATGAGAACTTTTAAAGATAAAGTTGGTTGGTTGGTTTTTTTAAGTTTGATTAAAATCTGTGCATAATCAATTATGAGATTTTTTTAAGAATCGAGATCAGATTTTCAGTAAACTCTTTGAATAAAATAGGACAAGAATTTTAAGTTTCATTAATTAGCTTTCGAGAGAAATAATTTTACTCACTTGTGCTTATGTTTGGCTGTGCGTTTTCTGTGAGGGGGGTGTGTGTTACTGGTTCGTAGTGGCTAAAGTCTTTACCACATAGAAAGCTTTCTTACTTATTTTCATACAGTTGCTGCTTCAGTTTCTGCTTCTCTTCTAACACTTGGGATCTTGCAGTATTTTTGTTAGTATTCTTGTTCTAGCTACTTGGTGGTGAGCAATTACTTAGTAAACGGCTTTCACTACTAAGGGTGTGCACCCAATTATCCAAGAATGAAAAGCCTGTATTTTTCTTGCTTCCACCCTGATGGGGCATTAGCTTGACAGAGTGACATTAAAATTATTGTATGCAAGCATTTAGCACCCTCCCCAGGAAAACATCTCTTATCTTGCTTTAACTGCATTCCTGCAGTGTAACTGCTTCCATTACAGAGAATTTGGCTCAGATCTTCCCACCTGTAGAAGTGCATTTAACCAAAGCATTCGGGATCCTGAGCTTACCCCCCCAAAAAAAAAAAATGAAATATGAAAATAAAATGGATTTTTTTAATAGCTCTTGAGGTTTGAATTTTTATGATGTTTAGGTTGTGTGAATTTCCCCCATCCCTCAAATTAAGTTTAGAAATTTTCTCTTTTCTTTGAAGATAAAAGATGAGACTCTGGCCCAGATATGTGACTCCCAAGAACTGGGATGTGGGAAGAAGCAGCACAAACATGATTCACCCTGAATTTTACAGAAATTGGCAGTGCCGTGAAAGACGGGGAGGGGGCTAGTGGGTGCACATGAACGGTGTTTCCTCCCACATCCCACATACGGAGCGGCAGTGTGGTTGTTCCACGCTACCTTGCCTTCCTCGGCTTAATTTTCCACTTGCACTGTCCTGGGAAGCTGCGTATGGAGATGGAATGATACTGTAGAAAATGTTTGATGAGGTTAAAAGATATTTTCTCATGTGTCAGTGTGTGGCTCTGACTAACAGTGTCCATGACTGGAGAAGACAGCCGTCATTATGGCGAGGCTGTGGGATGAGAAGAGGAGGTAGGAAGGGGGCCAGCCTCCCTGCAAGGAGACGGCAGACCCAGTTTTACAGGCAGAACCTGTAGGACAACTACAGATGAACCTCTGCCGAAGACATGCAAAGGCAACAGCCCTCTCTACGCTTAGAACTAGCTGGTAGTGCCTAAAGGATGAGTGTCTGCCCAGTGGACTTGCTGTTGAAGGCAAGGAGGGTATTTCAGGCTGCATCTTGAGCTGTTTTTCCGAGAAGGGGTGTGTGTGTGTGTCTGTGTTTTGGTTGAGGTGTGAGCTTGTGTCCTCACCTCAGCTGCAAGGCACTGACATCTCTTTTCCATCAGGGCTGGAGAGACAGGGGTGCCTGTCCTGCCCTCCGCTCACATGAGGGACTTGTCTTTTTTTTTTTTTTTTTTTCTTCCTCTCTCCATGCTGTCCACTCTAGCACATTAAGCGTATTTTCTGCCCTGTCTTGTGGTGGCTTTCTGCAGTAAGGTGTGAAGGTTTCCATTAAGAAAAAAAAAACAAAAAGTGTTGAAAGCCAAGCAGCAGGCAAAAAAACTTTGCCAAGGGGGCCTAGAGTTAAAAATTTGAAAAGGAAATAAGGTTCCCTGGAATTAAGGTGGAAATACGTTTCCACTTAATTTCAACAGGCTGCCCTAACAAATTGTAATGTCTATAGTTGGCTGACAATGTAGAAGTAACCTATGAACTAAAAGAAAAGTTTACTTCGGAAGACAGCTCTCTTAAATTATTTACTTTGGCTTCGTCCTTTCCCGAACTGGGGAGAACATAACAGTGTTTCCCTCTCTTGATCCCTGTCTTGGCTGGTTGCTGAGATGCTTTTGGATATAATGAAACCTTCTTAGCACAGGGGAGAACCTCCAACATAACAAAACTGATTGCCAGCTCTAAAAAGAAGCCTGCATCCAGTAATGAACTTCCTGTAATCTTGGATGCCATATCCCTTTTGTGCTCTGGCAATGGCTTTTCCACACGGTTTTATAAAGTGTTTTGAATTGTTTTGGTGACATAATTCACATAAGTATTCTGAGTGCTCTCTTTGCCCAACCCTGACCTCACCCCACTATGGAGCTTCTTTACTACTTTTTCCTGTGTTGAAAACTACGAGTGAAAACTACGAGGACTTCAGGCATCGTTTTTGCATATGCAGTGAAACTAAAGCACTATTAAAAAAAAAAGGGGGGGGGGGGGGCAAACAAAAAAAGACCCCCCCAAAACCACCCTGCCCCTGCAAACAGGTTTAACAGATTTTCCCATCAAGAAAAGTTCTGCTGTCTGAAAATCAAAAGGGTGTTTTTTGAAGTATAAGTTTAATAGGGATATAGGGATCCAGGAAAACACTCTCCTCTATCCTCCTTCTCCTTATCAATACCCTGAATTGTCCAGTAGAGAATTGGAGAGCTTGTAGAAACCCCTGGCCAGATGTAGTCTTGGGGGAATAGCTAGTTAACCTGACGCGCCCTGCTTCTGAGAAAGTTCCTGTACTTTCAGTGCCTGCCTCCACCCTTCTCCTTCAGCTTGCCGTCCCTTCGGTTGTGCTGACACTGCAGTTTTGGGGCTGTCAGTTGTGTTTTAGATTAAATCCCAGCATTTCTTGAATGGCCGTGGCTGCAGTGGTGCAGTGTCCCCGGCCATCCCTGCCGCGGCTGAGCCCTGCCATGGTGCGGGGCAGGAACAAGCACGCAGAGGGCAGGGACTGATGGGAACTTTATTTTCGGGCTTTACTTGAGAGAAAAAGAAAAGGTGCTTTGTTAGGCCCCCACCTGAGTCATTAGCCCCACTGACTACCCGGGAGTGCGGGCAGCGAGCACTCTCCTGGGGGCTGTCACAATTTTTTTATTTCCCCAAGATACTCACAGTGACCCTTAGAGCAGCCCAGAATTTGGGAGCTGTAAAGGAGCTAGCTGCTTTGGCTGTTTGCTTAATTATTTTGTAAATGTGTATAAAGTGGCACTTTTTCCCCTCTCTTTTTTTTTTTTTTTAAGAGAAACCGTGCGGGACACTAACTTGACAACTAAATCGTGTCTTTTAAGATGGCCTGTTTATTGATGAAGGATGCTGGCAGGTACCATATGTTCCATATATTTTAGCCAAGATGTGATTTTTTTTTTTTTTTTACTTTTTTTTAATGTCGAGTATCTTTAGAACTGTCAGCCTGTTGCCTTTTTGCTTGCCCTAAGCTAAACAGAATAACTCAGGCTCCTGTAACCAGAGCAGCCCTTCGTAAAGGAAGGTCAGTTGGGTGAAGTGCTGTAACGACAGCCTGCAGAAACAGCCTTAGACCAAGGCATCTTTTGTTAAGCAGAGGAATATTAACTACGCTGAGAGTTCCTGAAAGTGGGTGGTTTCTACCGCCAAGCTCAGTAACGCGTTGTCGTAATGAAAAAACAATGCTGTCTGCAAGGAAAGATTGAAAGCGTCTCCTCACATCTGTTTGTCTAAGCTTGGGAAAAGGTGCCCTCGGATGAGAGGAGCAAATCCTGCTGCGGCTGTGCTTGTACTTGAAGGAAAAGCTTTAAACGCCAGCAAACGCCAAGGCGTCTTTCATGAAGTTAGTTCTAATTTATTTTTAGACTTGATTAATAGTTACTGCAATATTTGCCTTGCACATTTTTTAATGGAATGCTTTTAAAAAAAACCAACCAACTTGTTTAATATGTGATCCCTTCTGTGTAATTGTGCTCTTATACAATGTCTTTGGTGAGAATGAACTAGCACAGTTTTACCCAGAATTGTTTGGAAGACACCAGTGTGGAAAGCAGAGATGACTCAGAGTGCCTCGGAGGAAGAAGAGCTAGCAATTAACCACAGAGCATGGTATTATCTCTATGCCAAAGCTGGCTGAGAAAGCTAGCGTGTTTTCCACTTTGCTATTTCTGGAAAAAAAAAAAAAAGTACCGCGGAGAAATATGGGCTCTTTAAGCAATCTTGATAATCTTGTCAACTTGATGAGTTTAGAACAGGTAGCATGGGAGGCATGTGAATCAAAAGAAGGTGGTAGTTCCCATCTAGAAACCATTGTTATTTTTATTTGATGAATAAATACATATGAAACATTCTCCTTATTTGTCAGCAGACTCCTCCGGGTGAATAAACTTGGTTGCATAACAAGAATGTGGTATGTGATAGAGCACATGGTTAGATAATAAGTATTTCTGCATACGTTTATTTTCTGTGTAATCCCATGGTTAGATAATAAGTATTTCTGCATAAATTTATTTTCTGTGTAATCCCAGGTGTCTGTACTCGTAGTTCTTTAGGAATATCTATATGGCATCTGTTTCTCCTGCTGGCACTTTGCCAGATGCCCTTCAATAAGGAATGTTTATTGCAAGTGAAATAGTAAGTATCTCTTGTTTTTCAATGTTACTTGTTTTCTGTTTGTGTTTAGTGCAGTAGGGCTCATGTTGACAAAGGTGGCTTGACTGGCTGAAAACCACAGCAATTACATGTTCATTTTTATTTCTTTACAACAAAAATCTACCTTTTCAAGCATATGTTGCGTATTTTCTTTTGGAATGTGGTTTTTGTTTTTTTTTTACATTAGTTTGACATTTCCTTTTATGTCTAACGGCCTTTACTTTTGCTTACACAGAGAATACAGTAAGAAAGGGGTTAGCTGCCATTTTGAGTCCTACTCCTTTTCCTCGCCCCTCACCTCCTGAAAGATGTAAAGACATATTGCTGTTGTGGTGCTCTGCCTTAGGACCCGGGCCTGTTCTCGTGGAGATCCCCCACTGCTCCACTTCTTCCTACCTAAGTGTGCAAGCTCAGTTACTGAGCTCAAGCCATGCTCTTTGTTTTCTGCCAAGGAGAAGGTGAAAGACCTCAAAAAATATTGGATTTCACACATGCGCTGCCAGTTGTGCCAATTGTTTTACTTCCTTTTGTAAAAAGAAGTAAAAAACGGTATAGATAGGAGCAGTATTTTGGCATTGGCTGGAGAAGTCATGCTGAAGGAGGTGCTCAGGAGTTAATGATGCATCAGGATTGATACTCGGTTTCCAAGCATCTGAAGGCTTTGAAGAACCTGCATGATTGAGGAGCTTGGAGTTGCTTTCAGCCTAGCAGGGTATTGCAAGCAGATTGTCTTGTGGGCAGGAGAAAGCCCAGGGTGAAGACGAAGCCTATAATTTAGTCCACTGGTTAATAGTGAAATGTCAGAGCAACTTCATTTAAAAATGACTATCAAGGTGTGAATCTTCTTTGCCTTGATGAAACCGCCTGAAATAGTGATTGGTGGTTGGCATTGCCTGTGAGAAGTCAGTAAGTCTGCTTTACAAACTCTTTCCTCCTTGGGAGAAGTTGACTTGGGGTGCTAGCATTGTGGGAGACATCCACTGGGCTCTCAACAGATTAGTATCTGATGAACAAACATTCTTTACACCTGTAATTTCAATAATACATGATTTCTCTTTCACTTTCTACCCCTCCCGCCCTGTATTTCACTAAGTGGTATGCCAGAAGATGAGCTTTCTTTAGATAGGTAAACAAGAAGCTGTGGTGCCAATTACAGAAGATTGCAAAGCCTTGATTTGGTTTTCTCTGCGCTGTGAGCAAAGAGCAACCATTTAAGAATCGACACTCTCGGTTTTTTAACTGCGACTAAACAGCTGTTCTGTTGAGGCTGATTATTTTACATGCCAGTGGTTGAGAGGCAGCGTCAGATTATTCCTGCTGTTAGCCTGAATGTCCTTATTTATCCTGTCTTCTCCTCCACTGAGGATAATTTGGGCTTTCATTTTCCCTCCCGTCCTCACCTTGTTTTGGCAGCTGGTGAATAGGAACCCTTCCTGTGTGTCAAATGTTTTATTATGGAGTCTGCTGGGGAGGACCGTGGGCTCTACAAGAATGACCCTGCGTATTATTCTTTCGTATTCTCGGGTCTTTTTCCACCTAGAAACTGCTATGGGTCGGGGAAAATGTTAAAATGTTTCAGTGTTGCCAAAAAAGAATCAAGGTTAATTTCAGGCTTGCATATGGCAGAAGGGGAAATGGCGGGGGGGGAGACAAATTTTGTCATTGGTCACAGTTGGTGCTCCTGCTGAATACGTGGATGTGTACATATGGAGCGAGCACATGCGCAGGCACTCCGTACAGAGACGCTGCATGCACATACTTCGGCCATATGTTCATTATTTTAGAAGTTTGGTTTTCCCCTGCATTTTTATCAAGCTTTTACCAGGGCTATTTTAATTTAATTGGGATTAAATATAACTATGTAGGACAGTAACTAAGACGCAAACTCTGTGTGTTCCTCCTCCCTCTCTGTGTGTCAGCAGCATTCCTTGTGCTCATCCTCCGCCTAGAAATGAATTTCTTTTAACCTAGAGCCTGTTGTGAGGAAGAGGGGATTGCAGCATTCCTCCAGGCGTGGCAGGGCTGGGTTTCATTTACAAATTTTGTCCCGAGTTGCAACACACTCCTCTGTACTTACCATGTATCAGGCAATGCAGGCATGCAAACTTAAAAATGAAGTGAAAAAGCATGACAGCAATCCCATACCTGTGCGCACACATGAGTCTTCTGTCCTTCTTCTGAAGTTCAATATTTATGCATGGTTTACAGAAACAGTACATTCTTAGCTTGGTTCCTAGACCAGACGTACGTTACAATGTCAGTAAGGTCAAATGATTTTGCTGGTTTGGCTGTGAAGTAACTTTGAAATAAAGATACAGGACAAAAGCAAAAAAGACATGTGCAAAGAGCATTCGTTTCTATAGGAAGAAAGAGTTTCCTGTGTTTTGTGTGTCAAATGGTGAGACCTGGTTACAACACGCGTGAACGGCGTTTCCAGCGTTGGAATGGTCAGCTCTGCCCAAGTGTCTCGCAGGGTTCTAAAGTTCCTTTTCAGCATTTGATTATTGCAAATACCTAGTAAGATTTATTAAATTGCATATTGTGCAAGCCAAAGAGTGTGTAAATACAAACAGGAAAGCAGAAAACAAAACAAACACATTTTGCATTCATGGGCTTAGTAAAAAAGATGAAGAATGAGCATTTCTGAGATTACTGACGAATCGCCTCCGCTTCTTGTTTAGCCACTCTCTCCTGTCTTGTTCTTTGTGGTTCTGTTATCTACAAAAACATTCAGATTAGTGCGTTAATTAGTTTATGTTAACCAGCAGAGGGCTTCCACCTCAAAGCAAACAGCCATATCCCCTCTACAGTTTCCCTGGTATCCATCCTCTTTATCAGAGAAGTGGGAAATAGAAAGACATTTATTTAGTTGTCTAGGGTACTTTCCTGCTGGCAGAATGGTCCTCAATTACATATTAATAAAGATGAGTTGATTTGGGTTTTTTTTTTTTGCAGTTTGACTGGCTTCCAGTTGTTTTTAGTACAGCTGTCAGCATTTCCACAGGAAACTTGGGTGATCCAGTAGAAGTGTCTTGTGCTTCACCGAAATCTCACGTTTCTAAATTTCTGATGTAACTGGCATGTTGCAAAGCTTCATGTGCGTGTTCAGGTATTAAAAGTTATTTGAGCCTCTTCTTCATATGAACATAACATATGCTGAGTAAAGTCGTAGGAGAGAGTAAACTGATTTTACAATTTAGACTGAGCAGAGAGGAATATATCTGAAGTAGAGACACAAGGTATTACAAAAGCACACAGCTTTCCTGGGAGGTGGGAGCCGCCCAGGGAGATACAGGGGGTGGTTTGATTCGGAGCATCCTTGGTGTCGGCTGGGACAGCCGTTCGGAGCAGGTGCCTGGTGGAGAAAGGGTCTGTGTGGTGCAGGAGTAAGGAGGCAGTGAATGCTGCCTTACTTCTGTAGCACCTCTCCAGCTTCTCTCCCAGACCCTCTAAGTGGCTCCTTGCGTTGATCTGAACAGCTATTGGTAACTTTTGGTGATTCAATGAACAGATGAGTGGCTGGGGGGAAGATAAAATCTCTTCTTCAGACAGAAAACTTACTCCCTCCTCAAAAATTCAATACTTAGAGAGTTAATCTTCACAGACTTACCAACACTTGGGATGTGTTGGGTAACAGTTGTCAGTGGAGTCCTTCCCTGGCCAAGCCTCAGCTTCGGAGGAGAGGTGACCCTATGGTTACGAGATTTTTAAAAAAGGTGTTGCGTTATGAAAGCAGAGCCCTGCAACCCGGGAGGACTTGTGTAGGAACCGAGGCAGTGGCCACAGTTGGTGGGAGCTTTCTTAATTAGTGACTTGTCACGCCCGAGTCGATAAACACTAAAATTGTTAATTACATTTTAAGCAGAGATAATAACAGCTTTCCGTAAGAGAATGGCTGAGGGCTAAATCCCAAGTGCGCGTCACCGTAGCTGTGTCGCTGTCACAGCGGGGCTGACCCCGGCACCCCCGGGCTGGGGACAGCGGGACGGATCCCTGCTGCCACCTGCCGGGCGCCGACGGACGCCGGTGAGCTCCAGGGCTATCGGCACGTCGTCTGCGTTCGGGCTGGGTGGAAAAGGGGTTGAGAGCAGCCCCGGGGAGAAGGGCTTGGGGGTGCTGGTGGACGAGAAGCTCAACGTGAGGCGGCCATGTGCGCTGGCAGCCCAGAAAGCCAACCGCAGCCTGGGCTGCATCAAAAGCAGCGTGGCCAGTGGGGCAAGGGAGGGGATTCTGCCCCTCTGCTCCGCTCTGGTGAGACCCCACCTGGAGTACTGCGTCCAGCTCTGGAGCCCTCAGCGCAGGAAAGAATAAGGACCTGTTGGAGCGGGTCCAGAGGAGATCGCAAAGATGATGAGAGGGCTGGAGCACCTCTGCTGTGAGGACAGGCGGAGAGAGTTGGGGTTGTTCAGCCTGGAGAAGAGAAGGCTCCAAGAAGACCTTATAGCAGCCTTCTAGTACCTGAAGGGGGCTTACAGGAATGGTGGAGAAGGACTCTTATTCAGGGAGTGTAGCAATAGGATGAGGGGTAACGGTTTTAAACTGAAAGAGGGCAGATTTAGATTAGATATGAGGAATAAATTCTTTGTGAGGGTGGTGAGGCACTGGAACGGGTTTCCCAGAGAAGTTGTGGATGCCCCATCCCTGGAGGTGTTCGAGGCCTGATTGGATGGGGCTTTGAGCAGCCTGGTCTAGTGGGAGGTGTCCCTGCCCATGGCAGGGGGGTTGGAAGTAGGTCATCTTCAAGGTCCCTTCCAACTGTCATCGTTCTATGAATTCATCAAAGTCCTGTTACTCGTCCCCTTAGGTTGCACAATGGCATAAAACCTCACATCAACAAGTGTGTGCTGAGAGAACAGAAGTTATTTTACCAATAAAGTTATTTACCAATAAATAAAAGCTGCTTTATTTGGAAAATAGTTATTGGCTGCCAGGAGGTAAAACTCAGCTGTGTACAAGTACAGACGAGGCTGAAACTTACAGTAGTTTGAGCCCTTTCCTCCTGTATCCCTCAGAATATCCATCATACTCTTACCCAGCAAGGATTTCTTGCATACTTGAAAGCAGATTTTCTCTGAAATTTTGGGCTTCCGTCGGTTCTAGAATTATGCTGATTGATACCCCCAGACCTTGTGAATGTATTTGTACCAAGTTGATGCAGGTAGGTGTCATACACACAGTTAACTTGCCTGCTCTTTTGGCATCAAACTATTTTAGAGAAAAGCAGCGTTTGTTTCTGGGTGATTCTGGTCTTTGTTCTGCCTCTCTTACAAATCTGCCTCAACCCTGGAAATGTTCAAGGTCAGGTTGGACGGGGCTCTGATCAACCTGATCTAGTTGAAGATGTCCCTGCTCGGTGCAGGGGGGTTGGACTAGATGACCTTTAAAAGTCCCTTCCGACTTATTCTATAATATAAATATCTTTTTTGCTAACAGCCAAATTGTGTGAGAGCCTTGTTCGTGTTCCTTGCTCGGTTCCTCTCTTGCAGTAAGAGTGATTTTGTTGGCCAGGTGGGAATTGCCCCCACATGCAGCTGGTGTAGGGGGAGCAGCAAGGCCAGGTTAGCCTAGGGCTTTATAGAAACTGTCACCCTGGTTTTAGGGGGATTCTCTCCCCCCTCCCCCGTGGACCTAATAAAGTTGGGAATGTAGATGGGATGCTTGGAGCAGTCCTACAGTACAGAACTACCTTCTCTTTTAGGTACTCATTTATGGCGTGGTATATTTTTAAGTTGAAAAAAAACCCTAAAAGGATAAAATAGGTAAAACAGAAAGGAAATTTTCAGTTGTAATTAGGGCATTCAAAGGCTCTGTAATGGTTGTGATAGAAGCAATTAATAGGCATTGCTTTTTGTGCGAGACAGGGCCTACTTAAGTAGGTTGCGAGGCCGGTAGCCAGGAGACCTACTTTCTTTTCTTAGCTTTGCTGCTTATCCCTTCTGTGATCTTGGGCAAGTAACTTCATTTTTGATCCTTTTCCTTCTTTACTGTATTTTTTTTTTTCCCCTCTCAGGTCCACACAGATTGGAAAGGAAAGAGTTTCTCGCTACGTGCTTTCCCCAAAAGGGACAAGATGTCAATGGGAAGTTTGAGGCCCTGTTGTAATACCAAAACGCTCGCTGTGGCTGCTTTGCTGTAAACAACCGTGCAGGAATACGGATTACTTTACGGGTTTGCGAGCATTGTATAGGATACCTGTAAGAACAGGTACGCTGTAGATAAAGACCTCAGATGGAGGTCAGGTTCACGAGCTACTGAATTTCCCACGCATCTCCGCCTGGAGATGATGAGCGGCGCTGGGAAGGCGTCCCTATGTAGAGCATCCAGCGGTGTTGGGGCAGTTTCTGGGATGGAGGGTCTCTCAGGGCTGCCGGGCATCCTGTGCCCTTTGCTGGCCACAAGAGCTGTGAAGTGAAGGGTTGAGCCTGCGGGCAAGGTGTTCTCAATGGGCTTTTGACTGTGCTTAATCCAAATGGCTTTGTGACCGATGTGCTGAGGAGTTGTTACCACCTGAAGGTAGACACCCAGGAAGCCCGAGAGAGAGGTGTCCTCTCGGTTGATGGAGCAGCGGCTGCGCTGGGAAGTTGTACTTGTGAACCACCCTTGTTACTGTCTGCTTGAGTCATCAGAAATGATAGACTAGGAAATGTAGGAATTAAACTAACATGCGAATTGTGCCAAAAACCACAGCCCAACCAAAACCAGAGCACATCTGCAGGGTTTGGGGGTTGTTTTTTTTTTTTCTTTTCCTTTCTGTTTTGTTGGCTTTTTACACTGAACCGAAACCTTTTCTGTGCAACAATTTCTTTGTTTGCTGGCCTTAGGGAAACGCAGTGGCTGTGAGCCACGTATATGTGTTTGCTTAACAACTTTTAGAGAATTCTTTGACGAGCAGGTTGTGATAGGTGGTAAAAATCCTGATGGCATGTGAGGCTCTTGTTCACCTCTAAAAACATAAAAAGGGCCGGGGGGGGAGGAACCAGTTTAGCTTTCTACTTCAGGCCTTGGGTTTCTTCTTCTGTGATTCCTTCATGTTGGTTTTTTTTTTTACTGAGATGAACCAAAAAGAATGCCTTAATCTTTAGATGCGTAACCTGGAAAATATGAAGCCTGTTTACTTGTATGACGACTTAATAAGGGAGAAAATAGTCAGGTTGGAAAATTATCTAAGCTTATTAGAAGCGTACCTTTTTTCTCTTAAATGGCTTTGTAGAGTGTTTTACAAAGTTAAACTTAATCCTCTAAAGTATGTCAGATGCTAAAATTTACAACTCCTTGGCCTTACGCTGGGCTACTGATTAAAGCGTGGATTAAACTGCAAATCCATTGGTGTTAATGGCCTCAATATGTATTGTTTTTTCAAATGGTAATCACTGTTCTTTCTTGATCTTGGGAAATGTACTTTTGATCCAAACGTGCAACAATATACACTGATATTAAGCTTCCTGTCACCTACAAATAGACAGCATTCCGTGGTAATGACAATACCGCGATGGATCTTTCCCTGCAAGGAAATATAACAATAATACCAAACTCTGAACACAAAGCATTGCACCACTTTGTATTTACAGTAACAGTGGAAATGTTATGGTCAGTCACCCGCGGCAATGTTTTCACCCTTGCATCATCAAGTTGTGACTCAGGACCATGATACAAAGGTAGAGCTCCAGACAGGTCAGGGAAATAAATGTCTAAAATCAAATTGCTGCCAAGACTCTGGGCAGGTCTATGGAATTTTACCTTCGCATTTTGGGTTAACCTGAACAGGTTTCCTTCTTCTTGCTTTCTCTAATCTTCTGTTTCTAAGAAGTGTAGAGAAGATGTAGAGAAGAGAAGATGACTGTGATTCTGCAGTTTCTACCCAGGTCTTTATACATCTGGCTCTGTATAATTTAGCCAGTAATAGCTGTGGTAGTTTACAGTTCTCTGTATTTTGTGGCACTGGCAATTCCAAATATTTGTTCTTTCTCAAAAGAAACAGTAAGTTGATTTCAAACATGGTCTTTGATTTTGACATTAAATCCTGACTATTTGTACATGGACTACCCCAAAGCGGATATTCCAGTGTTTGGGTCTCTAGGGGTATGTGACCCCACATTCTCAAAATCTTCTTTTAAACAAACGGTCTAAAGAATTAAAACCAAAACAAAACCCCCAGACCCCACCCAAGTCTCTTGTCTCATCTGGGATGGGGGGTGTGTGTGTCTTTTTAAGACAAAACCTTTCACATTAGAAGGACTTGATGACATAGTGAGAAAAGCAAACATTAGCAGTGCTTGCTCCCATTTCGCACCCCCCCAGCCCCCCTCCCCAACCCCACTACACCACCACCGACGTTGGGAAGTGGTGGAAGGCCTGTGGACGTACATGTACATATGCATTACCTCGCCGGGCGAGCTCAATTTAAATGCAGCCTATTAAATTATTTACAGAAGACAGTTGGCCAGCCCGTTGTGCTGCGTTACTAGGAGCCAAAGGTCACTTTGGTGTGCCTGGTTGATTCATAGGGTAATCTGATACAGTACTTAGCTTTTTGCCTCCCAGTCAGTGGGTTAAACCTTATCCTCTTATTATGAGTCAGACAACCATAAGTTTCAGAAAAAGCCAGAGCCTTTGTTTTTAATGGTTTTGAAGAGGCTGTGCAGCAGAATCCAGAGGCCTGTGAGAGCATCTGCCAGGGGGTTGGGGCGTGTTCCGCAATAGTGTAAACCTGACTGATGGCTCGAGAGCCGAAACACTGTGCCCTTGTTTTCTTAAGCTGCTTGTCCTTTTGCTAACATCATCTGCAGCCATTAGGTTGTTAAGGCATTAATGCTTATTCTTCAGATAGGTGACACTTCTTGGTTTTTGGTTTTGTTTGTTTGTTTTTTTTTCCCCCCAGGGCTCCTTGCTACCAGCATCTCCTTGAGAATTCACTGAGCTGATTTTATTGGGTATCTTGTGCATTCAGGTCTCTCGTATTGCTGCAAGATACAAACTTGTGTGTTTTTTGTCAACTTGCATCTCAGTGACAAATCCCAAATCCCGGGTCAAAAACCATGAGTATTGGGCAAAACCTCGGTATTATTGCCAACTTCTGTCTACTTTAAAATGCTGCCTCTGCCTCTCCCCCTTCCAGGGTCACTCCCTCCTGGAAGCAGCACTGGTGCTGGCATGCAGGGCAAACACTTGGCATTGCAGCAGCTTTCGGTAGCGCCCGACTTTTTAAAACTTTCACACCATGGTGTGCTTTTTCCAGCTGCTAGTCTAAAGAGAAGGTGGCAGAACATCGCACAGCTGGGAGTGAAACCTGTTTTGTGAGCTGCAGTCACCCCAGTGGGAGTCTGGTCGCTAAAAATGTCTGCTGACGCGCAGATTTTGTTTGTGTCTATGCACTTGTATTTAATTGCTTTTTAAATGTACCACCAAGTTACAGGGGCACTAATGTTTTCAGCACGCTGCTCGGGACGCTTGTGGCGTTGACAAGCTCCAGAATTTTATTTGTCTTCCCCCTGAGTCCGCAGAGGTGCACAAGTGCTTTCCTATTTCTGCACGCAGGGTTCAGAAGTTTGCGCTGCCACCGAGCTGGCTGAGGAAAGGAGGAGTTTTGCTTCTGCGGTCGTGCTTTTAGGCGAGCGAGCCTATCGTATTTCACTCTAATCCTAAGCGATAGCCACGCAGCCTGTTTTATTGTTAGGAGAGCCGTCCTGGAGCTCCTTCAACCGGGCTTTTCACGAAGGGAGAGCAGGGCAGCCAGGATGAGGAGCAGGCAGAAGTGTGGTCAGTCCGTTGTCCCTCCTGAGCTGTGCCATGCTGGGGCATGATCTCTGCCTGCTCTTCCCTCGTCCCGGGGTGTTTCTGATGAGCCAGAAGAGAGGACTGAATGGCGTGCCACGCTCTCGGGGAGCGATGCCAGGGAGAAGAGTGGAGCTACAGTTTTTGCTGTTGAGTGGAGAATGGGGAAAACACGTGCCTTAGTGCTATATTCTGCTCAGCCGTTCCATGCTCCTCTGAGCTGCTGCAAGGTGCCACTTTCTGCTGCCTTTCTCCCCTTTGTTTTCTTTGGCAGCTCCCTAAGCGCTGTATCAAAACAGCTTCAGGGGAGCTGCGCTGGCACGGTGACCCACCTCCATACTGGTGTGCTGGCTTAAATGCAGCGAGAAGAAACCTGGACGGAAGTCGCATTGAAATTGTTTAGCCTTCCGCAAAAAACACTGAGAAAGGGGACGGGAACAATTTCAGAAAGGTTTCTTTGGAACCGAGGCCAGTAGCTGGCTTAAAAGAAAATGAAAAAGGAGTGTGTTTCGAGGTCTTTCAAACTCAAACAAAACCCAGGCTCCCTCTCGCGTGCTGTAAGCTGGATAAATTTCTCCTCCTTGTCAAGGCAGACAAAGAGATTGTTTCGCAGCGATGGTGAGCTCTCCTCCATGTGCCTGCAGCAGGTAGACGAGGATGACGAGAACTGGACCTACAGGAGCCAGCAGAGAAAAGGTGACTCGCTTTCTCTTTAACCCTTGTGATTGCTGCTGCCGTGTCAGACCCTGGTCCGTGAGGTTGTTGTCCAGTGGCTTGGGTCCCGCTGGGAGGCCGGAGCCGGATGGGAGCCGCAGGTGGGGTAGGAAGAGGAGGAGGAAGAGGGCAGCACAAAAGCTTAGGTGCAGCATTACCCTGCCGAGTTTTGGCATTGGTGGGTTTTTTTTGTTTGGGTTTTTTTTTGTTGGTTTTGTTTTGTTTTGTTTGTTTTGTTTGGTTTTTTGGGTTTTTTTTAGGTTAAAACTGTGAAAGCTTCTAGTAAAACCTTTAATTTCCCATCTGGGCAACATAAAGGTCCTGGCTGTGTGGTGTGTAGGTTAAGTCGTGATTGTGCTTCTTGTAGGCAATAGTCACCCCTGGCAGATCCTTTGGGCAGGTGCTGCAGGAATCTCTCCTCTCTCTGTGGTACCAAAAGCCATTTAAGACTCCACTTCTGACAGACTGGATGTTTTTTGGATAATTGCCTCATGGTCCTGCTGGAAAATTGTAAGTGTATTTTATTTTACGAGGGCAGATTGGGAAGAGGTCCCAAATGTAAAATAAAAGAGATGAAGGGATGGTGATGCTCCACAGACAGGAGGAGGGAGATCTAGGATGCAAGATAGGCAGCTCTTAAGAAACCCTTGAAATGCGCAAACCTGAAGTATATTTTATATGAAACTTTTAAAAAGTACTTCTGTTTTTTGTGTATTTTGGTTTTTTTTTGAGTGGAGCTTGTCAGGTACTTATTGAAGCATACCTCATATTTACCATAAATTAAAATAAATTTCAGAACTTTGTTTCTCTGAGATGGCAAGCTACCATTACCAGTGTGTTTACTGGCTGGTAGGCAGTAGTGTATTTGGTTAAAAATACTTGATGGAGTGATTTGATTGTAATTTCTTTAGTGCTGCTAGAGCACTAGTTTGTTAATAGAAAGTGTAAGGTAGACTCAGTTCTGCTGTACGGTCACTTTTGGAAGGGCAGGCAGGCTCTTCAAGGACATTTGAACTTCAAAAGGATTTTTACTTCTTTTCATTTCTGGGAGCAGTTAATAGCGATTTTGACCAGAATTTCAGTTCTGAGTCAGAATAAATTGTGGCTTTAGTAAATGATTTGGATGCAGGAACACTAATACAGGATGTATACGCTTGTGCGTGGCTCCCAGCACGCTGGGAGACGATTTTAATCTGTGCTTTGAAGATTGTTTTTTAACCCCTTTCACTGCTGAAAAACTTCTGCAAAGGGAGTTTGCATTTGCAACCGGTGGCTGATTTTTACTTCTGATTGTTGGCGTGTTGGTGTTGAGCAGCAACGTCAGGTACGCTTCTAACGCCTGTGGGACCCTGGGTGCTGTGGATCAGAACCAGGCAGTCCCACTGCTGGTGGCCACACGGCTTCCATAAAATTTCTCGTGATGCCTTCCTTAGCCCACGCTCCCGCCACAAGGCAGAGATGGGAAAGGAAGCTTTACTGATGGATTAATGTTGTATTAATTTTTCTGAGTGATTTACATAAAGAACCCGTTGTACAGGCTGGAGGGGGGAGGGCAGAATTCCTCCCGTAATTGGGCAGCAAGCTATGAAAGCCTCCCTGCCTGCCTATCGCAGAGATGACAATACATCATTTTTGAAAGGAAGGTGGAGGGAGCTATAGATTATATAGGGCTTATTTCCCCTTTGCAGGGTACAATTTGGCTCGACTTGTAAAATCTGCCTGGATCGTAAATCCAACTGTGCACTTCTGTCTGACCGGAATCCTCTGCTTGGAGGGAGCTGACAAACTGGCAGGGGATGCCAGGGCTGAAGGGAGTTTTGGGTTATAGACTGGGGCAGGAGAAACTTGTTGTGGCTGCAAGTGTTTCACCCAGGGCTGCGAGTCAGGCTTGCCCGGTGTCGGAGCAGTCTGAGTATTCGGTACCTGGCCGAGTCGTCATCTTGAGTTTGTGTTCAAAGGCAAAACATGTGTGATAAATGAATCCTTGTGTTCTCGAATTAGCTTGCTCCATTGGACCATTGCATTACTCCTTGCCAGACTTTGTAAAACTCAGGGCTCAAAACAATACTGTCCTTGGTGCTTGAGTTAACCACGTTGCTTAAAGTTAATTCAGGCTAGAAAGAAATGGGATGCACAACAGGCTGGAAGGATGGCTAGTTTTATGTCAAAAACCATACTCTTTATTTTAAATTAGCTGAAAAACTATTAAAATTTCATCCAGCAAAATAATTTTGTCCCCCCAGTTCGTCCTCAGGTAAATTGGTAAAAAGGTAAGCCTGACAAATCACAGGCTCTCCGTCCTCCCCTAACTGTACATGTACGGGCAGGAGTGTTAACAGAAGTTGGAAATGAAGGAATTGTTGTTTTTCTTTCTGAGCTGTTTCTCTTCCTGTCTTTATAAACCTCTTATTCTTTTGCCGCTTCACTGCTCTTCCCGTCTCATATTGCATTCCCACGAGGCTGCTAGGTGACAGGCACAAGGCAGCATGTGTTGCCTGGTATTTCACCAGCAAAGTGGCTAATCTGCATTGGCTGCAACCGGGAGCTCGCAAACGGTAGCCAGCAGCCAGATTGGTTGGATTTGTCAGTTTAAAATGAGCAAGAAAAACACAAAAAAGGTAAATGCTAACTCCCAACCCCGGGGCACACCCTCATGTCCTGGGCAGCTGAAGCTCTGTTTGTGTGGAAGCCAAAGGAGGGGGCTGCTGCTTCGCTCTTCAGTTTCTGAAAGGTCCACAGTAGCGCAGAGCGTTTTGGAACGGGTAGCACCAACTAGACTTCACATCTGATAAAGCCGTTTCGAAAAGAGATGGTAAAAGTTGATAGTAAAATAAAAGGTTTGTTGTTTGAAACATTTTCTTGCTCAGCCCTCTTTGTCCCCAGTCAGCTGAAGGACCTTTGAAATGAGAGCACACTGTAACTCCCATGTTTCTCTTCTTTAATCTGAGTTTTTAGTTCAGATTTCTTACTTTTTGGGATAGCAGAAGTTTCCTTTATTGTGGAGCGTGTGTGGAGGTGAAATGACTTTTTTTTTTTTTTTTTTTTTAATCGCCTACGCGTGCTCCAAGTGCCCTTTTCCTCTGGCACAGGCACTCCTCATCCCTTTCTGTTACTGGTGTTCCCGGAGGTTGCTCCAAGGGGAGAGGACAGGCCAGCATGGCTGGAGTCGATCTGAATTCATCCAGCCTCTTAGAGACTGAGTCCGTGGAGCTGACGGTACTTTATGCGGCTGCGCCTGGGGTGTCGGGGCAGTGGTACCCAGGCACCTTTGCTGCTGACTGGAGTCGTCCATCTCATGAAAACCACTGGAGTGGCGGATGCTGACTTTCTGTGTCGTGTAGCTGCTCTGCCGCCTCCTTCGGTCAAGGCGTGTTCTGCTGAGCAGGGTCCTGTGGGCTCGTGGGGCAGCTTTGTGAGCACTCCGTAACTTCTGTGCGCGAGGGGTAACAGCCTGTTTTCCCTCACAGAAGATATCTGCGCAATGACGCCCGCTGCTCGTGCAGCTTCTTTGAAGAGGCAGGTGTAGGACCTGTCAGACTTTGATTTTTGTCCAAGCTTTTTGTTGGTAGACATTCTAGCTTTCATCTATTTTGCTCTTCTAATGGCACGGCTTGCTTCTGGTGTGCTCAGCAGGAACTCAGAGAACAGCTTGATTTTTTGCAGTGGCTGAGCTTAAAATTCCCACCAGAAGCAGGGCCAGTTTGCTCGCTCATGGTTCCTGGAAAATGCAGCAGGTCCTGGTTTGGGGGCTGTTCTCCATGTCTCAGTGGGTTCCTGTGCGGTAGGCATGTAAAATGAGCGGCGTGCTCCTCCTGCCCCCAGGTGTTTTTGGGCTGAAGCTCAGAGCCGTTTTTTCCTTTTAAACAACATATTATTGAAAAAACACTGACAGAGTTATTTCTTGAAACTGAAGCAAAGGTGCTTGTGTGCATTGCAAAGGGTTTCTGATGTGGAAACGTATAACAGTCTTTCACGTGGGCCTCTGCTGTTTTCCATGGCTATGACATAGCAAGTCAACTTTGAATAGAGATAACACACAAGTCACTTTATGGTACAAATCTCACCATATTTACTTTGACTTTGCAGAAAAGGAGATGAGTCACGTTTCAGCGTCAGAACGTCTTACAAAGTTTTGCTGACTTCTGTTTTGGTTTGGTTTGGTTTTTTTTCTTTCCTTTTTTTTTTTTTTTTTTTTTTTTTTTCCTTCTTTCCCATTGGTTCTGGGGGTTGGAAAAGGGGAGCTTGTGACCGCAGCTCTGAGCGGTGCTGCTTTCACGGCTGGTCTGGCTCATCTCCCCGCCGTGCCGGCAGGGATGCAGTGCAAGGGAAGATGTTTCTCCAAAGCGGTTAAATATGCCTGAGCTAGTGACCTTATTTCTCCTGTTATTCCCTTCCAACAGTGATCTTCTGGCCAGGTGTTGGAGAAGCACAATTAGGAGTCATGTCTGGCCGCAGTGACAATACATGAAAAGAGGTTTCTCCCTTTCCCCCCAGCTCCTGCCCCTGCCTAACACTCTAATTTTTTTACACGCTGCCTCTATTTCACTTGGTTGCTTTCCAACCTTCCTGCATCACGAGCAAGTCAAAAGCCTTGGCTGCTTTTTTACTGCAGGCTGTACTACCTGGAAAACTTACTTGGAGTCATTAGTCAGAGAAACCTTGTTTCTCAGATAACTGCAGTCTTTTAAAGACTGACCGAACACAGTTCAAAAGGTGGCTGCCACTGGCTTTCTGCTGGCCAAGTCTCATTCCTTAATGTAAAAGTGTGTGGAATGCCAATTTTTTCCTTGCAAAAACAGTCTAAATGTGAAACTTCAATGCTCAAAGCCCTTTAAATTCTTAAGTAGCTACTTGTGGGCTCAGCCTTTCGTGTCCTTGTGGCGTGTCTGATGGAGGCAATCCTGATGTCCTGATGACAGCTCTTACCAGAACTGTCAGTTAACCTTCTAACCACCCGCTGCATATCACAGTCTGAGAACGTCACACTTACCAAGGGATTAAATTTCCACCAACCGAACAATTAATTTCTTCAGTCACAGTAGCAATATTGGCTCTGCCACATTATGTCAATAAAAATGATGTTCTTTAGCTATGCCTGTACTACCAGTGTTCTGTTTAAACATACGTCGCATAAGTTTCTTCCTATCAGGTGAGTTTTTCTTCACATTCCAGAGGCAGAGTCAGGACTCAAGAGCTTTGGTTTTTGTCATACCGAGGAGTTTGTATTTTCAGTGCTTCCTGTAGAAACTCAGTGTAGGGATTTGCAACTCTGACGTCATCTAATTGCAGTGTCAGAGCATCAGTTCGGTCTTCTTCTGAAGTCCAAGTAAGTTTTTAAATTTTGTTTTTTAAGTTATGAACGCAGTTCATGTGGGGGTTTCAAGGGACAGAGCAGTAATTACATTTTTTTTTTTTTTTAGTAATGAGATGTAAGAGTACCAAGAACTAGTAAGTCCTCATAAGCAAGATTATGGAATCCAGACTAGCTGTTGCTATTCTAATGTAAAATCATTTAAGGGGGCTTTTTTCTGTATGTTTTTGCACAAGATCTTGTGTTCAAGGGGGGAAAAAGTCATGTCAGTTGCTCCATAGATAAGGGCCCATAAACCCGACGGGAGCTGTTAGCGTTTGTAGAAGCAGTAAGATGTGATGGATTGTAGTGTTGGGGCGTGTGCGTCTGTGAAAAGGATTCTTGAAGCTTTGGGCTCAACCTCAAAAAGCATTTGCGTAAGAGACTGAAATAACTCCAAAACAAATATTATATGTTTTATGTACCTTTCTGTGAGAGACTTCTTTTTAAGAAACAAATGTTTTATAGACACGCAATTTTGTATATATGAGCACTTTACACAAATCTAAATATTTAAGTGGAAAAAGTAATGAGAGATTTGATACAAAGGCCGATTTTCTGTCTTGCCATACCTTTTCCTTTTACATGTTGCAGATTCTGTATGCAAAGGTAAAATTGGATATAGTTATATACGTTTGTAACAATTTACCTATATGGTCAAGTTTGCATCTTATATTTGTGGTTGAAACTGTCAGATGTTGTGCTTTTATGGAAGCAGCTCTCAGCCAGGAGCAGAGGTACTACTTAAATTACTAAGGCACATACTATTTGTCTTAGCATGTTTGTATCGTGGCACAGCAGAAGGTTCTGTAAAACTTTCATGACATACAGTGGCAATTGAAACTTTTCATGCTGGTAAAACAGCTGGAGTCAGTCAAAAGTCCCACATCTAACTACAACTTGAAGTAGCGACTTTTTAATGCTTGGACATAAATGCAAATTTAGTCAAAGCTTTGCCTTATTTCCTATGTCTTCTGGTAAATATTGCCATGGATGGGAATCTGAAAGTGGGCTTGCAAAGCAAAAATTCGTAAGCTACAGAAACAAATTAAGTTTACGTAAGAAATGTTGATATGTACCACAGAATCATTTGTTCAAACCCACACCTCTACTTCTGCTTTATCAAAAAAACATGGATCCAGCCATCATTGCTATTCATTCTATAAAATCCTTGCCAAATTTCAATACTTTGCTATTTTTATAATAGAAATAACTTTTATTTAAAAAAAAAACAAACACGTTCGTTGTCATCTGATCCAAACCTTCCAGGTGAAAATAGAAAGAAGGAAAAAATAACTTGCTATGACCTTAAACATTTGCTGCACTCCTTCCCTCTTTCCCGGCTGCTATCCCAGTGTGCCTGTTCCTCTCCGGGAAGCAGTGGCTGGAGAACTGCAGTCTGTGCTAAAGGACATTTCCGAGTAGAGTAGTAGTTTTTTTTTTTTTACAAGCAGTTGTGGCTGGTTTTACTGTCTATATGCTGTCTGCTCCAAGAGCCGTAAACTGTTAGTAATGTAAGTTTACTGTGTTGGAAAGGTCTTAATCTCTCAGGGGACTGTGGAATTTTTTTGTTATGATGAAGGAGTTGAAGGGAAGAACAGGCTTGTGCAGTGTTGTGGCGGGGAATCTGCGTGTTAGAGCTGCTGTCTGAGAAGCGTGCTTTGGTCAGGTGAAGGGGAAGCTCTAACTGCTGGTATTTGAGAACCGTGAAGCTCCCCGGATTGCTGCTCCCGCGGCAGATGCCGGTTTCTTCCGGGCAGCTCTGTGCTGCTGTGAAGTGAGACCCTGGCTGTTTTTACCTTCTGTGACACACCTTGAATTTCACCTGCAGAGCAGCTGTAGTCAGGGGTTTTCTTGGCTGGTCGCTGTAAAAGACCACAGTCTTGGGAAATGCAAACAAAGCGAGTAGCACCTGACTTAACGGCGTGTTTTCAAAGTTACAAGGACGTTGCAACCCAATTTGTCTTGCAATTTAGCTGTACTTGATGTCTGGATTAGCAGTGTAGCTAGAGCAGCGCTCCTCACAGAATAGCGCGTCCTTCGCTTGCTTCTTTGCAGCAATGAAGAAACGCACAGGGTGCTGTGATTTTTCCTTCCCAGAGTGTATTGTTTTGACCTTCGTGAATGGTTTCAAGTTATATTTCATGACACGTACACTTCTATGTACTTTTATACGCTTTGTAAACTTTTTCTTGTTCCCAGGATACTTCTTGTTCCCTCCGAAGTCCAGCTGATCCTTAGGCTGAAAACTTGGGGCAAATGTTTCCTTGCCAGTAGAGGGTCAAAGCCGATGTCTCCTGACCTTCACATTTTACTCTCAGCTAGCTGTATTTTATAGAGCAGGCTGGATGCTTTCCAGGGAAACATTGTATGAACTCTTTGAGCTGAAACAACCCTCTGTATGTGCTTTGCTATGCGCTGCTCATCAAGTAAGAGAATACGTGAAAATTTCTGTTTCCATGCGGTTGTTAGCCAACTGTTTCTTGAATTGTCCCCTGAAACTGAGGGGACCTTTGTCTCCGGCGTGGTCATAGCTCACCATTCTGGCAGGACATTGCAAATATTACAGCTACTTGTTTTTCTCCAATCTCCATTACAAATGAAAAGAAAGTGGAGTTAAAGGTTAAGAATGTGGTTTAATGGCTAAAGTTAATGAATTTTACAAGAGTGTATTTAGCTTCTATTACAATCTTTGGAACAATTAAAAAGGGTGGATTTGACAGTTTGTAATTTAAACTGTGAAATACGTTTTCTTCTTGTCTTTTAGCTGCAGAATCTCAATAAAAACAAAGAAATTAAACTGCGTTTTCCATCCACCTGTTCTTTTGCTGACATTTGCCTATTAACTTATATACTAGCCTCTCTTTCCCACTTGTAGGTAGAAACCCCTTTGTTGTCTTTTTCTTTTTTTTCTGGGGAATTTAAATGGAAACTCTGCTAAAACCTTACGTGTAGCTTGTTGTTCCGAAGCCTGAGATGAAGTGGTCTGTTAAAATATAAGGCTTAGGTGCTTATGATATCTACGCAAGGTGTATTTTCAGCATGTGACCTTGTATGATGGCCACATAAGAGTATGGTGTGTTTTCCATCCCAAGGAAAAGTAATTAATATGTTCACCCTCCGCTCCTTCTAGAGCTTCCCTTACATACGGTGTGGCAGCTTCTGTTTGGCACTTTATTTCCCTGAAGCAGATGGATTCCCTGGACATTGAGTCTGGATGAACTTGCAGTGTAGCGAAGGCAGTTACGAGCTGTGAATTAAACGCGTTGCAACTGGTGTATCCCTTGCCCATTGGCTCAAAACTAAAAGATGTGGGAAGTGCGTAGAAGGCTTTCGGTGAAGTTGCTCAGAAGTTGTCAAATCAAACACCGAAGCAAAGGGATTGAGAGGGCTGCCTGTTGCTTGAGAGTAGCTCACGGAGATGTTAAATAGAAGTTATCCTCCCCTGTAGATGTTAAATAGAAGTCACAGTTTCTCCAAGGTAACACAGGTCCGTAGTAAAAGTGCTCGTGCGTTTGTGGGCATGTTTATTGGAAGGGAGGGGGGAGGCAGAGACATGATCCGTTTTCCCACTTCTCACAGGAGCTGTGGGCCATTGTCATTAACCGTGGTACAGGAAGCCATGCTTGCCAGTTGGCCAGTCAGGTTTGATCAGGATGGCTGCTGAAGGGAGGCAGGGCTCGATCTCCTCACTGCTTTGCCCGGAGAATGGAGCCTGCCCACTGGGCACCAAGTGCCTGGGTGCCCACACCATGTCCCCATCAGACCCGCTTCCATTGCCTGCTGCTTTCCTCTTGCTTGCTTGCGTGTGTGAATTTTCTTACTCCCTTGTGGCTTTGTTTTGTTTTGCACATGCAGGTGTTTGCTCCCTAATGCAGCGGGGATGCTCACGGTTTGTGTACTTGGCTTAATACTCTGAATCACACTTCTTGTAGGCACTGCACTAGTGACTATATTAATTAAAGAGGGACCTGTGGAAAAAAACAGGCTCTTAATTTCGGCTCTGTCATTCGTGCCTAATTTCAATGCTTGAAGTAGGTGTAGAAACTAATGAATAGTGGAGGCTGTTGCCTTTTAGAAACTGAAATTTGTTTGTACTTGCTTGTAATTTCTGTGGAGTCTTTTGTATCTGTTTTTCTCCCTTGTAGTCAAGACTGCGGAAGACCTGGTGAGTCAGGGTGACTGATTACAGCATACTGTACACTTACACGGAAACATTCAGCTAGGAGTTATTAACTCAATTTTATTAACCTTGAGTAACGCATGTAATGCCATATACGATAAATATGGCATTTTCATTTCGGAATGAAAATGAGGTCATTGTGTCATGCAGTGGCAGAATCAGGTATGAAGTGATACATTTGACTTGTAGCCAACTTGACCTGCTTTTGCAAAGGGGGAAGACCCCCCACGCTCGGCAGCACGACTCCGTCCACCAGGGTGCTGAGATGGTGGAGCTGGACCAACATGGAGCGGGCTGCAGCTCCTCTGCAATCTCCAGCAGATTGTGATTCAGCTGGGACTCTGAGGAAGGCATCAAACCTATTAAATTAATCAGGTCAAATGAAAAATAACTCATTTTGTTCTCCCTGCTCTGTGCTGACACTCACACACGCACATGCCGGAGCCTCAGTGAAGAAGCGGTCGCGTTTCTACCCCAGGGCTGGTGGCAGAAAACGCCTTGGGGCTGGCTGGGGTTTGTAGCGAGAAAAGAGCCGAAACAGGTGGGAAATCAGGAATATTTCCCATTGCAATGCACAGAGCAAGCTGTAATACCCTGCAAACCGCCCTGCCACCCTGCTCGGCGCTCGAGTGCTGGTTCAGTTTGCCGCCCACAGGCAGCAAATGGCCAAATGACAGTTCTTGTCATTTGTTTTCCAGGTCTTGGGTGTATTTTGGGCCCATAGCTTTAAATCAAAAGAGAACTGCTTAAAGTTCTTAGCTCAGTATTTCAGTGAACTATTTCTGGTCCGTTAGATAAGCATGTTGACGATGTGAATGAAGACGGCTCCCAGGTAGTACTGATGGTGTGCCTGCACGGTCCTATCCCTTCTGTCAGAAGAGAAACTGATTTTTATGTTTATTTCCTTGCGTTTGTCTGGTATGCATCAGCCTTGGGGATTTTTTCGATAAAAGAACATTACTCTTTATTGGGTGACCATGTGCCATAATTGTGCGTCTTTTCGTGAAACAACCTCTTCTTTCCTTTTCCTCCATGTGGGACGGTGTGTAACGGTGCAGTTGTCTTCATTCCTCTGAGCCTTTAAAGTGTGATTTGCCTTCTAGCCCAAACCCAGGATGATAATGGGATAATTCAGGCATCCTTCCTGCTGCCTGTGATTTTGGTATTCCCGGTTACCCAAAGGCAGCCTCAGAGCATTCCTCAGCAGCTTGTTGTTACCAGGACTAGTGAAATACTGATGGCGCCAGCCTGAAGGAGCGAGCCCATGTCAACCTGTGGTTACACCTGCAGTGATTTTCTGGAGCGGTGCACAGGTGACTGGGCAAATGGAAGTGTCTGCGAGGGGTTTTTTTTGTTTTGTTTTAATAGTAAACATTATCTGTAAAGCCCTGTTGCATCCATTAATCAAAGATAATTTGGCACACAACCCTTGCTAAACAGTGACATTTTTGTTTAGGAGCAGGTCTTTTAGCAGCAGATTGAAATGACTGGATTACCTGTTGTTTTCCTAGGCTTTTTCATCAGAATTTCTAATCTAGCCTCCCTCTAAATGTAGGACCCTCAATCACTGTTTTGGTATAGTTAGTTTTCTCCTTGTCATGTGGTAAGCCTCTATACACTTGGGTCCTCCACGCACAACCAGGGTTGCCCTCTTTGTTCGACTTCTGGGCAAAGAAATTCCTGAATGAATTTGGAGAAGTTGGTTACAGATTCCTTTCTTGACCTACAGCAGCTCTTAAAAAGATTTTGCCCTTTCTGTGCCCTTTGTCTGAAGAGTAGGGCAAACAAAAGATAAGTGAACTAATTCATGACTTCATTGCATTTGTTTTCTTCCTCACTTAAGGCAGAAGACAGCTCATTCCTAAACCCATTTATTTTATTAATTTTAATGCCAAGCACTTTGCACCTGCATTGCTGGGCTTATTACAGAAGAATTTCTTGTTTGTAATAATCAGAAACCATAACACAATTTCCCAAATGCTGTGTGTAGTATCTAATTGAAAACTCCACCAGTATAGCTATAGCAGGAATAGAAATAAAGTTGATTCATTGCAAATCGTCTTTCGATGAAAAAAACCAGACATATAAATAAAGGATTTTACTTGGGCTTTTACGTATGACTGAAGTGGAACTATGTCCCTCCTTCAAGTAAGAGGTCAGTGCTTTAGATTTAATTCTCTAGGAAAACAATTTCTAATGTTTTCAGAGTTTTTATTGGAAGAAAGTTGTTTTAAAAATCACTTTTAATAATAGGTGAATGTTGTTTTTTTTTTCCAAATGCTAATATTGGTTCTGTTCATCCCTGTTGCTTAAAAGTGCTTAAAATTCATTTTCCTACTATATTTGAATATTTGGAGAATTGTGTTTCTCATGCAAGCCTTGAAAGGTGTATGACAAGGCCTTGTTGCTGCGAATCTGGGAGTGCATGAGTAGCTCTATACTAGTTGTTTCGCTGATAATTTGAGAAGGTCCATTCACCGCAAGTCACCTGCCTGCATTACTTTTTGCAGGACAGGACTTGTCCTTTTACCTCCTGCTATGGTGAATATTCATCGATTTGAGTTATTTGAATTAATCACAGGGTTATGCTAATTATTCACAGTGGATTCTACTTTAAAGGATGTATTTCCAGCCTGATCATTTGAATAAGTTACTTGTTTCATGATGTTTGCTGTGACTTTCCCCAAACGAATTTCATCTTCATTAATAATTTAAAAAATATTTCTTCCCTTCTTCATGGTATGAGGAAACTCCACCCTAATCAGTCCTCAAGTGGAACAAGTAATATAATGCGTGCTATCAACTGCAAGAGATAATAGCAAAATATTTTCCCTCGCTTTGGAGTTAAGAGAATATTTGGTTTTACTTATCGAAATAATGGTTAATATCTTTTCAGCCCGTGCTGGGTTTCCTAGTCGATGCTGCCCCTTTAAAGATACGCTGGGGCTGACCTGACCTCTCTTTATCTCCCCCCTCTTATCACCAGTGGGACCACAGCGCCTGGTAGGCTCTGGGTCTGGCTTTCCTTAGTGCTTGAGCCGGCTGCAGACTAAACGGTGTAGGGCTATGACAACCTTCAAGTTGAAAATTTTATTTTTACTCCAGCTATTTTCTTTGGATAGGTTCTCCAGGGTGTGGGTTTTTTTTATTGTTTTGTTTGGTTTGTGTGTTTTATGCGCAGTTTGAAAGGGAAATGTGTCAGAATGATTCAGGCTTTAGGAAAAAAAAAAAAATCTCTTTCGATAGTTGGCACCCATCCACGGTATCAGAAACGTACGTTTCTGCAGATCGCTTTGGTTCTAAAAGGAAAAAGGATTTAATTAGACGTCCCAACAGCCCTGATAGCTGGCAGTCAAACTGGGACGCGCTTTGCTGCGCAGCAACATGTGAAGCAAGACAGAAACAGCCTAAACCCTCATCCTTTTTCTGTGGGTCGGGCAGGTCTGAGCTGCATTTTCTTCCGTGCTCATTTTAATGGTACAATCTTTAGTATCAAAAAATGGTGCAAGTATATACATATTTTTCCTAAATTTATTTCCCTCCGTCCTGTTGCATTTTCAGGTTAGGGAAGCTAAGAGAAATGGCGCTAGTGATTTTGTTTTCAGCAAGGGAAAAATGACACTGACATTATTTCTTCTGGTTGTTCTCAGAGAGCTGATAGACATTTCAGTGACTTGAGAGTAAGGGAGAGAATGAAAGTCATGGCTTGGTGTGTCAAAATTCCTGACTTTAAGTGGTTAAAACACTTCTGTTTAGAAGACCATGACCAGCCCTTATTAAGCATGGATTTACAGGCGCAGTTCTCCGTGTCCGTTGTGGTCTCCTCTATGAAGCCAGTCTATTTCGCATACAGTCAGTAGGAGCAGTGCCTCCGTGAGATGTGGCAGTGGCAGTTGCGCAGTTGGCATTATCTCCTCTGCTTCTCCCTTCATGGGGTAGATGTGGTGGGATGAGTTCCTAGAGGCAGCAACTCGCGCTTGTATCTGTCTCTTTGTATGCAGCTCAACATGTCATGCTTTACACAAACAGTATACTTCATAATTTGTAAAATAAATAAACCTTATAGCAGCCTTCCAGTACCTGAAGGGGGCCTACAAGAAAGCTGGGGAAGGGCTGTTTGCAAGGGCATGTAGCGATAGGACAAGGGGCAATGGCTTTAAACTAGAGCAGGGTAGGTTTAGATTAGACATCAGGAAGAAGTTCTTTACAAAGAGGGTGGTGAGACACTGGAACAGGTTGCCCAGAGAGGTGGTGGAGGCCCCATCCCTGGAGACATTCAAGGCCAGGCTTGATGAGGCTCTGAGCAACCTGATCTAGTTAAAGATGTCCCTGCTTACTGCAGGGGGGTTGGACTAGATGACCTTTAAAGGTCCCTTCCAACCTAACAGATTCTATGATTCTATGATAATTTGACTGTTGGAAGACATTTCCATGTTATTTGTATAGCGTTCACCCCGGCACAATGGGGAAACCTGGTTCCCTGCTGTCACCGGCAGCAAAATGAGGTGTAGGGAGTTGGAGAACCGGTTTCTGACTGGGACTTGGAGTTTGGACCAGATGTGAGGTCCTGCAAGTGTCACAGCTGCCAGAGAGGGTCCAGGCACCTGTCCGGTTGCTGCAAATTCCCAGGCAAGAGAAGAGCATCACTTGGACCTCCTGCCTTCCTAGACAGCGAGGTCCACCACCTTTTGTGCATTCCCTCCTTCCCAGTGGGCATCAGGAAGGTTGGGATCCCATTTAGGCTCCTCTGGGTTCCTCCTGATGAGGGTGGGAGAGGGAGACAGTGAACAGGACACAGGGTACCCCCCGAGGAAGGGACACTGGCCCAAACCCTCCCAGAGCAGTATGTGCCACCGGTGTTATGGCACAGAGCAATTTCTGACTTTTCAGCACTTTAATACCACATTTAACACCCCTAAGCTGTGTCTGATTTCTCAGACAATGCTATTGTTCCGTAGTTGGCTTCCTCTTCTTTGTTTTATTGACATTTTTTTCCCACTGCCTGCATGCAGAATCGATGTCTGGTTTTGTCTCTTTTTTGTATTTTTCTACTTGTGATTCCCCTAGAATCTGTCGTGCCGTTTTGCAGTCCCCAGTGACGTGTTCGCAGCTGCTCTCAGTCCCTGGTGACTGTCACTGATGCGCTGCTTACTTCCCCTTCCAGGTAATTAATGAGTAGATTTAACAAGATTGGACCTTAAAATCCCCCTGGTATCCAAGTAACCTTCCTCCAGCTACAATATGTTTTTGTTTGTTTTGCCTCCATGAAGTGTTTATTCCTGGAGCCCTCTGAAGAGTTAGGGCAGGAAATAGTGCGTGCATGCCTGGAGCACCAGAAAATGGAATTAAGGAGAAAGGGCCTTTGCTTCCTGGAGCATCAGGAAATATTGACATCAGTTGGTACCCTTTTTAGCAGGATTTAAAAGAGAAAAGGCAGGCTAAGCTATAGAAAAATGCTGTTTCTGGATTTTGAGTTACTCTACTGTAATGTCTCTGTTTTTCTGCCACAGCAGCCTGCTCTTAGCCGGCTCTAAAATGAAGTAACTTTTCTTACATGATGACAGAGACTTGAAATGTGATACTTTGAGATCTAAGAATGGCTAATGGTTCTCAGCATCTCATTAGTGCTGCTTCATCTGGGGCCTAAAGTGCTGTTTTCAAGGTCTCTGGACCAGAGTTTTTCCTGTAGCTCCGCCCAAAGATAACATGCATTCGCACGTGTTCTTTATTTTAATTTGGCTTTGCATGGAGGATTTTAGGACTCAGGCATTTGCAGACAGTTGCAATTCTCGCTTGTTCAGTGAGGTATGTTACCCTGACCCCGACCTTGCTCCCTGGTCCTTGTCTTTCCTTGCTTTACAAGGCCAGGCCCTATAAAAAGTTAGTCAACACAACACAGCTGCATTTTAGACCCAAATATCACCAGTAAGCACAGAGTGCTGGTGGCAGCTCTTTGTGACCTTTGTAAAAATGAAATTGCTTACAAGCTTGTGTGCTTCTATTTCTGCAGGTCTCCTCTGCAGAAATAGGGTGTATGTAAGAAATCTTTTTAGCCACAACATCTCTAGTGTTGAGCTGGGGAAGCAGTCTTAAGGCGCACAGGAAGGAATATACGGTATTCAAAAAATAAGCATTTCCCCCTTGGACTGTGGAGAGTAACCGGTGTGTTGTGGAAATTTGGTACCTCCAGAACTGAGATGTTAGTGAGAGGGAATACACCTACATGAGGTTCATGCTGACCTTGACTCTAGGAACTGCAGGATTCATCTTAATATAAGAAGTCAATTAAGATACAGCATGGTTTGACATCTTGTTTAGATTTTCCCAACTGTTAATCTTCTATGTACAGAAAATTGGGTGGAAGGGCCCTCTGTCTCTTGCTGGTAGTCAGGTGAAGGTGAGCTGTCTGTAGCTGGACTGTTCAGACACACTTGCAAGATGTCGGAGCGGGTCCAGATGAGGGCCACAAAGATGATGAGAGGGCTGGAGCACCTCTGCTGTGAGGACAGGCTGAGAGAGTTGGGGTTGTTCAGCCTGGAGAAGGTTCTGGGGAGATGTAGCAGCCTTCCAGTATCTGAAGGGTGCCTACAGGAAAGATGGGGAAAGGTTCTTTATCAGGGAGCGTAGCGTTAGGGCGAGGGGTAACGGTTTTAAACTGAAAGAGGGTAGATTTAGATTTAGATATAAGGAAGAAATTCTTTCCTGTGAGGGTGGTGAGGCACTGGAACAGGTTGCCCAGAGAAGTTGTGGATGCCCCGTCCCTGGAGGTGTTCAAGGCCAGGCTGGATGGGGCTTTGAGCAGCCTGGTCTAGTGGGAGGTGTCCCTGCCCATGGCAGGGGGGTTGGATCTAGATGATCTTCAAGGTCCCTTCCAACCTAAACCATTCTATGATTCTATGTTTGTTTATTAGTTAAGTCTGTATGTATAGGTGAAATAGAAGACTGCACAAACAAAGCACTTAATGGAGAGAGAGCAGATGTATATTCCAGAACAAAAAAAAATAATAATTAAAAAAAGAAAAAAATCACTAAGAGCAGGGTTAGTAATTCATAACAAACAGGTGAGCGCGATTAAAGTGATGCGTTTCTCTCACGGTGACCAACTGATGTCCATAAACTGAGTCCACAGCGGTGAAAAATGCTGACGGATGAGCTAAAACAATTGCCTTCAGGCCGGGCACTGCCTGGGACCCACCGGAGATGACCGGTGGTCTGTTTTGTAAGTGGCGTTTCATTTCCAGGCATGGTACTTTGGGCTGGTGAGCGGTGGGGAGGTGGGAGCAATGGGGGTGTCAGCGATGGGGGTAGGTGAGGGGTGGGGGTGTGAGCCAGTGCAGGGGGTGAGCGATGGGGAGGTGAGGGGTGGGGGTATGAAGAATGGAGAGGTGAGGGATGGGGAGGTGAGGGGTGGGGGTATGGGCGATGGGGGTGAGGGATGTGGAGGTGAGGGGTGGAGGTATGGGCGATGGGGAGATGGGAGGCAGGGTGAAGGATGGGGGTGTCAGTGACGGGGGTGCGAGTGATGGGGAGGTGAGGGATGGGGGGGTATGAGCGAGGGAAGGTGGGAGGGATGGAGAGGAGAGGAATGGAGATGTGGGCGATGGGAAGGTGGGAGGGATTGGGGGTGCGTGAGATGTGGGGTATGAGCAATGGGGCGGTGGGAGGGATGGGAGGTGAGGGGTGGGGGGTGAGTGATGGGAGGTGAGGGGTGGGGGTGTCAGCGATGGGGGTGGGGGCGATGGGCGGGTGAGGGGTGGGGGTGTCAGTGATGGGGAGGTGAGGAATGGGGAGGTGAGGGGTGGGGGTGTCACCGATGGGGGTGTGGGCGATGGGGAGGTGGGGGGTGGGGGTGTCAGCGATGGGGGGGGTGTGGGAGGTGCGGGGTGTGGGCGGTGGGGGGAGCCGAGCCCCGCGGATTGGGCGGCCGCGCCCCGGGGCCGTGAGCGCTGCCCGGGGCCCCGCTCCGCCGGCCGCGCCCGCCGCGCCGCGGGATGTGCCGGGCCGGGCTTGGCCGGGCCGCTGCGGGGCCGGGCAGTGAGGGGGTACCGCCGTGCCGGGGGGAGGCACGTCCCCGCCTCGCCGCTGCCCGAGGCCGGCTGCAGGATGTTCTGCCTGAAAGGTGAGGGTGCCGCGCTGGGAGGAGAGCTGGTGCGGTGGCTTCCAGCGTCGTCTGGTGCAGGGAGGGATTTTAGTTTTTTTTTATTTTTTTATTTAAAAAAGTTTATTCGGTGCGTTGACGAGAGAAGCGTATGAATTTGTTGTTCCTTTTGTTGCTGCGAGCGGGGCATCGCTGAACCCGGCGCGGGGCGGGGGGGGGCGGGCAGCTGGGCAGACAAAAGGCCGGGCTGGCTCGGGGAAGGCGGTGGGGGGCTCAAGGTGGGGTCTCTGCATGGTGGTGGCTCGTTGTGTGCAGCATCTTTACCGGTGGGTGCTGCTTTACCAGAAGTCTGCTGAGCTTCATTCGGGTTTGCCCCCTCTTGGGTGAAATGGGGCGATGTGCCGGGGGGGGGGGGATAAGGGGGAACCAGGGTCCTGCTGCGATAGATGCCGCAGATGCTCGGTGGAAAGTCCGCTGCTCTGCCGGGTGATCCCTCTGCACAACCATCTCATGTAGGGATGGTGCAGAGCCCTCGGGACAGGAAGAGTTTTCTGTGCCCAAAGAGATTTTTATTTCATCTTTTTAACTGGACTTTCCAAGAGCACGGTTCTGCAAACCAGGGTTAGGAAACGCTTATTATTTTTGTTGAACATCTCTATTTCTGTTTTGATTGAAAATCCACGTTACTGCTCCTCTTCTTACTGAAGTGCAATCGTTGAAAGCTGGCATCAGAGAGCTGTTCTAAAGAAGGGTTTAGGAGTTGTAAGAAAGATGCTTTGCCTGGGAAAGAATAGCAATTAAGTTAAATACTTGAGTGCTTATCAATGCCTGCTCAGAATGTTTTGCTCTTCTCTACATTGCTTCAAAACGTTGACTGCTTTTACTCTACTAATGACTTTTAGTTGTGCAAAGTCCCTACTAAGGCTCTTGGTACAGTTGCTAACTATAAATTTAAAAAGTCAGGAAAAAAGTTCCTTTCCTGCAAAATTCAGAGTAGTGAATCAGGGTTTCTAGAGAAAACCTTAATGAATTGCACAACACAATTTGCTATGTAGTGATTTGTCTTAAATGAAATTGTTGCAGTGTACAAAGTCAAAAAACCTGCACTATTTACATTTTTTAACTGCACAAGAGGTTTTCAATTCACGACAGTTCAACAGGTCGCTGGAACTCAGAAAATATGAAACTTAGAGATACAGGATAGAAGTTGTTTAAATAAAAGAGTATGAAAGGTAAAAGGCTTTCAGGCGACGTGGGTAGCCATGCAGCTAAGATGACTGAGGCATCTGTAGTCTAGAGCACCTGACTGAAAATGAAGCAAGGAGTAATGTTTTCAGAGATGTCACATGTGCAGCAAATGAGTTTGTACAGAAATAAAATATTTTTGTCTTGCATAAGTTAAACTTACTTTTTAATGACTCTCAAGTTGGATGTATGGAAAAAAGTGTGTTCGAAATTTTCAGGTTTTATTTCCAAATAAGAAAAGTTGCTAGTTACAATACATAAAAACCCATATTAGGGCAACGCTTCAAAGCAGCAGATAGATTTGTTGCATAGCAATATTTTTTGATTGTCATATTTTTATTTTTTTTCCTGTTTGCATGCACTTATGTACCGTTTTCTCCAAGCCACTGTGCTTTGCACCGTTTTATTAGTTTGTAGTAGACTTCTCCCTACCTTGAGGAGCAACAGTTATTGTGTATTATATTATTATGCATTGAAAACCATGACCACCTGGGGCGTTATCATTGATTTATTTCGGTTAACATGCGAAGGAGAGAAGCTGTTACACACCAGTCCTTTTACTGACTTGATGGTAGCCTGTATAGGGGGGAGGATTTTTTTGTCTTTGAGACCACATAGCAACTTGCCTTTCAGAAGCTGGTTTGTTTGGGCTCTGAGGGCTCAGGAAGAAGCGATGTAGTTGTTTAGGTGCTGCCCTGGCCACCAGCTCCTGCCGTGTTTTCTCCGTCTGATCCGGCAGCAGTCTTCATCAGATGAATTAGTCCCAGGTTTGCATTGGGATGGAGTTGGTGTATTCAGTGGGTGTGGATGCACTGGGCGTGCGTTGGGTCAGTGATGAAATCCCTGCTCTAAAACTTGGTCTCCGTGAGCTCTAGAGGCTTGCTGCCTCTAATTTTTTCTATTTTCAGGTTGCTGCTTCTGTTTGCTGTATGATAGCCCGTACCATCAGCACGGAGCCTCTTGTCAGCCCTTAAGATGCCTGGGGAGACGAGGTGGTGAGAACTGGGTGCTGCTGCCCCTGCATGGTGGGCAACCCAGCATCTCCTGCTCGCAGGCTGACCCGAGCTCTCCAGTGCCAGGGGCCCTGGTCTGGTGGCCCTCACACCACCCCAGCCCACAGGCAGCGCTCGCTTCTTGGGCACGGCCCTTGGGGTGACCCCTGTCGTGTGAAACTCGGGTTTGGTCAAAATGGGGCATCTCCAGTAGAGGCGATGCTGCGTGCTTGACGCTGATCTTTTGGAGCGAAGAGGTACAAATGGAAGATTTAAATAAATTTTCTTGTAAAAGAATCAATTCCTAGAAGGGTCATGAGCCAGTTTGTTGGCATGTGCTGAAAAATGAGCTCATGTTTCTGTGATATTTGCCTGGAGTTTCTCTTCATAGCTTTTGTAGAAGGAGAATAGTGCCAAAAAATGCTGTAAAGCAAGCATGTGCGCTTACTGCTTGCCTGCGCTTGGGAAGTATTTTCCATCCTTGCTTGTCTTACAGCTGTGGATTTGAGAGGGAAGTCTTTTATACTAATAATAGCAAGAAGTTATGATTGAAGCTATCCATGAAAAATCCCAGGCATGTGCTGCTTGCTCCCTGGAGAAAGGTTCCATGCTAAAGTGCAGATTTTTTTTTATTTATTTTTTGCAAAAGATCACAGGGCTGCTCACCAGTTGTCTCGTGAGTTCTCTGCTCGTAAGGACATTCCTTGGATTCCTTTCTTGGCAATGTTCTCATAAAATATCCAATGTTTGAAATCAGAAACAGATTTTCTCTGATGTCTTTAAACAAATGGATTTTCCAAGTTGAACTAGGCAAGCAAAAATTTGTACAAGTTGCTTTCTTCTTTTTTTTTTTTCTTTTCTTTCTTTCTGTTTAAAGTTTTACTTTCTTGTGTGTATAACAGCAGGCCAAAATGAGGGAGGGGACATGTAGTAATCTATATGAAGGAATCTGTCAAAATGCAGATTCCTGGCAGAATTTAATGAGTTTAGTCTAAGCCTAAGATTGATCGTGTAGCATTTGTTCTTCTGACTTCAATTTTTTTTATTTCTGCCTTGGAGTTGTGTGCAATCACAATGGGACTCGTGAGTCAGATCCATTCTTTTTGTAGTTGTTTTTTATATCATATGTGTTATTTTAATAGGGTGAGTAACTTTGAGGACATTCCTTATCTGCTGTTCTTCAAAATATAAAAACAGTTTGAACAAAGACAGAATTAGTACAAACAAATGAGAATTAAGTATCAAGCATATGACTGAGTTAAAAAAATATACCCCTGAAAGAAAAGCTCTGCTCTTTTTCTTCATTATTTCGTCTGCATCTTATGGAGTTACTTTGTCTTCAGTGCTTTTTCCAGTGTCTTTTTTTTGTTTGTTTGTTTGTTTGTTGTTTGTTTTTTTTTTTTTTTTGTCACCAATGTTCCTATCCCCGCTCAAGTGAGTGGCTGCTTGGTTCATCTCGGATGCAGCTCGCTCGCTCTCTTGGCTGAATGGAAGTGTTCAGTTACACCTGTGGGAATCCCTGACATGCCAAGAGAGCCACAGAGAGCTCTGTTGAACACGAGCTACTCGCATGCTATGGAAAAAAAATATCCATTTTTACTTGATTACTCAAGAAATTTTAGCATTTAAGGCTGCTTAAAGTTTGAACTTTATTATCTCATGCTGAAGGAAGGAGGAGAGGTACAGAGATGGGGAATGAGATGTCTGTGGCTAAGCATGGCCAACAGCATCTGGCACAGGACCGGCCTCCCCCCGTCCGGCAGCAGTGAACCGGGATCACTTCTGACCATGCCTGGAAGTATGGAATGAAACTGAACATAACGAAAGGAAGATTATAGGTCTGGATAACAACATTCTCGCTGAAGTTAGCCAGGTGCTCAGAAATACTGAAGATCCCTGTGTACTTCTACTTTTTTTCTCTTAGGCATCGTTCAGCTGCTCCACCTATGGCTACGGTCCTGGTGTGTAATGTTGGACTTGAGCACCAAGTAAAACACTGTCTGGGCTTGGATGAGTTTACAATCTAAATACATTGGAAGGGGGCAGCATATGTAAAAGCCAAGTGAATTTCCAAAGGCAGCAGAGTGCCTGGGTGGCTGAGCCGTGGCCTTGCCCTCACTGGCTACCCTGCTCGTGTCTTGGCTCTGTTTGCAGCAGAGGGGGCAAGTGGAAACCTCAGAGTGTGGTGTACCCCAGCTCTTGTTTCTGCGATTCAGAGATTGCTCCTAAATATGTTTGTTCACCACATTGTGTAAGCATGTTGTTCCATTCCTCGGAGCTGCTTCACGTGACCGCCCCTGAGGAGACCACCAAATGGCACAGGCACAGAACCTGCAGAATGAATGCCTATTGTTTGCTGTGGTTTTGCTTTGCTTTTTATTTTGGTCGTAGAACAGGGTGTGGGCGCCTATTTTTTCCGTTAAATTTTTAAGAAGGCGAATGGCAGTGGGTGAAGCAGGGTGAACATAATTGGCCATTAGATAAAAATCTCTACTGGCAGGTATGCCAGCCTTTCCCAGGGCACGTGGGGCTTTCGCCCTAAAGTGGTATGGTGACAAGGCAAGTGGTATAGATTCAACTCTGAAATCAGTTAGTATTGAACCTCTCCTTCAGTAGTAAATCTTTAGCTGATGATTGGAAATGTGGAGGTCAGGACAGACTTCTGTATGTGCCTAGCTTTCAGTACTTGAATTCAGCTTGTGCTTTTCAAACCCAGTGCAGTATAAATACACACAGGCAAAAATACTTGATGCTTGTAGTCCATTAGTTTGCTCAGGTGGTGTTCAGTCTTTAAAACTCTCTGAAAATTGACTCGTCTACTGTCACAACTGTGTAATTAACGCACAGCTTCTCCTTAAACTCTATTTTTGCTTTCATGTGGGCATTTAACACACGCTCTGCCTTTCTGCTCCACATCTCGTTCTTTACTGCAGGCTGCAACAGGAGCCGCTTGTGCAATTCACACAACGCTGCAATCCTGAAGGGGGCCTGTTGGTCAATGAATCACAGGTAGAAAGATAATCTGTTTCCCTTGACCTGCTAATGTTTGCTTTTAAACAATACCGATTAACCCCCTCCATCATCTGGAGGGCTGTGAGTACAATGCAGATGGTGATAGTAGAGGGCAGGGAATTTCTCTCAAACTGCAGCGAGAAGCCAACACTTAATTTTAAATGGTAGGAGTTTGCAGGCTAGAGAGTACTAAAACAGATGTAAAAAGCAGCATGCACAGCTGATTGGATTCATAAGCATTGAAAGAATTTCATGTTGAAGTGGTCTTTGAAACAGCATGCACATACTTGGAACCTATAAATATCTTCATACATTTTTCAGTGGTTTAAGCATAGTAATGATTTCACATTGTTTAAGTATTGCATTACCAGATTTGTACTCTCTATGCTTGTCACTTGTCTACATTGGCTTTTTTTTTTTTTTTCCACACAGCATTTGTGCAGAAGACTGCTGTTACTTCTGGGGAAATGCCATAAACCTGTGTCAAATGGGAGACCCGTTCCCCGTGAAAGCACATTGCCCGGTATTAAGAGATGGAAATTTTATTAATTCTTTTATTCAGAGTCCTGTCACAGCTGTGATCTTGCCTGTGGTTAATGGCTGGCAAAAGAGTCTATAATTACCCCGGGCATCTTTTTTTAATATGGTCCCAGTGTTGTCTGACTTCCAGTCCTCTAGAGCATCCCGCTTTTTTCTAACTATATTAAAAAAAAAATTCAGAAAATGTTTTTGGCATTTGAAGCTCTTGTGTAGCTTATCTGGACCATCAGACTTTAAAATATTTTAAGCTTAATTGCTGTTCGTATGCAGAGGGATTACAAAAGCATGGCTTATTTAGTCTAGCTTGGTAGCTTGGGAGGTAAATACCACAAGGAGGGAGGAAACCTGTTGAAGTCCAAGGAGACTGTTGGCACAAGATGAATGGTTGTGAGTGTGTTCTGAATTAATTGAAGTCAGACATTAAAAGGTCCCAAAACCATCTGAGGAGGGAAGTTGTGGAACAGACTTCCAAACAGGATAATGTGGACAAAGAAGTGTTTTTAAGATGGTTCTTGATAAGTTTGGGGAGAGTTGAAGTCAGAATTTCTGGAGCTGGTAAGGGAAGTTTGTGACAGGACCATCGGGCTACGTGGAGGCTTGGGGACAGGACTGCATTTGTGCTGTGCGTATGTCGTCGTCATCCCATGTTTAAGTGCTTCTGTCGGTCCTCCTGTGAAGACCGGGAAGAATTACCCCATTAAATATGTAATTGCGGCTTCTGGAGGGTTTTTTTTATCCTGTTGGGCTGCCCTGGAGGCTGGCCACAAGGGAGCAGGGTGTGCCGCAGGTCCTCGCGGCGTCGGGCTGGCTCCCCGGTGCGCCCCACTCACCCTATCCCTCCCGTCGGGCTGCGCAGGAGATGCCGCCGGGGTGGACATCTCCCCACCAAGCTCCCCATGGTCGCGACCGCCGGGCTTTTCCTGTCCTCTTCCAGCGCTTAGCTGTGCTGCTCTCTTCTTAGGAGTTTTGTCTTGCAGGTTTCCTGCTCTCATGGGGGCTTTGGACCTGGCTGACACCCTGCAGTTTTCTCTTGCTGTTCTTCTGTGACACGCTGTAGTTACACAGGCAGTGAGGTACTGCCATAACTGCTTCTTACAAGGTCTCTCTTGGCCCACAGATCCTCCTAATCTAGAGACCTGTTGGAAATCTGCTCTTTGCAGCACAGCATCTCGGCCCCTTTCCATTCCTCATTTTTAATCTATGCCCGTTTTGATTTAAACCTGTTGGTAGTTGCTGAAACAGAAAGATAAAATGGGAATTTTAGCCGCATCCCGTAATGAAGACAAGGACTAACACTTGTCGTGCTGAAGCAAAGGCATCTCCAGCAACGGCAGATCCTGCTTTTTAGGAGGGGAACGTGCTTGCTGTCTGGACCTCAGTCACAAAGTCTGGGATTATTTTGTGCGTCTTTTAGGCTTAAGAGAATTGCTGCATCTTTAACATGCTTATGTGGGATAAAGAAGCATGATGCTTAGGTAATGAGGAAAACCCAGGTTTTTCCTCTCTTCATTATTAAGGTCAACCAGTTGGATGCTCTTGCCTGGAGGCTTAATTTGCAGGGAGGTTTGTATTAAATAGGAGAAAAGCTTTCCACCATCTGAATGCACAAATGCACTCTTCTTTAGTCGGTCAGGTTTGCTTTTTGTTGTCCCAGTTTCACACCTCAGATGAATGCAAGATCACAATGAGGTTTTTGTAGTTGCTGGCAACCAGGAGCCATCATTTGTGCAGCACCCTGTGGGTAGGTGCCCTTCCCCATGCAAACCATGTCGGAAAACAGCAGAGAGTGGGAACACTGAGTCCTTCCCGAGGAAGAAGGGTGCGAGGTTTGGTGTTAAACTGCTCTCCTTACAGGCCGAGTGCTGGAGTAAAAGTGGCTGTTTGAATTAGGAGAAGGAATATGTGTTTAGTACCTTAATTAACATTTAAAAAATGAAATACATTCTTTCTCCTGCCTGTTATACAGCCGTGTTTTGAGAAATTTGCGAGGAGCAAGGTCACTTTGGTTCACCGTTCTTTTTCGGAAAAGTGAATTAAAAAAGGCAAATGAAAGCTCTCAAGTTGTCTCTGGTTTGTTTTGGTTTTTTTTTGTTACCTTCTGAAGGTTTCAGAAGAACACTTTCCCGTGACATGGAGTTATGCTGTATTTGTCTGTCTTCCCCCCTTCATCTGTGGCGAGGCTTGAGATGGCAACAGCACTTCTTGGCAGGATTGAAACCAAGAGTATATTCAAGAATAGAAAAGATGAAAAGCTATTTTTCCTGCCTAATGGCTATTTGGACGGCAGTTTTTGCTTCTTCTCAAAGCCTTATTTTGCTTGATCTTCAGTGTGTCCATTGTGAGTCAGTGCATGCCCTGGAGCAGTGTGGCTGGTGAGGGCAGTGCCAGGGGATTGCTGCGGTGAGAGATGTCCCACCCTGTTGGGTCAAACAGCTTCTCCTCCACCCTGAAGATCTTTAAGGGTTTCTCACTTTGTTCTCCTGTGCAGAGGTTGCTCTGATTGCTTATTGCTTCTCTTTTTAAAGGGTTGTTTTCAAATCAGTTTAAAATAATTTTACTTTTCTCCTAAAATTTTGAAACCTGTTCTTGAATTATCATCCTAATTTGTGTGGCTTTACTGACATTTTTCTTTCTAAAAAAAGTGTAGTGCAAAATACGTGTAAAGGCTGAGTCACTCTTTTCAAAACGAAAACAATTATGATCTGTTCATCTTCAAATTTGCCTTGATCCAGTAGCCTGAGGAGGATGTATTCTGTCAAAATATGGAATTTCAGAATATGTCATTCTGAAATTAACAGAAGCAAAGATTTTAAGACTTATATAAATTTTCCGTGTTCTCGTTTATGTTTTTGATATGGGCCTTGTCATAACCAAGGCATTTTGCATTGCTCAGTTAGGGTTGTTGCAGAGGAGATCCTGCCCTGACAATGTTGGCATGTAGGGAGGGCATGCAGAAAGGAGGCTTACTTTCAAGAATATTGCTTGGAAATTCAGGATTAATTTAACTTATTTTTTTGCTAGTGAACAGACTGAAAATGAAACCCATGGACAACTGGACCTATTAATTTACGTGCTAGCAAGTGGCACCTGTACAGATGGCTGCTCTTTCCAGTTGATTTTGTGATGCTCGCCCTTTTGACTTGTATTTTTTACAGAGCAGTAACTCCACATACCAAAAAAGAAGGGCACTGGCAGGCTGCATAGCAGCTATAGCACCTGCATTTAATCATTTTGTTGGAAAATCAGATATGGTAAGAACAGTTGACTTCAATAACTGCATATTGTGCATGAAAAAGCAGTTCAAAAAGTTCGTTAGAGGTAGAAAAGTGACAAGTCAATATGAATTTTCTGTAAAAATCAAGTCTAGGTAATTGACATTAAAAACTTTATGCATCATACAGATTATATTATTGATCTCAAGAAGTACATTCTTCTAGGCTGTGACTTTATTTTGGGTTGAAATACTACTTTGTACTGCTCCTCATTAGCTTAATCTTTTCCATGGTAATGAGGGCATGTTTTCGTCATTACTCTTTCTAATGGAATTTGATGCATTCCTCTGCCGTGATCTGTAAATCCAAGAGTTTACTTACTCTTTTTAAAAAGTCTTAGTGTGACCTGTTGGAAAGTAGGTGGGCTGTGTTTAGCCGTAATTCCTAAGAAGCTAGTGTTAACTGGCTTATCTTGCATAAATATGATTTTCAAGTAATTGCAGCACTTCAGATTAAAAAAATTGTACTGAACCATTCCAGATTAATGTGATGATATTTGATATAAAGTATTGTTTTAGTTCTTTTCATGTACTTCTCTTTGCTGAGTTATAACCTTTCCTTGGGCCGCTGACAAAAGTGTGTGACAAGCTTACTTTTTTCATTGGTTATGCATTTAAAAATAGAAGAACTACCTTATCTTAAGCACGCAGCAGTGATTACGAGAAGCTATGTCTACACTGGCAAGGACCATGATAGAAGAGAGAGGGATCTGTAGCACGGAGTAGTTGTGAGGTCCTTAGCGCCTGTGATGCCAGCCAGCGGCACGGGATGTGGTGGTGGCCAGGGCCATGCCAAAAGGAGCATCCTTGAGTTCAACTAACGCGTGGCTCAAATGTGTGCCGATAAGCAGGCTGCAAAGTGAAAAACACGACCGTTGAATTTCTTAGCTTTACGACAATTAGGTTTGCCATTCTCCTTCACCGGTGTTTTAATACTGTAATGTGTTTGTATCTAGTGTATTAGCTGCTGCTCTGTGGTCTGAAAAAGAGTGAACGAATGCCTCTGCCTGGCAGCAGCTGACTGATGCTCTTCGTTGTGCCCTTCAAAGTGGAAAGTCTTGACCTTGAGGGATTGGGTATTTCCTAGCGGTTTCTTTTTAAAATGGGTGAGCGACAGATCAGCTCATCTTTTGACATCACAAGATGATTTTTTACTATACACTGAAGCAGCGCTCTGTTAGTAAAACTGAGTTTCACTTTTCTTCTTTCCTATGTGCAGCTCAGAAGCAGTTCTTCATAGGGCACTCATCGAAGCACTCTGCCCATGTAAAAACAAAACGTTTTTAGAAGTACCCACTAAAAATCATGAACTCTCTCAATACGGATATGAATTCTTTTTATTGTTTTTGATGTTTTAATCTTGAAAGTCCTCCTGGCTCTCCATTACACCCCTGTTCGAAGCAGGCCTTCCCGGGAACGTGCGTGTCCAGGAGGTGGCACTGCGTTTTTAACAGCGGTGATGGCGTAGGTGAAGAGCAGGCAGCCTCAGCAGAACATCTCCTTCAGGAGGTGGAGGGCTGGGATGCTGTAACCTGCTGACTGAAGGCTGCTTTTTGACGCTGGCTTTTGTCAAGAGTAGTGTAAGTTGCTTTGGGTTTTGTTTTGAAAATCCCACCGCGTGTGGACTCTTCCAGTGAGCCGCTTGGGTGGCAGGGAGGTTGCTGCTGCTCTGTGTCGGAAAGGTGCTTCCCTTTCCAGGCTTTTAAATCCATTAACGGAATTGTGAGAGAAAATAGGAGCGGGGAGACTACTACATTCTCTTCCTGTTACCATGGTAATGAGTTTAATTGAGCAGACCTGAAACGAGTAATCCTACCCAGCTCTCTCTGAACTGCCATTTAATGTGAGTTGTAAAAGAAGCTGGTGGAGATGTGACTCCGTTGCTCGCGGAGTGCGTGGGTGTACCAGTGATACCGGCGCTGCCACCCATTGTGGCTCCAGACAGGAAGACTCCTTCTCCCCCGGCTTTTGGCAGCATCATCTTTCACTCCGTGTTTTCAGAAGGATCAGCAGATGCGTGGGACCCAGCCCCTGGAGTAAGGCAGCAAGAATAGCTTCTGTTCAACTACCAACAGTAATACCTAACTGCTTCTGTCTCGCTAACGGCTCAGTCTTCTGTCCCAAATATGTGTCACCCCCTTCCTGAAGGTGGTCTGGGTCACGGAATGCACCAACCAAAATACTTTGTCTTTCTTTTTGTATGGCAACAGAGCTAAACCAGAAAGGCTTTTCTGAGTTACCTGCTGCTTATACAGCTGGCTGCTTTATTTGCTCTCTCGTTTAAATATTGCAAAGCAGTGATCAAGAGTTAATATCAAACATATGACATTGCTTGTTGCTCCTCAGAAGGCTTCCTAATTGAAAATAAAGATGAATAATTAGAACGCAGAAGTGTATTTTTAAGTACCCAGGGACTGCCAGTAATCCAAAGTGTGCTTTTCTCCTCTAGTATCTTACATATGTGCTGTATAGCAAACTACTTACTGGATTAAAAATAATTACAGAGGGCTATTACATAACAGCAAAGGCAAAATTAAATTAAGATATAAAAGAGAGGGTAATGGGTATGTTCATAGTTGATGTGGCGGGGAGATATGGGGAGGCTGTTCCAGATAGTAAGAAAAGACTTTCCCCCACTGTCGGTGTGAGAGATTTGTATGTGAAGAGACAGAAAAAGGCTGCTGATGGAAACAAAGATACCGAAAGTCTGTGCAGCAATCTCTGCGTGGTTTTAATGGGAAGGGTGTTAATTCTGAGCCTACAGTGAATATGAAACCAGAGGAGCTGTTTTGCTGGTAGGGCTATAGTTGCTGGAAAGTGCCAGAAAGCAAGAAACTTATGTCAGGAGGGTTTGTAAAGATTTTATTGACTTCCACCAAGGCGTTGATTCCTCACAATCCTTTTACTTTGTCTTTATGTTTGGTTTTTTGTTGTTGTTGTTTTCTGTGGTGCTTTATGGGTGCCTGCCATATCGAATGGTTTCAAGATTCAGTGTCCCTGCAGAGGGCTGAGGTTTGCCTAAAGGTGATGCTTTGAATCTAGGACTAGCTATTCGGGTACCAGGAATTAAATTAGCCAAATGCCCCAGCATTCAGGGGTTTGCATCCAGTTTAAGCACACAATTGCCAGCAACACTTGCTGTAGCTTTTTACAAAGCATATTTGATTGCTAGGACTGCTTTTAGCTGTCATGCCAGTTGAGCTCTTTAAGCCACACATGCTTTATTACTTAAGTCCTTTAAAAAAAAACAAAACCAAACATTAGAAGCCTGATAGATGCTATGTGATCGCAAGCATATGATAAAAATACATCCATGAAAGTAGTAGGGGATCGAGCTAATGCTGGAGAATGTGAAGATGGCCATGTGGAGAGAGCTTTTTGGAGCATCGTGCAGCTCTGTGCGCATCCTGGCAGCGGTGCCTGCCATCCTGCCTGGGTCCCTTTCATCTCCCCTGCGCCCTGATGTCTGCCGGTATTGTATGAGCTCGTCAGATGTTGGGCTTTCTTTAAACATGGTAAAGCTGATACCTCCTGCTCGCTTCCTGTTTGAGAGATTCATATTCAGTTAAAAAGCCAATTATAATACCTCAAAAGTGTGGGTTTTTTCCCCTTCATTTTGAAATTCTTTAGCTTTTGTCTGCTGTATGTGTTTAAGGAACGCAAGATAAGGCTTCAGACACACTAAATTAATGCCCAGGAAAGAAGGAAGGTGCATGCACGGGCCGGGAGAGCAGGACATCCCGTGTCCGATCTGGCTGTTGCCAGCCCCGAGGTTGCTGGGGTGCTCCACCGCGACGGGCATGTCCTTGTTCCTGCTCTGTCGCGAGTTGCCATCTGTAAAGGGAGGACACTTTCTCTCTGAGAGTATTATTTTAAGGCTTAGTTAATGCTATATGGCTCCGATGAAATACCTTTAATATATAAATAATTTTTTTTATTGTTAGTTTTAAAAATAACTGTTTAAGTACAATTTAAAACCTCCAGCTGCTCAGCCAAAAATACAAATACAAAGCCCAGAATACATCAACCCAACAACTGCTAAAAATAGAATCGCTGTCTAATTAGGGCAAAGTTGATCCCAGTGGATTTCTACAAGCTCTCTTCAATTTCCAGTGTGGCTGTTGGGCTTGCATGAGAAATTACTTCATTTGATCGTTTTGTTGTGCATGGTGTTCATAAAAGTGCCGTTATTTCACTACACTGTGTGTATTACCGTTTTCCTTCTATCCAGAGGATCTACAAATTGTGCATAAAGACTGATGATACGATTTCTTATGTACCATATTTATAAAGATTATGTTAATACCAGAATAGGACTGACATGACCATGCTTTGTGATTCCAAATCCCCTGAGTTCCCATTAGGTATATCCTATATGCTTTTTTAAACTCCTACGTGTGATAAGTCATCAGTATCATCGCTGTTCTCAGAGCTCAGGAGCATGTATGCTTGTCTAATAAAACGGCTAATGTTTTCTTTGGTTGTTTTTGTTTTAATTCTGTTTCTTGTAATCCCAGAGTTAGTCACAGTTTTGGGAGTCTGTCAAACTCTTAACGATCTTTTTTTCTTTAGACCAAATGTTGTTTCCAGTATAATGTAATCAATTTTCTCCCTAATTATTCAAGCTCTCCCTAATAGAGCCTGACAGTAAAGAGGTGGTTTAGCAAAAATGAAATATGCTGATAAAGATGAATATGCATATTTAACAGGCTGCTCAGGACATTCATAATTGCATTACTAATAGTTCAATTTTTAAAAGGCATGAAAAAGAATAATAAAGGAAATAACATTTTATTTTGGGGAAATCTTTATATAGATGATAGCCCAAGGCTGAGAAAAATGAACAGCCTCGCATTTGTGTATTTAAAAAAATAAAGCAGCGCTATAGCTGCAGTAGAGTAAGTGACGTTTAATCAGAAGTTTTGTGGTAAAATTTGGGATGAAATTTTGATCTTGTCAAACTTAAGAGAGAGTATTGTTCCATATAGACACAGTATAAAAGAACTGTGGCTTTTTATAGGATTTTTTAGGGGAGGCCGGAAGAGAAAGAGACAATGTACACGTCTTTCCCTCATGAGATGGTACAGCCTCTTCCTAACTCTTTATGGTTTTTCCTTTGCTAATAGCTGAGATCGTAACCGTCATCAAGTCCCTTATCATACATGTTACCAAGGTCTTCCAGGCTTCAGGGAAGAACAGATTTATTCTTCAGGTAAAAAATCTGTGGGGACATTCATGCCTACCATATGGTAAATACACTTGTTAAACTGGATTTCAGGCGTGATCCCATTATTGTGCATCAGCCCTTACTTCGTGAGCACGCATTGGAAACATGGCTAATTGAGTATGTGTCTGTAGTCTAGAGAAGTGCATGGGGACTGTCATGGGGATCCCAAGCCAGTATGTTATCCTGTGTCATCTTGTTAAGTGTTTGGGAACATTCGAGTCTGCTGAACACGGAATTTTATCTGTGTCCCCTGTCTTCTTGCTCCCTAGCACGTTACCTAATAATACTGGATTGATGTCTAGATCTACACTTAACTTGTTATGTCAAGTAACACGATTGCCTAGAGATGCAAAGACTGCATGCAAACCTCAGCCGGTATCCTTTTGAAATATAATTTGATAACATGATTTTGAGTCGTTAAAATAAAAAGCATAACATAAATCCAATTGTATTCTTTCTAATAAAGGATACTGTTCCTGTCTGCAGGAGGAATAAATACAAGCCCCAATGCACTCTTTTATCCATAGCCTGTCGATGCTCAGAAGTTTTGTGCATCGCGTCTATGAGAGTGACTCTTCCCGAGACCCTGATAATTGCCGGGAGCTGAAAGGGTGAGACAGCAGGCACAGTGGCTAGACAAGTGGGTTACAGAGATACGGTCCCCTGTGGGAGGCGGTAACAGGGCCTCCTTATGAACTGGTTCACTAACAGTGCTGTCAGAGCTTCATCCCACCCAGGAGGGCTGTCTAGACACTCATTTATTCTGGCGGAGGCAAGAATATCAACGTGGTTGATGAGTGAGTTGAACTCGGCTAGTGTTAATCACGGTTTGTCTTTCTCATAGTCTGCTGAGTAAATGCACTTAGCTTTGTAAATTTGTATTTGCCTCAAATGCCTGGTTGCCAGCGTTCAGTTTATGCCGGTGTTTCTGCTGTATGTACAGATGAGCCAGCAGTGCTGACAGCTATTGCCCGTGCTGTTGGCACATGTTCCCAATTCCATCCATATTTTTGCAGATGCTTGAAATTGCTGTCAAAAAATGTAAAGTTGCGGGCAGGGCTCGTTTCATCCCTGTTTATTAAAGTTACGTGTCGCTTTTCATTCTAAGACCTCTTTTCATCTATTTGCAAGTTTGCTGAGATGCGACCACGCGAGGTGTGTATAAAACATTGTACAGCGGAAATCATTTGCTCAGGTTGCTGTGCAAAGTAACAGGATGTTACACAAAAAAAAACCCCAAATACCAAACAAGCCAGTTTCTTGCTGACTTTTTACACTTTGCCAGCACTGTTGAGTCAGCGTTGCAGACAGTTTATGTTGGGTGGTGCTTTGGGTTTTGCATGTTTGAATGCTGGTGCCCCACTGGTGCCGTGCCTGCGGGCAGCTGGTGTCTACACCCTGCTCCTGGGCTGCAGCTGCCAGAGCTGCAGGAGCAGCACCAAGGCAGCAGGAGTTGCTTCTATGGGTCAGGGGGAAAGAGGAGATGTGCATCTGATTTGGGTTTTGTGGGTTTTTTTGTTTGTTTGTTTGTTAAACAAGGATTTTTTTTCTTCTGTCCAAAAGTTTTTGTGTAGATATCAACCAAACAGCAGGTAAAGTCTTTTCTAAAATGACTTACCTGACTCTCTTGTGCCCCTATATATGGAGCAGCCACTTCCGTGAGTGGTACAGGTGGCGACCAAAGTGTTTGTAAAGAAGATTTAAGGGAGCATGCTGAGAATTGGTCTCTGTTGTACTTTGCTTAGGGTTTTGATATCTTCCCATTTTAAAAACCAAATATGTAACCTTTTGAACAATACAAAAGAAAATGCAAACTTTAAAAAGTTGCTGAAGACAGCAGTTTATGGAGGGTGCATGTCTCTTTCTGTGCTGTTTTCCTTGCTGTCCCGATCTGCCTGTGCTGTTGCAGCCAATTCAAAAGCCCAGGAAGGGCACATTTCCTGGATCCCAGAAAAAAACAGTATAGGGGATGCAAGATTAAGGTTGACGCGGTTACCAGCATGGAAACTTCCTTAGTAGTGCGGTATTTAGGAGAGGTGCCATGGGACTAATGGCTTGCAGACGAGGCTGAAGAACTCAGAATACCTCAACTCTAATCCTGGCTTTTCCACTCTGTAGGCAGGTTACTAAATCCCTTCAAGACTGTGTCTTCATCTTTAAATAGTAATAATGCCTACCCTCTAGAGGTGTTGTCAGGATTTAGGTATTTATGCAAGTAATAACTGAGTACAAACTGAAAACTGCTTGTGCTTTGTATTCAGCATCAATCCAGTTGTAGTCTAACCTGGAAGATACCACCTTCTTTTGGTGACAATCATTATGATTCTGAGTTTGAAAGGTAGTTTCCTTACTAAAATCCAAGTACTGAAATCCATGACACTTTGCTCTTTCTTCTTTGGACTGTATATTTTTCCTGATTTTGCATTCTAGAAGAAGGTAAGCGTTCTTAGCAGATTCCTGCTAAGTTATGGTTCCCTAGCCATCAGTGTCACAGCGATTACCGTAAGTTAGTTTTAAATAAGCTTCTCGGATACAGCCATCTGCATACGGCCATAGTACCTGTTGTTCGGAGGGCGGTGAGTAATCAGGGATAAGGCTTAAGAGAAGCAGCAGACTGGAGGGGAGGCAGGAAGGGAGAAGATCCGTGGCAGGTGACTGGGTTTCCCAGCTCCCTGCAGCCTGTATTTTGCTGCTTGTGGCTGGGAGCCGGGGGCTGGTGGTAGGGCAGGGGCAGGGCAACCCAGCAGCTGGACTGAGCTGCTTAACCAAGTGGTTGATTTTTTTAAATTTTCCTTCTTTTTTTAAGGGGTGGTAGAATCCTGTTTGAAACCGTTCCCAGCATTAACCGAACAGCTTAGCTTGCCTTAGGTGCAGAGGAGGAGAAAAGCTTTTCCTTCGCAGCCTTTCGAATGCCGTGCGCTCAAGGGTTATGAGCAGGCCACTCCCTTCTGCTCCACACTAGCCATTGGGGACAGCAGGGACATCCTTGAGAGCAGCATCTCACAATGATCGCCTATGTGCACTGCCTGCCCGCCGACCCCATGGTCGGGTGCCTCGGCAGGAGCAAGTGGCAGCCCAGCTGCAACGATGAGGAGGAGGAGGAACTTATCCCGCTGTATTCCAGCAAAATGGGAAACACTCACACCAAGCTGCCGGGGCGCCTCAAGAAAAAGTTACTGAGCAAAGATGACAACGCCTTCTGGCCAAGTAAGAAAGATCAGTTCCTTTTCGTTAAGTTGTTTTGGTCATTTAGCATTGTGTTGTCATTATTGAGGAAATAAATAAGCAAACCAGACTTAGAACCAAGGCAAATACTCTAAGTCTTTTGGAGGATGAAGGCATTGGGAACGATTTTCTTATGAAAAGAATGTATTTCCACTTCAGGAGAGCAAACGTAAATATTGTAACTGGTGGGACCGATAAGTTGATACGGGATGTCACTGTCTTTGTGCATGTGATATGTCTGTGTTTGAGAGGTCTTGAGCACTCGCTTTCAGTTCAATAATGCTGCTTTTCAGCAAAATGATTGTTTTAGAGGAGTGGAGCTGTTGACGTGGCACTCTTGATTGAAAGCCATAGAAACAATCAGTGGATGAAAAGGCCAGGAAAAATAAGAAAAAGGTGTAACAGACTCAAAGATGCTTAATGCAGTTGATGAGTACTTATTTTAAGAAAAACCCTGCTTTTGTATAACATCAGGTCTAAGGATATTTTCCCTCTGAACGTGAAAAGAAAGAATTCCTGAATTGTGATGACTCTCCTTTTTCAATCCGAATAGTTTCAAGTTTCACTGGCAAGTACAGATGGGAAATAGGGAGAGAATAGGACAGACAATGGTAATGTTCAGCTGTTTTGTTTTTAGCCTTATTGCTTGCCTTCCCTTTTTTTTCTGACCACCTAAGCAAAGGCACCCAGCTGTTTGTGGAATGGTTGCTCAGAGAAGTGTATTTAAGGGTGATGGGGGAGAAATTTCACAAGACAAAGAAAGCTTTTCCTGCAAAAGCCAGCTGGCTGGCTATCTTGCACCAGGCCTTTAAAAAAAAAAAAAAAGTACACGAATATATTTGCAACTGTATTGATTTTTCTTTTCCTCGTTATTCTCACACGGATCATCTGACAATGGCTAGTTATTACCAACAATTGAAAAATCACTGTCTAGGCACACATGCTAGCACTGATTAGTCAAAACACGTGTATTTCTGTTTTCTGTATTACAGTATTCTCTACCTAGTGCTAAGCAAGCTTCTTTTGATGTCCCCTCCTGTAGGAGGAGTGTGATTTACCACAGGGGTGTTTCAGGCCTTTTTCAAGAGGAAGCAATTTCTTAAAATGCGGGGAAAGAAAAATCCAGCTCATCTGCTGAATTTTTCTATTTTAGAGCCACAGGGTCGATACTGGTTCATTCAGAGGGGCAAATGAAAATGCTTCCTTTATGTAAAATTATACTGTACTGTAGACCTGGACAAACTCTGAAGAGGCTAGGTGCTGGGGAGCAGCTCCCGGGGAGAAGGACGTGGCCCCTCTGTGCCCCTGCCAGCCTGGGGGGTGGTGGTTTTGTCTGTCTTGCTGGGTGACAGGTAGTTCCTTCCCACAAAGTTGTGACGGTGACTTTCAGAGATGGTTCTTGTACTGCCCTCGGAGGTGTCTCTCTGGCAGCCAATCTCAGGGCATCGGGAGCAGCCGCTCCGTTTGAACCTGCTTCTCCGGAGTGTGGAAACGGGACTGAGGGAGCATAGGTAGGCACTGGAAAATCTCTGCTCGCTCCCTGCAGACTGCCTCCTTTTTCTCTGCACTGCCTGCAGGGAAAGGTGGCTATGCCCCATACTCCCCTTTCTAAAGTGCACTTGAATTTAGATTATAAAACTTTTCAGAAGACAAGTAGAGGCAGGGGAATGAGGAATGGAGCGGTACTTTAAAGAATATTTATGTTACTACAATGTTAGAGATAGTAACTATGTGCTGATGATTTGCATTTAGAAAATTTGGAAACTGAAACACGGGGATTTTTTTCGTTGGTTATTTTTGTGTTTAAATAGCTGAGTAACTTCAAGGCAATGTCCATGTTTTGCTTGGATGAAAACTTCATGACCTCTGAATTTAAATTATCTAAAGTGTGCAAAGAAGCACCTGGGAAGCTCAGATATCTGAATGGTATGATGTAGTTCCTATATACATAGTGGGAGTGTCTGCTCTCCCTGTCCAGGTGCATTCATTTTTTATTGTTGCTTCAGCTTACTCCTAATGAAGAGAGAAGAATTCTTTTCCATTCTATTTAATATTTTAAAAATTGTCTGCTTGTGTATGCATTTGTTGATTTATAATATAGCACTTAGATAAGCAATTGCATTGTTTGGCTTGCAATCTACTAAAGCTTTTTAATGCGATTTCTGGTCCCTAACAATAAACTTTTACGTGTTTCAGGCCAAGTTTATTGTTGGTTCCTTTATGTTGAGTTTCACTGATGTCTGGTATGACCCCATGCATTTTATTTTTTCTTTCTTATTATGAACCATTGAAGTTTCAGTATTTAATGTTGAATCCTTGAAACAGTGAATGGCAAAATCAGTTAGCCTGCTTTCTGTCCTGACTTTTCCCAGGAAAATCACTTGTGCTTCAGTGGTGGTGTCCCACCGCAGTACAAGCACGTACATGTGGGACACCAGCTCTGACCCACTGGTTCCCTTTCCTTCTTACTCATTCTCAGTCCGTAGAAACAAAAGAATGGAAACGTAATTAAGCCATCAGTTAAAAGTCTTATTTGTGGGACAAGTACTATTTCTCTTTGAGGCAGAGAGGCTGTGTTGCTTTTAAACTCTGTTAATATTTATTTTAAGGAACAAAAGTGTTTACGAGTGGAAGTGCTTTCTGGGACCAGGTCAAGTGATAACTGCAGAGCACAGCGGGGGATTATTGGCTGAGCTTTATCTCTGTTGATAAAGGCCTCGCTTTGGGGTCCTTATCGAGCGTCATGAGAACTGCGCTTCAAGAGGTTTCACAGTGCTGATGTACTCCATAGAAAATGCCCCTGGTAGTGTTAGGGTAATTTGAAAACATAATACAATCAAATTATTGAACTTTCTCGCAGGCTGGGGGAGCATCCTCGCTGGGGGATCTCGATGGTCTGCAGCTCCTGCTCACCTTACAGCATCTCTGCTGCAAAACATTCAATAGTTGAAATACTTGTGGTGTGATGTAGCAGCTGTGACAACCAAGTGACCATGTTAGGGTTTTGGGGTTTTTTAAGTTGTAGCAGTTCTTTTGATAAAACTGTTAAATTAGCGATACTGTGAAGTGGAGGTTCTGCATTACCAGCTCAGCCTCATTCTAGCATCTGTGATGCCGTTCCTCTGCCGTTCTTCACTACCAGATTCACTGTAAATAGACAACGCAGGATTGAAATCAGCCAGAGCGCAGCAATACGTCCTTTAACAGCCTGCTTGCCTGCAAGAAAAAAGGTATTACAGTGGTGGAGGGACTTGTAACCATCACGTGTTCATTCACGATTACAAACTCCAGTGGTGCTGAGTGTTTGGTAGTTGTTTTTCCCGTAGCAAAGTTAAGGTGAGATCCTCCGCTGAGCAGGTTTGGCAGACCTGTGAAGGGCTTGGTTTGGTTTGCTTTAAGTACCTGCTGAATTGGAGTCTGAGGCTGTTGGCAGTGACTGCTGCCGTGGGAGGCTGTCACCTCCTCCTGGTTAGAGCATCTTGTGGTTCCCATTGCCGCTTCATATTGTACCAAATTTGTGACGTTTTAAAGATGTGGTATGCTGTTGCTAACCTAGCTAAGCTGTGGCAGCTGCTGGCTTTTTGGGATGATAAAGTTTTGGTCAGGATTTTGGAGGTTTTTTCTTTCTTTTACAGACGTGGGAGTGAGCCAATGTCAGTATCAGATTACTTCTAATGTTTGTTAAACAGTAGCTTTAGTTATTGGGATTTTTTTCTCAGTATTTTGTTGCCTGCTAGCTCATGAAAGAATGCTTTCTTCTTTTTCATTCATTACTCTTTCTAAGGACAACAGCTCTGTCCTATCTATAAAGATGAAACCTTTCTGTGTGATGTGTGCTTTCTGAAAAGCATATAAAATTTGACAGAATAATAACAAAATCTATTTATAATCGGATGTTCTGAACCAAGTTGGGTATTTTATTATTCACTATTTGCTATGGCTTTTTTTCCAGGCTTCTCTTCTGATAGCAGTAAGATTTAAATTTCACAATTAAAGGATGTTATATATATTAAAAAAAAAAAGCCAGAATCCTTGCGACTTGGGAGGATTCATCCTTTGCCTTCTCATTTAGCAGTGTGAAACAAAGACTGAATAGCTTTCCATCTCTGCAAATCCCGGGCCGTGGGGAGCACTGAGCAAGCCTTTGTGGCCTTTCATGCCCTAAGTGACAGAGGACTCAGTCTATGGCGGTGAATGGCCGGGATGGCTACTTACAGAGCCTCATGCAAGTGACTGGCCATCCTCGTTCCCAGCTTCGTCTGCTGCATCCAGCTCGTACCATAACAGCTAACGTATCAGATTGCATCAGATAAAGCCAGGAACTGGTTTGTTTTGAAAATAAAAAGTAACTTGAATATAATTTTTATTGTGTGCCTAAAAAAGGGGGGATTTTTTCCCCCCGTTTCTCTCAGTGTTCTTAACGAAGGCTTTTCTTATGGATGAGTTTCCTTGGAAGTTTTGTTCATTTGGCCAAAACGAGCCACTGAAATCTTGCAAAGCAAAGGAACTTGTCCATTCATACAAAATGACTTCAGGTCTCAGGTAAATAGCAACTCTTTCAGCATGTATTTCTGTACGCGTCTTACATTTTTGGCTTATTTTGCTGCACGTTTCCTGCATGTGCCATAGAGAACGGCATCCCTGCCTGTCCTTTTCTGGCCGGACTGTGGAGGTCCAGCTCTTGGACTCCTGTGCTGTTGCCATAAGCCCTTTTGAGTCATATGCGAGATCATTGTAGATGAAGGGAGGGATGAAGAAGAGCTCTGAATATGCTGTGTAAAAAGAGATTAATGTTGGGATGTTGTAAAACAGTTAATAAGTGAATCAGTAACACGAGTACGAAGGCCTTGCTGTGTTGCCTTGCTGAAAGAAAACGCCTTGCTAGCCTGGCTGCTCACTGGTTGGTGTGAACTTGGGCTCGCTGTTGCAAGGAGGTGCCCGTGGTCGATGTTTCATGTGTTCCTCTCTGCGTGTGAGCAGAGGAGAAGCCGTGTGTGGCACTCAGGAGCACAAGGAAGAGGCAGGGAGGATTTGGTATGAGTTCAGAGACATCTTTTGTGTAGTGTTTTCTGCTGTAATGAAGGAGGTGGAGCAATTTAAGTGCAAATCCACATGTGAAACAGGTGAGATTGGAAAGCCTGTGTTTGAGGACGGTGGTTAATGTCAGAATGAAGAGGCTCTTCAGTGTTTAATTTGATTAAAACTCTTGGGGTTTATGGATAGTGGGTACAGTACGTTTGCGGATCTTAGGGAGAGTTGCTTTATTTGGTGCGACAAAGTCAAGAAATGGTTTTGAGTGCTGTAAGAAAATCAGACTCTGATCAGATTAAAGCTGAAACACGGTGAGGAGAATGTGAAACTCCACAGACAAGGCACAAGTGTTTTAAGGGATGCCTTTATCAGCCTGGCTAATGGAGTCACACTGGCAATCAGAAACAGATTATGGCAGCGTTATCAAACTCCATTTTACTATGCCATGTTTCTTACTGTGTCCTACCCTCCCCCAGGCCAATGCTTTGAGATTAAGTGATAAAAGGTAACCAGGTTTTATAGCTGCAGTGCATTTTCTTGTGCTGGAGGAGCAGAGAAGCAAATTCTCTGATTCACAAGGCAGATATTCCTATCATTCCTTCTGGAAACAGTTTTCTAGGACTGCAGATCGGTGCCTTTGACCCATCTCCTGAGTCAGGTTGTGTGCCTGTGCATGCTGGGTTATGGTGGTAGAGGGTTTCTGTGGTGTTTGGCATGTTTGCAGTACTCCTGCAGGAGAAATTGTCCTGGTCACTTGTCTTTTCTCGTTAACTGCTACTAAATGTGAAAATCTTCAAAGGCTTCCTTGCCACTCCCTTATTTTTCCTGTGCCAGCTGCCCCTCACACAGTGTCCTTTCCCTTGTTTTTATTTCACACTATTGGGAAGCCAGAAGCTTCAATAACAACCCCTTGGAAAGGTGTGATGGTGCGTTGCCTTGTAAATACTTTGATTTATCGTGTTCGATGCTTTGTGTATAGTATGTGCTGCCCCCATTTGAATGTAGGTAACCTGCAGTGCTGCTTTTGGCGGTAGGTGGTAATGCGGTGATTAAAACAGTGTATTGCCATTTACGGGTGGGTATGATGACCTCTGTGTTGTGCTCAGAGGTAGCACTATGGGCTGTGCAGCGTACCGCTAGTGAGGGACGACAAGAAAAACGACGTACCAGCCTCTGCAGCGGATATGGGCACCCGTGGGGGGACCCTGCTCAGGCAAAGGGGTCTGGCTCCTGGATGACAACTCCTGTAGTGAGGCCTGGGGGTACCAGGGTGTCAGGGCATCCCTGCCACCCACCCCAGTGCCTCTGCCCGCTGGAGGATCTGGGTTGTGTAGGTTTGCTGTTGCTTGAAGCCGATGCTGTGGTCCCTGTATCCCTGCCCTGCTGGGGCATGGGGGTTTTGCTCCCGAGCTTTCCCAAAGAGCTCAGGACCATCCCTGAAACCAATTTTCCTCCATATGGCTCCTGCATAGACTAAACTAACTCCTTTTAGAGGAAATGGTATTATAAATCTGATCGATTACAACAGATTTTTAGCCCTCTGTTGTTTTCCTGCCCCTAATCCAAGGACCAATCATTGAAAAATATGCATGCTGCTTGATCTTTAAGATCTTCAAACCTCTGGTTGGACACAGTTACAGATCAGTTCTGCTTTTGTCCCTTGTCCAGAGCCACTCACTCCGTACTATGGGCTGGGATACTTTAAGTAAAAGTGTACTCATTCTCTGAAATACGTCACTTAACTGTTGTTTGGCTTGTGCAAACGTCTTGGAGGTAAAGCAAACTTACGCTTTGCTGGCATTGCAGCTGGCAGCATATAAATCTGGTTTATTGATACCTTGTAGTGTTAATAAAAAAAGACATGTTTAAAATAATCCCAAATGCCAATAGGCTTAGTGACATTTAAGCATGAGCGATGCTGTCAGTTCATCCACAAACAAAAGCGGTACATCTTAATTTGTCTAATTACGCTCTAACATGCAGACCAGCTGCTGCTGTGAACAAAAGCAGTTGATCGCACCATTTTATTAATTGCATATTAATTGCTGCATTCATGTTAACCATATGGGAGACAGTGGAATGGAGTGAAGGCTACTTAGCGGTGGAAAAGAGAAAATGAACTGGCAGACTGGTATCTTCGGAGGACAAATCTCAGAATGATAGGCTGCCTGGAACTTGCTGGTATGATACAATTTTTAGAAGGACTCTGTATTTTTTCCCCCCATGCTAAATTACTGTATTTAAAAGTGAGAGGGATTTAAGTAGAAAGGATTGTGCCTTGCATGATGACTCTGTTGTTTGTGAAAGTACTACTGTGCAAGTTGGTACTGAATTTGTTTGGTAGTTTGCAGAAGGCAGCCTTGCTGGCACGTGGCTGTCTGCCTTTGTCTGCCTGCTGGGACGATGGATGCACCCGCGCTGCCTGGAATCGCTTCTTACAGGAGCAAGGCTGGAAGAGCCAAAAGGAGTATAAAACTTGCTGATTTTTATACTTTATACAGTTTTACTGCAAGTATGTAGTCTTTGTAGGTAACAATGGTAAGTCTTGAGCAGACCGGGCTTCCTAGAGTGAAAAATAAAAACCTTGCCACAGGTGGGTTAGCTGGTGTAAAATACCTAGAGCAAAAAGCAAACGGTAGTGGACCGGCCGCTGCATGTGTCTGGCACCAGATTACCTTGCAGGATGTTGAATGATGGTCTTCCTGAAAGCATGGCTTCAGAAAGCTGCCCTCGATTTCTTTTTTTTTATTTTTATTTTCGTGCTGTGTGAAGGCAGCAGCCACTCTCAGCGGACGTGCAGCAGTTCTGCCGGGCAGCAGGTGTAGGTTGGGAGTACGCACATGGTGACTTCTCTCTTGTCACCCCCAGACTGACATCACAGTTTATGGCACAGCTCCGTCAGCGGGGCTGTGGGGTGGCTGTCTCCTGCCGACGGGCAGCCACTGGCTGGCCAACAGACACCCACAGCAGGGACAAATGATACGATACGTGCAAAGGAAGCTTACTGCAACAAGACCAATAACAACCCAAGGTCTACCTTGAGTATATTTCCTCTGTTCTCCCCTTCACATCTCTTTAGGAAGGTGAGCAAAGCCCCGTGCTGGAATTTTTAATCCAACGAAGGGGCAGCAGGTTTGGTAAGAGGAAGACCCAAGAGCAGCTCATTGGTTTCTCAGACAGGAAGCGATGAGTTAATGGCAGATCAAATAGAAATATGTCTAATTGTGTGAAAGGAAGCGCAGGACTGGACCTGGAATATGCAATGATATAGAAAACTCAATCTTGTCAGTCAATTAAATCTGCCTCCTTGGATTTTCTAAAGTAAGTATTTAAACATTAAAGGCTTAGTCCCACCTCATTGCCAACAGATGGCATTTTGTTTGCATTTCCTAAATGTCTCAGAAGAGATGGGATTTGGGAGAGATTGGGTTTTGGTTTTGTTTTTTTTAAAAAGGGGGGGGAAGTGGGGCTGGGCCCACAGCCTTTGTTTTAATTAACATATTGTTCCAGAAAAAAACCCCTAAAATAATTTTTCAAACTGTATTGGAAAGCACAAAAGGAGACACAAGGATTGCACAATTAAGAAATTACTAATAAGGAGTTGAAAGTTAGATTGGATCCGATCTATTCTGAGAATATGTGATCCAAAGCAGACAATAATGGTGACATTTTTATGCTGAAGTAGAAATTGGGGCAGAGGGGTTGTTGGTTTTTTGTGGGTTTTTTTTGGTTTTTAATCAGAAAAATGCTTTAAGTGGCTCATCACAATTACGTCTCAATTGGTGCTGTAATACACTGCAGTGGGATCTGGATTATGGGGATGATGCATGATTGGAAAGACACAGCTTGGATTTGGGATTGTGCTGGTACAGCAGTTACAGAAACAGCGCCTGACTTGTGAACTGACCAGTTTTAACCTGGAGTCATTGGAACAGAATAAATGTTGAAACCCTGTGATGCCGCTTCTCTGGTCACAGCAGAAAAGTACTTAACCAGCCTCCCCGTGTCTTCTGTGTGCAGGCAGGCAGGCTGTGGCCTGACTATTACTAATTTAAAGGCCGAATTCCCCAAAGCATTGCTTGTGGCTGTTAGGCTGCAGCCCCTGGCTTTTGTCTGGAAGCTGTTTTTCAATATGCTGGCAACTGTCCAGGTTACTAGCGAGGGCTTGTTCTCATTAGCTGAGCATGAACTGGTGTTGTTGGAGACTAGGATTCTGGAGAAGAGAGACAAACTTGTAAATATTGCGGTTGGGAGGTAAAACATCCAAGTGTGATGCTTTTTCTGTGGGAGTGCCCAGCTACCCACTCTGCGAGGGGTCAGTGGCCATATGCTGTTCATCCCAAAGGTCTCATCCACCGTTTGTCTGACTTCAGATCTGAGACACAATGACTATGGGACAACTTCTCCTCTGGTTCAGTGCTCTCATTTGTTTGTCCAGTGTCCTTTGGGCTTTTTGACAAGGAGTTTAAGAACAGTGAAGTCTTACACACAAGAGCTGTGGAGCAGGTTTGTCATTGTCCAAAAGCATTGACAGAGGTTTATAAAACCATTTCTCTGCAGTTACATGATCTGTTCCAGGCAGGGCTGATTAAACTTGTATCTTCAAAGAAGGTTTGGCACCTCTCCTAACTGAATGATCCCTCACGGTTGTTCTCGACATCAACTTTTAATCGGCCTGGCTGTCCTTTTGTTTGTCAGATGTTTGCCACAAACATGATGGCACAGCTAGATCAGGGACAGTGGGCTGCTGTTTGGTGAGTGCAAGCAGGTCCACAAGCAGATGGTGGTAGTGCTGTTAGGTTAAATAATTAATAGCATCAGAGAAAAAGATGCTCTTTTATGTCCAGTAGCTGAAGGTGAGCATGAGTTTTTTCCTGTGTGTGATGCTAACCTTTTCCTGTTAGGTTTTAATTAATCCAAAGAAGAGCAGGATGGTAATTGCCTTCACATAAAAAGAAATATTTTCAAAGCCTATATGAACACAGTGTTTTAATTTCTTCATTCCTGAAGCAGGGTGTGTGCTCTGTACGGAATATTAGATGTTGTGGCATGTGTCAGATACTTCTAATGGCTGTAGTTTCACCTGTGTTTTTCAAACCAGACATGGTTTAAAAACAAAAATATAAATTGAGTTTTGCAGCGTATCAGCTTAGATGATTCCTGGCATGATGGCAAAGCAGGGATCCTGTTAGATGGTGCTTCTGTATAACTCAAATGGACTGGGACTGAAGTTTGTTTAGTGCTGCATTGCAGCATCCTTAAAGGGTGCCAAAGGCTAGAGCTGCTTGTATCATTATCCATAAAGATGGGGAAAAAAGGAAGAGGCTTTTCATGCATACTAAATATTGCAGAATGATTTTTGGAAAATGTAGCTGTGGTTTTATTGATTGGTTTTCCTGAGGTGCCTGAACTTTATTCACACTGACTGTATTATTGATCTCCCACCTCCTTCTTTACGTCCAAATTGGATCTTCTGCTCCAGGGGTCAGCCCTGCCCTGGAGCCAGCGGACACTTTCCCACCTCACTCTTGCAGACTGTTTTTTAAATTGGCCTGCTCCTCTCTTCTCAGTAACTAGTGATGTAAAAGGTTCCAGTTCTGTAATAGCTCAAGCTGTCAGTAATTAACAGCCCTCTGGGCAAATTTGTAACCCAAATTTGAATTTGGATCGTTGTGGATATTTTAAAAATGCAGCCGCTGCGATATGCGGTATCAACTATCTTGAGATGACAGGGTTGTTTCCTTAGTTTTATTTGGCTTTATTGAGAGCTTCTAATAAGAAGATGCTGACCACACAAAGATCATCTTAAAATTTGTTTTCAAAATCCATTGGTATCTGGTGCTGGCTGAGATCCACATGCCCATGGCCAGCCAAAGACATTCTCTGGAGATGCTGTGGTACAGATGTTGGTTTAGTTGTTTCCTTAGGAGCTTAAAACAGGTTGCTGAATCCTGCAGCAACATAATTATTAGGTGACTGTTATATGCACTCGATGCCTTACTTTAGCTTGGAGAATATTGTTTCTCAGGGCAGATTGTGCCATTATTTAGTTGGAACATGCCCAGGTTTTCAGATTTTGTCAAAAATTTTAGGGCTTTAGGGACAATACCAAATGTCGCAACTGCTGAAATCCATTTATTATTTGTGAACCTTAGCTTTTACTTATCACTTTACTATTGTGTTGTGCAAATAATATTTTGGGGGAAAGTTTCTGAAAGTTTCTAACTAAGAAACAAAACTTTTTTTTCAAGTTGCTATGTGAGACAGTGAGCGAGCACTTGGTGCTTCATTTTGGCATAAGCAGTTACATGATCGTGTGAACGTTGGTATTTTCCAAGGAGCTTAATCTTTTTCATTTTGAAATCGAAAAGTTCTTAGGAAACTAGAGGACATACTGGCCTAATTTTAAGAGAGGGTGTCTCTGATCTTAAGTGTAGCTTACCCTGAGAAAAAAAGAAGAATTTGCAAACTGCTTATACCGGGATAATCCATATAAAAGTATCCCAAAGAGCAATGTTAGGCGAGGAGATGGAGAGACACTACAAGAATTCTTTCTATGACCTTTAAATAAGTGAAATGAGTGGGGAGCGTATCCCCTTTAGGATACCCGTAAGGAGAATGCAGTCTGAGATTAGTTGAAGATGTCTGTTGGATATTAGTGTGGATCCACAAGTGCACAGCTGCCAAAGATGGAATTACAGACTGAAGAGGGAGGGTGGTTCAGGACAGAAACTCAGAAATGGCATTTTTGCAATCTGGTTTTGTTGGTTTTGCTCTGAGTTCTACAGGATCAATCAATGAGAAGACTTATGCAAATTTGTCTGCCTGATACGGTTTCCGTTGCTAATTCAGAAGAGAAGCATCTTTATGGTGTGTTATTAGGGCAAATAAGAATCAAGATTTTGCAGACTGACTTAATTGCTGCAGCCATTTTTGACCAGTTCTTCAGGATAAGCTGTAGCCTAGGAGCATTGAGGTGGCTTTGGAATTTAAATTGAGACTATTTCCTGGTGGAATTTTAAAAGGGTCTTCCTAGGGAGAGAGAAAAGTACTCTTCTGGGAGCTGACGTTGCCTTAGCTGGGGTTCAGGAATGGCCGAAGGAAAAGGGATTGTGCCCTGCAATTGAGAACAAAACCATGAAACAAAATTGCACATTCACTAAATGTTTTCTGTTCTCCTGCCTGCAGTTACAGTGTGTGGGGAGATGCTCTAACCAAAAGAAACTGACGCTTTGTCTGCGGGCAGCCCTGCCCAAATGCTCCCTTTTCTCTCTGGTTGATGTGTTTGCATGATAGAGGATCTGTGGAAAGATGTTTTGAATTGTCAAAGGAATGAATTAGCTTCATTGTGCTGTGACCTAAATAGGATCATCAGATCAATCAGTCTGCTGCTTTTCTGTCCTCTCCGGGCTTAGGCTGTGCTGCTTCTCCTTCTCATCTTCCTCCCTCTTCTCCCTGCCCCTGCCAGGCACCCCCTTTCCCAGAGCCGGCAGCCAGAATCCAGTAGGAGCCTGAGTCGCTGCCGGGGCGCTCTCTTTAAATCAGTTACCTGCTCGGTAATTAATTGGGCTGAGAGAGGCTCAGGGCCTGGCTGCCCTGCCAGGCCGCTGGGGCACGGGGCCTTCATGGCCTGTTGTGGTGGTGGCAGCTTCAGGATAAAACACTTTTCCTCCTTTGTTCCCTCTCCCCCGTGCTTCGTCCTCCTCCTGATCCCAGGTTTCATGAATTGTAATTCGGCAGTAGCCAGGGAAGTATCGCAGTCCTTCACCAAGGCCGAGGTTGCCGTGAAGGGGCCCATTGTGAGGGAGCTGGGCCGGGGGAAGGAGGGCTGCCAAGCGCTGGGCCGCCTGGGACGGCCCTTGGGGAGGGGACACTTTTGTTCCCCTGAAAGATGCTAGGAGAGGGCCAGCCAGGAGTGGCTCCAAGGGAGGGAGAAACCTCCTTCTGACCATAAATTATTGACTCCCGTGGTCTGCGGGGGGTGGTTTCGACTCCGTTTAAATGGAGTTGACAGCACGGGTGAAGATGGCCAGAACAGGCCGCGGGTTTTGAGAACACTTGAGACATTCGGCGTTTCCTATCTCAGGTACTTGATATTGCTTAAGGAGGAAAGTCTCGCCCAGAATTACAGGTGCAGCCTTCAAGGCCGGGTGGGGTGGTCTGGGCTAGGCAGGAGCCCTGTGGCCTGCAGGAAGGGGCTCAACCCGCCTGGGGTCCAGGCTCGCCCAGCGCACGGCCCGGGGAGGGAGTGCTGGGCTCAGTCCCACAGCCGCTCCCCTCCAGACACCCCAGCTGCTCAGGGGTTGGCAGGGGGCAATCCCAAATACATCCCACATGATCCCATCCCTGCAGACGTGCCCTCCAACATCTTATTCCTCCCCACGCCGGCTGCCGGCGAGTGGCACAGTGGAAACTTACTTAGAGCGAGTGACTGACGTGTCTGCAAAAAGCGAAGCCGTGGATTTAATTGTTTTGTGTACATCTGCTTGCCAGCATGTCTACTTTCCCTTTTGCTTATTGAACAGAGACTCGCCAGAAGAGCTCTTGCAGTGCAGTTCCCAGCTCAGTTGTATGGTTTTACTTTTTCTTTCCTCTTAAAATGTCATCAATGCCATACAATTGTTTAATGGAGGATTTTTCCATTGTCTGAATAAAGTCACTAAGGCTTACAACTTTAAGTTTTGAGATGACCATACATCTGTTAGCAGCTTGATGCCTCATTCCTTTCACAAACTTGATGTTGGATTTACCTCTTCCTCATGAAAATAAGTGATAAAATTTGTCTTGACTTGTGTGAGGGAGCAAGAGTGGGTTGCTTTAACTGTTCTTGTGGTTTGGTTTGGTTTGGTTTTTTTGGTTTGTTTTTTTCTTTTTTTACTTCTTAAGTTTTGTAATGCAGGTGTACATAGGCTGATGAGCGGCAGTAGGAAGGAGAACAGTTTATTCTGACCAATTCGTTAGTGTGCCTGATGGGACAGCTGCCACGGGGCTGCTGCTGGGCAGCTGCTCTGGCTGTCGTTGTGAACAACCCAAGTACGTCCCTTCTCAACATTTGCCTTTCTATAAAAAACCTCAGCTTCAATGGATTGGGGGCACTGGTGCAAGGTTCAGGGCACTGGGTTGTGAATGGGGGCTGGACAGGAGAGCCCCCCTCTCCAGGGGCTGGCTTGAAATATTTCTGTGGATGAGTATTTCCAGATTGTTTCACAGGCACTGATGTTTTATGTTGCCGTAAATGTGGAGGGGTGGCTGTCCCAGATGGCTGTCGCAGAGCAGGTCAGCTGGAAACCCCTCTAAAGAGGGGAGAGCAGGGAGAGGAGTGAAGGAATGGCTGCAGCGTTTCAGGCATGCCATGCACAAGCAGACACTCATGTTCACTTCTCTTCTGGGTGTACGTGGCCTCTACTAGAAATTAAAATCGGTTTAACCACTCAGGGATTAAAAACTATTATAACGTGGACTAAAAAAAGACGCAGTTTTGCTAATGACTGTGTTACACGTTCATGATGTTGAGCGTGCTCGTTGGCACTGCATCTTGTGCCTCTCATTTTCTTTGCTTCAATCTCTGACTTGTTAGTTAGGAAGGAGTTTCCTCTGGGCCAGACTTTGTAACCTAAGTTAACGATCCTCTCTGGTAAGTGCGAATTAGCATTTGCTGAGAACATTCTCCATATTTTCTGTATTCCTTGTGATAGTATCCTTGTGTGGTGGCAAGCGAGTGTGATCCCTGCTTGTTAAGGATGTGGGAACTGAGGCGGTGGGTTAATATTAACTTGTCCAAGATGAAGTAGGAAGTGTGTCACAGAGCAAAGTCTCCCCAGTCTGCCACCTGTCTCAGTCATTTCCTTTTAAAGAACTGATATCACAGTGTGTGCACACCTACTGTTCATGCTGGGTTTATCCAGCTTTAACAAACGTAACATTTTTTTTTCTATCAAAGTAATTTTAGGTGCATTTTTTGTTGTTGTTTGGTGGGGCTTTTTGTGGTTTTGTCTGCTGGATAGGCAAAGTTAGAGGCTAAAGTCCTCTATCTGTTTGTGTAGTGACTACAATATAAATTTTCTCAAACTGTGCCATCTTTTCCTTCTCTTCTCAATGTAGACAGGTGGGCTGCAGAGAGGCACACTTATCTTCATGCTTTCAGCTCTAAGAGGATTGCCATTACAAGCCAGTTGCAGTGACAGTTTCTTCTGACAGGAAAAGTGTTTAAAAAAACCTGGATTGAGACAACATGCTGAATTTCATGGAAATCTATGGGTTTGTCTCCAGCAGGGAAGGGTTTTTGGTTCTTGTTGGCTCAGATGCAGATACAAGTAGCTGACTGGTCATTCCTTCGGGATATCTCCTCATGATAGCCATTTTTGGTGTTTGACCTCTTTATCAGCATGACCAGAGGGAAAGTGGAAGCAAAGGAGGGGGGAGGATGAAAGACAGACGCCATCTTATTCATTGTTTGTTACTGGGTTTGAGTAGCTGCCTCCATACTGAAGATCAGGGCTTGAGGACAGTGATCAAGGTGATCAAGTGCTTGTTCTCCGGCAGGAGAAATGCTTCAGGGTGGGTTGAAGATCCAATAACAAAGAGCAACACTGGACTTGGCACACATTGCAGCCCCCTTGAAACTGGGAAGGGTTCCCAGAGCCGTCCAAAGTACCCAGGATCATGTCGATACACAGGGGCTTGGCCATGAAAAGGGAACAAAGTCTTGCTTCCCAGGGCTTGCAAGCCTCTGTGAGGTGCCATAAAGACCTCCGGGAGAGTCTGTGTCACTTCCAGGAGCCCAGCGTCCCTCACATGCCAGCTTGAAACTGTCACCTTCTCCTGTGCAAATGCACTGTAGCTTCTCTTCCCGCTTATAGAGGCACTTCCTAAAAAAAATCACCACAACACTAAAAAAGGAGTTACCCACCTTCTGGGTTTGCTGCCGAAGCTAGAAACAAAGTCATTCTCGACTCGCATCCAGAGTGTGTCCAGCAATTGTGCATGTAAAGTGGTTTTAATGGTGTATGGGTGATGGCAAATTCTCAATGGGGGTATTATTGTGTATGTGATTTTTTTTTTTCAAAAAAACCCTGACATTATAGTTACTTTGTTACCAGAGTTTGATGTCAGGGTCATTTTTTGTCTGAGGTGCGTGATGGAAATCAATGTGAAAGCAGGGGGGCCTTCCCCGCAATTGCTACCATGGCATCATGGTCTTCTGTCCCTTTGGCAGATGTCAGTCAGTCAAAACGTCCCTTGGACCAGTAGCTGCTGGAGAGACCTGCTGCTAATGGCAGTTTTGGTGTAATTGTAATTGTAAAATCTCTGGGTTTGGAAAATACTGATAAAATGCTGATAATAGGGTGTTCAGACAATGGCGGAGGCACTTTCTTTATGGTGTGTTCTGCGCGGTGCTGAGCCTCAGCCATTTGGTGAAACTTGGAGTGAAGTTCCTGTGGAGCATCTGCTTTTTACCTGCTGTGCTCCAGAGGCCGCATCCTGCTGCAGCTCGGGGGTCAGCCTGAGCCCCCTGCTGCTGGCATTTTTCTTTTTCCTGAGGGGAAAAAAAAAAAAAAAAATCCTTTTCATTGTTAAGCCGAGGGGCTTTCCTGAGCTTGCTTTGTGAAGGAGGGCTTGCTTCTTGAGCCTGAACATTGTGCGAAGGGCATGCCCTGCTGAGCACATTGATTTAGTGCTTAGCATTTTCTCTTTAACTTTTGCAAAATTGCGGTTCGTTCCTAGGAAGGATGGCCGTGGACCTCTGTACAGATACATAAATTTTTTTTTAAGGCATGAGGATGTAATACGCATCTCAAAAAGCTGGGCTGTTTCATCTCTGTGCACAAGTTTCATTTGATGAATAACAGGCTCTCTATTAGCCAGAAATAACTCGATTTTGTTTTCCGTGTATCTGGTCTGAGATGACGCTAATGAGAAAAAATCAGGAGCGTTGCTGAATGAAATTCAATATGTAAAATTAGTGGGCTGATGTCCCAGGCAATGGCAATGACTGCGAGGGAGTGTGTGTGTGTGTGTGTGTCAGGGGAAGGGTGGGCACTGCGGAGCGCAGGCTGTATGTTGCAGTCCTTAATAAAGTGGGAGCGAGAGGGTAAAAAAAGGAGGGGGGGGAGGGAGGGAGAGTGAAAGGGGGAAGGATGGGAGCGGTGGGAAAGCAGGGCATCCTGATTTGCACGAAAATGCAACTCTCATTTGCAAGTGGAAGGGGGCTGTGGAGAGGGAGGGCTACCGGCGGGGCTCGGGGGCTGCCAGCCCGCCGGCGAGCATCGGGGAGGGAGGTGCAAAGGGCGGGCGGGGTGGGGGGGAAGGTGCCAGCGTCTCCCTCCCTCTGCTCCGGCGGCAGAGCCGGCTGGCGCTATGGGAAGGAGAGAAATCACCTGCAAACTCCGTCTTTCTGGAGCAGCCTAACTTGGAGAGCGGAGGAAAGGATGAGAAGAAGAACTGAGTATTAAATGCAGCAAGAAAGCCTGATCTTTGGTCTTATGCAAACGTGAATAACAATTAACTTTTTTTTTTTCCCCCTTCTTCCTCCTCCTGTTTTGCATGTTGAAGTTGGCTGTTTTCAGCTCACAAGGTTATATGTGAGGAGGAGAAATCCAGGCTAAAGAACTGTAAACTGGTTTTGAGCATCAGAAATATCCAGGCAGATTTAAAGTTGTGGTTTCAGGAAAGAAAGGCGGAGGGGAGAAACCTGGAGAAGAGAAATTTGGTGTGTAGAGCTTGATCAGGCTCACTCTGGAAAACAGTCGCTTTTCTGCTGCTCCTCCTTTTTATGGGATTTAAACTCCAGGATTGCGGTTCAGCACCTCGAAAATGGTGGTTTTCATCAACACAAAGCTTAAATCTCTCATGAAACTTTTCAAGAGAAAGAGTAAGTAGTTGTGTGCGCTCGCTGTCCTTTTGGGGAGGCAGCTGAGTCCTGCAGGAAAGTGTGATTCCCTTTGGCTTTGCTACTGCTTTCCTGGCACCTCTTTTTAAGTTTATCTTACTCCCTTCTCTGTTGAATATTTTGTCATGTGCAGAGGTAGCCTTATGAGGTGCTTTAGGACCTCCTTTGGGGTACTGCGTTTCTTTTCAAGTCCTTTGTCGCGATGGTTTTGAAGGAGCCTAACTTCTCGGTGTGACAGGGGCAGCTTGGTGACAAGGCTGAGTGTGCCGGTGTCACCTGCACAGGTGTCCTGCTGTGTGCTGGGGCATCCCCTCTACCTCCATCAGATGTCCATCTCTGTGCAGCTGCTGAGCGCTTGTCTAGCTATGAGCTTGTATCTATAGGGCTTGTTCTGAGATGAATTGTGTTTTTTAAAGATGCTCTAGTTTCAGCATGGCTTTTAAAATGGCGAGTCTCCATGTAGTTCATGAAGACGGACAAACTATGCTCAAGAAAGTAGTTTGTGTCTATCCGCAGCACTTCTGTCGGCTAGTTTTGATGACTGTTGCTCTGGTAAGCAGTGAACTTTAATTTTGATATGGCTGGACTGTGGGAACGGTGTGCTTGACAGCTGGTGTTTCCCTTCTCTTCTTGCAGCCCCAGCCTTACTCCTCTCCCCAACCTCTGCTCAGTCAGGGGATGGTGAAGGATGCTTTTCGGGCGGGTCATTGAGTATACTTAACCCTCTTTCTGTAATATCGAGATGATTGATGCTGTAACCAAGTAGGTGGTGACTTGTTGGTTTGTCCTGATTTAGGTTTGACCTCTTGTTAGCAAGGACGGGAAAAGCAGGCACAGACTGAATGTGTATCTGCCTTGTTGCAGCCTATAGGTCTGTGAGAGCTGGGGGGATGCAGGACCAAGCCATCTCAGAGATGAAGAGCCCAATTGAAAGTCTTCAAAAACGTTTTTTGAGGTCTGGTACTAATCTAAAAAAAGTGAGGAAAGGCAGTTGAGAATCACCCTCCCGCTCCAAGTCCTTTTAGGACAAAACAGGCATTGAGCATTAGGCTGTCAATGGGTTTTGAAGAGAAAGACGTAGCTTATTTTCTTTAACAAGTACCGACTATTTCCATCTGAAGTGATCTCGGCAGGTGCCCAGTGGTGCTAGGGAAAGAGTAATTTTTCGGATGACAGGGGCTTCTCAGCTCACATGCCTCCTCTGCTACTGTGGAGGCACGAGATAAACTTCACCAAGGGATGCTGCGGGGAGCTGTGCCCAGGGAGCAAGGGAAGATGGGGAGCTGGCAGCCAGGCTGGCGTGGCAGGGCTGTGCCAGCCCAGCAGGTGCTTGGGGAGGCAGCATGGATGCAGTGGCTCTTTCTGCTTTGCAGAGCTGGAACCAAGGATGTGCAGCCTGCTGGCGGAAGGCCAAAGGGTGCCTGGGGGATCATAAAATATGACCTCCAACTGCCCTCTTCCTGTTATACAGGGTATAAGGCCATTCAACTGTAGAAGTTTTTAGTGATGATAAACTTTAAACATGAGGTAATGACTGTCTCTCGGGAAACATAAATGATAAACAAATCTTAGCAATATGTGCTTCTGCTGATTCATTACTAGGCTGTCTGTAGGGAACTTTGAACTTGAGCAGTGTCAGTATTTTATTTTCACGTGTGTATTGGCTGAGAAGAGTTGGCTAGAGCAATCCCTCTTCAGTGCTGTTGTGCTCTGAGCAGTGTTTGCCCAGGGAGTTGCTGTTGTCCAAATGTGCTTTCCACTCATGGCAATGGAAAGTATCTCATTTGTTGGCTTACTGAAATTTTTGTTTCCTGGTTTGAGCAAGTGTGAGGTCAGAGAAGGTTATTTCTCGATACAAATGAACGTGCTGTAATCTCTCATGGCAACTGTCATATGTCCAGGGTCACCCTCAAGCAAGAGGAAGCTATCCTGCAATGCACTGTGCCTGGTGGGATCAGGGGACTGGGAATGTTGATTCCCAGTCACATGATTCACAATCACATGTTGATTGTGAAGACTGGGAGCTAGAGAGGGGAAGACAGAGTTGCAAGTTGAGATTAAATACAACAGCAAGTATAAACATGGGAAGAGGGAAAGGTGTTTCCTACATAACACAGGAGAATAAGCATAAACTAGAAATGAGAGGAGGGTTTTTAACTGTCATGGAAGTGAGATTCTAAAGAGCATTTTGATGGGACTATAGTGGCAAGCAATCTTTTTTGTTTTAAGATGGTGCACGACAAACTTAGGTGTGGGGTTTCGTGATGTAGCTATCTACGATAGCATTGAATTTTCTTATTGTCTCTCTCTGCAGCTGTTTCCAACCTAGATGAAGAGAGTAGATGGACTGTGCACTACACTGCTCCGTGGCACCAGCAGGAAAATGTGTTCCTGCCCTCCTCAAGACCACCTTGTGTGGAGGACCTGCACCGACAAGCCAAGCTGAACCTCAAGTCAGTACTGAGAGGTAAGATGCTGCTGCTGACACAGATGTGTCCTAAAGGGACAGTAGTTTTTGCCACAGTCTTTGCAAATATACCCAAATTGCAGGCTTCGGAAGAATCTTACTTGTTTTTCTGCCTGCGGCACATGAGGAACATTAGTGGGATTTACACTCTCAAACATCAGGATAGGGCACAAATGCTTTTGCTATCAGGAAAGAAGGAAATCTGTTACCTGGCAGAGCACTCTAGAATTGAAAAGGGGAAAGCCTGGTGTCTTTTGGCCATTTCCATTTAGTCTTTGGAGTTTTTCCAAAATGGTACCTTCTATTTTAATAAGACCTGAGTTACTCTGCTTATACATTAGTGTAGGAGTCACATCAGAGGTGCTTCATTTGGTGATTTTTTTTGGTTTTGGTTTGTTTGGTTTTTTTTTTTTGTACAATGTCATTTCCAGGGATGTGGCTACTTGTGAGAAGTTGGAAAAGGTATTGAGGGCAGAGAAGGGAAATGGGGAACAGGGCAGTCACAGGGACTTTTTCAGTAGTGTAAGTTCTTTCTTGCAGAAGGGTGCAGTGTGTTTTTAAGGACCAATTTTTACCCTTAGTAAGTTAATTTGGGATGTACCTGTACAATCTGGCATGGGAGCATTGTGTTGTGTTAGTGCAGCCGTGAGGATAGAGGCAGGCAGGCAGCCAGAGGGGAGGACTGCAGAACATCTGTCCCTGGGCCAGAAATAAAGTTTAAAATTACAGCTTAATGTCTGTGTTCTGGAAATGGTTAACCTAGATTTTTTCTTTACATTGGCTATTTAACAAAAAGGGTTACCCTGCGAAGAGGCGACTCTTTTCAAGTCCCTTTTTGTTTCAGCAGGAACTGCAGGTACTTAATGCCCTGCAGAGTTAACCTGATTTAACAGAACATAGTAAATTTTGTTTGTTTAACACGACATTTCTGCTTTTTAAACGTGCAGAAAACTTAATTTTCTGTGTCTGAATAGAGAAGTGTTTGGCTGACATATTTTATTTCTCTTGCCATTTCTCCAGTTAATTGATTTTCACCATCTCTTACTAAGTGCCTTTTGTTATCATTTAATAGAGGAATCTTGACAGCTGGTGTTATTAGCTCATGCATGGCTCAGCAGATAGCCTGTGTGTCCTCTATACTTAGTAGTGGATTGATGCATTTTTGCAGCCCTTTAGCCTTGAAATGTTTACCGTTCCCTTGCAGGCACACTTACTAGTTCTTTACAAAAGGAAAATATTTGCCTGCTTTAGATTATAAAGAATACTGCTTGTGGTTAGCTTTTTGTAAACTTTAACTACTCATTCTTCTATTTTTCTGTTGTCTGTTTGGGACTATTATCAAAACTGCACAGGCTAAAACGCTGCTCTGATTTTGCTGTTTTATCAGGATTGTATCTACTGCAGTTTCATCTACAAAAAAAATTTGTATCTAATATACTTGTGTGAAACTATTAAGCTGCTTCCCCCAGCTTGCACATCTGAAGTTGTTTCTGCAGGGATTTTTCTCTAGAATTTCTGCTCTTTATAGAACAAAAGCTATTCAACACTACTACAGTTTACCAGTTAGCCATTTCTGTTAAACAAACTGGCTTGTGCACACAATGTAGGACTTCTTGGTAATGAACTGGACTTCAGTTTCATCCTTTCAGGGTAATAACTGAGAGAGAGAGAAGAAACTGTGATGCCTTCACCAGACCTCAAGTTGCTGACATAGTCAACAAAACTCTGCTTTTATTTATTTATTTATATAATTTCAAGCTTTTTTCCTAGGCCATGTTTATTCCCTAAGAGCAGTTCTAAAACAACTCCTTGCTATGGCTGTCCTGAGTAGCTACAGCATAAATTTAACACAATTTTCAGTAATTTCATTACTGCCTTCTGTGGTTCTGAGTAGTAAGAGAGGCAATAACTAAAGTTCCATCAGTTTTACTCTGCTGCTATTTCAGCCAACACTGTGAAATCAGGAACATGCAGGTGCTTCCGATACCATTTGGGGGGATTGGGTTAAAAGTTGTGTAGCCAGAGCTGAGCTTCATTCAGTGTAAAAGTGCAGTAGAAATTGTCACATAATTGTGATGATTGTTGAGCTGCTTTTCCGCCTGCTGCTTTAGAAAAGACAGATTTTTTTCCAAAGCTTTTTAGTGGGTAGTAAATTATCTAATGCTATGTAATTATAACAGAGAAGACCTTGAGGAAAAGTAGTCTCATGAGAAGCACCAATGCACTGTCATGGGAACTTTATTTCTGCATTTCTTGGCATCATGGTGAAGTTTGCATTTTGACATCTTTTTTCAACCAAATGCATTGGTTGAGTTAAAGCATGAGGCAGCACAACGGCTGTGTGTGACTTGATGTGCTGCCTGGGTGGTGTGAGCAAACAATATTGAATGACAAGGTGTGCCACACTGTGGTGATGGATCCCCCTGTTCTCCAGAAAGCATTTGTACAAGCTGGAAAGGAGTGGAACGAAAGAAAAATTACTGTTTTGTGGTAAGTCAGAGATGAAGTAGTGAAGGTGTACAGCAGGGAAGAAATACTTAGGTTTGGTAATGGAGGAAACTTCCTTGCAGTAAGGATACTGAAATCTGAAAAATTTGGGGCTATGAAATCATTGGAGGTTTTTTAGAACAGATGACAGAAACACCACTCAAAAATCATTTGTGTATATTTGATCCTACCTTTAGAGGAGGCTGGGAAGGAAGAGAGAACTTCTGGTGGTCCCATTTAACCTGATAGTTTAGCCCTCAGGACCACATTATAGCTATAGTTCAGACCATTAAAACACACCTGTTTGAAAGTCTTCCAGTCCTGTTCTTGTTTGGATTATGAGATCTGACATTGCTGGTACATAGCAACTTGATTGCATACTATTAATTTGTTATTGCATTCATTGCTGCCCCAGTGAATGAGAAAACTAAGTATAAAACTTAGATAAATAGCAATTCACACGTAGAGCACAACAGTCATTTAAACCACTTGTAAAGATACTGGATATATAAAATCTTTCAAAATAATTCAAGCAAGGTATTACTTTCTATCAAAGTGTTTTCACCTATCTAATACTAACCGGATAAAATCCCAGCTAGCTTTTAAGATAATGCAAGGTCAAACCTATTTATTCTGGTACAATTTTGACAGCTCAGCAGATTTTTGACCACATGGGTCTAGCTAAAAAGCCTCGTGAAATAGATAGGAACCTTGCTGTTGACTAGAATAAACTTTTAAGCACCACTTAAGGAGCAGAAAAGCTATTATTGCTACTTATTCTTAAATTGATTTAAGAATAAAAAGTTAGGGATAGAGCTATTAAAATGTATGATAGCTAACTTGTGTTGAGAGATGTCAGGTACTCTGCCTGGTGATCTCTGCATGCTCTACATACCTTTACAGGAAGCAGTGTTGTGTTTGGAGGAGGAGATTTTTCCTTATTTTTTTGTGCAGTTGATTATTTTACTTTGTATATTATATATTGAAATGTCCACTGCTTATTGCACTGCCAAAATGGATGCAGCATGTGATACTAGATGCTGCATGGGGAGATTTTTTTTTTACTTTTGTACCTGTGAACTAGACTTTCATCCTTTCAAAATCAAGGGAAAATACTGTGCTTTTCCTTTATGAAGCTACTTTCAAGTATAAATGGTGAAGTCTTGCATTCAAATTTGTTTATAACTGAGGTAAAGCTATTTATCCTTCTTCAGGCATGCAGGTGCTTAGGTGCCCCCTCAAGTTTTAAAAACAGTAATCTGAATTAGAAAATGAAGTTCCTGGAAAGTTTGCGATAACAGTATAACTGTTCGCAAGAACTGAAGTGGCTTTATGTAACTTTTATTAAAATCTAAAGTTGTCATTGATGACAGTCAGTGGCTTGAACATGTTTAACCCAGGCTGCATTACTATGTTTCAAATGAAAGCTCTCAAATAGCTTTATCTGTAGCTAAAACAGAAAAGCAAATTCAGCTGCACTTCAGAGTCATGGTGCCATTGCAATATGACTTAAATGTTTATAAAATGATGCCGTTCTTTGGTTGTGGTGGTAGATCCCGTTATTTTAAATGGTTTGTTGTTTTGGGGTTTTTTTGCTCTGGATAAAACAGGCCCTCCCTTTCTTTGGGGAAGCAGACAGGACCTTGGAGTACCTGGTGTAGCAGATAGCATGACACATTGGATGTCAAATGTGTGCCATCCAAGGCGCCTGTTTCCTTACTGTTGGGGCCAAGCTGCTCTAATTGGCCTTTCCTGAGAGCCTGTCTGAAGTGGCCTCTTCCTCGTGTTTTCCTGGTCACCTTAAGAGAGCTGTTTTCCAGCATACAGATATTCAAGTGGAAACACTATTGACCTTGTGTGACCCTGTGCTCCGCTTCACTGTTTCCTCCTAGGGAGCTGTGAAAATGGGTGATGAAGACGATGGGTGGGGAGGAAGAGCTGAGGCTCTGCATGGCATCAGAATCGTCAAATCAGCCCTACCCCCTTGCACTGTATGCTCTGCTCCAAGGCTGAAGGGCTGCTTAACTTATTAAGTCTCATGTTGCCAATGTCTGCCGAGTGGCTGGACCAGCTCTGAGAGTCTGCTCCGGTCAGTAGCAGAACTACGAGTACTCTGAACAACTGCTGAACAGCTGTGTTGTTCAGAGTGGCATTGGTTCATTTTTTTTAGGGCAGACCATTATCTGTGCTGAAGGGGCAAGTGCCAGGTACTGCAGTGTTTCCTGCAGCTTTTCTGGTCCATGAAGCCAAGAGTTTGAGCGGGTGTTCAACCAGAGTCTAAAGGGTAGCACCACAAAAAAGCCCCTGTCCCTGACATGGTGCATTGGCATATCTGACTTGTTGCTCTGCAGCATGGTGGTGTTCAAACAACCATTGTCTGAAGAAGTACCTAAAGTCGAGTGATCTTCAGCCAGGAGCACTGATACAACAACATTAGCACATAGCAATGATGCAAATATTTGGGTAAGAAGAGTAAATTGAGACTAATCCTTGTTTTGCTAACAAATTGAGACTAATCCTTGTTTTGCTAACTGAACCATAATCTAAAAATGACCAACAATAAGGCATGAAGCATGAAGACGGAGAGGAGAAACAGCACTGTTGCAGTGTTGCTTTGCTTAACTGCTTGGAGCATGTCTTAAGTGTGCCCGTCTGCCTTCTGGACAGGTTTGCAGTGTTAGCACAGGTGTCCTAAAAGAAAACCTAAAGTAATCTGGAATGCACTGGCCTTGGATAATCTTGCAAATTATGATGAAGTGAAGGAACAGGAAAATTTTTCCTATCACACTCCTGAACTGTCTTTGCTTCTGCATTTTTTGAATTATCCTATATTCTCCCTCAAGCGTGGATTTAAGTCGGTTGGTGAGATGGGAGGCAGAGAAGGGCATATATGTAACCGTATTTCCAAGGGGCAGTTTTCTTCCAGTTTCAGCATTTAACAGTGTAGAGCACTTTTGATTAAAAAAATAAAAAGAGGGAGAAGAGCAAGCCCCACTGTTTCATATTGTCACTTGTCCATCATGAGTTGGGAGACAATAGGCATAAAGGGAAGGGACAAAATAACCGTGTTAGTGTTAAAGGGCAAACACAGCCAGACTGAAATGATATCAGGCTTTCAGGAGATAGGCAGCTCTTGAATGGTCTTGTGGGTGCTGTCTCTGTGCATGTTCAAGTTGCAGATGAGGAGCAGTGTCATGTCACACGCTGCTGGTTACTGCCCGGGCTGGCTGTCCTTTCCAGCGGATAACAAGGTGTCAGATACATACTGAGGAAGGTGTACCTGTAGACAGTGGGAACAGTCTGTATGCTGATTTCCATGCTCGTTTCCAGACTATAGCTGCAGAGACTAATTGCACAACTGCCTATACTTTGTGCCTTTTTCCCCCCAGGGTAATTGTGTTGATTCAAGCTACGTACATAATATAGGGCTCGTTGTTCCAATGTCTGTGATGATTCATTTATTATCTCATCTTCAGAAGAGCTGGATTTGGCTGACTGTAGCTTCTGTTTAGCTTTGTTGGCCAAATTCAAGGAATGTATTTAAGCAGCAGTGATTGAAACACTTGATTTGTTTTCCAGAAGACATCTGGTTAGCATTGTCAAATAAAACCGGATTTAAGTAGTTACTCATAAAGCCTCTATTATGTCTTGCTGCAAGACCCTCCAGACAGGTATGTGTTTAGCCTTTGTTTTCTCAGTGCATCTGCCAGATCACGGTTCAGATGAGCAATATTAGGGTCAGTCCTACTAGTCGATAATCCTGCTGAGAAGATTATGGACTTGAAATAATCTTATGTTTCATTAAAGAGCTGCAAAATAGGGGGGGAACCACTTCATATTAACAATAGGTCTGGTTCAGGTTCAGAGAGATGTCAAGATGTGAGCGCTCTACCAACTGGAAACCTTAATGAAGCAAAAAAACATTAAAGGCTAGGGGTAGAACATATGTTCCGGGAAGGCCTTGGAGCTGTAAAATCAAAAAATAGAAATCAACTTATTTCTCATTATTTTAGTTTCAGTAATCAAGTTACTACCAGAGGTTCTGTCCATGTATCCTGCCCTTTTTACTGTTCCTGAATTAATTCACAGTACATCTGTTGATGGTTTTGGCTACGTTCCATACTCCAACTGCCCTTTCTAATAAGGAATTTTAAAAAGTGAGTATTCAAATTAAACTAAACGGAATTTGACTGGCAGTCTACACTGCATGTAGACTGTGTGTTTGAAAGCTGCTCTTGTGCTGAAAAACTGAGCTACTCAGAAGTATTTATGTTCCCTATTTTTAGGTTTAGTTACATAGTGCAGTGCTGAGTTTAAAAACATACAGGGTGGTTACATGTAGATTGGTTGCATGTTATACATGATAAGTGAAAACAATTCCAGTGAAAGGGTTAAAAGAAGACAAAAATTTGTTTCAAAATAATACTAATGATACTGTTTATTTTGTAAACCAGATTACTGTGTTTTCTTAATGTTTTATGGTACAAGTCAGAATCAGTAGGAAAATTTAGCTGAAAGATTATTGAACCTTACCCCATTTCAGATATTTGCTTTTAGTGGAGAGAAGAGATTTGAACTGTTACTGTCTTGTGTAGTTGTTTCAGTGCTAGGCAAAGCAACTTCCATCACAAGGAATATCAGACTTTTGGTTGGTTGTTTCCCTTTTTGCTTTTCTTCTTCCTTCCTCTCTTAGATTGGGGTTTTATACGTGCTTGTTTACAGCATTTTAGATAGCTTTAAGTTTAACATTAAGTGTCCTAGGAGAAAAAACAATTAAAATTCCCTTCATATTTTTATATTGGCTGTGTTCAGTTGTCTAAGAAACAAAAAATATCCATAGAAATGCTAGAGAAAAAGTGGAGAGAATGATTTTGATGCCAGCATCAAACATGCAAAAGGAAGCAAATAAACTGTTAAATTTAAGACATCTTGTCACCACTAAATGTGGTCATATAACACACTTGCAAAAATTTAAATTAAGTCGAGACAAACAGTGTTAATTATTTTGAGCACTCCCCAGTGACAGCTTGTTAACAAATAAGATTTGTAATGGCTGTTGCATTTTGGTGCCATTAGAAAGGTTTTCTGTATGGCTAACTCATGAAGATTATGTGGGGAATTAAGGATGGGATTAAATTTATTTGTTTTTTAAAATCTTCAAGAAAAGAAAGAATGGAATGATCAGTCATGTTTGCATTGACTTAAGGTTAAAGATATTTTCACATTGCAGAGTTCTTTTTACTTTGGATCCTTCTTAAAGACTTGCATCAGATTTGGACCCTTGAAAATAACTTGAAACTAACTAACTGCGTACTTGCCTTACTTGAATGTTGCACTTTGATGACCCATCCTTGTGCTGCTACAAGCGTGTGTATGGCTGAGCCCTGACGCAGGTTGGAGAAGCTCGTCTGGAAGGGTGGGCCTCCCAGCCTGGCTGGGCATCCACTTGCCATGTCAGGACGCCCATTCCAACGAGGCAGTGAGCACTTGTGTGTTGGAGGGAACAGATCTAACATAAATACATTTTGTTGCTTTCAGTAAGATTTCTTTGAAGTATCCATTCAACAGACTTCTCCATTGCAGAGTCCAACAGCCATCTGTTACGGTCACCTTCATTCCGTGGAGCCCAGGAGATCTTTGTTTCTAGGAAACTCCGCACAGCATCTATCATAAAAAACTACCTGTGTGGCTGCTTATTCAAGAGGGAACACACATAACAGTCTTTAAAAAGTCTGATAAGCCTTTCTTGTTACTCATCAGATAAGGCAGCCTTAAACAATTTAGGTTTTGCTGCTGGGTTAAAAAATTGCCACTTCATATGGCACTTCTTTGTGGAAGAAGTGTGTTGGGTGGCACCAGTGTTCACTGTCTCCAGGATTGTTTTAGGCTTTTTCATACATACTGGTAAAAATAAAGATCTAGAAATAGCAATATAAAATTGCATTTGGGGGGGAAGGGAAGGGAATGGAATAATAGGGAAGGTAGCTGGATTGGCAAAGGCTGTCATTAGCCAAAGCATCTAGATTGAGCTGTTGAGCAGAAGTTTTTTCAGCCGGGCTGCCATGGTACTACGGCTATTGAAATTCATGACCCACTAAAACGGGAGTCTGAACAAAACGGCGCATTGGATGTGTCACAGCTGAAGTTCATGAACTTGCTTTGCAGTCACCATTGGTTACAGTTCAGTTGTTACACAAGTGCATCATTGCTGTGGCTTTACAACATATTTTAAAGCTTTGATATAGAAGCACTCTCTGTGATAGTCAAGTTCTGCAGATGATATGGGGATTTATACGTTTAAGGAAAATGGGATTTGATCCAAGCTGAATGAATTTTTGTGAGGAATATAAAGTGGTAGAGGCAAGCTGTCTGCCTCATATTTAGATCCAGGGACAAAAATAGATGCTGTATTGGAATTAAATTGAGCTGCTTTTTTTAAAGTCGATATTTAGCATGAGATATTTGTCAAAAAAGAGATTGCCTTTGTATAGCCCTGCTTTTATACAGCCTGTTTCATCCGCACGAAGAGAGCTGTGCATTCTTATCCCCAGTTTACAAATGCGGGACTCATAAAGAGGCACAGAGCAAGAGGCAGTAATTTTAGTCAGCTTTACTAACCAAAGAGACCTTTGAACGAGGGCGTCTGTTTTAATTACAGTCCTAGGCATAATCATTCTCAACAAGCACTTTTATCTTGAAAAGTTACCTCCCTGAAATTCCCCAGTTAACTGTGTAGCCCAGAGTTACCCTGATCTTACCCATGCCTTACTACAGCGCTGCAAGCCGGCAGAGGGGCACCTGCACCCTTGAGGAGGTCCCTGTTTGGTAGGTGTGCTCACAGCATGTCTCAGTACCAGTGCAACCAGTCCCACACAAAACCCACCCCTGGCTGTTACATTTCAGGTGGCAACCTTTTTTTGCCTGCTGTTTAGACCACACTCTTAGGAAGCTGTAGATTTAGCCTATGCTCACCCCATCCTTAAAGAACATAAATTCGTATCTACATGAAAAATCCTTCCTTAACTTGCGGCATTTTATTTTAAGCAACCGTTGGATAAAAAGCACATAATCCTCAGAAGTGGAGATGTTGAAATCCCTGTTACATTCTGCCGCTTGTGAGAGGGATGCCTGCAGCCTTGGACCCAGTGCTGATCATTAGTCGCGTGGCAAGGACGAGAGTTAAGGCACCTCAGGTTCTTCCTTATTTGGCTTTACCCTGAGGTGCCTCACTATATACCCGCGTGCTGCAGGCAGAGTGTAGGTACTTGCTTGAACTCTGAATTTAGGAGGGATATACATGAAATTTAGATTGTGTCATGTCTGTCTGTAGATGTAAACTTCGTGACTGGATCTAACCTGAAGTGGTTTGCTCGGATCCAGCAAATGCTGTGTCGGGAATCCAGGTCTTCTGATACCAACACCTGTCTGTCACCAACCCATGAGGTTGTCTCAGCTCAACTAGAAAAACAAATTCAAAAGATGCATGAAGTAAATTAAAATGATACACAGATATTTTTTTTTCAGCTTTGAAACCAAAGATTCTTCTAAAACAAAAAGCAGCCATATAGTACATACTGTGATTGTTAAAGTGGAGTGTGACCTGTAAAGTAATGGGTCACTTTTACAAGTTTGCTTTTACAAGATGCATGTATGTTATACTGCAGTCTGTCTGGTTTTAGGTGAAATTTTGAAAAGCTACTTGTAAGATAGTGTTTGCAGTTGTGATTTAGGGGAGGAATGTGGTTTGTGGGTATTTACAGAATAAGGGCTTGGCTACAATGTTTGAAGATTTTAAAAAAAAAAAAAAAAAAGATTTTTGACCTCAGGGAGTAGAGCAGTCTTCCAGTGATATGTGCAGTGAATGGATAAATGTGTTTTAATATACTAGTCAGCAGATTTATTTCTGCAGTTGGCAGTTTGGCTGACTCTTGCAGTTAATAGCCTCTCTCTAGTAAAGAAAAAATAAAAAAATAAAAAAAATCCCACTCTACAAAATACAAGTTACAGCCTGATGCCAAGAAGTCACCCTGACTTTAGCTGAGATAATTTTTCAAGCATGCCGATGCAGCTGTCAGCTCGTCACTTGTCCCTTCTTGCTGACAAGGAGGCAACGGGGATGGTGCAAAGGCAAGCGAAGAGTGTGCTGGTCTTTACCCTTTCTCCCTCCGCACCAGGGGGGTTCTGTTCCAATGGCTTTGGGCAGCTTTGCTGGGTGGGCAGTGCCTCTGCTCCTCCGGGAAGCTGCTCCTGGTCCGACTGGCATTTTCTCTTCGGGTTTTAGCCGTTGGTCTCAAGTTCCAGCTGCTATTCTTGGATACGAGGCAAATTCAGATGTTTCTGGACGCTGTCTTTCTGTTTTTCATTGCTTGACCCATCCAGCGGGATGGCTAGTTATGCCAAGCAAGTCAGAGCTATTTAGATGTCTGAATAACCTTGATGCCAAGTTTCTAAATTTATACTTGTGAGTACTGTGGTAGTTTAATTGTTTAACCAGTGTTTTTACTGGCTACCAATAAATACTTAGAAACACAGAAAAGTGTATTTTTTTATATTAAACTCTTTTTTAATACATGCTTGTGAGAGTGCGTATGTGTGGAGGTAGACAGCTACGGAGCTTAAGGTCTGATCCTGCAACAGTCACGTGAGCAGTGTTTACTTATACAAGTAATCTCATTAGGGCTAATTTAGTGAGTGGTGGCTGCACGTTCATGCCTGAGGCACAGAGGACTGGCAGAAAGCTGTGGCTCTGCGCTGTTGCTGGGGCCGCACCTTGGGGAGATGTCCCAGGCTGAGGTGGGGTCCAGCACTGAAAACAGCACCTGGAGCCTTTCTCCCTGCAACCAGGTCAGTACGGCACACCCCGAACCCGGCAGGCAAAAGAACAGTTCTATGAAGAGGCTGATGAATGAAAAATGCCACCTAGTCTTGCACAGTTCCATTACAATTCAAAAAAAAAAAAAAAAAAAAAAAAAGCAAAAAGGAAAACTTCTGAAAATGACCATGAATCAGAACTCTGACCAGTTCTGCTGCTGGCAGGGTGATGCATTTTCCTTCATATAGACTTTCAAGATACTGTGACTAGTTTTAGTGGTAGGAAGCTCTGCAGTATGAAATGTTAGCGAAGTTAGTTAAAGGAGAGGGAAAGAGCCAACACATCCAGTCCCCTCCTGGCAAACCTGGTCTTCCATCACAGAGCGGTTTGGTGTGTAGGTTTGACTGAGGAGACAAGGTAAACACTAATCCTCGTTTTCCACGGTAATACCATGTCAGACGAATTACTGAGGTATCAGTGCTGTGCCTTCTGTTCACTCTGGTGATTTGTGACTCAAATTATCATGTAAGAGTATGGTTTCAAGTTGTTGGAAAAGCAGTAAGTCGCCTCTGTGTGCGAGACTCACCATTGTGTGTTGCCAGCTCAGGGTCGGATGCAATTACGTGTGAGTTCCTCGTTTAAAATGGAGAGGAGATCTGGGCTGTGAGAGGCCTTGGAGGTCTTTTCATACACTTGACACGACTGCCTGTCTTGAAGGCTGTAAGGTTTTACAAGGGGAGGTTGAGTTATTCACAACAGCGCTGAATTCAGTGCTTGTGGCTAAAACTCTGGTGCAGAGTCGCACTTGGCTGAGCCCTGGTTCTCAGCGTGGTGCTGCTGGTACCGGCGTGTTCCCTGTCGTATTTAGCAGGAGGAATTGCCAGGATTTAGCAAACCCTGCGGTAATGAAATGCTGAGCAGACGTATGAGCAGTTGGGTATATGGCAGCAACTTGGACATAATGGTATCGGGCACTGACAGTTTTAATGCATTTTCTTCCATCGTGCATCTCCTGAACATCATATCTACCCTGTTCTAATAACTGTGGAAATAATGAGGGGGCCTTTAAAAGGTTTTTGAGCACATTTCCCATGTACTTTCGTCATGCTTAACTAAAACTACCCAATGAACAGCAAAACAAATTCAGACAAAATTTCCTCCTCTAGGAGGCGTTTAACTTGTGTCACATAAGTGGGTATAAATAACATTATAATATAATCTGACTACGGTCGTTTTTAAGCAATGTTTTTAATACAGACGAGGTTTTGAAATTGAATGTATCACTAGTACAGAAGGAGATGGACAAGAACTAATGTATGGTTTTCCCTAGCCAGAAAAGCACTTGCAGGGCAGCAGCAGGTGACAGGCAGCACCCCTGCGCGCTCAGCCCCAGAAGCAGCTGGGGGGATGAAGGGGAGGTAGTTCTAGCCTTCGTGCCATGGCACCACCCAGTGCAGCTAACGACTGCAGCTGCCAAGGCAGTGGCTCTTTCCTGGTCCTCCTGGGCGAATGGCCAGTCTCTATGTAAACAAAACTGGTTTGTCTGCGGCACAATAATATTATTGCACATTTCAGATCAGATACATACAAGCTTACGACTTTGAGCTTGACTGCAGCATGTGCTGCAGATTCCAGGAGCATCCTCAGGAACAGGTGTTTGTGTCCTGCCTGATGCAGTCTCCTGGGGTTTGCCCTGGAAGTTTGTAGGCAGAAATATAGAAAGTCAGTGCATGGTTTTGTATATTGGGTAATGTGGGTAATGGCAGCCTTGCCACTGGGTGTGAGTGTGTGTATGTCCCTGGCTCAGTTAGCACTACATATTGGCACATTCTTAAAACAAGATTATTAGCAACCGGAACTGGCTGTATCCTTCTCTTCCCTAGTCAGCTTTCCATCTCTGACGTAACTTGCACAACTGTAAGAGCTTTTTCACTAACTCGGTGGCATGTAGCGCTCCTCTCAGTTTGGGATTGTGGGAATATGACATGGTACTACTCTTCTGGGAAAAAGGAAACGCATCTGGAGTCTTTCCTAGAGTAAGAATTTCTATCTTCTTCCTGAGTATATTTTACATAAATAAAAAATCCATTTATCTGAGAAATATAAACCTGATTGCTTACAGAAGACCATGTGCACATTTAATAACAATGATGACATGGGCGTGGTGGTGCCTCCAGCTAGAACAGTTTTTAAACAGCAGTCGCCACCCTTGGTCTGTCAGCGACAGTAGCTTCGGTTAGATGCAGTGATTGACCTCATGTTGTGCTTCTGGGCTGTTGCAACACGAGGTGAAAGGTATCTGCCTGAAACCTCTTCTGAGGTTTGTTGGCCTCAGGTGCCATTCAGGGTGTGTGCTTCCTGCTGTGCTGTGGAATGTACAGTGACAGCACATAAATAGAAAAGCTATTCTTGGGGACAAATCAACTTTTTGTTGCTGTGGTTCATCTGGCAGTTCGTAGCAATTGTCTTTGCTTCTTCAGCAACTTTGCTGCAATAGCTTCTGATGTTACATAAATCTGTTGTGGACAAATGGAGGTTGTGAGCTTGATAAACTGCCAGTTTTTTATTGTCAGTCCACTTGAACTTGTGGTGGACTTGAGATCTTCAGTGTTGACTTCCTTAAATTTTTGGAGCTCTTCTGGCCTTCATGAAGTGCACCATTCATCATCTTCATCTCCTGGGTTAGGAGAATAAATAAGGTCAAGCAATTAATATAAGAGGGTGCATCTGTCACGCTCTGTAAGAGCCCAGGGCCCTTTGGGTGTGCCGTCATGCCTGATGTCAGAGAGTTGAAGTGGCCAGCCAGGACCTCGGGCCTTATCCCAAAAACGGGAGGAAAAATAACTGCATTCTTACGTACCCCCTTGGGTTGTCTTCATGTTTGTTTGTGGTGATGAGTGACTGATCTGCAGGTAAAACTTGCAGTGTCTAAGTTGACAACTTAGCGCGTTAACCCAAGCTACAAGTTGATGCAAGTCTTTGGGCTGTCCTGTTCTGCTACAGCCTTCGCGTCCCTGTTGATTTGTAGCTCAAACTGACAAACAGCCCATCAGGGTGCTCACGTTTGTGAGTGTTATGTGCTGGATCCTGTGCCAGATTTGGAAGGGCGGTGGAGGAATTTGTTTTATTGCGGTTTCTGGCAGTCATTTTTCACCCCCCTCCTGAAGTATAGCAGCTGTTTGCCAGATGCGTGCAGTGTCGGCGTGCTCACACGTGCGAAACAGGTAAACATGGTTACCAACTCTCTGTTCCTGAGATGTAGCAATTGATCCAGATCTCCAGACCCACCACACCACCTTTGGTCCTTGAATTTTGAGAGAAGTGACAGGTTCATACCATACTGCCCTTTTTTGACCCCGTACGGAAACATGTGATAGGCTAGGACATAGATCTGGCTCTAATGGAGACGGCTGGTTGTCAAACTGTAAGCTTGCCTTCTCATTGTGCACGTTCAGATACAGGGGACTCTGCACTGATTAAATCCTCATAGAGCTGTGGTTGCTCTAGACCAGTTAACCCATCAGCACCACAGAGTCCTCCAGACCTCAGTCTCAGAAGAATCTGAGTATAACAGAGGAAATGTATGCTGGAGTTGCAAACTGTAATTCCACTTTATCATTTGCCAGGCAAAAGTCTCTCTAAAACCTTGCTCTCAATATAAACATTGCATATTTTCCATTTTAAGGGGTATTAAAAAGATCAAGATAGAGAGACAGATGATACAATCACAGAAAGTCTTTCTTCAGCAAGTGATGATAAAAGCGCTTTGTGTCATGATAATGCCTGTGTATTGTACAGAAATTTCAGTTCCTTAGACAGAAATGTACCAAAGACTTAATTTTATTTTTGCTTCCCTCATCTTTCAACGGATTCAGATATCTGTCTCTGGAAATGTAAAGCTAACAGTTCGGCTGGGCTGATGAGTTTGGTTCCTGCATCTTGAACATTTAATTTTTCCTTATGCTCTGGCGTCTGTTATTCTTTAGCACAATCACACTGAATATCAATTAGGAGGCGGGAAGATGATTGTGGAAAATTTGGGGGGGGGGTATGAGATGCTGAGTGGGATTTTGGCCATTTTGAGTGGGGATGCATGTTTGCTCTGAATTCTTTCTGAACTTTGAAAACTCTTTAGTATTAAACTACACGTGCTCTGCAGTGACGAGATTTTGAGATCCTTGTGATTTGCATTTCTTTCTCCAAAATAACAATAAATGGACTCTTCCGCAGGCAGGAAGACAGGACAAGTGGTCAGTGCCAAAGTTATTTAGCAGATGGTGCTTGAGTAGTGAGCAACATCATCATTTCAAGTGTAAGGCACATAATGGATGTCTACCGGCCTGGTAAACGAGACCCCCGGTGTTACTCACGTGCTTCCGTCTCCAATCCTGCGAGATGCTGCCATCTGTCAAGACACCAAGCCAGGCCCCAAATAAATAAATAAATCCGTTTCCCCCTTCTTTCTAAAGCTCTTGCCATCTCCTGGGTTCAGTAAAAACCGGGTGTGTATACGCTACGTGTGGGCATATGTATATAATACGTGTGACGGAGGGGAAAATATAGATACAAATATAAGAAAATACACCTTCAGGTTCTGTTATTTCGGACAGACACTGCTAATGCATGGTAAACATTTTCAGGAAAATATTGTGTATTTTTGTAAGTGTATAGTACACCAAGTGTAAACAGTAATGGCTCTTATCTTGAATTAATCTCCTCTTTCTCTGTCTCTTGGCAGAGTGTGACAAGCTACGGCGGGATGGCTACCGAAGCTCACAGTATTACTCTCAGGGCCCCACCTTCTCCTCATCCTCCAGCGCAATCTGTGGAAGTTACCAGGATGATTATGAAGAAATTGAACAAAAGGTAATGGTGGGGGGAAAAGTGCTGGAAACAATACATGCTTGGTGCAGTTTAATTGCCCGCTGTAACATTGTTCAAATAAGGTAGGATTTTTAGAAGACTGTAAAGATGCTTATTCCTTTGAATTACAGTGATAGGAGGTCGTCTGACTTCCCTAGTCTCTTAAAAGTCCCAGTTCTACCCATGCATTTATATAAAGTTCCCACTGGCACAGTAAAGGTGTGAAAGCCGGAAAGAGTTTGGTGATGTTCTGAAGGCAAGACCCCAGCGAGGGTGGCTGTTTTGAATCTGATAAGTGTTTACCTTCAAGTAGCAGGAAGGAACTATTAACCAGCCATTGGTGTACTCGAATTGTAACTGCGACACGTGCACACTTTGAATTGCTAATACAGGCAGTTCTGCAGTTTCATTAGGTAGAGGCTTTGTCCTAATGCATCACAACTGTTTGGGTAAAGGCACCCGGAAGAATGAAAGATTGCCCACTAAGTTGGGTTTATCATCTTTCTTTCAGTTTGCTTCATGGTTTTCATGTTTCCATGCCCACATCTCAACTCCGTGTATGCTTAGCTCAGAATCTAGAAATGAATTAGAGAAAGAAAAGGGATGGTTGAGCAAAAACCCTAAGAAAGTTTTCAAGACATATTGTTATATATACATTAATTTATATACGTTTCAATTACAGAACTAGTAAGTTGCATTAGTGTTCTAAAAAGGAAAAGAAATTTTGCTCCCCCGTCATTACCTTACCCTGTTGTGCCTGTGGGCTCTGAAAGGGATGCTAATTTTGGTGCTGGGGGAAAGGACATTACTACTGGGGTAGAAAGCAAGATGTACTGAACCCTGGTTGTCCAAACCTGAAATGCTGGACTTCCTGGGATTTTCAAGATAGATAATTCTAGTATACTTTGCCACAAACTGTTGCTCAGGAGTGGGAGGATATGCTTGATTGTAACACAGTTTAATTTCTTTGAATCGTTACTAAACCATATGTGCCTCTAGCATGGATGATATAACTCTGTCTCTAAAAGTGTGCAGATCCTGAGAACTCACTTCAAAGGGTACAGTGTTTTCAGTTCTGTCCTCCATGGGTTTTAATCACATAATAAAAGGTGCTGTGGAATATGTAGAGTCTCTCATCCAGGTGGTGATTGCATTATATCTGGGTATTGGCAGGGAATGTTAGAGCATCTTGTTTAGCTGTGTGTGGCATGTACTGGCAGTGAGCAGAGAATGTAAAGCACATTCATACCCGTGGAATACATTATAATGATAATTTGCAAAACCTTACTGAAATCGGTGGAATTACGATTTCCACTGGGGAAAGTATTAACACATTGTTGCTATTAATGTACTGCATATATATGCATACATATGTATTATCAACTGGTCTTAGCCAGTGCTGTGCAGCATGTGACCATCTGCACATGTAAAACTAATGTAACATTTAAAAAATATAAATACACTTTTTCAACAGTTTGAATGAAAGCATATAAGCATGGGTGAGACCTCTTAAAAAATTAAAAGCTGTCATTATCTTGGTTAAAGGGTTTTTTTGTGTGTTAACGTGTTACTAACAATTTCTGTGCATTCTGAAAAAAGTTAATGCAATTAATTATGCTTCAAGGATAGGATAGCACTTCCATTTCAAATTGGAATAGTTTCCTTTAAATATTTTTAGCTGAAAGCATGATTCAGAGGTGTAGAGAAAGGTTGCCAAATTCACAGTCTTGGGTGTTACTGATTATCTCAGAACCTTAACCTTAACCCTACCGCTCTTATTTGCAGCTCAGAAAGGCATTAATCCCTTGTAAAAAGTAGCATGATTCTCCCTTCATATTGTGCAACTCAATGTTCAGTGGTTTCCTTTGACCAGTATCTTTTTTAAAATGGCCTTTTTTGTAATGGCCTGAATTTTTATTCTTTTTTAAAACGAACACTTACCACAACAGATCTCTCAACTTGAATTATAATCTCACTGGTAGAGTGCCAAGTAATTCTAATAAGTCTTATGCCTTGAGCGAGTCATATTTCAGCTGTCAGAAGAGTTCTTTGGTGACAGTGTGGAACTGGGGTCACCAAATTCCCGTGATACAAAATGTGAACTCCTCCCCACTAGATGAAAGCTTTGTAGCTTTGTTGTCTATTCAAAGGAAAAAGGCCAGCATTTTAAATTCTGTACATGCAGTACTTAATAGTTGAAATTTGAGAACTGCAGAATAATGATGGATGGATGAATAGCTATGTACTGTTTGGAAATTTGCTTCTAAGTTGACATAATTGCCAACTTGCAGAAAAACTATGTTTTGCGGCATAGTGATTTCACAAAGGAAACCATCTTTCCCTACTCTTTTCAATCTGCTTTAAAAAAAATGTAGCCAGATATTCCATTTGTCTGTCTTCGTTGGAGACACAATATGAAACCATGTCTAGGTGATGCGAGAGGAGACCTTGATCCACATTCTCATGTTTTGTGGAGGTGGGTGTCTGTCAGCAGAGGGTCATAGTCATACTGCAAAGCACGTGGTTCAGTGCGAGTCTTAGAAAATGTCTAAGATAAGCAGAACATTTGCTTTTTTGAAGGAAGGCTAGGGATAAGCGGGCACGTTAGCCCAACTCAAAACCAAGCAAACAAAACTGGAAAGCACAGAAACCTGAAGTCTCTGAATGATACAAAATGAAGTTCTTGGAATTGCCCTTTTAGGTTTATTCTTACAAGTTATATTAATGGAGCACAGACCAAGCTCCACTGCAGTGTATTTCTGCTGATCCTAACTGAGTTTGTTGGAGATTAAATTGGTTTATCTGGATTTTAAATCTCAGTACTGTGACCAGTGTCCTTCTTTCTCATCTCTTACCTACCACTGTTGGTGACGCGACGTGGGAGCTATTCCTGTCCTTCAGTATCGCTCTGTTTTCCGAGTATCAAAGATGTGTTGGGATGTTGCTTTCAAACTCTGGTTCCCCTTATGTTCTGAAATGTATACATTATGTATATTAAATGTATTTGTCTTGTGTGTGTTTTTTTCTCATTCTTTTTTCTTTCCCTTTTTTATCACTCACTCTTTTTGTTTCTTTTTGTCTCACTCAACAGTCTAGTCTGTTAGACTGCATCTCTCAGTCTTGCGTTAGCGCCTGCTGTAACTTGGTTCCCTGGAGCAACAAGGTACCTTGCCCACGAGTGGGACCATCCAGCTGCCACATCTGCAGCTTGATGTTACTTGTAGCATTTAGCGTATATACAGTCTCCTTCTGCTCTTAGCCTTCTGTCATTACCTGCTTCTGTTTTCTGTTTAAAAACAAAAAACCAAACCAAACCAAAAAAACCCAACAAATCAACTGCTCAACAGAAGAATGTCATGCCAGGTTTGTTTCCTTTATTTTTCCTAATTACTCCTTTTTGTCTGCAGCCCAATATCCTCCTTTTACTTGGTTCACTGATATTTTTTAGTTCTTTTTTGTCTATTAACATTTGCGTCCTTTGAAAACCCTCCTCCAGTGAATGCTGTGTTTTATTTAATTGGCTGATTCATTGGTTTTTAATTAGCCAAAGAAAAACTTCACTAATTTGGAGTAACATTTATTTTTTAAATGATGAATGTGAGCTATAGAGAGTACTTGCGCTCAGGCATGCACTATATCATGTCTTTATTCCATCTATGAAAACGTTTGTATGCCAAAAACTCATGGTATTTTTCCCTAAGTCCTGTCACTTGGTTTATGAACTTTGCCTTGATGCAGTCTGCTAAGCTTCAGGTGCAAAAACATTTATTTCGCTTATTCATGAGGAAAAAAATCCTGGTTTTGCCACTGTACTCATCCAAACTGTTAGTTGTCACCTGAGTATCTGCAGACTGCTTAGTATCTTAAGTGAAAACAAATGCATTAACTGTATTGGCTTGAGGGATATGAGGAGGTCTAATCCAAAATTTTGCTTGGTGTTAAGAGGGGCTAAAGCAGTTGGGCACTCCGTTTTGGAGGTGGGAACCCCTGAGAGCCCTAAGGCATGGTCTCTGGCAGAACTGGAGATACTTCTAGGTGGTGGTGCCCTCAGCTGGCCTCCCTGCCCCTCTGCTGCAATTGCATGGGGATGCTCTTGTAATCAGCACGACTTTTATACTGCTTCTCATTCTCTTGAAAATACTGCTCAATTCACTGAGTTGAAACAGGAGGTCAAAGCATAAAATGCCAAAGCATAAGGAAGTGTGAGTATAGAAACTCTGAACAAACAAAAGAGGGTCTTCACTCACCACATACTCACGCCATGCAATTGCTGCAAGAATTGTGGATGCTGAGAGTTTACATGGGTTCAGAAGGCAACTGGGTAATTCTTGGGTGCAGAAGGACTCCATCCAGTGCTCAGAGAATATTCAGGGGAAGGTATCCACTGTATGCATCCTCTGATTTAATTTCACCTGTATGTCATTGATTGGCCATTATCATAAGGCAGATACTGGGTAGGCTTTTAGAGCTCTGAACTGATGCAGTGCAGCTCTTCTTTTGTTTTTAATGACACTGCAATAGAGGAAGAAGAAAGGAACATCTCTGCAGTGCTAGTTAAGGTGATAACTTGCTTGATAGTCAGTATTTTCTGCTGACAAAAAAAATAAAATCCCTTACTGAGACAGTGAAGGGTATGAAGTGATAGATTTAGTAGAATAGCAAAGTTGGCTAGTGCAACTGAAGATCTGTGTTTAGAAGTAATAAAAGGGAGTAGTCTATGAAAGTGGGAGGGACTAGACTGGGGACCTTGGCCTGGAGGACACCAAATAGAGCAAGATGCGACTAATTCAACTTCAGTGTAAATTCATGTAAATTTATAATGTGGCAGTGTTCCATAACACAGTGTGAAACCCCAGGGGTTGAAGCAGGCACATAAAGTGACATTCTCAATTGACCACGAAAGAGGAATTTAAAGGTTTGAGGGTTGGGGTTTTTTTCCCTGTTACTGTTTGTCGTGATCCCTTTACATTGGTTAAAAGGGCACTTCAAGCCATCAAACCTAGTAAAAGGCTAAAGAAAAAATAGGATGTTGGCAAATAATAATAGACAGCTGAATTGGTATGGCTGCTGTCTACAATGCTGATTTTTTATTTCTCAGTTTCATTTCTCTGAGAAATTATAATTTTAGAAGTGATTGCAGTAGACCACGAGGTAAAACACGTAAAGAGAAGTTTGAACTTCCTTTGCTGAAAGGTGAAATTTGTATGGATTGAATTTTCCTCCTGGAGGGCCCATCTTTTTTCAAACCCCATGAATACAAAACTATATTTAGGCAGCACGTGGTGCAAGATACACAGCATAGACTCCCTTGTCATCTGGGACCTCTCAAATACCATGGATGTGCTGAGACAGTGAAACCCTTTAGTTGTATCTCAGCGGCTGAGTAGGCTGGGGGACAATATATCAACAAGGCAACAGCAAGGCTCTGGCTTACTGAGACACATAGCTTGTCTCTAGGGTATTTATAGGCCATTTCTCTCCTGGATTCTCATTTCAACCCCCATTTGAAAGTTCATGCTTTTTCCCCTCTAATGCCTGTTTGTGGAAACACTGCAAGGTCCAAGGCTGTTGCTTTCACTTCCCATCCCACCTTTCCCTCTTCCCTGGTCTGTTAAAAAGGACGAATTCCAAAGAATTTTCCTGAGGAGATCACGAAATATCCCGTTGCACAGAAATTTGGCCATTTAAGTCTAGCAGTAAAGCTATTATGAATCAAAGACGCTTTAAAAATGGGACATGTGCTCTCTCTTCTCTTATGAACATAGTGTTTATGATCAGCTTTGCTAAGCAGATACATAATCTCAAAGTACTGCTTAGTCCAGTTCCTTTTCTGACGTAACAGACCTTAGTTGAGAAGACTTTCCTGTTATACGGCCGCAATTCACTGCATCTACCAGCAAGCTTCTGCGTTGTAAATTTGTGAATGTTTGCTAAAAATATGTAAATCCCTATTTTCATCCTGATTATAGAGGTAAATATTTTCTACGTGAAGAAAGCTGAAAGATGAGCTGCTTTTTTTCCTCTGTGTGCCATAAAGCTGTGTGTGACTGTCATGCCCCTTAAAAGTATCTTCACGTCACAGAACCGAGTAAATATACCACTATCATTGTGAGTACTTTGGAAGAAAGACTATATAATAATTAGAGAACGTCATGCGTATCCAGGAACCATGGAAAGTGTACCTCCAGGTGAAACGTGAGCATTTCTTCCTATACCCAACACCGCCTACAACTCTTTCACTAAGTTACTTTGTAGAAGTACACATAAATATATCTTTATATTATATATATATATATTTTATACACACAAAATAAATTATTTTGTAGAAGTACACACCACTGTCCTATGGCAGAAAATCGTTCTCACTGACACAGTGCTTTGACCTCAACTGCATGATTGGGTTTTCAATTGCTTTTAATTCGTTATATGCTCACTGGGCTGATTCATTTCTGTCCATCTTCCTCCATCTGTCCCAAATTTTCTCAACTTTTAATTCTGCAAAATTTGTGATTGTTGCTCCATATTTTTTTTGGATAACTAGGCTTTCCTTGTAGTAGATGCTTCAGTTCTTCAGTTTTTATATCTGTTCATATACTGTAATGGAAAAAGGGTTCTGCTTGGTTTGGGTAATTTCCTTGAAGAGGAATGGTGGCTTTGTAGACAGTATGTCTGTCACTTGACATATTGGAGTAGCCCCTGGTGGCTGCTGTATGACAGCTGAGACCTGGCACTGCGGTACAGTCTGAATGTGACAGATATTGATGCTGACAGTACCAACCAAGCAGAGCACCTGAAGGTCACTGGAGCTCATCTTCACCCCACACAAACGCAAAACCAGGCTTGAGGCGTCTCCCTCAGTGCCCCGATTCAGGCAGGAGAAAAGCCCTTTGTAGAAGGGTGAAACAGATATTTTTCTGCCTCAACCCCCGATGACTCCACACCTGCCCACTGTGGCACGGGGCTAGCACGCCCGTGCCACATTCCTTACAAGGTCTTCTCTCTCTCCCAGCTCTTTTTAAACAAAACGGGGGGCTGGGGGAAGCATGGCCTGGAGGCAGCTTTCCCTTCTGCAATGGCAATTCTCTCCCAGATTGCTTAAGTTAGTTGAGGATTTTATAAATTTGAGCAATTTGAGGTGAGGAGGTCCTTGTGTTTGTGTATAGGTACGTATGTGTGCCCACACTGTTTTATGTGTATAAATAGCGTATATACACACACTCCTAAAAAGATAAGCATTCACATTATATTTTTATAGAAATGGTTTAAGAGCCTTTTAGAAGCAATGCAGGCCTGAAAAATTCTGGTCCTCCAAGAAGTTTGTATTGAAAGAATTGCTGGGGCTTTCACAGGGCTGAGCCCTTTCCTACAGAGCAGCATCTGTCCCTGTCACAGCCTCCCTAGTAAAGAAACCTAAGACTGACTAAAATGGATTGTTTCCTTGAAGAAAAGCTGCCACATTTCAAAGTGTGGTTACAAACCACAGAATGATATTAGTAATAATTTCATTGCCTGAAAATTTTTTTTTATTACCATGTGAAGGTATTTTATTTTTCGATTGTTTTACTTTTTGCCTGGAAGTTGCTTTTATTTTTATTTTTTATTAAATAAAATGTTGAGCCCTGTCCTTTAGAATGTAGAGTTGAGGCATAGTAAAATAAATAAATGGCTATTTATTTATAAACAGTGGGAACTCCTCATGGTAACAGGAAGAACATTAAAATCAGAAATGATAAACAGTGGTTGCAAGCACAGTGTCTGGACATGTCTTTTGTATAGCACTCAGCTTCGAAAGAAAACATATCGCTTAGACTGAAAACCCATACTAATAAAAAAAAAATAATCCATCTATTATAAGGAGCTGTGATGTTTCTTTCTATGCCTGTGTACAGCAGCAAGGGAGTAACTACCGTGAGAGGCAGTGATCCAGTACTGACAGCTCTATTTTGGGTAGTAGTCTGCTCTCCGAAGGGAGAGAGGAATAAAGCAAAGGCGGGAAGGACTGTAACTCCGGTCTGGTGGCAGAGGGGGGTCCATTGTGCCGAGCAGCCCAAGCAAACACCCCTGAAGCAAAGGGGTCGGGAGGCTGCAGAGGTATCTCTGCTGGCGCTGCAGCTCCTACCCAACTCCTCTTTCATGGTTTTCCTCTCTCTTTTGCCTGGGGACAGGAGGAGGCAGAGGTTGGTTTTCCTCCAGGTCTTCCTCTCCTGCTTCTGGGATTCCCTGGGGTGCCTTGCTGGCACAAGCTGGGAGGAGAGAAGGCTGCTTCTCCCAGGTTTGCCTGGAGTTTGTGACCACCTGCTAGAAGCCCCAGTGATGTCTTCTGCATGCCCTGAACCTGCCTGTCCTTGGGGTTTGCCATGGACTAGTACTGTGGCTATTAATATTATTATCTGCTTCATCCCTGAAAAAAAGAGCAAAATGAACCCCTACACTGTGGCGTGCGTTTCTCCAAGGCCAAAACACAGTTACTTTTGCTGCCACACTGATTTGTGACTGATGGTTTTCTAGAGTGCGTTGGCTGGTTCTTTTACTGAGCTCTCCCAAAACGCCTCTCTTCAAAATAGGCTTCTTGCTGAGACCTTACGCATCCTTACAACCTAGCGCAGCGAGAGCAAAGCAGTGCTCCAGTCTCATTTTCCTAATAGGGCACTGGGAGGGGTTAATCACTCCAGGGATAATGTCAGTGTGTAAGATAATGAGTTACTGTGCTTTGCGCTGCTCAAGACCACTCGTTTCTCTCTCATTGGTATATGTTGCTTAGACTGATCAGGTGTTTTGTATAAATACAATCCAAGTGTTTTGTTGTGGGTTGGTTTTTTTTTTTTAAATCACTCTTTTGTAGGTCAAAGCGCGATATTTGTGAGACTGCTTTTTGCTCCACAAGCAGTCGTGCCAAAAGCAGCAGCAATACCTTAGTAATACCATAGTCCTGCCTTTTTTTTTTTTTTGTACTGAATTTACATTGTCGCTTGTATTTCTGTTTGTAGTGTCCCGTCTCTTCCCCGGAAGAAGAAAAGCTTATTACTATCAAAAGGCCTAAAACTCCAGTTTCAAATGAGTTGTCAGATATCAACACCCAAACCAACTGGACTAAGTCACTCCCACTGCCAACGCCAGAAGAGAAAATGCGACAACAAGCACAGGCAGTCCAAACAGATGTGGTTCCTATTAATGTGACTGGTAGGCTTTTAATTTCAGTAATTACATTATACTGATGAGGGAGGGAAGGGATAAAAAGGGATCGTACAGTTGGATAGTATTTTGACACTCATATATTTGATGCATGAATTTTAGATTACTTATTGTACGTTTCTGTGAAAACAGTGTTTTGTGTTTAATAGTTTGTCTCTGAACTTAATGTGGAAAAACCTCAAAATCCCTTAAAATGATCATTAATGAAGATGTTCTACATAGTGTGGGCTTGAAACAGCATTAGATATTCATGAAATGCAAGAAGAGAATTAATAAATAGCTGTTTTTCTGTGGACTGCACTGAAAATCTATAAT